>NC_040093.1:61967081-62583388 GCF_003369695.1 Bos indicus x Bos taurus
GAATCTTAGTTTTAGGTTATTTCAAATTGAGTGAGAAATTAAAGATATTTTTTGGATCATTCAGAGGGCAGAATCTGTCTAAATATTTCCCCAGACTTCCATAGTTACCTCATCAACACCAAATTTGACAGCTATTTTAAAGCTATTCTTCTCTATTGTGTCTTTCTAAAGCCTCTAATTTAGCTTAAATTGAACCACTAACTTTCTCTTTCAACTTCGATCTCAGCAGACTTGTTTCTTCTAGTATTCCATTAAAACATATAAAGAGAGTAACAACTGCAAGTGATAAAAGCAGTTTTGAAAAGAACGTCACTGACCATTGGACAAGCTTGTAACTCAGCTGGTTTCAACAGGAAGGTGAGGGCAGGCAAAAAGCAGCCATGCCACGGGCACAAGTCTACAGGCAGTGCAAGAACAGACGATGAGATTTCAGTTTGTGCTATAGGACAGCGATAAATGGAAGCTACTACAATACTTTCTGTAAACCTGATAGTCCCGGTGTACGCGAAGGTCATCGTATGCACACACAGAATAGCAAGCGCAACAGGACAGATATTCGGAAACGTAAATGAAAAAATCTAGCTAGTGTTTATATACTCATACCTGAATCTGTGCCCTTAACTGAAGATATTCTTCAGTCTACTTTTAGTACATTTACTGCAAAGAGATGGTGATAACCAAAATTTGATGACTATAAGCATCTTCTCCCATTAGAGCTCCACCTCTGTGTCTTCACTCTACTCCATACGGATTTCTAGTTATTGACTAGGAAAAGGTTACATGGACTGGGTTCAAATCCTTTTGACTTTCTAGCGTGGGAAATAGCCTTCCTCACGTCTAAAGTGGCTGTGATGATGGACGGGTTGGGCAGAGCAGTGGGTGGCGATGGTGCCAACACCCTAATTTCCTATAAACGTGACATCTTACTTCACCAAAGGGACGTTGCAGATGCAAGTAGGTTAAGAACTCTGAGATGCAAGACCATCCTGGATTATTAAAATGGACCCAATCTAATCACATGGGTTCCTCAAAGGAGAAGAATAAGCAGAAGTGTGTCAAAGAGACACCAGATTAGAAGAACTTGATGACCTCTAACTGGCTTTAAAGATGGAGGGAGAGGCCGTGAACCAAACAATGTGGCAGCCTCTAGAAACAGAATGACCTCCAGCCAACAGCCAGCAAGGCAACAGGGACCTCAGCTTCACTGCCGCACACATCTGAATCTGCCAATAATACAGGTGTGGGGAGAATGTATTCTCCTCTATCCAGAGAGGGACCCAGCCCTGCCAGAACCTTGGTTTTACCTCAGTAAAACCTTCACTGGACCCCTGAACTATAGAACTATAAAATTAATTTGTATTGTTTAAAGGTGATGAATCTGTGTTAGTTTTCTATGGCAGCAACAGAAAACTAATAGATTCATCCTTACAGATTTGCAATCAATTTAAAACTAGGTAATCCATCTAAAAAAGCAGGCTTGTATAGAGCCCGTCACACAGCTGTTAATAGTTTTAGGATCACTGTTTTTGTCATCATCGTTACAGTCCTTATAACACTTGGGGTCTCTGAGTCCCGGTGTGCACAAGGTTTTCTTTGAGCCCTCTGAGCATCTCGATTTCACCCCTCCTACCGTCTTGCTGGGGCTTCTCCTTTGCCCTTGGACATGGGGTATCTTTCTTTGGTGGGATTCAACATTCTCCCGTCTGTGGTTGTTCAGCAGTGAGTTGCAATTTTGGAGCTCTTGCAGGAGAAGATGATCGCACGGCCTTCGACTCTGCCATCTTGATTCACAGTGTTAGAAGATGATGGCAACACCGGGACCGCTCAAGGTGGGCCCCCCAGACCCCTCCCACCTGCAGTGCGAAAGCATGGGAAAGACTAGAGAGCTCCTCAAGAGAATTAGAGATAATAAGGGAACATTTCATGCAAAGAAGGGCACGATAAAGGACAGAAATGGTATAGGCCTAACAGAAGCAGAAGATATTAACAAGAGGTGGCAAGAATACACAGAAGAACTGTACAAAAAAGATCTTCACTCACCTGGAGCCAGACATCCTGGAAGGTGAAGTCAAGTGGGCCTTAGGAAGCATCACTGTGAACAAGGCTAGTGGAGATGATGGAATTCCAGTTGAGCTATATTAAGTCCTAAAAAAATGATGCTGTGGAAGTGCTGCACTCAATAGGCCAGCAAATTTGGAAAACTCAGCAGTGGCCACAGGACTGGAAAAGGTCAGTTTTCATTCCAATCCCAAAGAAAGGCAATGCCAAAGAAAGTTCAAACTACCACACAATTGCACTCATCTCACACACTAGCAAAGTAATGCTCAAAATGCTGGAAGAAATATCAGTAACCTCAGATACACAGATGACACCACCCTTATGGCAGAAAGTGAAGAAGAACTAGAGAGCCTCTTTATGAACGTGAAAGAGGAGAGTGAAAGAGCTGCCTTAAAACTCAACATTCAAAAAACTAAGATCATGGCATCCAGTCCCATCCAGTCCTGGCAAATAGATGGTGAAACAATGGAAACAGTGACAGACTTTATTTTTTGGGGCTCCAAAATCACTGCAGATGGTGACTGCAGCCATGAAATTAAAAGATGCTTGCTCCTTGGAAGAAAAGCTATGGCCAACCTAGACAGCATATTAAGAAGCAGAGACATTACTTTGCTGACAAAGGTCCATCTAGTCAAAGCTATGTTTTTTCCAGTAGTCACATATGGGTGTGAGAGCGAGCGCCAAAGAATTGATGTTTTTGAACTGTGGCATTGGAAAAGACTCTTGAGAGTCCCTTGGACTGCGTGGAGATCCAATCAGTCAATCCTAAAGGAAATCAACGCTGAATATTAATGGGAAGAACTGATGCTGAAGCTGAAACTCCAATACTTTGGCCGCCTGATGCGAAGAACTGACTCCTTACAAAAGACCCTAATGCTGGGAAAGACTGAAGGCAGGAGGAGAAGGGGATGACAGAGGAAGAGATGGTTGGATATCACTGACTTGATGGACATGAGTTTGAGTAAGCTCTGGGAGTTGTTGATGGACAGGGAGGCCTGGTGTGCTGCACTCCATGGCATTGCAAAGAGTCAGGGACAACTGAGCAACTGAACTGAACTATAACACTTGATGAATTCTTTTATGGCTATCTTTTTACAACAGATTGTATGCCTCTTGGTGGCAATAATCACTTTAATTTATCGTAGAATAATCAGTTCTAGCAAGATGTCCCATCATGGTGGGTGCTTAAATTCTTTTTTGTGTGTGAAATTTAAAAAAGAAAAATAATTCAAAGTGCTAGACTTTGCATCTCAAATACTTTGGAATTAAAATGAAAGTAAAATTATCTGTTGTAACTGTCTTCAGAAGGCTAGGACATGACCAGTAATGACTGAAGAATGGAAAATGTAAGACTAAATGTTCTGCCCCAGTGATGACTGGGTTTTGACCTGGTTGTTGTTAGAGATGATTTGTATAAATGGCAGAATGTGTGTGGAACCAAAACATAGGTCTACATTCAGTGCTGATGCGATGGTGGTATCAGAAATATTAGGAGTGATAATTTCCCTCAGATTCTGCTCAGTAAGCCTTAGCAGAAAAGATGAACAACCAACAGGAAGACAGCTCTGTGATAGCCTCTATAAATTTCTGGCCAGTCAGTATTCAAATTGTGCCAAATTGATGTCTGTTTGTGTTACTGCAAGCACAGAATACTCATCAGGGATTATACCCAAGGATATTAGATTAGAAAGAGGCTTCAAGACATTGAATTTAATTACTAGAAATTCTGTTGCTAAGACAGATTGTTTTTTTCTCCTAGGCTTCTATTTTCTTTGCTCACAATGACATCCCCAGAGTTTCTGGGGCACACTTTTTACTGCTTTGGAAAACACTGTTGTATTTTCTGTGAATCAACTAGTTTTGGATAATTACTTAGTTGAAGTTTACAAACAAAGCTTTTAATGTACCAAAAAGAAACATATAAAGCAGGCAAAGATAAAATGTGATTGTTTCATGTTAAAGTATCACTCTATTCTTAAATGCTTGAGAGTAAATAGGAAACTAGAGAGGAAAAACACAATCACATGGAAATGGGGGTTATCCTCATCTCATGATCCCCACCTTCTGGTACCAGTGTATCATCTCCTCTCCTGAGTGTGGATCAGGCTTGTGACTTACTTCCAAACTTTAGAACCAGCAGTGTCGTAAGACTGCAAAAACCATCTTACTAGAAGTTGCTCCCTCCTTTCCAGCCTCTGAAGAAGCCAGCTGCCAGGCTGTGAGCTGGCCTCTGGGTTTATCAGCTGACAAGCTCCTGAAAATGGCCTCTGTCCACTAACCAGCAAAAATTGCAACCCTCAGTGTGATAACTTGCAAAGGGACTAAATTCTATCAATGGCCACATGAGCATGAAATGGGATCCTTCGCCACTTGAGCCTCAGATGAGATGGACACCTTGGTTCATAGACGGATGGCCGTTAACTGGAGGATCCAACTAAGCCATTTCTGGACTCATGACACAGAAAATGTGAGATGATAAATGTATGTTGTTTTAAGCAATAGCTAACAAACAGATTAGGTTTCAAAGCCAACACTTTACCTGTGAAAGCTGAGAAAAGTACCCTGCAATAATGTGTTCTCTCCTATCTCATTAAAAGCTATAAACCAGGACACGGTATCTGTTGATTCATGGTACGACATACATCAAACTGGCTGACAAGTGGAAGCCAGCTATGTATTAATATTCAACTTCAGTACCCACATTATTTAATTTGTTGTGAAGGGTTCTCCTCTCTTTCTTATCTCACCTATATCTAAGCCCCAAGTCATGCCAGTTTGCATCCCCAATATTCCTAAAACCCTTCCGATTCTTTTCATTCACAGTCCCAGGTCCTGTCTCAGGGACCAACATCTCCCACGTCTTCAAAGTACCAATTTCCTGCTGGCCCCACCACGACCTCATTCTCGCTGCTTTCCTCTTTTCATTTTACCTGTAGCCTGAGCAATATTTCCTACATAAACATGGGATTATGTCTGCTAGATTCTTCAAATCTTTTCCAAAGCCTCTGAACAAAGGCTAAAGCCATATAATTTATATTATGCTCCAGATTTTATTTATTTTATAAACATTTTGCTTTCCTAAGGGTAAAATTGTGTGTGTCTTATCATTTTGTTCTCAGCATACTGCAAGTTTGATTCAAGCCTAAAACAAATTTGGCAGTTAATATTTGTTGAAGGAAAACATGAAGCAATAAATAATATATTTGTAAAAGTTTATATCTTGTCTCAGATGTTCTAACCCCCACCGCCTGCCCCAACATGTACACACACACAGGAAAGCTAAGCGATACAAATATCTTTTGGAAGTGATGGTTATGTTTACTATTTTGATGGTAGGGGTGGTATAATGAATATAAGTATATACCCAAACTTGTCAAAATGTATGTGCTAACTACATGTAACTTTTGGTATACTTCATAAGGCTGAAAAAATTTTAAAGGATTAAAAAGTTAAAAAAAAAAAACATACCTCTTTAAAAACTAGAGCTCACATACATTTTATACATTTCCTGAAACTGGTATTTATTCATCATTAAACATTTTTGCAACATCCAAAAGGCATCTGTGTTGACACTGCTGACACTCAGGTGCGTACATATGTGCACCTGTGTCTCCTTACACGCGTGCCCTGGTGGGAAGGAGAGGTGACGGGAGGCAGAGTGCAGACACAGCCAGGGTAGAAACTACCGCTGAGAAACGGGAGTGTCTGTGCTCCGGAGGACTCTGAACTGCGTGGTCTGAACGAACACTTAGCTTTTCAGTCATCACAGACAAATCAAAAAGGAACTTTAATACAAGTAAACGCAAAGCTCCAAGAGTTATCTACATAGCTCTCATTTTAACAGAAAACCTTCGACCAACATACCAGAAACAGGTTGGAGAGCAAGCCAATGGCAGTTGCCTAACCAGTCGTGAATTTGCCAGTCCCCGTGGTCTGCACAGTCTGTGACTTTGGCCACAGATAATACATTTACAGATGCTGCACACAGAGATGAACACACTAGGAAGTCTCTGGCCATTCCCATATAGTGAGTGATTAAATTATGCCAAAGAATTTACCTAACCATTTTTATTCAGATTTTGTCCCATCTTTCCACCACTGTGAATAAAATACAAAGAAAATGAAATTAACAAGCCACTGATCTGCATGAGAATAAAAAGAATTTCCAGCAAATATTAAAAAAAAAAACGGGGCTTTTTTTGCAGGCTGTGGATGGAACCAAGGCAGAGAGAATGTGGGCAGAGTAGTGAATCCACATTCCTCATAGCTGGTGTTCATTTAAAGAAACAGACTCTGCGTGGCTTTTTCTGGCTGGCAGTTTGAGAAGCCTGCAAAAGCCACCAAGTGATTCTGTCCTGAAACCAACTACTTAGTCTCTCAAAGTTTGAAAATTAAGAGTATCTGGGGAAAAAATGGTGTTATTTCCTGTCTCCATTTGTGCTATCCACAGCATGGTAGCCTCTCCATGTGTCTAACGGGGATATGAAATATGGCTAATTCAAATTAAGACATGCTATAAATGGAAAATACACACTGAATTTTGAATACTTGATGCATTTAAAAGAATGTAAAGTATCTCATTAAAAAATTGTATTATGCTTACTACATAATGAAGTAACATTGTGGACATCTTGGTTTAAATAAAATAACGGTTGGTTCTGAATCTGTAGATATGGAACATGCAAATACAGAAGGCTGACTGCACTATGCCATTTATGTAAGAGGTTTGAGCATCCCTGGGTTCTGGCATTGGGAAGGAGTTGGGGGGGGTGTCTTAGGACAAATACCCCAAGGATACCAGGGTGACTATACATTATTAAAGCAGATCTCACCTGTTTCTTTTTAGTTTAAGTGTAGTTACCAGAAAATTTTAACTTATATAAGTGGTTCACACATGTAGTGTGTTCCTTTTGCTCAGGGCTGCTCTATGTGGTCATATCTTTCATAGTGGAAAGTGAGACTTGAACAGTGCTTCTCTCGACTCTTTTCTCACACTTCTCATGGGCAGAGAAACCACCTCCTCTGGACTCGTAAACCCTACTTCGTCGGGCCTAAGGCTATGGAGCGGGTGGTCAGTTTTTTAAGTGCTTCCCGGTTGCTTTAAAAAGTAGGAGTACATCCCTTTGTCATTTTCTAGTTCTTCTTTTTGCTCTAACACCACGAATACTTATCTGGCAAGACACACAGGGTAGCAACTAACTGTTGGGCCCATTTTCAGATCATTAACTTGCATGTGTATAAGCCCACTGTGCTTATGTAGTATCCCATCATTACATTATTTTACCAGTAAAATTTCTCAGCTGCAAGCGGCAGAAATTAACTCTGGATAACTTCAGTAGAAAAAGACTACACTGATTAAAGAAATGCAAATCAAAACTGCAGTGAGGTACACCTCACACTGGTCAGAATGGCCGTCAACAAAATTCTACAAATAATAAGTGTTGGAGAGGGCGTGGAGAGAAAGGAACCCTCCCACAGTGTTGGTAGGACTGTAAATTGGTACAGCCACTATGGAGAGGATTATGAAGGTTCTTTAAAAAAACTAAAAATAGAGCTACTGTACGATCCTACAACTCCACTCCTGGGCACACAGCCAGAGAATACCAGAATCTGAAAGAATACATGCACACCAGTGTTCACTGCAGCACTATTAATATTTACAACAGCCAAGACATGGAAGCAGCCTAAACGTCCATCAACAGAGGACCGGATAAAGAAGATGTGGTGCATATACACAGGGGAATACTACTCAGCAATAAAAAAGAACAAAACAATGCCATTTTAGCAACGTAGATGGACCTAGTCATACTGAGTGAAGTAAGTCAGACAAAGACACACGTCATAATATTGCTTATATTTGGAATCTAAAATCACGATACAAATGAACTTATTTACAAAACAAAAATCGAGTAATAGAAGTAGAAAACAAACTTATGGTTACCATGGTGGGGGATAAGTTGGGAGACTGGGATTGACCTATATATACCACTATACATAAAATAGATAAGTAATAAGGACCTACGCAGCACAGGGAACTCTTCTCAATACTCTGTAATAACCTGTATGGGACTAGACTCTAAAAAAGAGTGCCTACATGTACATGTATAACTGATTCACTTTGCTACAGAGCAGAAACTAACACAACATCATAAGTCAACTATACCCCAATACAAAGTCTTAAAAACTGCTCTCTTGCACAAGATTAAAAAGAGAGAGAGAAAGAAAAAACTGAACTGAAAAAACACCTGCAAAGCATGCCTAGGAGGTAGGAGAAGAAGGCTTAGTAAACTAGCAGGAACTGAGGCGGGACAGGCAGTGGGAGGCACGACCAGGGCCACGTCCGGTGTTCTGACTTAGTAACCCTGTCCACTAAGTACATAATTATTGATGTCAGTGTGTCCACAGTCCCTGTACTTAGGTCTTTCCCTCAGATCCTAGGTGGGAGCTTCTGATGGATGGAGCCCTGTAACACATGCCTACGCCCTTCCCACCACAAGAGGCTTAAACTGGTCTCCTGCAGATTGGGAGGCAAGCCCCTGACCCCCACAGTAACTCACACAAAGGGGAAAAGTTGAAAGAGGTGCTCAGACTCTGGGTAACTTCGAAAAAATTAATTATTTAAAAGAATAATTATTTTGGCTGCACCACATCTTATTATGGCATGCGAGATCTTTAGTTGAGGTATGTGGGATCTAGTTCCCTGACCAGGGGTCGAACCTGGGCCCCCAGCACTGGGAGTGTGGAGTCTCAGTCACTGGACCACCAGGGAAGTCCTGGGGTAACTTTTTAAAATGCCAACTATCCCTACAAACCCTTCCAGAAAGATCACTTTTGTGGCCATCATGGTAGATAGGAAGTTTGGCAATATGGTTGACACAAAAATTTGAAATTTATATTCTGAATGAAAAAGATGCTAGTGTTATTACACACAACATAGTCTGAAATGCATTTCTGCATAAAGATACACTCTGTGATAGAACAGAAGTTTCCGGGGCTTCCCAAAATTAAACAGGCCCTCTCAATGTGTCTCTAATGAGGATTGAATCTTAGCTTAAGAACCTTTCAGTTTTTTTGTTTTTTTGTTTCAATCTACAGACATTTATTGACCTATTAGTCTTAGTTCAGCCTCTCAGAATGAAGGAGCAAGGAGCTGCAGATAATTGCATATAGACATTTCCATTAAGGGGACGATGTAGGTCTTTTTGCAGTTGTTAATGGTCTGTTGACATTCACTATGAGAGTAACTCTTTTTATTTCTGATTTTAGATAGAGCTATGCCTATAATTAGCTATTTAGAGCTTAGGGTATTCATTTAGTTGAAATTATCAAAAATTAAAAATCCCCTTTTATTTTACTTAAAAATATATACCTATTACAGCAATCTGGTCCCACCACTTCACGGGAAATAGATGGGGAAATAGTGGAAACAGTGTCAGACTTTCTTTTTTTGACTCCAAAATCACTGCAGATGGTGACTGCAGCCATGAAATTAAAAGACACTTACTCCTTGGAAGGAAAGTTATGACCAACCTAGATAGCATATTGAAAAGCAGAGCCATTACTTTGCCAACAAAGGTCCATCTCGTCAAGGCTATGGTTTTTCCAGTGGTCATGTATGGATGTGAGAGTTGGACTGTGAAGAAGGCTGAGCGCCGAAAAATTGATGCTTTTGAACTGTGGTGTTGGAGAAGACTCTTGAGAGTCCCTTGGACTGCAAGGAGATCCAACCAATCCATTTTGAAGGAGATCAGTCCTGGGATTTCTTTGGAAGGACTGATGCTAAAGCTGAAACTCCAGTACTTTGGCCACCTCATGTGAAGGGTTAACTCATTGGAAAAGACTCTGATGCTGGGAGGGATTGGGGGCAGGAGGAGAAGGGGACGACAGAGGATGAGATGGCTGGATGGCATCACTGATTCAATGGACATGAGTCTGAGTGAACTCCAGGAGTTGGTGATGGACAGGGAGGCCTGGTGTGCTGCAATTCATGGGGTCGCAAAGAGTCGGACACAACTGAGCGACTGAATTCTAACTGAATTGAACTGAAAGCAATCCACACGAATCTTAAAAAAAAAAATAGGACTTACCATGTAAAGCAAAACTCTTCTAACCTGTAATTTCTCACGCTTAGTATCATTGATTTCAACTATTTATTTTGGTTTCAGTTATGCTGGAGGTTACACATACAACTTTAAGTATTCATACTACAGCTTTTAAAATCTATTGTTTGTACCCAAGGCACTGAATGACCACATTCACACTTCACACTTGTCCACTGATCCCATAGCATCACAAATAATCATAATTGGTGAAGACAGGAAAAGGAGTTAGAGGAACCACAGTGGGGGAACAAAATGGACTGAATCAGAGTTTTCCAGGGACCTTATTCGAGACTGCTTTGGCCTTACTCTGTCTCCTTATGCAAGGGAAAAATTGGGGGTAAATTGTCAGATACCTGGGTGTTCACCATGTGAGCCCTCACAGGAGAAGGCAGAGAGTCACGCCCTTCCTCCCTGACCTGGGACATGGGGGCCTGAGCTTGGGTGTGGCCGGGGGTCTTGGGCTCTCCCTGCAAAACCATCAGAGCAAGAACTCTTTTCTCAAGGTGGGGACGGCTTCTTTTAGGTCTGTTGACAGCTCAGCAGTCAGACTGCAGCTGCTATTTGCAGCTCTGTTGTTTTCTCTTGGAAAACTCAAGCCAAGAGAAAAATGTGAAGGAAGCAGCAGATTTATTTTTGGCACTTGTTATCTATTCAGGGCGCTAATGTCATAAGTCAGAAGAATCTGAATGTCAGGACATACTAAGCACCATGGTGGGGGTGTCGAACATCAAAGCAGGGGACTAGTCCTCAGTTCTTTGAAGTGAAAACTAGAATTTCTCTAATTCTAGTTTTTTCTTGTTGTTCTGTGCACACACACGTGTATGTTTTGCTGGCGCACATACACAATTATTGGTGGAGAACGTCTAATTACATACGTTTTGTAATATGTTGAAAGAACTCATAAATAGACATAACTTCTACATGTTTAACTACCTGTTTAGTTACGTAGATCATAAGACTTGAATAATGGTAAAAATTTATACCCTCTAACACAAAACCTGGTTCCTTGCAGTATTTCCCATCTTAGTTAATGGTAATTCCATCCTTTCTGTGGCTTGGCCAAAACCTGTGGGTAATTACCCTATAATTCTCTCTGTTTTGTTACAAGTCACAACAAATCCATCAATAGAACTGCTTAATGGTGCATTTGAAATGTCTTCAGATTCCAGTCACTTTGTCAGCACTTCCATGATTATCTTCTTGGCCCAACAGCATCTTTCACTGGACTTATGCAGTAGTCCATCAGCTCTTCACTCTCCTTTCACTGAGAGCGGTTTAGAATTCCTGGTCTGGTAATTCCAACAACCAATCATGTCTGATTCTGAAGTAGGACTCATTACTTTACCATTCAAAACTACTGCTCATGTATTGACTCTGGAACAACTTCATGAATTTCTTCATTCATTCCTTTAAAAAAATATTGTGCTTCCCCTAAAGGCCAAATGGTAGTCTAAATTCTGGGTAGAAAAAATGAATTAAACATGGTTTCTCTTCTCAAACCACACACAATTGGAGGTAAAGTTCAGAGTAACCATTTCGCAGTGTAAACAACACTGCCATCACCTGGACCCTCTTCTGAGACGTGGAAAGGGGGGCGTGCGTGACAATAGGGGAGGAGGGTGGGGTGGGGTTCTTACTGTTTAGGAAGGAAGAAGGACGACAGTGGGCAATACAGGGCAGCTCCAATATATTTGCACCTGTTGTCTATAATAAAGTAAATGTACAATTTCAGACATCTACTTTGGATTTTTTGGTCACATAACATTATATCCTAAATGCCAGAAAATAGAAAATATACTTTCCAGGTGCTTAATTGGATTATTTTATGAACATGATGAATGGTTTCTATACACCCAACAACAAAGGTCTTCAGCCAGTCTAGTTGGATGTTTGGTTAATGTCTAAGATAGCGCCTCCACCCTAGCACATGTCTGATGGAAGCCCTATTGGTCAGTGAATTTTCTTTTTTAAATGTATATTTTAAAAATTGTAATTTCTTAGAATTATTATTATATGATGTTTATATTGGCATATCATGTCAATGTGTGCTTAAAAAATTAGCTTTTTGCAAAAAACGATGCATTCAAATGTCTGAAGAGATTTTATCTTAACAGATAAATAAGATGTTTTAAATATTCATATAATCCCAATACAGACTCACAGGTTTGTAAAGGGAGTGACTTTAAGTAAGTGAATACATGATAAAACATTTTGACAGCACATCTGTATCAGTTCAAGGTAAAAAATATACACTCAGTTCAGTTCAGTTCAGTCGGCTCAGTCGTGTCTGACTCTTTGCCACCCCATGAATTGCAGCACGCCAGGCCCCGCTGTCAATCACCAGCTCCTGGAGTTCACCCAAACTCATATCCATTGAGTCGATGATGCCATCCAGCCATCTCATCCTCTGTCATCCCCTTCTCCTCCTGCCCCCAATCCCTCCCAGCATCAGAGTCTTTTCCAATGAGTTAACTCTTCGCATGAGTTGGCCAAAATACTGGAGTTTCAGCTTTAGCATCATTCCTTCCAAAGAACACCCAGGGCTGATCTCCTTTAGAATGGACTGGTTAGATCTCCTTGCAGTCCAAGGGACTCTCAAGAGTCTTCTCCAACACCACAGTTCAAAAGCATCAATTTTTTGGTGCTCAGCTTTCTTCACAGTCCAACTCTCACATCCTTACATGACTGCTAGAAAAACCATAACCTTGACTAGATGGACCTTTGTTGGCAAAGTAATGTCTCTCCTTTTGAATATGCTATCTAGGTTGTTCATAACTTTCCTTCCAAGGAGTAAGCGTCTTTTAATTTCATGGCTGCAGTCACCATCTGCAGTGATTTTGGAGCCCAAAAAAAGAAAGTCTGACACTTTTCCCACTGTTTCCCCATCTATTTCCCATGAAGTGATGGGACCAGATGCCATGATCTTTGTTTTCTGAATGTTGAGCTTTAAGCCAACTTTTTCACTCTCCTCTTTCACTTTCATCAAGACGCTTTTTAGTTCCTTTTCACTTTCTGCCATCAGGGTGGTGTCATCTGCATATCTGAGGTTATTGATATTTCTCCCAGCAATCTTGATTCCAGCTTGTGCTTCATCCAGCCCGGTGTTTCTCATGATGTACTCTGCATAGAAGTTAAATAAGCAGGATGACAATATACAGCCTTGATGTACTCCTTTTCCTATTTGGAACAGTCTGTTGTTCCATGTCCAGTTCTAACTGTTGCTTTCTGACCTGCATACAGATTTCTCAAGAGGCAGGTCAGGTGGTCTGGTATTCCCATCTCTTTCAGAATTTTCCACAGTTTATTGTGATCCACATAGTCAAAGGCTTTGGCATAGTCAATAAAGCAGAAATAGATGTTTTTCTGGAACTCTCTTGCTTTTTTGATGATCCAGCAGATGTTGGCAATTTGATCTCTGGTTCCTCTGCCTTTTCTAAAACCAGTTTGAACATCTGGAAGTTCACAGTTCACGTAGAGGAATAATTACCACCAAACACAACTCAGATTACTCCTACTAGATATCACTCATTCATGCATCCATTCATTCAACAAATTTTCTAGTAGGACCCTCTATGAGTCAGTCATTACAAAATGCCCTCAGAACTTAAAAGACATGTTTAAAAAATGCTTGTTAAATTAATATTGTGTAATTGGAAGAACAAGACACGGTATTTTATCTCTGGGTTCTTCTAGTCCATAGAAGAATACAAGTAAGAACCAGTCTTAACAAATACTGCATTGAAGGTCACAAGACGCTGTGAGAGGCTGAAAGAAGAATCCTCTTTAGGGAGTCAAAGAAAAGTTGCTAAGAGAAATTTTTTCTCAGGTGAGATCTGAAGGATAAATATTGAAACAAACAGTCTGATGTGTGATGGATGCTTAGGACATTTGGGACACTTGCTCCTCCCTAGGCTAAGGGGAGATGTGAAGTACTGTGATGGCTGTTCAGTTGCTAAGTGATGTCCGACCCCATGAAATGCAGCACGCCAGGCTTCTCTGTCCATCACCGCCTCCCTGAGTTTGCTCACATTCCTGTCCATTAAGTCAGTGATGCCTTACCATTTCATCCTGTCAGCCCCTTCTCCTGCCCTCAGTTGTTCCCAGTTTTGTAAGTCATGTGAAGGGGGTCATTAATTATTCTCTTAGCACTGTGATTGCAAACGGTCTGCTTGCGGGCGGACTGGCCTCCATGTCACTGCTCTGTCAGATGGCAATAAGGAGTGCAGCTGATGAAGCGGTCACTCTGGGAGATTTTAAACCACACCTTGGGAAAGTTCAGCTTCACAGCTCTGTGGGCCACTCGGGAGCTTGTTCTGGAAGCTGCAGAGTACGTTCTTTTGGGTTTTTAGGTCCTCTGTCTGTTTAAAATTGAGCGACTCAGGTTGTTACTTGAACCCATGGACTTTTAACAGAGACTCAGGACTTAATAAAGTTCAAGTTCTTGGTGTCCCATTGCAGAAAGAATTCAGTGTCAGCTACAAATTGGCACTTACCAAGAGCATTGCCAATGACTGAACAGCAAAGGCATTTGCCATGTGCTTCTACAGAGATTGAACCCCAAGCTGCTCTAGCTGCTGGCCTTCAACACCCCTGAGGGAGTTCAGGGTGGAGTGAGGCGCTCTGTGCTCCAGAGAATCTGGTGGGACAGGTTTTAGATAGTTGGATGTTTTTAGGAACAGATTTTATGATCTCAATCCTTGCATCTCTTCATATCTAGAGAGGCACTAAATTCCTTCATGGTGACATCAGACCCTCATGACTAACAAAACCCTTCTGTAAAATGAGTGCTTCAGGGCATTGAACTCCCCCTTCACCAGAACCTTATATATTGACTTCCCCCCACTGCCGCTTTGGAGCGGTCTCTCAGAGCTATCTGAGATGCTGCCTCCCGGGCTGCAGTCCTCATTTTGCCCCAAATAAAACTTAACTCACAACTCTCAAGCTGTACATCTTTTTTTTTTTTTTCGTCAACATCAGTGAGAGACAAATAGGTAAGAAATGGATTTATTTAGAGAGAAACCACTTCACAGATAGAATGTGAGCCATTTTAGAAGGCAAGAGCAGTCTCGGGGTATGGGGTTGTCAGTTTTTATAGGAGCAGGCTCATAAGTGGAAGGTGTATTCCAGCTATTTTGGAGAAGGGGTGGAGACTTCCAGAAATTGGGCCTCAGCCCACTTTTTGACCTTTATGGTCAGCCTTGGAATTGTGATGGCGCTCATGTGTCATTTTGCGTGCTGAAGTGTTATTATGAGCATATACTGAAGCTCAAGGTCTATTGGAAATTCGCTCAATGGCCACCTTGAACCCATTTGGTTTTAATCAGTTTATGTCATGTCCTGGGGCTATGCCATTCTTTCAAAGGCTGTGACCTGCTCTCTTCCTTCCAAACACCCTCTTCCAACAATACAAGAGAAGACTCTACACATGGACATCACCAGATGGCCAACATTGAAATTAGATTGATTATATTCTTTGCAGCCAAAGATGGAGAAGCTCTATAAGAGTCAGCAAAAACAAGACCAGGAGCTGACTGTGGCTCAGATCATGAACTCCTTATTGCCAAATGCAGACTTAAATTGAAGAAAGTGGGGAAAACCACTAGACCATTCAGGTATGACCTAAATCAAATCCCTCATGATTATACAGTGGAAGTGAGAAATAGATTTAAGGGACTAGATCTGATAGACAGAATGCCTGATGAACTATGGATGCAGGTTCATGACAAGGTACAAGAGACAGGGATCAAGACCGTCCCCATGGAAAAGAAATGCAAAAAAACAAAATGGCTGTCTGAGGAGGCCTTACAAATAGCTGTGAAAAGAAGAGAAGTGAAAAGCAAAGGAGAAAAGGAAAGATATAAGCATCTGAATGCAGAGTTCCAAAGAAGAGCAAAGAAAGATAAGAAAGCCTTCTTCAGTGATCAATGCAAGGAAATAGAGGAAAACAACAGAATGGGAAAGACTAGAGATCTCTTCAAGAAAATTAGAGATACCAAGGGAACATTTCATGTGAAGATGGGCTCGATAAAGGACAGAAATGGTATGGACCTAACAGAAGGAGAAGATATTAAGAAGAGGTGGCAAGAATACACAGAGCTGTACAAAAAAGATCTTCATGACCCAGATAATCACGATGATGTGATCACTGACCTAGAGCCAGACATCCTGGAATGTGAAGTCAAGTAGGCCTTAGGAAGCATCACTACGAACAAAGCTAGTGGAGGTGATGGAATTCCAGTTGAGCTATTTCAAATCCTGAAAGATGATGCTGTAAAAGTGCTGCACTCAATATGCCAGCAAATTTGGAAAACTCAGCAGTGGCCACAGAACTGGAAAAGGTCAGTTTTCATTCCAATCCCAAAGAAAGGCAATGCCAAAGAATGCGCTAACTACTGCACAATTGTACTCATCTCACACGCTAGTAAAGTAATGCTCAAAATTCTCCAAGCCAGGCTTTAGCAATATGTGAACCATGAACTTCCAGATGTTCAAGCTGGTTTTAGAAAAGGCAGAGGAACCAGAGGTCAAATTGCCAACATCCACTGGATCATGGATGAAGGAAGAGAGTTCCAGAAAAATATCTACTTCTCCTTTATTGACAATGCCAAAGCCTTTGACTGTGTGGATCACAATAAACTGTGGAAAATTCTGAAAGAGATTGGAATACCAGGCCACCTGACCTGCCTCTTGAGAAACCTATATGCAGGTCAGGAAGCAACAGTTAGAACTGGACATGGAACAACAGACTGGTTCCTAATAGGAAAAGGAGTATGTCAAGGCTGTATATTGTCTCCCTGCTTATTTAACTTATATACAGAGTACATCATGAGAAATGCTGGGCTGGAAGAAGCACAAGCTGGAATCAAGATGCTGGGAGAAATATCAATAACCTCAGATATGCAAATGACACCACCCTTATGGCAGAAAGTGAAGGAGAACTAAAGAGCCTCTTGATGAAGGTGAAAGAGGAGAATGAAAAAGTTGGCTTAAAGCTCAACATTCAGAAAATTAAGATCATGGCATCTGGTCCCATCACTTCAAGGGAAATAGATGGGGAAACAGTGGAAACAGTGTCAGACTCTATTTTTTGGGCTCCAAAACCACTGCAGATGGTGATTACAGCCATGAAATTAAAAGACTCTTACTCCTTGGAAGGAAAGTTATGACCAACCTAGATAGCATATTCAAAAGCAGAGACATTACTTTGCCAACAAAGTAGTGTCTAGTCAAGGCTATGGTTTTTCCAGTGGTCATGTATGGATGTGAGAGTTGGACTGTGAAGAAAGCTGAGCACCTTTGAACTGTGGTGTTGGAGAAGACTCTTGAGAGTCCCTTGGACTGCAAGGAGATCCAACCAGTCCATCCTAAAGGAGATCAGTCCTGGGTGTTCACTGGAAGGACTGATGCTGAAGCTGAAACTCCAATACTTTGGTCACTTCATGTAAAGAGTTGACTCATTGGAAAAGACCCTGATGCTGGGAGGGATTGGGGGCAAGAGAAGGGGACGACAGAGGATGAGATGGCTTGATGGCATCACCAACTCGATGGACGTGGTTTGGGTGAACTCTGGGAGTTGGTGATGGACAGAGAGGCCTGGTGTGCTGCAATTCATGGGGTTGCAAAGAGTCAGACATGACTGAGCGACTGAACTGAACTGAACTGAACTCTTCCTTCCAGGTTTATGTTCAGTATCTTATCTTTTTTCAACTTAATCATTCCCATCAGCATCCCAAGGCCCTTAACTCTAACTTTAAGAGAAGCACTTTAAGCTCACACCCTACCAATTACCATTCTATCCTCTGCTGCTGCTGCTGCTGCTGCTAAGTTGCTTCAGTTGTGTCCGACCCTGTGCGACCCCATAGATGGCAGCCCATCAGGCTCCCCCATCCCTGAGATTCTCCAGGCAAGAACACTGGAGTGGGTTGCCATTTCCTTCTCCAATGCATGAAGGTGAAAGGTGAAAGTGAAGTCACTCAGTCGTGTCCGACTCTTAGCGACCCCATGGACTGCAGCCTACCAGGCTTCTCCATCCATGGGATTCTCCAGGCAAGAGTACTGGAGTGGGGTGCCATTGCCTTCTCTGATTCTATCCTCTACATCCCTTTATTCATAGTTTCTCAAAAGAGTCATCTACACACACTGGTCTCCATTTCCTCAATGCTCAGATCCTGCTCCAATCTGGCTGCCAGATTCAGACACCCATCTTGAAAAATAGAAAGGGCATTTTTTTTTTTTTTTAGTTTTTATCCTACCAGACATCTCACCAGTATTTGATTCCCAGCCTTCTCCTCTAAGCTTGAATATTCATTGGAAGGACTGATGCTGCAGCTGAAGCTCCAATACTTTGGCCACCTGATATGAAGAGCAGACTCATTGGAAAAGACCCTGATGCTAGGAAAGATTGAAGGCAGAAGGAGAAGGGGAGAGAGAGGATGAAATGGTTGGGTGACATCACTAGCACAATGAAGATGAGTTTGAGAAAACTTCAGGAGATAGGGAAGGAGAGGGGAGCCCGGCAAGCTGCAGTTCATGGGGTCGCAAAAAGTCAGACACGACTTTTGTGACTGAACAAGCACCACCACCTCATCCTCCAATTTTTCTTTTCTCTTTGTTTTTACATCACCTTAACCATTGTCAAGGCTATGGTTTTTCCTGTGGTCATGTATGGATGTGAGAGTTGGACTGCGAAGAAGGCTGAGCGCCGAAGAATTGATGCTTTTGAACTGTGGTGTTGGAGAAGACTCTTGAGAGTCCCTTGGACTGCAAGGAGATCCAACCAGTCCATTCTGAAGGAGATCAG
This sequence comes from Bos indicus x Bos taurus, assembly GCF_003369695.1. Classification (NCBI taxonomy): domain Eukaryota; kingdom Metazoa; phylum Chordata; class Mammalia; order Artiodactyla; family Bovidae; genus Bos; species Bos indicus x Bos taurus. Next base: position 61,986,042 of record NC_040093.1, read on the forward strand.
CCCTGGGATTTCTTTGGAAGGAATGATGCTAAAGCTGAAACTCCAGTATTTTGGCCACCTCATGCATAGAGTTGACTCATTGGAAAAGACTCTGATGCTGGGAGGGATTGGGGGCAAGAGGAGAAGGGGACGACAGAGGATGAGATGGCTTGATGGCATCACTGACTTGATGGATGTAAGTCTGAGTGAACTCCGGGAGTTGGTGATGGACAGGGAGGCCTGGCGTGCTGCGATTCATGGGGTCGCAAAGAGTCAGACACGACTGAGCAACTGATCTGATCTGAACTATTGTTTCTGAAACCAAGTCCCCCTAAAACCAAGCTCCTCTGTCAAGTTTATGATAGACCTCTCTATCCAAAATGATATGCCCTCTCCCATCTCATAACTACTGCCTCTCAAAATTGACCATATCAAAGAAAGTTGTCAGGGGGCGGGGGCGGGGGTGGCGGGTGGTGCTGAAAACAAGCAGGACCCATCAGGTCCCTCCTGTGTACAAAAGCCTTCCTGTGTCCCATGTTTCTTGTTTGTAGGGCTTCCTTAAGTTCCAAGTGAAAGTTAAAGTCACTCAGACATGTTCGACTCTTTGCGACCCCATGGACTATGCAGTCCATGGAATTCTCCAGGCCAGAATACTGGAGTGGGTAGCCTTTCCCTTCTCCAGAGGATCTTCCCAACCCAGGGATCAAACCCAGGTCTCCCACATTGCAGGCGGATTCTTTACCAGGTGAGCCACAAGAGAAGCACCTTACGTTCCAAAGGGCAGATTGAAACAGTTACTAATAAGGGAAGTGAGGCGATGCAGAAACAGTGGAGAAGCATCAGAAATAATAGTGCAGGGACAGAGCTGAGTTCCAGCTCCTCCTCAAGGGACACACATAACAATCTGATGGCACCTTTAAGTTCTTCAACAAGAACTGAGGCCTCACCCAGGTGGGAGACAGTGATTTCAAGCTAAATACAAGGACTGGACCCCAGACCAGTTGGAACCAGGAGGCAGATGATCGAGATTCTCGAAACCCATACTGTTACCCCATCACCAGCCAATCAGAAGAAAGGCGTTCATCCAGAAGTCCTCCGCATGAACTTTTGCTTTAAAAACTCTTCCCTGAAAACCTCTGGAGAGCTCGGGTCTTTCGAGTGTGAGCACCCGCACTCCTTGTCTGGCCTTGTAGTAAGCCACTCTTGGCTCCAAACGCCAGAGTTTCCATGTGTTTGGCCTCACTGTGCATCAGGCACATGAACTTGGGTTCAACATTTCTCCTAAAACTGAAATACTTTTGTCTCTGTTTCAAGTTTCCCTTTTCACGTAATCTTTTAAATACTGAATTTTCTTTTAAGACACAGTCTAAAGTCTTCTCTGTTCTTGTGCTAAGTTGCTCAGTTGTGTCTGACTCTTTGCGACACCATGGACTCTAGCCCACAGGCTCCTCTGTCCATGGGGATTCTCCAGACAAGAATATTGGAGTGGGTTTCCATGCCCTTCTCCAGGGGACCTTCCCAACCCAGGGATTGAACCTGGGTCTCCCACATGGCAGGTGGATTCTTTACTGTCTAAGCCACCGGGAAAGCCCAAACTCTTCTCCTGTTACTCTTTATTCAATTCCTAGATGATCGTGACCTTGCACTGTTTTAAATCTACTCATATATCAACAACTCCCAATTTCCTTTCGAGCCTTGATGAGATCCATACTCATTTAGCTAAAGGCCTACTCAACAATCAGATATTAATGAGCTTCTGAGGAAGCTCAGAACTAATATTCCCCGGACCCCTGTCTTCTGACACTGATCTCTGTACAAAAGAATTTCCATCCACCCAGTTGTTCAAATTTTTTAAAAAGACTTCAAATTGCACTTTTTTGGGGGAGCACTGTGGTGCTGATTTCATGAATGAATGACCCTCTCCAAATTCATCAAGCTGTATACATTAAGTATGTACAGCTTGTTGTGTGTCAATCATATTTCAATAAAGTCGTTTAAAAACAAGAGAGGGACTTCCCTGGTGGTCCGGTGGTTGGGGCTTTCCTGGTGGCTGGGTGGTAATCTGCCTGCTGATGCAGGGCACGTGAGTTCAGTCCCTGACCCGGGAAGATTCCACATGCCATGGAGCACTCAGCCCACGTGCCACAACTGCTGCACTGGCCCTCCAGAGCCTGCAGGCTGCGGCTACTGAAGCCAGAGTGCCCTAGAGTCCCCGCTCCGTAACAGCTGGAGCCACCGCGATGAGAAGCCCGCACACCACAACTGGAGGTAGCCCCCACTCACCACGTCCGGAGAAATCCGTGCACAGCAACAAAGAGCCAGCACAGTTAAAAATAAGTAAATAGATACAATTTTAAAAAGAAACAAAAATATCACAGTCTGCACAGTGCCCTTCCTCTCAAGCCCTACACCCACAATCCTCTCCTCCTCAATTCAGTGTTCAGTCAAGTCGTTCTCATCTCTTACAACTGCTCTGGCCGGCCATGCTGTGTCTCATTTCCAGTCCGTTTCCCACACATCACATAGACCCAAATTTAATATGTGAGCCAGGTATATCATTCACCTGCTGACACTGCATTATATACATCCTAGTCCAGCGATGATTGAGCAGCTCTGCCTTTCATGTATATTCATAAGAAGCAGTACCACAGAACAATGAGACAAAATCAAGTCATGTTACTTGTAACACGACTACGTCTCAGAAATATGTTGAGTGAAAAAAGCCAAAAACAAAAGAGCCCTTACTTTATATTTTCATTCATATAATGTTAATAAAAGAACTTGATCAATGCTGGAAGTCAGAATAGAGGTACACGTGGATGAGCAATCACCGTAAGGAATTAGACTGGTAATGTTCTATGGCAGCTACCTGCATGCCTTCACTTTTTGAAACTTCACTGAATCGTATAGTTCTAACGTGTGCATTTTTCTTTGTGAACATTATACCTCAATATAAAGTTTACTTCAAAAACCAAATGAAGAGTTCCCTGGTGGCTCAGTGGTAAAGAATCCACCTGCCAATGCACGACACAGGGGTCTGATCACTAGTTCAGGAAGATCCTGCATTTCACAGAGCAACTAAGCCCACAAGCCACAACTACTGAGCCTTGTGCTGCAGATAGAGAAGCCAGTGCAACGAGAAACCTGCGTGCTGCAACTAGAACGTGGCCTCCGCTCTCTGCAAGTGGAGAGAAGCCCGAGCAGCAGTCGAGACACAGCACAGCCGAAAAAGAAAGCAACACGTGGAGAGTGCTTAGGTCTTTCATATATCAATTTTTTTCAAATTACAAACCACTCTGGGTATCTTAAAACTTTAGAAATAGAAACAGTAGATTTTTGTGCTGGGTAATTATTGTGTATTTAGAAAAATGCCTAATTATACATTCACTGACACACTAGAATGATTTCAGAAAGCCTTGGCTAATATGAAAAATATGTGTTCTGAATAAATAATATCCTGTTGTTAGAAAAGTAAACATCAAGGCCTGTGATTAAATAATGTTAATATAACCATGGTAAAGAGAGAAATTGAAAACCATAAACAAAGTCTAGAAGCAGAACAGTACAAGTTCTATTCTGGTTGTTGGGTTGACAGGAATAGAAACACAATTCTGTTTGAGTGGGGAAAATAACAGAGGCGCCATAAGAATCCATACATTAGAAGTCATATTTAAAACATGAAAGCTCCCTTTGTAAATGTGGGATTACAAATACTTGGCATTGGTATTTTTATCCCAGGTGTCTAGAGAAGAGAGCTAGAACACTGATAACATTTTTAGAATTTTGGAGTTATTTGTACACATTTTCTGAGAAATGTAACATAATGCATTTATGGGTAAAAACTATCGGAGCCAGTATATAGGACATAGTCTATAAAAACACAGTAATAAATTGATATTACCTTCTTGACTTGTAAATTAAAACTCATTTTTAGGAATAAAAGCTACGATTTGGAACTCTGCCATCACAAAATACAAGGGAAGTACTGAAACCGAGCAGGACCCTGTGGAGCCCTCCCAGGTACAAATCTTTCTGTCTCCATCCCCCTTTCTTGTTTGCAGGAAATAGGCTTCATTCAATGTATATGCAGAGTACATCATGCTAAATGATGGGCTGGATGAAGCACAAGCTGGAATCAAGATTGCCAGGAGAAGTATCAATAACCTTAGACATGCAGATGACACCACTCTAATGGCAGAAAGCAAAGAGGAACTAAAGAGCCTCTTGATGAAGATGAAAGAGGAGAGTGACAAAGCTTCCTTAAAACTCAACATTCAAAACACAAAGATCATGGCATCCAGATCCATCACTTCAGGGCAAATAGATGGGGAAACAATAGAAACAGTGACAGACTATTTTCTTGGGCTCCAAAATCACTGTAGATGGTGACTGCAGCCATGAAATTAAAAGACGCTTGCTCCTTGGAAGAAAAGCTATGACAAACCTAGACAGTGTATTAAAAAAGTATAGACATCACTTTGCCAACAAAGGTCCACATAATCAAAGCCACAGTTTTTTCAGTAGTCATGTACAGATGTGAGAGTTGGATGACAAAGAAGATTGAGTGCCAAAGAATTGATGCTTTCGAACTTTGGTTCTGGAGAAGACTCTTGAGAGTCCCTTGGAAGGGATCTTCCAAGAGTCCCTTGCAAGGAGATCAAACCAGTCAATCCTAAAGGAAATCAACCCTGAATATTCACTGGAAGGCCTGATGCTGAAGCTTCAATACTTTGGTCATGTGATGTGATGAGCCAACTTCATTGCAAAAGACCCTAATGCTGGGAAAGACTGAGGGCAAGAGGAAAAGGGGATGACAGAGGATGAGATGGTTGGATGGCATCACTGACCCGATGGACATGAGTTTGAGTTAACTTCGGGAGCTGGTGACGGACAGGGAGGCCTGGCGTGCTGCAGTCCATGGGCAGTCCATGGGGTCGCAAAGAGTCAGACAGGCAGGACTTAGTGACTGAACAACCACCACCTTTGAGTTCTTCCACTGGAAATAAGGCCCCCAACCAGGTAGAGGATGGTAACTCTAGGCTGAGCAAAAGAATCCTGGAACTTTGTCCAGCTACCTCACCACTAACCAATCAGAAGAAAGTCTGCACACAGTGGAAGGAAGACACTTATCCTCTTCCCAAATGGTTAATTGTGATTAACTTCCCCTTTCTCTCTTTAAAACACTTTCACAGTTGAGCAGAATCTTCCAGATTGGTTTTTGGACACAAATTCACCTTCTTCCCAGGTTGGCCACCTCCTGAATTAAGTACCCTTTCCTTTCCTATCAACACATCTCTCTCTAAAGAACTGGCTTCTGAGGCAGCCAAAGCTGAGTTCAGTAACAATATAAATCAGAAATAACAACTTAACAAGTAATGTAACTTATAGCATTAATTATATTCTTTCAAGTTGAGAGTTATGTTTACCGAGATGAGAAGAAAACGCTGAAGACTAATCCTTTGGATATATGATGTGAAAATTATTAATATTAAGCAGTTCATTTAAAATTTATAAATCATTCACTCCCCCTGAAAACTCAGTTTTCCTAGGTTGTTAAAAGTTCCACATATTAAAGCTATGGGTAATATTACAACTATTTATACCATGGATGTTTTTTGCTTGGTCATCTTTTTTACTAGAAAAAAAGATGTTACATTTCTATATTAATGGAGCTCCCCTCACATCCCTGCTTAATTATTTTTTCCTAAACTTTTATGATACTTTTAGCAGAAAGTCAGAATTTTTCCTGATCCTCTCTATGGACTTCTCTACACAGATTCAAACATTACACACAGTTTTTAATAGGTAAGATTTTGTCATGTTTTAATGTTCCCAGGCAGAGAAAAAACAGTCTCTAAAACAAACAGGAGTGTCATTACCAGTCTAAGAACAACTTCATTTTTCTATTCTCAAATGATTAACTCCATTTATAGCATCTGATAAACATCAGCCCGAATGATCTCTTTTGTACGAGGATGGGGGGCTGGAGAGGGAGTTGGGCAGATGGATGCTGAAGTCAGTCATGAACGGGAGCGCGACCCCTTCAAATTCCATTTCACGACTCACTTCATGTTTAGAGCCGAATTTGCATGAAAATCAAATTCATAAATTCAGCTACGGCTTTGATCAGGAATTTTGTGGTTGTTATTGTTCTCTTTGAATTGTTGTAAAAGTCATGGCAGATGGTAACGTTTCCTGAAAAGTCTGTTGACACTCGTTTCCTTTCCTGTCCCAGCTCAGTACTAGGAGATCTTTAGGACCTTCAAAGGATCAGCCCAGCTTAGAACTTGAATGGTGCTAAGATCTAAGTCCCTCATTTCATATATGACGCAAGTAAAGCTACAGCCTCAAACACGCCTCTGTCCTCTAGCTCTCAGCCCAGGGACCTTTCCAACATTTCAGTATGGTTCCCAAAACAGTGAGCACCATAATCTGGGGCATTATAATTAGAAGCTCTCCTCACAGAAACAATTAAGGGAAAATAAAGCAATCTACATATATTAATATATATGTACACATAGAGACATATGTATACACATGCAGTTGCTATTATGCCTTTATATGGGATATTTATTTATCTATAATTATGGTGACTGCAGTCATGAAATTAAAAGACGCTTACTCCTTGGAAGGAAAGTTATGACCAACCTAGATAGCATATTCAAAAGCAGAGACATTACTTTGCCAACAAAGGTCCGTCTAGTCAAGGCTATGGTTTTTCCAGTGGTCATGTATGGATGTGAGAGTTGGACTGTGAAGAAGGCTGAGCACCGAAGAATTGATGCTTTTGAACTGTGGTGTTGGAGAAGACTCTTGAGAGTCCCTTGGACTGCAAGGAGATCCAACCAGTCCATTCTGAAGGAGATCAGCCCTGGGATTTCTTTGGAAGGAATGATGCTAAAGCTGAAACTTTGGCCACCTCATGCAAAGAGTTGACTCATTGGAAAAGACCCTGATGCTGGAAGGGGTTGGGGGCAGGAGGAGAAGGGGACGACAGAGGATGAGATGGCTGGATGGCATCACCGACTCGATGGACGTGAGTCTAAGTGAACTCTGGGAGTTGGTGATGGACAGGGAGGCCTGGCGTGCTGCGATTCATGGGGTCGCAGAGTCGGACAAGACTGAGAGACTGAACTGAACTGAACTGATGGCCATGTATAGTATAATAAAATAGGAAATCAATTTACACACATGCGGTAACTTTGTTTCTTCCACATATGATACATATTTATACATTTATATTTGTCCTCATAGATGGTATTTGTAATGATTAGCTCAAAGAACACATTGAGAGAGTGGAGTTTGGAAATCAATGAACATTTGAATCCCAAATCTGCTGCCTAAGTAGCTATTGGACTTTGGACATGTTATGATAACATTATGTAGATTAATATATATATATGTGTGGTATACATATACACATATATATGTAAATATATGATTGTTGTGTGGATTAGATAAATGAATATATATAAATGCTTACCACATTGCCTGATGCGTGCCAATTAAGATGCTTCTCCCAAGTCTCAAAGACATCATCTATATGTACCTGGAAGTGTAACATCCCATACCATGTGCCAGGAATAGGCCAGCTTCTTCTCACGCATAAGCGTAAGCATGGAGCTCTCCAGTCTACTGTGGGAGGTTGGTATGATGAATACCTGGGTTACAGGTGAAGGCACCAACCCTGGAGGGGACAGTGGTACCGTCAACATCTAATGAGGCCTCTCCTATCTATGACACCGCCACACGCAGAGGAAAGGTCATTTCAACTCAAGCCATGTGAAGTTCCGCCTCAAGGACTGCGAGTATATCGATTTCATAGCCTAACCTCTAAACTTAACCTCATTCTTACAATTTCCTAAAGCACAGAAGACATTTAAAACAAAGCATTTAAAAATCTCTACAATATATTTTGCCAAAACCTGTATGGTATCATCATCAAATTATGTAAAAATTCTTCCCTTCTCATCTGCTTTTGCCTGATCTAAAATATAACCAAAAGTGGATATAAAAACAATACTCACTACAAGAAAGAAAAAAAAATACACCTGTTCTCTGGAACTTTAACCACACACCATGTTGTGATCTGATATCTCAATAACCATTAATAAATTTCTGGGCTAGGACCCAAGATTCTATTTAGTAATATAATTCAAAAAGCATCTCTTTTGCATTCAACATGTAGGCGACAGGCCAAGAAGAGAAACAAATTATCCTGACTTGCTTGTCAGCTGGTGCTTTAGACCAAATGGCCAAGTACCAAGCAACCAGAGAAATACCATTCTTCACTCACACTGGAAAAGAAAATGAATTTCTTGCTAAGCATCATACTTCTGACTAGTGAAAAATTATCCTAAGAGCAAAACTAATTGCCACAGTAAAACTCAATTTCCTCTGCCCCGACATCCATCTGAGAACTCGGAGACAAATATAAAACTGCTGGCAGTAGGGATTTTGGATTAATACAGCTACTGATAAATGGCTGTTAATCACCTTTTGTTGAAATTGTTTCAGTAGAGTTAGTATACCATCCTCAGTGTAAATATTTTGCTTTTGTTTGCTAACACTATTCTTTAGGTGGGGAAATTATTATCTATAATATTTGTGTTGTATATATACACGTAACACATGTGTGTGTGTCTGTGTGTATATGCACACACATGCATGCTCAGTCATGTCCGACTCTTTGTGACCCCATGGACTCTAGCCCGTGAGGCTCCTCTGTTCCTGGAATTTTCCAGGCAAGAATACTGGAAAGGGTTGCCATTTCCTCCTCCAGAGGATCTTCCTGATGCAAGGATAAAACCCAGGTCTCCTGCACTGGCAGGTGGCTTCTTTACCACTGGGCTACCTGGGAAGCCCATATATATGTATACATAGACATATTATACATGTATATACTTTTTAATATATAAAATATTCTAGGCATCTAAAATATTGTAAAAATAACCTGACAACCCATAATGAATAGTCTCCTTTGAGAAACAATGCAATCATAATTAGTAATTTCTGGTCAGTTTTTTAATATCATTTATTCATGTCAAAGATAATATTTAGAAACACATGAGTCTTGCTATTGACAATGGAATCTGAGACTGGGTGGATGAAGATGAAATGCTAAAGTTTAGTCGTATTCACATGCAGAAAATGTGAACTGGTTAGCATTTTCTGGCTATCACACTTACCCAATTACCATTTCAAGGATTTAGCACAAATCTTTCTCCAGAAGGTGTGCCATTTGGAATTTCTTGCCCCTTCCTTCTCTCCACATCATTTAACCTGACGTTTGTAAAGGAGCACACACAAACACAGTAAATTTCATACCAGCAGATATCTTGAGAGGAGGAGAGTCTTGTGAGAATACGTCATAGTTTTCAATGCACTATAACCGCACAGCATATGGCACAGCGACATCCCTCCCATGGAAACCTCGTGTCCTCCACTCCACTGACTTCTCTGGCATGTCCACTTAACTCCTAATTACTCGAGCTGTAAAGAGATCCAAAAATTCCACTGCATGATAACACTGTTGGTAAATTCTGCAAAATTACCAAGAAAAAGAAGAGCAATTTGGGAAAATCTTGGTAAGAAAGAAATGATCAGGATTTTGCAATTTCTAATAGAAAAAATGCAGACAACAGGTTATATAAGTGTAATTTCCCATTTAGGCTTCTTTCCAGGTTACTATTTCATCATCCGTATACGGCAGCAACATGGCTGAAATCAGGTACCTGTCAGTTGTTCATTAAACTTCCATTTTTTTCATGTAAAACTGCGTGGTTTGGAAGAATATGATGGAAGGAGCTGTGTTAACACTGATTATAACTAAGTCTGACAAGTTATGCTGACCTATGGAAATAAAATCATAAAACTCCCATTTCCTATGAAAGGAACTGAAACCCTAATTTGAAGAAATGCTCTATTTGCATCTGCATGAAGCTTGATGATTTATGATAGAGTTTTCATCTGAAATAGAAAGTTGCCTCTCTAGGAGTCATGGTATACAGTGGAAATGAAATTTCCCAACCCATTTAGATGAACCAGGTCGTGCATTATCTTTCACACTGATATCTCACTGCCTTCATCTCAATAACTACTCCTGCTATTCTCTGCTTACCGTGGGGAGAAGGAGATAAAAAAATATGTTATCCCATGAAAATGGCAAATAGCTCATATTTATTATATTCAGATAAAAAATCTGATTGAAGAAGAAGTTAAAATACATATAACGATTCTACTCCTGAATGATTATGTATTTTGTTGCAATATAGAGTTGGAGTTAATACTTTGTTGATGATCTCTTTATATTAGTGATATATCTATATATAACAATCGAGGAAAAAGAGAGGATTTTGAAAGTTATATAATGGGGATCAAATGCTATCAATGTTTACTAAGTTTCAAAACAACCCCCTCCTGTATTGATGAGATTCTCTCAGTTACCAAGTGGGCTATTTGTATTTACAGATATTCTCACAATGGCCAGCTAACATATATAAATACACCGTTTGGTGGGTTTTCTTTAATATTTTGTGCATTGTCATTTTAGAGATTTCCTTTGTCTCTTACAATGTGATTACAATAAAAGATGATTAGTATGTCCAATGAGAAAACTTTGGAGATGTTATCTTTAATCGCTCTAATGTAAATCAAAATACATATGAACTAATTTTTAAAATTTTGATTTTCAAGCTCCCATTGAAATTGGAAAATGAAGAATCACTCACACTGGAAAACTTTCTATTTGAGCTCAAAAGTCACCCTGTTATAAATCATAAGGCTGCATGTAGATGCAAATGGAGCATTTCTTCAAATTAGGATTTCAATTCTTTTCACATTATAGCACTTGCTCATGCATGACCTTCAGAGAGAGGATTTTTATTTTTTCCTCAGAATTTCCAAATGTGACAGGCAGTGTAACATCAAGGAGATGCTGTGCATGTGTATTTTATAAGAATATGTCAGCCAGCTGAGTGCATATGATCATCAAGTTTCAAGGTTAGAAGGGAAGGTAAAAGTTACTTAGTTCAACCATATGTTCTGATGCTTGAAGCGTCTCCAGACGGAGCCTGACTCTCGGTTTGACTGCATGGGGTTTGATCCTAGCTCCTCCCTGTCCTCGCTTTTGGCACGATGTCAGTTACTTAACCTGTTACTGCCTCATTTTCTTCATGTATAAAATAAGAGTAATAGAAATAAAATGTCTCTATAGCATCACCATAAGGACTAGATGAATCACTGTGTTTGGTACCCACCCTGCCCTCCTCACTTCCCATGGTGAGTATCTGCCCTTAGCTGGTTAGCCTCCAGGGAGCTTTTTATTTGGGTGCCAGCCTAGATGGTTGTTGGTATCTTTCTTGTATTTAGCTTAAATGCATGTCCATGGAATTTCTTTTTGCTGTCCTAATCCCACCTCTTGGAATCGTGCAGCAAAAAGGCTTTATCTTAACTTCTTTGGAAGTACCTTCAAATATGTGAATTTAGCATGGGCTCTGAATTCAAACAGATTGGGTAGGGACTCGGGAATGTGCTGCAGCTGGTAACCTAAATCCTGTAACACCATGTTTTCTTGTGCCTTGAGTGAGTGTGTGTGCATGCATTCATGCCCATGCAAACCGTAGTGTAAGGTCAAATGAACATAAGTGCTTAGAATTTAATTCATGGTGATGATGGTGAATTTGTTGAGTCTCAAACTAGGTCGAACAGTAGGTGCACTGGGAAAAACGTTCTGAGCTTCTTTGTACGCCACTGAAACCACAGTTATCACACGACTGTAAAGTTACCCTCACGCCTACAGCCTCAGTGATCACCCCTGTGGATGAAGTCTGTCCTGCAGTTCTGACAATGAAATCACCTTGGTAATACGCTTCACCTATTTCATTGACCAAAACTGCCCTAGAGCAGTTGCATATCTTACCAAGATCTAAAATTTTCCCTGACAGAAACACAACAGCCAATTACCTAGAAATTCAGAGCCAAGACTTCTTCTCTTAACCTGCGGTGCCTTTTAGCTCCCACGCTATATTCCTCAATTGTATTTACTTTCCATATTGAAAAGAGTCATCCTGTCTGTACAGACTTGCTCCAATGGAACCACATTTCTCTCCCTTTTAGGCAATTATTTCCATGTTACAGTTAACTATTTTTCCCTGAATTGTTCACACTGTGCATTTCCTAAGAACTGTTAAGGGTGTTGATAAAACAGAGCATCATTTCCTCTCTAAGAGAACGATGATGGCCCTGTGAACCTGCATCTGTGCTTCGCCCATGTTCTTCTCTTGTCATCTCAACACAGCCAGTCATCTTTCTACAACATCAGTGTTTCCTTCATTGGTTAAAATCTTCTCTGGCACAACATCACCCACAGAATGAGATGTCTTTTTAAGGCATCCAAAACCCGTGATTATAGGAACATTTATTTTCTCATCAAATTCATTGTGTTAAATTGGTTGCCTCTCACACCTCACCTATAGCACTAGTTGGTATTTACCCAATTATTTCCTGCTGCTTCGCAGTTTGCTCGCAATCAAACCTGATCTTCTGGCTGGAGATGCTGCCACCCACATTCCCACATTTACACACACACACACACACACACACACACTGTTCTTTACCTTAAACTCCTGTTTTTTTGCTTCCCAGCTCAAATGTTTTCTGTTCTTTGAAGTGTTTCCCATTTTCCTTCTTACTGCTCCTGCTCTTTATTTGCATGTGTTACCCTGGATACAACTGTCTGGATCACCTCCCTGTCTCCTCTGTTTGTGAAACCTTTAACTGCAGAATCTATCTTTTGTTCCGTACCTCCGGTCTCATGTAGACTGAAACTTAAGAGTGAACAGCCCACAGCAGCTAAGCATGAGGAATCTGTAGCCAAGTTGTGTGAATTACAATTCAATTCCCCTACAGTGTGACTTGGAGCAATTTTCTAAATCCAGTTCATCAGTATCTGACTCATAGATTTATTCTGAGGAATAAATTTAAATGCTTAGTAAAGTTTTTGCCTTTTCTAAGCCAAAATTTGTGGCTTAGAAAATTCGATATTTATTAAACAGTAAATATTCAATTCTTTCCTTTTCTCCTTTGTTTTTTGCTTCTCTTCTTTTCACAGCTATTTGTAAGGCCTTCTCAGACAGCCATTTTGCTTTTTTGCATTTCTTTTTCTTGGGGATGGTCTTGATCCCTGTCTACTGTATAATGTCACAAACCTCTGTCCACAGTTCACCAGGCACTCTGTCTACCAAATCTAGTCCCTTAAATCTATTTCCCACTTCCACTGTATAATTGTAAGGGATTTGATTTAGGTCATACCATGGTCTAGTGGTTTTCCCTATTTTCTTTAATTTAAGTCTGAGTTTGGCAATAAGGAATTTATGATCTGAGACATAGTCAGCTCCTGGTCTTGTTTGTGCTGACTGTATAGAGCATCTCCATCTTTGGCTGCAAATAATATAATCAATCTGATTTCAGTGTTCGCCATCTGGTGATGTCCATGTGTAGAGTCTTCTCTTGTATTGTTGGAAGAGGGTGTTTGCTATGACCAGTGCATTCTCTTGACAGAATGCTATTAGTCTTTGCCCTGCTTCATTCCGTATTCCAAGGCCAAATTTGCCTGTTACTCCAGGTATTTCTTGACTTCCTACTTTTGCATTCCAGTCCCCTATAATGAAAAGGACATCTTTTTTGGGTGTTAGTTCTAAAAGGTCTTGTAGGTCTTCATAGAACCATTCAACTTCAGCTTCTTCAGCATTACTGGTTGGGGCACAGATTTGGATTACCATGATATTGAATGGTTTGCCTTGGAAACGAACAGAGATATTCTGTCGTTTTTGAGATTGTATCCAAGTACTGCATTTCGTACTCTTTTGTTGACTCAGATGGCTACTCTATTTCTTCTAAGGGATTCTTGCCCACAGTAGTAGATATGATGGTCATCTGAGTTAAATTCACCCATTCCAGTCCATTTTAGTTCACTGATTCCTAAAATGTTGATGTTCACTCTTGCCATCTCCTGTTTGACCACTTCCAATTTGCCTTGATTCATGGACCTAACATTCCAGGTTCCTATGCAATATTGATCTTTACAGCATCAGATCTTGCTTCCATCACCAGTCACATCCACAACTGGGTGTTGTTTTTGCTTTGGTTCCATTTCTTCATTATTTCTCCACTGATCTCCAGTAGCATATTGGGCACCTACCGACCTGGGGTGTTCATCTTTCTGTGTCCTATTTGCTTTTTCATACTGTTCATGGGGTTCTCAAGGCAAGAATCCTGAAGTGGTTTGCCATTTGGAGAAGGTTTGCCCTTTTCCAGTGGACCACATTTTGTCAGAACCCTCCACCATGACACGTCTGTCTAAGGTGGTCCTACACGGCATGGCTCATAGTTTCATTGAGTTAGACAAGGCTGTGGTCCATGTGATTAGATTGGTTAGTTTTCTAGGATTATGATTTCTGTCTCTCTGTCCTCTGATGCCCTCTCTCAGCACCTACCATCTTACTGGGGTTTCTCTGCCCTTGGACATGGGGTATCTCCTCACGGAGAGCAATAGCAAGGAGACATAAGAAAGCCTTCCTCAGCGATCATTGCAAAGAAATAGAGGAAAACAATAGAATAGGAAAGACTAGAGATCTCTTCAAGAAAATTAGAGATACCAAGGGAACATTTCATGCAAAGATGGGCTCAATAAAGGACAGAAATGGTATGGACCTAACAGAAGCAGAAAATATTAAGAAGAGGTGGCAAGAATACACAGAAGAACTGTACAAAAAAGATCTTCATGACCCAGATAATCACGATAGTATGATCACTCACCTAGGGCCAGACATCCTGGAATGGGAAGTCAAGTGGGCCTTAGAAAGCATCACTATGAACAAAGCTAGTGGAGGTGATAATTCCAGTTATTATCAGTTGAGCTATTCCAAATCCTGGAAGATGATGCTGTGGAAGTGCTGCACTCAATATGCCAGCAAATTTGGAAAACTCAGCAGTGGCCACAGGACTGGAAAAGGTCAGTTTTCATTCCAATCCCAAAGAAAGGCAATGCCAAAGAATGCTCAAACTACTGCACAATTGCACTCATCTCACACAATAGTAAAGTAATGCTCAAAATTCTCCAAGCCAGGCTTCAAAAATACATGATCCGTGAACTTCCAGATGTTCAAGCTGGTTTTAGAAAAGGCAGAGGAAGCAGAGATCAAACTGCCAACATCCGCTGGATCATGCAAAAAGCAAGAGAGTTCCAGAAAAACATCTACTTCTCCTTTATTGACTACGCCAAAGCCTTTGACTGTGTCAATCACAACACTGTGAAACTGTGAAAAATTCTGAAAGATATGGGAATTTCAGACCACCTGACCTGCCTCTTGAGAAATCTGTATGCAGGAAGCAACAGTAGAACTGGATATGGAACAATGGACTGGTTCCAAATAGGAAAAGGAGTGTGTCAAAGCTGTATATTGTCACCCTGCTTATTTAGCTTATATGCAGAATACATCACGAGAAATGCTGGGCTGGAGGAAGCACAAGCTGGAATCAAGATTGCCAGAAGAAATATCAATAACCTCAGATATGCAGATGACACCACCCTTATGGCAGAGAGTGAAGAAGAACTAAAGAGCCTCTTGATGAAAGTGAAAGAGGAGAGTGAAAAAATTTACTTAAAGTTCAACATTCAGAAAACTAAGGTCACAGCATCTGGTCCCATCTCTTCATGTCAAATAGATGGGGAAACTGTGGGAACAGTGGCTGACTTTATTTATTTTTGGCTCCAAAATCACTGCAGATGGTGATTGCAACCATGAAATTAAAAGATACTTACTCTTTGGAAAGAAAGGTATGACCAACCTAGTCAGCATATTAAAAAGCAGAGACATTACTTTGCCAACAAAAGTCCATCTAGTCAAGGCTATGGTTTTTCCAGTAGTCATGTATGGATGTGAGGGTTGGACAAAGAAAGCTGAGCACCAAAGAATTGATGCTCTTGAACTGTGGTGTTGCAGAACACTCTTGAGAGTCCCTTGGACTGCAAGGAGATCCAACCAGTCCATCCTAAAGGAGATCTGTCCTGAGTGTTCATTGGAAGGACTGATGTTGAAGCTGAAACTCCGATACTTTGGCCACCTGTTATGAAGAACTGACTCATTTGAAAAGACCCTGAATCTGGGAAAGATTGAAGGCAGGAGGAGAAGGGGACAACAGAGGATGAGATGGTTGGATGGCATCACCAATTCAATAGACATAAGTTTGGGTAAACCCCAAGAATTGGTAATGGGCATGGAGGCCTGGCATGCTGCAGTCCATGGGCTTGCAAAGAATCAGAGACAACTGAGCAACTGAACTGAACTGAAATATTCAATTAGTGTCAGGTATGAAGGATTTTTCAATTATGGGGTAGTACATATAGACAGGAATGTAATACAAATTAAAACTAAAAAGTGAGCCAACTAAATTGCTGGGCATTTAAATTTTTATGTTAAAAATTTTAAAATAGGGAGTAAGGCCATTTTATTCCAACCTCATTCCTATTTTCAATGATAAGAAAAAGGATAATTGTTCATTATGTCAATGATATTTAATGACTAGTAATCAATTAGTAATAATTACTAATTGACTATTTATATATAAAATGATGATGAATGTTCCTGATATTCAAAAATGAAAAAAAGTCAATTCAATAAATTTACAGAGAGAGAAAGGAGCACACATACAAGTTATGATACCTGAATTCTGTTCTTTCTATCATAATGTTCAGAGTTCTTTACATTTGTGTCTTCATTTATTAAGTTGTGTGGTTTTTTTAAGGACTGAAATGATGTTATTTTTTTCTTAATTTTAGACTATTATTTATTTTTGTATTCTCTATGTCTGTTTCTCCATTGTTGCCCTATAAGTAAATTCTTCAGTACCATATTTGTAGATTCTGCATATGTGCATTATAATGTGATATTAATCTTTCTCTTTCTGACTTACTTCACTCTATATAATAGGTCCTAGGTTCATCCGCCTCACTAGAACTGAATCACAGGTGTTCCTTTCTATGGCTGAGTAATATTCCATCATGCATATGCACCACTACTTCTTTATCCATTCATCTGTTGATGGACATCTAGGTTGTGTCCATATTCTAGCTTTTGTAAATAGTGCTGCAATGAACAATGGGCTACATGTGTCTTTTCCAATTTTGGTTTCCCCAGGGTGTATGCCTAGGAGTGGGACTGCACCTATGCTGGTTTTATTTCTCGTTTTTTAAGGAATCTCCATACCATTTTCCATAGTGGCTGTATCAATTTACGTTCTCACCAACAGTGCAAGAGCATTCCCTTTTCTCCACACCCTCTGCAGCATTTATTTTTTGTAGACTTTTTGATGATGGCCATTCTGACTGGTGTGAGGTGATATCTCATCGTAGTTTTGATTTGCATTTCTCTAATAATAAGCAATGTTCAGCATCTTTTCATGTGTTTGTTGGTCATCTGTATGTCTTTTTTGGAGAAATGTCTGTTTAGGTCTTTTTCCCACTTTTTGATTGGGCTGTTAGTTTTTCTGGTATTGAGTTGTATGAGCTGCGTGTATATTTTTGAAATTAATCCTTTGCCAGTTGTTTCATTTGCTATTATTTTCTCCCAGTCACAGGGTTGTATTTTCACCTTGCTTATTGTTTCCTTTGTTGTGGAAAAGGGTTTAAGTCTAATCAGGTCCCACTTGTTTACTTTTGTTTTTATTTCCATTACTTTAGGAGGAGGGTCATAGAGGATCTTGCTTTGATTTGTGTCATTGAATGTTTTGCCTATGTTTCCCTCTAAGACTTTTATAGTTTCTGGTCTTACATTCAGGTCCTTAATCCATTTTATCTGTGTGTGGTGTTAGCAAGTGTTCTAATTTCATTCTTTTACATGTAGCTGTCCAGTGTTCCCAGCACCATTTATCGAAGAGGCTGTCTTTGCCCCATTGTATATTCTTGCCTCCTTTGTCAAAAATAAGGTACCCAAAGGTGCATGGGTTTATTTATGGGCTTTCTATCTTGTTCCATTGGTCTATATTTCTGTTTTTATGCCAGTACCATACTGTCTTGATGACTAGCTTTGGCATAAAATCTGAAGTCAGGAAGGTTGATTCCTCCAGCTCCATTCTTCTTTCTCAAGGCTGCTTTGGCTATTCGTGGTATTTTGTGTTTCCATGTGAATTGTGGAATGTTTTGTTCTAATTCTGTGAAAAATGTCATTGGTAATTTGATAGGGATTGCATTGAATCTGCAGATTGCATTAGGTAGTATAGTCATTTTCACAATATTGATTCTTTCTACCCAGGAAAATGGAATCTCTCTCCATCTGTTTATGTTGCCTTGGATTTCTTTCATTCAGTTCAGTTCAGTCACTCAGTTGTGTCCTACTCTTTGTGACCCCATGAATCGCAGCATGCCAGGCCTCCCTGTCCATCACCAACTCTCGGAGTTCACTCAAACTTGCATCCATTGAGTCGGTGATGCCATCCAGCCATCTCATCCTCTGTCATCCCCTTCTCCTCCTGCCCCCAATCCCTCCCAGCATCAGAGTCTTTTCCAGTGAGTCAACTCTTTGCATGAGGTGGCCAAAGTACTGGAGTTTCAGCTTTAGCATCATTCCTTCCAAAGAACACCCAGGGCTGATCTCCTTTAGAATGGACTGGCTGGATCTCCTTGCAGTCCAAGGGACTCTCAAGAGTCTTCTCCAAAACACCACAGTTCAAAAGCATCAAATCTTTGGCGCTCAGCTTTCTTCACAGTCCAACTCTCACATCCATACATGACCACTGGAAAAACCATAGCCTTGACTAGACGGACCTTTGTTGGCAAAGTAATGTCTCTGATTTTCAATATGCTATTTAGGTTGGTCATAACTTTCCTTCCAAGGAGTAAGCGTCTTTTAATTTCATGGCTGCAATCACCATCTGCAGTGATTTTGGAGTCAAAAAAATAAAGTCTGACACTGTTTCTACTGTTTCCCCATCTATTCCCATGAAGTGATGGGACCAGATGCCATGACCTTAGTTTTCTGAATGTTGAGCTTTAAGCCAAATTTTTCACTCTCCACTTTCACTTTCATCAAGAGGCTTTTTAGTTCCTCTTCATTTTCTGGCATAAGGGTGGTTTCATCTGCATATCTGAGGTTACTGATATTTCTCCCGGCAATCTTGATTCCAGCTTGTGCTTCTTCAGCCCAGCATTTCTTATTATGTACTCTGCATGTAAGTTAAATAAGCAGGATGACAGCCATGACGTACTCCTTTTCCTATTTGGAACCAGTCTGTTGTTCCATGTCTAGTTCTAACTGTTGCTTCCTGACCTGCATATAGGTTTCTCAAGAGGCAGGTCAGGTGGTCTGGTATTCCCATCTCTTTCAGAATTTTCCACAGTTCATTGTGATCCACACAGTCAAAGGCTTTGGCATAGTCAATAAAGCAGAAATAGAGGTTTTTCTGGAACTCTCTTGCTTTTTTGATGATCCAGCGAATGTTGGCAATTTGATCTCTGGTTTCTCTGCCTTTTCTAAATCCAGCTTGAACATCTGGAAGTTCACGGTTCATGTATTGCTGAAGCCTGTCTAGGAGAATTTTGAGCATGACTTTACTAGTGTGTGAGATGAGTGCAATTGTGCGGTAGTTAGTGCATTCTTTGGCATTGCCTTTCTTTGGGATTGGAATGAAAACTGACCTTTTCCAGTCCTGTGGCCACTACTGAGTTTTCCAAATTTTCTGGCATAATGAGTGCAGCACTTTCACAGCATCATCTTTCAGGATTTGAAATAGCTCAACTGGAATCCCATCACCTCCCCTAGCTTTGCTGTCTTATAATTTTCTGTGTGCAGTTCCTTTATCTCCTTAAGGTAAGTTTATTCCTAGATATTTAATTGTTTTTGTTGCAATGGTGAATGGGATTGATTCCTTAATTGCTCTTTCTGATTTTTCATTGTTAGTATATAGAATTGCAAGTCATTTTGTGTATTGATTTTGTATCCTGCAACTTTGCTAAATTCACTGATTAGCTCTAGTAGTTTTCTAATACTATCTTTAGGATTTTCTATGTACAGTATCATGTCATCTGCAAACAGTGAGAGCTTTACTTCTTCTTTAATGATCTGAACTCCTTTTGTTTCTTTTTCTTTTCTGATTGCTATAGCTAGGACTTCCAGAACTATGTTGATTAATAGTGGTGAAAGTGGATACCCTTGTCTTGCTCCTGATCTTAGGGGGAATGCTTTCAGTTTTTCACCATTGAGAATAATTATTGCTGTAGGCTTATCATATATGGCCTTTGGTATGTTGAAGTAAGTTCCATCTATGTCCATTTTTTGAAGAGTTTTAATCATAAATGGGTGCTGAATTTTGTCAAAGGCTTTTTCAGCATGTATTGAGATTATCATATGGTTTTTAGCTTTCAATTTGTTAATATGGTGTATCACATTGATTGATTTGTGTATACTGAAGAATCACTGCATCCCTGGAATAAACCCAACTTGATCACGGTGTATGAGCTTTTTGATGTGTTGCTGAATTCTGTCTGCTAAAATTCTCTTGAGGATTTTTGCATCTATGTTTGCCAGAGATACTGGCCTGCAGTTTTCTTTTTTTGTATTTTCTTTGTCTGGTTTTGGTATCAGGGTGGTGGTGGCCTCATAGAATGAATTTGGAAGTGTTCCTTCCTCTGCAACTTTTTGAAAGAGTTTTAGAAAGATAGGCATTAGCCCTTCTCTCAATGTATGATTGTGTGGCAAACTACCACACAATTGCACTCATCTCACATACTAGTAAAGTAATGCTCAAAATTCTCCAAGCAAGGCTTCAGCAATACATTAACCATGAACTTCCAGATGTTCAAGCTGGATTTAGAAAAGGCAGAGGAACCAGAGATCAAATTGCCAACATTCACTGGATCATTGAAAAAGCAAGAGAGTTCCAGAAAAAACTCTATTTCTGCCTTATTGACTATGCCAAAGCCTTTGACTGTGTGGATCACAATGAACTGTGGAAAATTCTGAAAGAGATGGGAATACCAGACCACCTGACCTGCCTCTTGAGAAACCTATATGCAGGTCAGGAAGCAACAGTTAGAACTAGACATGGAACAACAGACTGGTTCCAAATAGGAAAAGGAGTACGTCAAAGCTGTATATTGTCACCGTGCTTATTTAACTTACATGCAGAGTATATCATGAGAAATGCTGGGCTGGAGGAAGCACAAGCTGGAATTAAGATTGTGGGGAGAAATATCAATAAACTCAGATAAACCACCCTTATGGCAGAAAGTGAAGAAGAACTAAACTCAGATAAACCACCCTTATGGCAGAAAGTGAAAAAGAACTAAAGAGCCTCTTGATGAAAGTGAAAGAGGAGAGTGAAAAAGTTTACTTAAAGCTCAACATTCAGAAAACTAAGATCATGGCATCTGGTCCCATCACTATATGGCTAAAAGATGGGGAAACAGTGGAAACAGTGGCTGACTTTATTTTTTTGGCTCCAAAATCACTGCAGATGGTGATTGCAGCCATGTAATTAAAAGACACTTACTCCTTGGAAGGAAAGTTATAACCAACCTATATAGCATATTAAAAAGCAGAGACATTACTTTTCAACAAAGGTCTGTCTAGTCAAGGCTATGGTTTTTCCAGTAGTCATGTATGGATGTGAGAGTTGGACTATAAAGAAAGCTGAACACCGAAGAATTGATGCTTTTGAACTGTGGTGTTGGAGAAGACTCTTGAGAGTCCCTTGGTCACCAAGGAGATAGAACCAGTCCATCCTAAAGGAGATCAGTCCTGGGTATTCATTGGAAGGACTGATGTTGAAGCTGAAACTCCAATACTTTGGCCACATGATGCGAAGAGCTGACTCATTTGAAAAGACCCTGATGCTGGGAAAGATTGAGGGCAGGAGCAGAAGGGGATGACAGAGGATGAGATGGTTGGATGGCATCACCAACTCCGGGAGTTTGTGATGGACAGGGAGGACTGGCGTGCTGTATTTCATGGGATCGCAAAGAGTCGGACAAGAATGAGTGACTGAACTGAACTGAAACGTTTGATAGAATTCTCCTAGAAAGCCATCTGGTCCTGGGCTTTTGTTTTTTGGGAAATTTTTGATCACAGCTTCAATTTCTATTTCTTCCTGGTTCAATTTTGGAAGATTGAACTTTTCTAAGAATCTGTCCATTTATGCAGGAGTTGCCATAGAGTTGTTCACAATAGTCTCATATAATCCTTTGTATTTCTGCATTGTCTGTTGTAACCTCTCCTTTGTTGATTTAATTTTTCTCTTTTCTTTTCTTGATGAGTCTGGCAAAAAGTTTGAAAATTTTGTTTATCTTCTCAAAGAACCAGCTTTTAGTTTTATTAATCTTTACTATTGGGATTTCTTTGGAAGGAATGATGCTAAAGCTGAAACTCCAGTACTTTGGCCACCTGATGCGAAGAGTTGACTCATTGGAAAAGACTCTGATGCTGGGAGGGATTGGGAGCAGGAGGAGAAGGGGATGACAGAGGATGAGATGGCTGGATGGCATCACCGACTCGATGGACGTGAATCTGAGTGAACTCCGGGAGTTGGTGATGGACAGGGAGGCCTGGCGTGCTGCGATACATGGGGTCGCAAAGAGTTGGACACGACTGAGCGACTGAACTGAACTGATTGTTTCTTTCATTTCTTTTTCATTTATTTCTGCTTGGATCTTTATGATTTCTTTCCTTCTACTAATTTTGGGGAGATTTTGTTCTTTTTTTTCCAGTTGTTTTAGGTGTAAAGTTAGCTTGTCTATTCGATGTTTTTCTTGCTTCTTGAGGTAGGATTGTATTGCTATAGACTACCCTCCTAGAACTGCTTTTGCTGCATCCGATAGGTTTTGAGTTGTGTTTTCATTGTCATTTGTTTCTAGAAATTTTTTTTATTTCCCTTTTGATTTCTTCAATAACCTGTTGGCTATTTAGACATGTATTGTTCGTAATCTCCAAGTGTTTGTGTTTCTTACAGTTTTTTTCCTTGTAATTGATATCTAGTCTCATAGCTTTGTGGTCAGAGACAATGCTTGATACAATTTCAATTTTCTTAAATTTACTGAGGTTTGATTTGTGACCCGAGGTGTGGTCTATCCTAGAGAATGTTCCATGTGCACTTTAGAAGAAGGTGTCTTCTGCATTTAGATGGAATGTCCTGGACATATCAATGAGATCCATCTCATCTAATGAATCATTTAAGATTTGTGTTTCCTTATTAATTTTCTGTTTTGATGATCTGTGTAAGTGGGTGTTAAAGTCTCCTACTATTACTGTGTTACTGTTAATTTCTCCTTTTATGTCTGTCAGTGCTTGTCTTACGTACTGAGGTGCTCCTATGATGGGTGCATAGATATTTACAATTGTTATGTCTTCCTCTTGGATTCCTCCCTTGATCATTATGACTGTTCTTCCTTATCTCTTGTAATCTTCTTTACTTTAAGGTCTATTTTGTCTGATATGAGGATTGCTTCTCCAGCTTTCTTTTGCTTCCCATTTGCATGGAATGTATTTTTCCATCCTCTCAGTCTATATGTGTCTTGAGGTCTGAAGTGGGTTTCTTGTAGACAGAATATATATGGGTCTGGGTCTTGTTCTTGTATCCATTCAGCCAGTCTGTGTCTTTTGGTTGGAGCATTTATCCATTTACATTTAAAATAATTATTGATATATATGTTCTCGTTGCCTATTTCTCAATTGTTTGTGGTTGATTTTGTAGATCTTTTTCCTTCTCTTGTATTGCTTGACCATATAAGTCCCTTTAACATTTGTTGTAAAGCTCATTTGGTGGTGCTGAATTCTCTTAACTTTTGCTTGTCTAAAAAGCTTTTTATTTTTCCATCAATTTTGAATGACATCCTGGCTGGGTACAGTAATCTTGGTTGTAGATTTTTCCCTTTCAGTACTTTAAATATATCCTGCCATTCCCTACTGGCCTGCAGAGTTCCTGCTGAAAGACCAGCTGTTAAACGTATGGGGTTTCCCTTGTATGTTACTTGTTGCTTCTCCCTTGTTGCTTTTAATATTTTTTCTTTGTGTTTAGTCTTTGTTAGTTTCATTATGTGTGTTTCTTGGCATGTTTCTCCCTGGGTTTATTCTGTATGGGACTCTCTGCATCTTTTAGACTTGATTGACTATTTCCTTTTCCATGTTGGGGAAATTTTCAACTACAATCTCTTCAAAACTTTTTTTCATATCATTTCTTTTCCTCTTCTTATTCTGGTACCCCTATAACTTGAATGTTGGTGTGCTTCATATTGTCCCAGAGGTCTCTGAGACTATCCTCAGTTCTTTTCATTCGTTTTACTTTATTCTGCTCTTCAAGTGTTATTTCTACCACTTTATCTTCCAGGTCACTGATTCGTTCTTCTGCTTCAGATATTCTGCTACTGATTCCTTCTAGAGTATTTTTAATTTCAGTAATTGTGTTGTTTGTCTCTGTATGTTTATTCTTTTATTCTTCTAGGCCCTGGTTAATTGATTCTTTCATTTTCTCCATTTTGTTTTCAAGATTTTTGATCATCTTTACTATCGTTATTCTGAATTCTTTTTCAGGTAGTTTGCCTATTTCTTCTTCATTTATTCGGACTTCTGTGTTTCTAATATGTTCCTTCTTTTGTCTAGCAGTTCTCTGCCTTTTCATTATTTTTTTTTAACTTATTGTGTTTGAGGTCTCCTTTTCCCAGGCTTCAAGGTTGAATTCTTTCTTGCTTTTTGTTTCTGCCCTCCTAAGGTTGGTCCAGCAGTTTATGTAAGCTTTATATAGGGTGAGATTTGTGCTCACATGTTTTTTTTGTTTTTCCTCTATGGGTAAGACTGAGTGAGTTGGTAATCCTGTCTCCTGATGATTGGGTTTGTATTTTTGTTTGTTGTTTAGATGTTTTGGCCTGCACAGGCTGCTATTTGTTGGTCTTGTATTCAAGTGGTTTCCTTTGTGTGAGTTCTCACTATTTGATACTCCCTGAAAAGCTGTGACCAACCTAGATAGCATATTCAAAAGGAGAGACATTACTTTGCCAACAAAGGTCGGTCTAGTCAAGGCTATGGTTGTTCCAGTGGTCATGTATGGATGTGAGAGTTGGACTGTGATGAGAGCTGAGCACCAAAGAATTGATGCTTTTGAACTGTGGTGTTTTGGAGAAGACTCTTGAGAGTCCCTTGGACTGCAAGGAGATCCAACCAGTCCATTCTGAAGGAGATCAGCTCTGGGATTTCTTTGGAAGGAATGATGCTAAAGCTGAAACTCCAGTACTTTGGCCACCTGATGCGAAGAGTTGACTCATTGGAGAGGACTCTGATGCTGGGAGGGATTGGGGGCAGGAGGAGAAGGGGACGACAGGATGAGATGGCTAGATGGCATCACCGACTTGATGGATGTGAGTCTGAGTGAACTCCGGGAGTTGGTAATGGACAGGGAGGCCTGGCGTGCTGCAGTTCATGGGGTTGCAAAGAGTCGGACACGACTGAGATACTGAACTGAACTGAGGGTTAGTTCTCTGGCAGTCTAGGGTCTTGGAGACGTTCAGGGCTTGATCTCGTTTTGTAAGTCAGAAGTCCAAAATGGGTATATCTGGGCTACAATCAATGTATTGGCAGAGCTATGAACCTTCTGGAGGCTTCAGGAAGAATTGTTTCATTGCCTTTTCCAATTTATAGAGAGAGGTACCTATACTCCTTGAGGCCCCTTCTGCCATCTTCAAACTTTGCCTCCTACTCTCCTAGACTTTATTTTTAAAGTAATATTTCTTATATTTAAGGATTTGTAAAAAACTAAAATTTTATTTTCTCCTGCTAAGTTTCCACTTAAAAGTTAAACTTTGTATTACATGTATTTTATATATAAACCTGTAATTTAGAAAGTCACAGAACATAAGTAACATTATTTGCTTTCTTATTCCTCAGACTTGAGAATAAAGTCTTGCATTGGGAGAAAAACCTTTTTAGTTGCAGGATACACCAGTTGTACAGTTTATATTCTCTATCACTTGTATATATTAGTTTTTAATAATTTTATTTAAAATTATAGAATTTTAAACATACTTTCATAAACCTATCATCTTTCTACTCTTCTACTTGTATATGTGTTATAAAAGCAATCAGAATGTGTTTCACAAAATATGAACATTTATTATTTTCAGATGGTCAGATTTAGGGAAACACTTTATTTTTTATTTGTGTGTTTTGCTGCTTGAATATATTTATCACTAAAAATAATGGTAGACAATACTCCCTAAATGGAAAATATTCTGATTTTTAGGTTTCTTTTCACATTTGGGGGGGAAGGAATGGATATCTAAAAACCAAAAATATGGTAAAACAGAATGGATCTGCTGATTACACATTAAATCCTTCTAAAGATCATGAAACTGAAGTTAAGTAAGCAACTTTCCATAATTTTCAGAATTCATACATCCATTTGGCATATATTACGAAAACCCAGATGGCATTAAAAGCAGAGGAATTTCCCACATTTTTAATGCCATTATGGTCTCCCTACCATAAAATTGAATCAAGAAATAAAAATATTCATTATGTAGTGAAAGCATTTATGTAATATATAATTGTGAAGATATTATGGAAATTGCTGGGTAGTCAAATGTAAAAGGAACTGCTGTGTTTGCATGTCTAAAAAAAATAATAACTGTACCACATAAGCCGGGGCGTTCTTCATACTTTGCCATAGGCAAAAACAATTATGGTAATCATTTTTATAGGTGCTTACAGTAGAAAATACGTTTTGAGGAATAAAGTAAATTAGCTAAACACTCCAGAGGCAGAGAACATTGGGGTGATGCTGAGTGGCCCTTCTCTGGCTGTCATGTCCAAAACAGGGAAGAGATAACATTATTTTACTTTTTAATAGCTGGTTAACATTTGGCTCCTTTAAGTTTGCAGACAAAATATATCAGCTTCATCTCATCTAACTACATCTGACTTCAGGCAAGGACAAAGGATCGATCCTCTGGATGATGGCGGAATGCTAAATCGGCTCCTCAAGACTTGTTTGCCAAGATATTAAACCCTAAATATCTCCTTGCTGGCAGACGATCGTCATTTCAAGGCTCTTACTAATGCATCCCTGCCTTCTTTCCCTCTCTTCCCTGGAGGACTAGGTAGACTTCATAAGCATCTGTTCACCCCACACATCACAGAATACACAGACTGGGTTTTCCCTTCTCACTCAGTAAACAATCGACCAAGCAAAGAGACCTACACAAGGCTGAAAACAATGAAAAGACAAAAATATAAAAAATTTAATATTCAACTCTTTAAAGGAAAACTATACCTGATTTGTCTAGATAATGCCTTATTTTTACTTTATCATAAATGTGTAAATTCTAATCCAGAATTTTTAAATAACTGCAATTGAGAGATGAAGGCACAAGTACAATAGAATCACCTTATAAGTGTGAAACGCTCTAAGTAATTCACTTGGTGTGTTTGTGTGCCAAGTTGCTCAGTCGTGTCCAACTCTTTGTGACCCCATGGACTGTAGCCTGCCAAGCTCCTCTGCCCATGGGATTCTCCAGGCAAGAATACTGGAGTGGGTTGCCATTCTCTTCTCCAGGATCTTTCCAACCCAAGGATCAAACCTGGATCTCCTGCATTGCAGGCATATTTTTTATTGTCTAAGCCATCAGGGAAGCCAATCCACTTGGTAAACAATCCACTTGGTAATCCACTTGGTAATTTCCTTAAACGTTTCCTTAAAACACACATATGTGTATTCAGTACCAGAGGTAGTAAAACAAGCCTCTTTAAGTGTCTCAAATAACTGAATTCATGCCATTTCCTAACTAAATCCTTGGATGCAATACACATTCCCTCTAAAACTGGGTTTTCCCACCAGCAATTTGAACCTAAAAATAATAGATAATTATAACAAATAACAATGGTACCAATCTCATTGTGATTTTGAGACGTGCATAGTATAATGCATGCTGATTACTAAATGAAGCACCTGGAAGAAAGCAAGTGGTATACATGCTAATTATTCATTCAAAATATGTTATATGTAAGCATTCTTTTTAAAAGGACCCTTCAGAGTTTAAACTTGACCCCCAGAGAAGGCTGAAAGCTGATTAGCAGGTTTAAGCACCAATTTCTACCACACAGGGTCCAAGCACCTTAGCCATTCCCTTTGATAGAGTGACTGACATGGGCCTCTGCAATAAGCTTTTAGGTACCAGGACTCCCAGGGTTCCCGAGTTAAAACAGTTTGTGTCTAAGCTTAAGAAAGAACTGATGAAAAGAAAGAAAGTAAGTCAATATTTCCCATGTTCCCATTGGATGCTAAAGATCAAACGAAAGCTGGTGTTACAAGGAAGACAGTAACACTAAGATGGTCCCTTGAGACATCCAGGCAACGGCTCACGCTCAAGGCCATCTGTGCCACCTGAGTGCAGCTATGGTGGCTGCACCCTCGGGACCAATCTCCGCAGTGACTCCAAAGTGGCACCTGCTGTGACAGCTCCCAGAGCCTCTCAGGGCACAAGTTCTCTGGGGGCCTCTCACGTTCCATGTTTACTCAAAAGTATCTGGCTTTTCGCAAAATCAATAACTCTCTGTTGGCCTGTCAATAGCACCTCCCAAGGGCAAGTTAACTAGTATTTCCATGAGTGAAGATACACACTTGTATGCTAGACTGTCTTCAAAAAATGCTTCTCAGAGAAGCTGATCGATGCCCCTTTAGGACACCAAAGTGGCGCACTGGTGGAATTACGGACTTGGTAGACCCTGCTCCCATCCTCCTGTGTCTCAGGGATCAAGTGAAGGCGGGCCTACTCCTTCACCACCGCCTCGATGCCAGAGGAAAGGGACAATCTTATTGGCCTGATCGCAGCTACGTACGTAGACATTTCAGCTTCTGCTTGCAGGACCACCACTTTGCCCTTAGGCTGGCTCCACATATTCTCAGGTCCTCCGAAGATGGGTTGAGAAAAGGCGCCAGGGAAACTGACAACAATGAAAAAGGGAACCACGAGCAGCTACTCAGGGAAATACATGTAAATGTCTAAACGGAACCACGAGCAGCTACTCAGGGAAATACATGTAAATGTCTACACCTTGGTTTTCCATCACCCAAAGCACCATCAAAGCGGTAGCAGAAATCTCTTTAAAGTGATTAAAGGAAAAAAATGTTAGATTTTGGAGAAATAACAGTTAACATTTATAGGTAAATCAGATGGCTGAATCGCAGAAGCTGAATTGGACCTCTGTGCCTGCATTCTTTTAAAAGTTGCTTAATGTTAGTATAAATAATAAGAATTGATAGTTACATGCTATGTTTTGCTACTTCTAATAAAATTTTTATAATGGAAAAGCCATTACTACCTGCCTAGTGTGTTAATCTACCCTCTTGATTTCCCCACACACAGAAGTAGCCTTTGCCAAATGATTAATATCATTTATGGTCACAATTAACTTTATCAAAGCCATGGAACTCAGGAGGAAATGAGAAATCCCTAAAAGGCAGCCTTAAAGCCCATAAAGAGACAGTAACACAATACATATTGAGCCCACTTAGACTCTGAGCATGCGGATTAAGGCCCATTTTGTGGTCAACTACAAAAAAAAAAAAAAAAAAATGCTATAGGCATTCACTTTTAAACAAGGTTTAAAGCAAGGTGTGCTGGAGACAGTCAGCTTGCACCAGCTCGCAAGAAAGCCAATTCTGTGAATTTCTTGTCAACTCTTCACTCAGCAATGTCAAGTTGGCAATCTGAACTGGACCATGGTGGGAGTATTTACACTATGGAAATAGGCAAAAGCTACAAATCAGAATCAGATTCTAATCTCTCTCTGTGTTTATCAACACATCCCGATTAAAAGAGCAAATTTTAAAAAAATCTTAAAGCAGAATTACTCTTAAAAGACATTTTGACATTTAAAAATTAGACTAAGTAAATGCAGTTCCCTAAATACTGCTTCTCATATCTTAATTTCATTCTCACTTTATTATTTTATCACTTATAATCACTGCTTCCTAAAAATTCAATTTTCTCTCAATTCCCATTCTTAAATTCTTTGTTGTCTACTGCATTTTAAACATTTACTGTTCTTTTCTGAAGTATTTCACTTACCTTTATACTTTCCTCTTGTTTTTATTAACAATTACCCATAATCAATTACATTAGATGTAAGTAAGGTTCCCCTAGAACAATGTTTCCCATTTAGGGCCTAATGTATAACAGTTTACACGCTGTAAATGAGAAAATTAGTAAAGCTGGTAGAAGAAGGAATACAAGGATTGAAGGATAGCAACAACAGTAATAATAGGTACCATATGTTGCATTATCTATCCTATGCCAGATAATGATCTTTAAAAAGTAAAATCAGTCCTGCTAAGCACCTGGTATGGATGTAACTAATCCTCAGATCAAAGCATTCACTCTACGATCCGGATAAAGACAAGGATGCCCAATCTTGCCACTTTTATTCAACATAGTTTTAGAAGTACTGCCACAGCAATTGGTGAAGAAAAATAAAAGGAATCCAAAATTGGAAAGGAAGAAGTAAAACTGTACTGTTTGCAGATGACATGCTACTACATAGAAAATCCAAAAGATGCCACCATCAAACTACTAGGGATCATTAATGAATTCTATAAAGGTGTAGAATACCAAATTAATATACAGAAATCTGTTGCACTTCTATGTACCAACAATAAAATATAAGAAATTAAGGGAACAATCCCATCAAAAAAAATTAAATATCTAGGAATAAACCTACCTAAGGAGGTAAAAGATCTGTCCTCTGAAAACTGTAAGACACTGATGAAAGAAACTGAAGAAGACACAAACAGATGGAAAGATACAGTGTGCTCTTAGATCGGAAGAATCGATATTGTTTAATGGGGTTATAACTTTTGATGATGTCATGCAGCAAATGGATGGCTGAACAAAGATTTGATCCCAGCTTTCATTTATGCCTTCTCCAGTGTTCATGACCTCTAGTGATGTGACTGAGGTGATGTGACTGAGGTTGCTGAAGCTGAGTAGGGCTGAAGGGCCTCTCAGTGCACTGAAACGTGTGAGAAGAAAAGAATAAAGACAGAGAAATGGTGCTTGACTGCTTTTAAGTAAAGGTAAATAAATACATCCTGAACTAATCAGAGGAGAGGGAAAAAATTAGAGGTTTACACATTTATTTGAAAAGATGCACTCTCTAATCTGAGTCCTGAATGCTATTTCAAGCTTTGTTGTAATCTCCAACAAGAATGATTCAATTACCAGTTCACAATTGGATTTAGCACTGACTCAGTGTCAGGAAAAAGATGGCTCTGAAAACGGACAGCCAAGGGTCTGCTTATTATTTAGATCCTCATAATAAATCATAGTTCAGTCGGTAAAGAATCTGCCTGCAATGCAGGAGACCCAGGTTCGATTCCTGGGTCGGGAAGATCCCCTGGAGAAGGAAATGGCAACCCACTCCAGTATTCATGCCTGGAGAATCCCATGGACAGAGGAGCCTTGCAGGCTATATAGTTCATGGGGTTGCAAGAGTCAGACATGACTTAGTGACTACACCACCACCACCAGTAAATTATTTATTTGGATTTTTTCTCCCACTAATTGGGTGTCTGTGGTTCAGTGACTAATGATGACCCCATAGAGCTCTGTTAGAATTGTCTGGAATGACAAAGCTCTAAGCCATGATCTAGATTAGTCTAAGTTTCCCTTCTGTCTAAATCTGGGATTACATCCTCCATGGGGCAACACCCCAAGCCTGACTTAAATATTCCAAGGTATTTGGACTTTCTGAGTCCCTATTGCTGGTCTCCCTTAAATTATAAGACCATAAAGACAAGGGAGATAGCTGTGTTGCAGATTACTGTATCCATGGTAACCGGTTCAGTGTGTCAATGAATTTTGAATAGATGGACGAATGAATAAATGAGGTTCCTGGTGGCCACAACGTTACTATCCATTATTCTATTGCAAAAGCCCGGTTGCCTGGTCCCACATGGATCTCTTTATACTTCTAATTTCAGTACCATCTACTACTAATCACAAAATTTTGCAGAGTACAGGTTACATAACAAATTGATTGTTTCAAAAGTAAGTTAATTTCATCCTGACCATTATAGCCATACCATATTTTTTGTGGAAATAATGGTATCAGTTGTATATAGATCCTCAGTACAATTCCAGCCATATTAAAAACAGATCAAATATCAGAAGAGAATGAGTGGTTTTAGAAGAATAACTTTTCCTAATTCCACTCTATTCTTTCTGACCTCAAAATTGACCTCATCAAGAGACCTAAGCTCTTGTCTAATCTCCAACAAGAGACCCTCCAGGCAGCTCTGTGGATTCACATAAATGCTGCAACATTATTTCCACGGAAAGACAGCAGAATTATTAGGGTATAAAAGTAATCAGTGATACTGGTCTTTTTTGGGTTACACAAAAGAAGTAAAATAATGCTAAAAATCCCACTCATTTAACAAGGTCTCATTGCAAATGTGTACCTGTCTTCAATCAGCAGACTTGAACCCTCCAAGCAGAGGAGCAGATACTTGGCTTGATGGTGTATAGGGGTAAGAAAAAAAAAAATCGCTCCAACAAAGCTGAAAATTAGGAAGAATGATATAACTGCAAAATCTTGCCCTGGATAATCTGAGTTGCATTATGTGGCCAGCACAAAGAAACTCAGAAGGCCCAGAAAGCCAGTAATGATAAACAGTAAAACCAAAATAGATTAAAAATAAAAAAAAAAACCTTCTCTATTATGCATCAACTGTGTTGTGTGACTACACATAAAAGATCTTAATGAAAATATTTTCAGGAAGATATAATTAAAAGGAGAAAACAATGAAGTCATTTCATATCTCTCCATTGAAAACCAATCAGGGAAATAAACTAATGAAGGTAGCTCTAGAAAATATTTTTCTTGCCAATTTCTGTCAACACTGTTATAAATTCAGTTATTATGATTGTATTTATAAGTATATATGCAAGACTCAGGAACTCAGTGATCACTTCATGCAGAGATGTGGAACAACTGTATTTCTACTCTTAGGAACACCAGGAGCTTCATTTACCATTTCAGCTGATGACAGCAACGCTCTTAACTCTTCTGCTCTGTAGCCTGTAAAGCACACGTGCACACTTTGTCAGTCTGTACTGGGCTATCTGAAAGGACTACCGAGTATTGGTATCCCAGTGTATTATAATTGGGGGGGGGGTGCTCCTTTAAATTCAGTGTCAGTTACTTTGTTGAAAGACAATTTAATAAACATATGGACTTTTCCATTTTATTAGAAGTGGTAGATTTTGAGAGCATCTATCTTTGGGA
The DNA here is from genome assembly GCF_003369695.1 of Bos indicus x Bos taurus. Lineage (NCBI taxonomy): Eukaryota > Metazoa > Chordata > Mammalia > Artiodactyla > Bovidae > Bos > Bos indicus x Bos taurus. The sequence continues at coordinate 62,019,344 of NC_040093.1, forward strand.
GATTCATGATGGTGTGAAGTAACAAGTTGTCTTTGAGGAATCACTCAGATTTGTGGACAAAAGCACTTAGTGGCTAAACTCAGAGATCTAATATTTCAGAACACATTTTAAAGTTGAGTTTGTAAATTCACTTACAGAACCACATGATCTACACTTTCCCTGGGGAATCTTAGAAGCCGTTTTATTCTGTGACGTGCTCCTTACAACCTGATTGACTAGCAACCGCCAGTGACACTTTCAACCCTACAATGTCCATCTGAATCACAGATTATCGATGCAATGCTAGATAACACCTATCAAAAAAGTTTTAAAGTAGTTTAATCTTAACTCATTTTATGAGTAAGTGAAGCAATCTGCCTCAAATCACTTTTTTAATGATAGAACTAACAGTGACTCAGTCATAAACTCACCTCAAGAAGGTGAATTACTTACACATCCTAATTTTTCAATTTTTTAATACATGTGCCATTAAGTTAATTATCTCATAGGTCTTTCATAGCTCACCTCCAGATGATGTCACTGCAGAATTCAGAATTGAATAGGAAATTTGCAAGGGCAAAATACATTTTTTAAAAAGAGATAAACCATTGAGAAAGCAATATATCTACTATACTATTACTATTTGCTTTTTGGATGAAATGGGTCGACCCTTCTTTTGTTTGCTCCCTTTTTTCAAGCAAGTCAAAGCGAGGTTCTCAGAGTGAGATGGGTCAGTTCTATCCGGTTGGGAGACTCAGGCCGCGCATCATCAATCATCCTAACACACCCACCACCCTGAGTCTTTCAATTTCTCCTTCATGATGGAATGGTATTTTCACTTCACTTGTTTGATAGACTATTGTTTGATCTAGGCTCCATGGTGCCATCAGAAGTAAGCTCCAGGTATTTTTACATTTTGTTGACTTCAATTACAGAAGAATTCATATCGATGAATTCTCTAATTTCTATCTTCTATCGCACACACACAATCAGTCTAAAACTGCTAAAAATCCACTCAGTCCATGCACCCCTGATGCTGGCTGACATATATCAGCTATGTCCCGAATCTGCATTGTGGTGTTGGCTCTTTTTCTCCCCTCCCCACCCCCACCCCCAGGAGCAGTCCTTGTACTTTGTCGTTCAGGACACACTCAGAACTGACGCTGGTTATTGACTTGGAATAAGGGGCCCCCACTTCAGCAAAGCCTTCACTCAGCCTCTGGCCAGAGGAAGCCAACCTACTGGGACAAAGAGGAACTTGGGGAACTCCGAAGGAAAAAAGGTTGGTACCAACATTTAAGCACCCATTCCTCCCCAGGCAAGTCTCATGGACTATTTTTCCCCCTATCAGGGCCTCGATTTTGACACCAGAAATCTACAGGGATTGTATATTTGGTTTTGTTTGTGGCTTTGCTACGCTGTCATTGGAGCCTGACTTTTAGTACGCTGTTCTTTGAGGCTGCAGGAGGTAACCCTCAACACTGCATTTCAGGCCACCTGGTTTCAGAACATGCCTTCAACTGGCAGTTGAGCGCCTGGAGATTGCCACATCTTTCTGTAAGTTCCAGCAGAAGCCATTCTGCTCCATTATCCTGATGTCAAGCAAGAATTCCTTCATCTTCCAGGGCAGTGCCACGAGCCAGGACCTCCTTCCCGGTAACCCTGCCACTCCGTGCTAGGACTCACTGCCACCCTACTTACTGGCTAGTGATAATGCTTACCAGTCTTTTCATTCAGACAAGCAATCCAAAACCTAAAACCAATTTTGAACATCTGTATTTTTCCAATACTTCTAGTACAGATTGTCTTTGTCTGTGAGATTTAGCAGAAAAGAAAGCCCAAGGAAAGGATTCAAATGCTAAAACGTTATTCAGATGGCTATAGCCCAGAGACAGAAGGGAAGGGGAAAGAAAGGGAAGTAAGGGAAGCTGTTCTGCACAGAGATGCCTGTTGCTTTGCAGGGATGCACAGAAAGACAAGGCAGATCACAGGAATGTTCGTCAGTGCTGGGAAATTCTCCAAGTGTTGCAAGGAGGAATCTCATCTTGGGGAAGAGGAACGAGGAGGAATTCATCTTCTCAATTCCTGTTAATTGTTTCCTGTTCGAGGGAGCTAATGCCCCCCAAGACCCTTCAACAGGCACGAAGAAAGCCAAGCCTCACCCCCTGAAGTTGATGATTCACCCAATTTCAGGAGTCTGGCGTAGGCGAGATGACATCCCACAAAGACATAGAGAAGAAGGCATCTCTGGGAACCTGAGAAGGTAGGTGAAGGTTTTGCCCCAGGGGCACAGCTAGTACTCATCCACAAATCCATCCATGCCCTCCCATCATCAACAGACCCCACCACCCATATGGGACCTCCACTTTGTCTGTGAGAAAAACAGATACAGAAAAGACAGAATTCATGCAATGGGGCTTTAGATTTTGGTTGAAGGCACTAAAAGAATTAAGAAGAGCAGGAGTTTTAGGTGGTACATATAACAGAGTATGGCTTCCCTGGTGGCTCAGTGGTAAAGAATCTGACTGCGATGCAGCAGATGCAGGTTTGATCCCCAGGTTGGGAAGATCCCCTGGAGAAGGAAATGACAACCACTCCAGTGCTCTTGCCTGGGAAACCCCATGGACAGAGGAGCCCACCTTGCCATAGTCCATGGGGTCACAGGGAGTTGGATATAACTTAGCGAATGAACAACAAGAAGACAAAGTACAGGGACAGAGCAAAGGGACAGTGAGAAATGGGGAGTGTATTAGGGACAGCTTTCTGAATGAAGATTTGGTGGGGTTTAGCCTATTTTTTTTAATGCAAAACTTACAAATATGGCTCCTGCCTCTTGTGTGTCTTGGTCCCCTTTCATCTCACCATGTGTCTGACCCAATTCTCATTCTGAATCAACACAACCAACCACAGTCCACCTAGTTAGTTCAGCAGAGCCTAGACACACCGGCATCACGACACACCTTCATGTGACTTAAGGGTTGATATGGCTGGAGAAATCTAATTTTTTGATAGCTATGCTATTTAGGTTAGCAATGCTTGTTCTGACAGTCTTAAAGATAGTCAAATGTATCAGTGAACACAGAGATTTACAGAGAAAATTTTAAGAAGAATAAAACTTGAAGAAAAAAAGGAAATGGCCTGAAATAATCATGCCAGGGAAAACATTATCTTCACAATGTACATAACTGTGAAATACTTCATTCCCATTCATATCACACACATAGCACTAACACTGAACACAATTTATATAAACTGAATTGATAATAAAATATCATAATGTTATTAACAGATAAATTGGTTGCCAAATGTATTAAATGCATAAACACAATTACTTTCCTAAAGCAGATGCATAACGTATGATGGAAAGATACATTATTACATTGCTTCTTGCAAGTTTTTCTCAACGAAATGGGCTTTATTAATGTTTGGAATGTATAATATTTGAAACCTACAGCATGTCATATCCAGATAAAGAGTACACCTAATGGAAGATATTTATTTATTATGAATAAAGGTATAACAGTTTAAAAATGTTTTGCACAAGAAATATTTTGTGCTCCAAATTTATATGACTACATACACACATACGTCACCCCCTGATACATCTGTATAGCATAAATCATGAATTGTGGCTGTGTTTAATAATGCTAACCCGATTGTGGGATACATTTTTTTGGATTAGTTAATTCTTTTTGCAAAGTCAATTAATATCATTAGAAACAATCCAGTGTCAATTTAACATGATATAAATTAAATAATGTGTCCCCCAAGATTACACTTCTATGTTGCTGACAGAGACTTCCTGCCAATTAGATTAAAACAGGTGGTATACATGATACCTTGTATTGGGGTTTTTTTGGTTGTTGTTTATTTTTGGTTTGGTTTTTATGACCTTGTGGCTTATGTGGTCTTAGCTCCCAGATCAGAGATGGAACTCAGGCCCTTGGCGTGGATGCGTGGAGTCCTAATCACTGGACTACCAGACTCTGTGTTGTTTAAGAATCCACTCTGACAGTTAAGTTCTCTTTTTTCCCCCAACTGGTTTTCAAACAGTTGTTGGTCTGACTTCTGCCACTCTGTGCCAAAAAGATTTAGGGACTATTTTGAGATAATCTGGCAAATGGAAACACTTAGGTCCTCTCTAACACAGATGCTCTTAAGCCTTACTTACAGCTAAGTGGAAATCTTTATTGGTTTGTGTGTACAGGATATTCAGTTCTAGCTCTATCCATTTTCTGTTTTCTGCAATGAATTTTTTCATCTTTATAAGTAACCCTCCTGGGCTTCCTAGGAGGTGAACTGGTAAAGAATAGGCCTGCCAATTCAAGAGACACAAGAGATGCGGGTTTGATCCCTGGGTCAGGAAGATCCCCGGGTCAGGAAGATCCCCTGAAGGAAGAAATGGCAACCCACTTCAGTATTCTTGTCTGGAAAATCTCACGGACAGAGGAGCCTATTGGCGGGCTGCAGTCCACAGGGTTGCAAAGATTCAGACATGACTGAGCAAGCCGGCAAGTCACCCTCCCACACTGTGTTGGTAAATTTAATTTCTACCTTTTAACCAAGCATTTTGTTGTTGAAAACTGAATCCCTGATAAAGCCTTCCAGCAAACTCATCTAGAATGTGGGTCAGCAGCCCCCTTAGGCAGTATGAATAATACTGATATACAGATAATCAAAATATTATGTGAAAGGGCAGCTTATTACATTAAATAACATGCTTTCATGGCAGGCTAATAATTATTATAATTTTTCACATGAATATACACTATTTTGGAGATATCTCTAACAATTATAACATCACATGTAAATAATCTGACTTCCATTGGTACTCATCACTGGGACTCATTAATACGACTTTGGTTAATGGCCAAAAATCAGAACTAAAGACAGAGCTGCATGATTTCAATTAGCTCAGCTGTAAGCCAGTTGTCTTCATCAGACACACTGATGTATTGTGAGAATTTAGTAAAATGTCTCCTGAGATTATGTCTTTCAGTAGAGATTTAATTTCTCATACTCCATAGGGAATTCTAGAGAATAGAAGACATTCCTGTTTTGTTTTGTTTTTTTTGCATGCCTGTGTTTTATGGAAGAGTTGATACCTTCCAAAACACTCCAATTTGCAAACTGTAAAGTCTTTAGTCAATCTTAAGGGAGATCAACCCTGAATATTCACTGGAAGGACTGCTGAAGCTGAAACTAGTATTTTGGTTACCTGATGTGAACAGACACTGGAAAAGTCCCTGATGCTGGGAAAGATTGAGGGCAGAAGGAGAAGAGGGCGTCAGAGGAGGAGATGGCTGGACGGCATCACTGATGCAACAGATATGAACTTGGGCAAACTCCAGGAGATGGTGAGGGTCAGGGAGGCCTGGCATGCTATAGTCCACGGGGTCACAAAGAGTCGGTCACGCCTGGGAACCGAAAAACAACAACACAGTCTTTAGAAAGAATGCATATGGTAAGATCACTTCCGCTTTATGCAAATCATAGCAACAAGGTACTTAGAGAACAGGATAAACACTGCTCATGAAACACATAAATACAGGCTTCTACACAAAATCAATGCATTCTTCCACGAGAACCTAACATAGGTGTAACCACAGAATTGTAGCTGTATCTAGTATTATTGTGTAAACCTTAATAAATACAAGTCAAACCGGCAGTGCTATTTGTCTTTTAAAATAAACATTATCTTCACAGTCTCAATTTCCAAGTCCTTCCAGTGCTGGTCCCTAAGTACTTCCATCATAAAAATAATTTGATTTATACAAAAAAAATTTCCATCCAACCAGCTAGTCTCTCAGTGTTACCCAGCCTGTGAATCATTGAGACATATTTCATTTGAACATACATCCATCAAATTAGTTCCGTATGTCAACCCAAGGAGCATTAACTTTCACGTGGACAGAGCATTCTATAAAACCACCACTGACAAGGTAGTTTCACAGCCCTTATTTTTATGTGCAGCTGAAAAGCTAATTTTACTGCATACTGGAGAAGCTTAGTTTTATTGAATACGTGTGACATTCAGTAATTACGGCTTTAGCCTAACTTCTAAAATGGGTAAAAGCAAAGAAAAAGGACGACCTACTTGTATAATCTGTGTTACTCACGATTCTTTTTAATTTCATGAAATACGTAGTTTTGAATTTAGTGAATTTTCCTAAAAGCCTGTTAAATCTTACTGTCCTGCATCAGAACGTATGCATGTTGGGAGTACATGGACGTGCGGGGGCGGGGGTGTGTCTGATAGTGAAGGCACATATGACAGTGAGTGTGTGTGGATGTCTCTGGGTGGGGATATGTGGGGGAGACACTTGCAGGGAATACACGCATGGAGAAAGGTGTGAAGTAGGGGTGTTCATGAGGGAGGCTTGTGTGAGGGATGAGTGAGGGGATTTGGGCATCTGAGGGTAGCATGTGAAATGGGATTCGGGAAGTTGTGAGGGCCACAAGTAATGTGTGTGTCCACACACACGCACACGCACAGACATATATGGGGACTCGGGGGTGGGGCTGGAGAGCAGGCGTGTTTGGGGGGAGGCGTGGCAGGGGAGAAGGTGAAGGGAGGTGTGAGTGCACGCGGAGTGCTGTTTCTGTGGGTGTGTGTTGCACACACAGCGCCTGCCTTAGCCTCAGCGGTGACTGTTTAATTCTAGTGGAGAGGAATCCCCAGCTTAAATGCAGCGGAGACTGAAGGCAGGCTGGGATGCAGGGTGCATACCAAAGAGAATTTTAATAGCCTGAAAACTTCACCTGGCCTGGTGCTGACCGTCACTCCTCATCTTGAATTTATGTGCTTTATTCTAGCACTTGCCCTAATAACCTTTCATCTGTTTAAGATCATGAAATATTAAAGATTCAAGGTCATTTACTTTCAATCCTCAATTTGGCACCAGCATCAATGACATTCAGACAAGTTTTAGTCTATGACTCAATTTTTTTCTTTTTCCTTTCAGACACAGTCGATACATTCTGTGTGGTCTTGGTCAGGTAACGTGGACCACTGACGACTCTGCATTTGTGGAAATAAAAATAACTGTATCCCAGAGAAAAATCTCTGGAAGATAACCTGCCATAGGAGCTGAATAAACTTCAGATCTGAGAGGGTCATAACAGACAGAAGACATAGCCATGGGCTGTAGATAAATAGGGCCCTGTGGGTTTTTCAGGTAGAGAATTAAATCAAATGTATCAGCTCTTTTGACTCCAATCCCTAGCTTTTTAAAAACTGACTCCCCTGTATTTTGAACTCTTGAATCTTTACTTTTCCCCTAAATTGTCAGACTGGGTAATATTTTACTTGTGGACTCTGGGTCATAAACCAAATCTTAATTAATCTCAATACAACTGCCCTAAATGCAATTTTAGAAGCGTTTTACCACTCTATGTTTTTGGGCTTCCCTGGTGGCTCAGATGGTAGAGTCTGCCGGCAGGGCAGGAGACCCAGGTTCGATCCTTGGATCAGGAAGATACCCTGGAGAAGGAAATGGCAACCCACTCCAGTACTCTTGCCTGGAGAATCCCATGGACAGAGGAACGTGGAGGGCTATAATTCATGGGGTCACAAGAGTTGGACATGACTTAGTGACTAAACCAACACCACCAAGAAGAGAAAAGCCATGTGGCTCCTAGCGGAGGGCAGTCTGCAGCCAACGGCCCGTGAGGAACTGAGACCCCCTCGCCCAACAACCCTTCAGTTGAATCCTAACAACAGCATATAAATGAGCTTGGAAGGACACCCCTCCCCACTCAAGCCTTCACTTTGAGACCTCAGGCTCTGGCATCTTGACAGGCTTGGGAGAGACCCTGAAGCAGAGAATCTGTACCCGTGTTCCTGACTCACAGAAATAATACAGCAGCTTAAGACAACAAGCCAATGTGAACTTTTAGGGTGATTTACTACATAGCAATAGAAAAAAAGGACACATGTATGTGAGTTACCATCCACTTGAGTATATTTTATATACTGCTCTGCACCTTACTTTCATTTATGAAACATAGCAATTTATTAAGGATAAAGTGAGAAAAGTTACATGCATTCAAAATAGGCATTCAGTCGATTGCAGCTGCTGTTTTATGAGCAGCGTGCCTCAGTTCTGTTGTGACTGCAGTCTCCACCACCGCTGCCGTATCAACAACTCCCACCACTGCACCATGGCTGTGCCTGCAACCAGAGTGTTTAGACTCATTCCTGCCCAGGCCCTTTGCATCTGCTCCTCCACTGCCTGAATCATCTTATTATCCCTGGAATTAGCCACACGGCACGTTGTCTCGTTTTAATGATTCCAGTTCCAGTATCGCCTCTCCAGGGAAGCCCTCTGTCCGCCCGATCTCCAGCAGCACCGCCACTCTGATGTCTCTGCCCTGTTTTCCATTCCACACTTGATGTCATCCATCGGTGAGAACAGATTTTCTGGAGCTGGTTTGACTTTACACCTGAGCCTTGATGTTCCCCTGGCCAATACCAACTGTTTCACAGGACACCAACCTCCGACAAGGCACTTGCGACTGTGAGAAAATGTGACCCCCAAATACTACTTTGCAGTGGTGCCTAAGCACAGACAGAAAACTCTGCAAACCAGAAAGATCCCGACTCCCCTCCCTCCCAGCTGAAATGGATGGTTCCTGCTTCTTTGCTTACCCCAGCCCTGGCCTCACTCTTTTTTTTTTTTAACTTGTTTTGGCCACCCCATGACATGGGATCTTAGTTCCCTCTGTGTGTGTGTATGTGTGGGCACTCAGTGGCTCAGTCATGTCTGACTCTTTGCGACCCCATGGACTGGAGCCCACCAGGCTCCTCTGTCCATGGGATTCTCCAGGCAAGAATACGGGAACGGGTTGCCTTTCCTTCTCCAGGGGATCTTCCCAAACCAAGGATCAAACCCAGGGCTCCTGCATTGCGGGCAGAGTCTTTATCACTGAGTCACCTGGGAAGCCTTAGTTCCCTGACCAGGGATCAAACCCACACACCTGTCCTGGAAGTGTGAACTCTTAACTGCTGGACTGTCAGCAAAGTCCTTATTCTTCACTCCTAGGTAAGTTGAAGATTCACAAACACAGAATTCCCTGCATTTTTTGACAGCATCCAAGCCAGAGCAAAGCCCTGCTTTCTTGAAACTTCCCTTGAATCATTTGCCCCGAAATGATCTAGTATCTCCACTATCTAAAACAGAGCCTCTATCTGCATCTTCATTCCTGTCCTACAAATAGGTTCATCAATATCATTTTTCTAGGTTCCATATGTATATGTGTTACTATATGATGTTTCTCTCTTTCTGACTTACCTCACTCTGTATAACGGGCTCTAGGAATGGAGATGCAGATTTGGGAAGGGACTTGTGGACACAGTGAGGGAAGGAGAGAGTGGGGTGAATGGAGAGAGCAGTGCTGACACGTACTCACCACCATATGTAGGATGGCTAGCTGCTGAGAGGTTGCTGTGCGGTACAAAGAGCTCAGCCTGACACTCGGGGCGAGGGGAGGGGAGAAGGCGAGGGAGGGAGGTGAGATATGTGTAATTATGGTTGGTTTCGCTGCTGTATGGAAAAAATCAACAAAATATTGTAAAGCAATTTTCCTCCAGTTAAATAATAATTAAAAAAAAACACAGAGCCTGGCATGGGTTCAGTGATCAGTACCTTTTTGTTCAGCAATAAGAAGCACCCTTTTACATAGATTGTGAAAGAACCAGGAAGAAGCAGAGCTTGGAGGACCCCTTATCTCTTAGGGATAAGGTCCCTTCATAAATGACTTTGTATTATTTAACTCAGAAATTGAGAATCCTAGGACGGATTTTCTTCTTAGGTATAAATCTATTGAGGGGACACAGATAAATTTTTCCCTTATTTAATTTCTCTTTAATAGACAGTGGAAACAAAAATATCAATATAAAGCAACATTTTTTTTGGAAACAAATAATTAGACCTATGGACAAAAAGAGGTACAATCTGCTTCCTAGCTAAAACTGAAATAAAGTTATGGATTCTACCATCGATCATGACCTCCTTTCAAACAGGAAGAAGAAGACTGTAATTATTCTATGGCTACAGGTCTCAAACAGTTTCTACTGACAATATTGGCAACTGTGGTAATAGATGGCTTCATGACTCTCAAGGGTTTGGAAGCATCGATAATTCTTTTTCCTTAGTCTACTCTATTTCTGATGAAGTCCCATACTTTCCTCCTTAAAATCTTAATTTAGGCATCAACCCTACCGTCTTCATTAACATCTTCACTATTGCAAGGCATTTATTTACATTCTTCGATATAATTACAGCTGATAGTCTCCTCTTCAGATTATCTCTTTTATTTTTTAAGTTGCTAAGACATTCTGTAGGGAACTGGAATAAGTAATGTTGGTAAATCACAATAGCTTCTTCAAAATCAGATTAGCAATGGAGGGATTTCATTAAGAGAAATGGCAACTGAAGTCGAGTAGTAGCGCCATGAGCAACGACCCAGTTTAAGTGACTGTCTAGCTTCAGCCACTGTCTAATTCCCCAGGACACATTGCCATTGCTGTGCCACACTGTCCTTTATCCTTGCACAGGGCACGGCAAGCGTCAGAAAGTAGTGATACAAACAGTTATAGCCATCCGCTGGAAAAGACCCTGATGCTGGGAAAGATTGAGGGCAGGAGGAGAAGGGGGTGACAGAGGATGAGATGCTTGGAAGTCTGGCGTGCTGCAGTCCATGGGGTCATAAAGAGTCGAACATGACTGAGTGACTGAACAAATTACAAGATATCTGACTTTTTCTTGGCACTGAAACCCAATCTGCTGACCAAAAGACTTGAAAAGCTACCGAAGGACATTTCTTAGAAGCTCATGAATTTTCCACTTCATCTGAGGGTCACAAGTGTACCGTCAGCATTCATTTTGATGAAAAAATAACCAACAATTACAACTCTGCCCACTTTCTTCTATTTTTGCACTTTAAGTCTGAAAAGTAGCTTTATATGCACCCCCATCAGAAACATTCACCCCCTTGGATGGGGATGCAACTTCTTGGTTATTATATGCAGTTTCATCTCCCTTGTTTCCACCACAGTAACTGCTAGCACGTTGAAACCCTAGTTATATATTGCACGCGGTAACTAGGCGATGCTAGGCTGGAGAGTTTTTAGCGCGACCATTGTTGCCTCCGATTACACCATGAATGCCAGACCATCTGTCAGGGAAGTGCTGCCAAGAGTGGATATTTATCTGGCTTCTCTGTCAATTTAAGAGGACTTAGCAAGTTGGCCACCTGCCAGTAGCTACAGAACCAACCTTCGGAGAGATGACTGCTGAGGAAATGACTGAAATTGTACAATTTTCATCTCCCTTTTCATTTATCCAATTTCTCCACATCTGCACATAATGAAAGGGGAACTGACTCAACACCCCACGCCCTCCCCCACCTCCCCAGCACCGCCACATTCACTCCCGATTCTCTCTCTTCCTTTCCACTACTTTCTTGCTGTCCAAATCCCATCCACCCATCAGGGGCCAGCTGGAAGTGAAGCCACAGGTGGAATCACAATATCTCCTCCATCTTCTGTGTTCTTCCTGGCCTTTGGCCTAACATGCTTATCAAGCATCTATCACACACCATGTTTGTTACTGCCAGAAACCTAATCGATTCTGCACAGCAACATATCAGGAAAGCAAAAGCAATGTAACTCACACATCTTCAAGCAAGCGTCTCGCTCACCATATCCACTGATTATACACCCAAAAAAAAAATCAGAATGAATTGCAAATCCCTAACCAAATTTAGGATCAGTAGAAATTCTTGTGAGAAGCGTTTACTGAGATTTTCCGAGGGGGCAACCCTTGTAGATATAAAGACAAGCCAGACGCAGATTAAAGTCCAACAGCAGAGTCAGGCAATCTCCTCGGTGTGGCAGGTTTATTCCCGATGAGTGATGGGAGAATACATGGTAAGACTTGCAAATAAATGATCTGAACTAAGGGGCATAGATGAATTGCTTATTTTTTTTCTCATGAAACGCAAATAGAAAAAAGTACCTTTAAATAGAAGCCTCACTAAATGGTCTGATTTTAATTTACTCTAGTGGGTGGAAAAATGACTTACAGTTTGTTTCTCTGGAAGGCTCCTGCTACCTTTGGTTGAAAATATGGCTGTAAGTTTGGCACAATGTTTTTGGCAAAAGGAAAAAGTTTCAAAAGAAAATGGAAGACCAGAGACATAAGACTTGTTCTGTTATCTTAGAAGAACAGCTTTCCATATGCCCCCTGAGTGCAGCTATTTCAGCTGAAAACTTGGAGCCTCTCTCTAGGTCAGGAAATGACCGCAGAGCAATACGAGGGGAGGCAGATCCTTCCAGAGAGGCCTAGGATTGTCAGGGATTACAGTGGCCACTGTGGGCCCCCACTGGCTTGCAGGCTGGGTGCGCAGAGAAAGCCACTGCCTGTCGTCCAAGAGGCTCCACAGAGGACAGCCAGTGTGGCCCCTGACAACAGCGATGCCGTGTGTATGCGTGTGCGTGTGTGTGTGGTCCCTCAGAACCCGGGCTGTACGTGGCTACATGTTGGAATCTCTCAAAGAGTTTTTAAAAAAATACCAATGCATCAAAATACCAGAACCCCACCCCAAGGATTCTGACTTAATTGTTCCAGAGTACAGTCTAAGCTTTTGGACTTTTAAAAAATCCCCCAAAACTTCAGAAACTGCCAAAAAGTGAAAATGGCTCAACATAGAGAGTAAGCCAAGATGACTGTGGGAACAAATAGAGAATACAGCACAAATTGGGAATCCCAGGAAAACTGAGGTGCAAGGATACACAGCCGGCCAACAGGTCTCCCTATGGAATTCGTAGAGGGCTTTTAAAAGAAGGGGATGTGATATTTGTCTTTCCCCGTCTGACCACTTCACTTAATATGATCATCTTCAGCTCCACCCATGTTGCTTCAGACGGAGCAACTGTTCTTTTTATAGTTGAGTAATATTCTACTATATAAATATTATATGTACATACACACAAAGAGAAATACTATATGTCACTTATGTGTGGAATCTAAAATATGATACAAATGAACTTATTTACAAAACAAATACAGATATAGAAAACAAATTTATGGTTATCAAAGGAGAAACAGGGAGAAGATAAATTGGGAGCTGGGAATTAACAGATATGCACTACTCTATATAAAATAGACACACAAGGACCTACTGTATAGCATAGGGAACTATAGTATCTTATAATAACCCAAATTTAAAAGAACCTGAAAAAGAATATACATATATCTGAAATGTTTTGCTGTACACTTGAATTATTGTAAATAACCTATACTGTAATTTTTTTAAAGAAGCAAAATAAATAATACAAAATTTTAAAATCTTTTATTTTGGGGGGATAAATTATCGAACAGAGTGATGGTCAAGCACAGAGAAAATACAGAAGTTGTGCAAGAACCTGTGGCCAGGAGTTAAGTACCAGAATGGGACTTACTTGAGAATGGGCAAAGATTTAAGACAACCACGAAGGGCCCTGGGGGAGCTGCACTGGCTCCTCACTGGGAGCAGCATGCGGTCATCACTTGACTAGACTTCAGGAGTATAAATGTATCACAGAGGTCTCTCAGCAGATATACCCATCCATCACCTATCGCCGATATCACCGAGTATTTCTTAGCTAATTACCTGTTAGTTTGTAAAGTCCTAAGTTAAAGAATTCTTTGAGAAATGGTAAACCAGATGTGTGTGTGTGTGTGTGCACACACTCCTGAATCTTATACATGGCTAACCTTTGAAAGGTCACAGGAAAACAACATCCATTCAAGGACTGTCACACCAGTCATACCCAGAAGGAAAATACTACACAAATGTCAGGAAATCCTGCCACAGTTTTACATCACAGGGACAAAGGTCTCTTCATGTTAAGACACTATTACCTTTCTCATTCTGATACATTTTAAAAATCTGTGCTTCTATCCATGAATTTTTGATGTTTCACAAGAGAACCCACATCCGTAAACATGTGCAGTAATGAGCAACATGAACCAAGACTCCAGCTGAGAGAGGCAGGAACTCTGTGACTTGGGTTTAGTTTTGGCAGAAAAAAATAAACATTTTTTCAAAACAAATGTTTATATGTCATAAAATGTCAAGACTTTCACATCTGTTCAAACTAACACGATTTGCTGAGAAAACTCGCTGTGCTTGGTCTCCCAGGCAGACAGAATGTACGGCAGGAGCAAACCAAGCTACAGCAGCAACTTCCCATTGAGTGAAATGACACCCATCACTCCCAAATTCATTCTGCCCGGGAATTTCCAAGACCTAAAATCCCAAGGCGTGTTAGTCTAAATATTTAATAACATGTCAAGTTTAAATCTTCTTTCCCCCCAGATTCTACCTGACCATCTATTAGTATTTACACTTACCTGTTTTTCCACTGAGCAGCATCGACAGGATTTGGAGACTTAAATGTCGATCTGAACTCTGCTCTTCCTGATGAAAAGCCTCATGAGAAAAAGGATATAGCATCTCAAAAAGCATCTATTTCAACAAAATTTCCTAAGGCGTGTTGACAGGATTCTGATACTTCTTTGTGTTCCCTCCCAACTGTTTGTTCAAAAACCACTCATGGGTGTACACACTCTGTTTAAAACCTCAATATTCAAAATGTGGTCCATGAACCAGCAACCATGGCACCGGTGGAAGCAGAAAAGAAACGCAGACTCTCCGGGTAAAGCCAGGAGTGGCTGAATCAAAAAGGGATTTAACAAGATTCATGGTGCTCTATGCGCAAGTTCAGATTGACAACTCCCCCTTCAGATTTCCCTCAGAACCCACTATTTGCATTTCATACATTTAAAATGTGTGTTCATTTCTTTTAAGTCTTAACTTCACAGTGGTTTTTGGGAGCCACACCAGGCAAAGTAAACAAACTAATCAACGATTTCCAGCTGTTCTACTTCTGTTTTATCTGCTGGTTCTCTCCTCTTCCCCTACATACCTTCATACTCCCCTACAGTTTACTATTCTCATGAAATTTCTTCTCATGTCACCACTCTCACATCTCTCAAGATCCAGTTTTACATTTAAAACACTTACTGATACACTCATCACGATAGATGTACAGCAATTAAAAAGCCATTGATCTAAAATATAATTATCTTCCGCCTTTAAGATGCTTTGGTTTTACTATTACAAGGAATAAGAACAATAATTATCACAAAAGAGATTCCCATGATTCTAATGATGAGACCACTTTGATAAACTGAGTGTATTAAATATTGCTTCTTACCTTTTGAAATAGGCATCCAAATTTCCATTAGCTTCAATGTGTTTTTATGTTACATCACAACAATTTGTTTGCAACACATTTTAAAATTCTCAGTTTGGGTGAGATATTTTTTTTTCTTGGTGGGGAGGTAGAGAATCTTGTTTTGAGAACATAGCAAGTACATAGATTCACCACTGGCTTAACAGTCAGAAGCCCTGTAAACTCTAATTTATGTTACTGAGAATTCCCATTTTCCAAATACCTTTGGAAAACATAATTTGGTATTGGACTTTAGCTTCTTTTTAAAAATGAAGTTTTTTTTTAAACTTTTTTATTGAAGGATAATAGCTTTACAGAATTTTGTTGTTTTCTGTCAAACCTCAACATGAATAAGCCATAGGTAGAGACATCATTTTGCCAACAAAGGTCCGTCTAGTCAAAGCAGTGGTTTTTCCAGTAGTCATGTATGGATGTGAGAGTTGGACTATAAAGAAAGCTGAGCACTGAACAATTGATGCTTTTGAATTGTGGTGTTGGAGAAGACTCTTGAGAGTCCCTTGGTCAGCAAGGAGATCCAACCAGTCCATCTTAAAGGAAATCAGTTTGAATATTCATTGGAAGGACTGATGCTGAAGCTGAAACTCCAATATTTTGGCCACCTGATGCAAAAACTGACTTATTGGAAAAGACCCTGATGCTGGGAAAGATTGAAGGCAGGAGGAGAAAGGGATGACAGGATGAGATGGTTGGATGGCATCACTGACTCAGTGGACGTGAGTTTGAGTAAACTTTGGGAGGTGGTGTTGGACAAGGAGGCCTGGCGTGCTGCAGTTCATGGGGTAGCAAAGAGTTGGACACAACTGAGTGACTGAACTGAACTGATACATATATCCCCTCCCTTTGGAGCCTCCCTTCCATCTCCCTCCCCATCCCACCCCTCTAGGTTGATACAGAGCCCCTGTTTGAGTTTCCTGAGTCATACAGCAAATTCCCGTTGGCTATCTATTTTACATACAGTAATGTAAGTTTCCATGTTACTCTTTCCATACATCTCACCCTCTCCTCCCCTCTTCCCATGTCCATAAGTCTATTCTCTATGTCTATTTCTCCACTGCTGCCCTGTAAATAAATTCTTCAGTACCATTTTTTTAGATTCCATATATATGTGTTAGAATACGATATTTATCTTTCTCTTTCTGACTTCTGGGTTCATCCACCTCATTAGAACTGGCTCAAAGGTGTTCCTTTTTATGGCTGAGTAATATTCCATCGTGTACATGCACCACTACTTCTTTATCCGTTCATATGATGATGGACGTCTAGGTCACTTCCATGTCCTAGCTATTGTAAACAGTGCTGCAATGAACAATGGGATACATGTGTCTTTTTCAATTATGGTTTCCTTGGGGTATATGCCTAGGGGTGGGATTGCTGGGTCATATGGTGCTTTTATTCCTAGCTTTTGAAGGAATCATACCATTTTCCATAGTGGCTGTATCAATTTACGTTCTCACCAACAGTGCAAGAGCATTCCCTTTTCTCCACACCCTCTCCAGCAATTATTGCTTGTAGACTTTTTGATGATGGCCATTCTGACTGGTGTGAGGTGATATCTCATTGTAGTTTTGATTTGCATTTCTCTAATAATGAGCGGTGTTGAGCATCTTTTCAGGTGTTTGTTAGCCATCTCTACATCTTCTTTGGAGAAATGTATCTTTAGGTCTTTTCCCCACTTTTTCATTTTGTTTTTCTGGTATTGAGTTGTATGATCTGCTTGTATGTTTTTGAAATTAATCATTTGTCAGTTATTTCATTTGCTATTATTTTCTCCAGGTCTCAGGGTTGTCTTTTCACCTGGCTTATAGTTTCCTTTGCTGTGCATAACTTTTTAAGTTTAATCAGGTCCCACTTGTTTACTTTTGTTTTTATTTCCATTACTCTAAGAGGTGGGTCATAGAGGATCTTACTTTGATATGTGTCATCAAACGTTTTGCCTATGTTTTCCTCTAAGAGTTTTATAGTTTCTGGTCTTACATTCAGGTCTTTAATCCATTTTGAGTGTATCTTTGTGTGTGGTGTTAGGAAGTCTTCTAATTTCATTCTTCTATGTGTAGCTGTCCAGTGTTCCCAGCACCATTTATTGAAGAGGCTGTCTTTGTCCCATTGTATATTCTTGCTTCCTTTGTCAAATATAAGGCACCCATAGGTGCATGGGTTTATTTCTGGGCTTTCTATCTGTTCCATTGGGCTATATTTCTGTTTTTGTGCCAGTACCATACTGTCTTGATGACTAGCTTTGGAGTATAATCTGAAGTCAGGAAGGTTGATTCCTCCACCTCCATTCTTCTTTCTCAAGACTGCTTTGGCTATTCGGGGTTCTTTTGTGTTTCCTTATGAATTGTGAAATGTTTTGTTCTAGTTCTGTGAAAAATGTCATTGGTAATTTGATAGGGATCACATTGAATCTGTAGATTGTGTTTGGTAGTATAGTCATTTTCATAATATTGATTCTTCCTACCCAGGAACATGGAATATCTCTCCATCTGTTTATGTTGCCTTTGATTTCTCTCATTAGCATCTTATAATTTTCTGGGTACAGTTCTTTTGACTCCTTAGGTAAGCTTATTTCTAGATATTTGATTATTTTTGTTGCAATGGTGAATGGGATTGATTCCTCAATTTCTATTTCTGATTTTTCATTGTTAGTATATAGAAATGTAAGTGATTTCTGTGTGTTGATTCTGTATCCTGTAACATTGCTAAATTCAAGGATTAGCTCTAGTAGTTTTCTGATACTATCTTTAGGGTTTTCTATGTATCGTATCTTGTCATCTGCAAACAGTAGGAACTTTACTTCTTTTCCAATCTGGATTCCTTTTATTTCTTTTTCTTCTCTGGTTGCTATAGCTAGGACTTCCAGAACTACGTGGAATAACAGTGGTGAAAGTGGACACCCGTGTCTTGTTCCTGATCTTAGGGGGAATGCTTTCAGTTTTTCACCATTGAGAATAATTATTGCTGTAGGCTTATCATATATGGCCTCTATTATGTCGAGGTAGGTTCTGTCTATGCCCATTTTTTGAAAGAGTTTTAATAAAAAATGGGTGCTGAATTTTGTCAAAGGCTTTTTCAGCATCTATTGAGATTATCATATGGTTTTTATCTTGCAATTTGTTAATATGGTGTATCACATTGATTGATTTGCATATATTGAAGAATCGTTGCATCCCTGGAATAAACCCAACTTGATAATGGTGTATGAGGTATTTGATGTGCTGCTGAATTCTGTCTGCTAAACTTTTGTTGAGGATTTTGCATCTATGTTCACCAGTGATATTGTCCTATAGTTTTCTTTTTTTGTATTTTGTCTGGTTTTGATATCAGGGTGATGATGGCCTTGTAGAATGAATTTGGAAGTGTTCCTTCCTCTGCAATTTTTTGAGTTTTAGAAGGATAAACATTAAGCTCTTCTTTAAATGTTTGATAGAATTCTGTGAAGCCATCTGGTACCAGCCTTTTGTTTTTTGGGAGATTTTTGATCACAGCTTCAATTTCAGTGCTTGTGACTGGGCTGTTCATAATTTCTATTTCTTCCTGGTTCAGTCTTGGAAGATTGGACTTATCTAAGAATCTGTCCATTTCTTCCAGATTATCCATTTTATTGCCATTATGTTGTTCATAATAGTCTCTTATAATCCTTTGTATTTCTGCACTGTCTGTTGTAACCTCTCCTTTCTCATTTCTAATTTTGTTGATTTGATTCTTCTCTCTTTTTTTCTTCATGAGTCTGGCCAAAGGTTTGTCAATTTTGTTTATCTTCTCAAAGAACCTGCTTTTAGTTTTATTAATCTTCACTATTGTTTCTTTCATTTCTTTTTCAATTATTTCTGCTCTGATCTTTATGATTTCTTTCCTTTTACTAATTTTGGGGTTTTTTGTTCTTCTTTTTCCAGTTGTTTTAGGCATAAAATTAGGTCATCTGTTCAATGTTTTTCTTGTTTCTTGAGGTAGGATTGCTATAAACTTCCCTCTTAGAACTTCGTTTGCTGCATCCTATAAGGTTTTGAGTTTTCATGTTTTCATTGTCATTTGTTTCTAGAAAAAATTTTTGTCCCTTTTGATCTTCAGTAAACTGTTGGCAATCGCACCCCACTCCCGTACTCTTGTCTGGAAAATCCCATGGACGGAGGAGCCTGGTAGGCTGCAGTCCATGGGGTCACTAAGAGTCGGACACGACTGAGCAACTTCACTTTCCCTTTTCACTTTCATGCATTGGAGAAGGAAATGGCAACCCACTCCAGTGTTCTTGCCTGGAGAATCCCAGGGATGGCGGGGCCTGGTGGGCTGCCGTCTATGGGGTCGCACAGAGTCGGACACGACTGAAGCGACTTAGCAGCAGCAGCAAACTGTTGGCTATTTAGGAATGTATTGTTTAATCTCTATGTTTTTGTGTTTCTTACAGTTTTTTTCTCATCATTGATATTTAGTCTCATAGCGTTGTGGTCAGAGATGTTTGATGCAATTGCAATCTTCTTAAATTTGCTGTGGTTTGACTTGTGACCCAAGATGTGGTCGATCCTGGAGGATGTTCCATGTGCACTTGAGAAGAAGGTGTCTTATGCATTTGGATGGAATGTCTTGAAGTTATCAATGAGATCCATCTCATCTAATGTATCATCTAAGGCTTCTGTTTCCTTAATAATTTTCTGTTTTGATGATCTGTCCATTGGTGTGAGTGGGGTGTTAAAGTCTCCTACATTACTGTGTTACTGTTAATTTCTCCTTTTATGTCTGTTAGTGTTTGTCTTACATACTGAGGTGCTTCTATGTTGGGTGCATAGATATTTACAATTGTTGTCTTCCTCTTGGGTTGATCTCTTGATCATTATGTAGTGTTCTTCCTTACCTCTTGCAATCTTCTTTAAGGTCTATTTTGTCTGATATGAGGATTGCTCCTCCAGCTTTGTTTTGCTTCCCATTTGCATGGAATGCATTTTTCCATTTCACTTTCAGTCTTTATCTGTCTTTAGGTCTGAAGTCGGTTTCTCATAGACAGCATATATATGGGTCTTGTTTTTGTATCCATTCAGCCAGTCTGTGTTTTTTGGTTGGAGCATTTAATTCATTTATATTTAAAATAATTATTGATATACATATGTTCCCACTGCCATTTTCTTAATTGTTTGGGGTTGATTTTGTAGATCTTTTTTCTTCTCTTGTATTGTTTGACTATATAAGTCCTTTAACATTTGTTGTAGAGCTGGTTTGGTGGTACTGAATTCTCTTAACTTTTGATTGTCTGAAAAGCTTTCTATTTTTCCATCAATTTTGAATGAGATCCTAGTTGAGTACAGTAATCTTGGTTGTAGATTTTTCCCTTTCAGTACTTTAAATATATCCTGCCATTCCCTACTGGCCTGCAGAGTTTCTGCTGAAAAACCAGCTGTTAAACGTATGGGGTTTCCCTTGTATGTTACTTGTTGCTTCTCCCTTGTCGCTTTTAATATCTTTCTTTGTGTTTAGTCTTTGTTAATTTGATTAGTACGTGTCTTAGCATGTTTCTCCTTGGGTTTCTCCTGTATGGGACTCTTTGCAGCTCTTGGACATGACTATTTCCTTTTCCATGTAGGGGAAATTTTCAACTATAATCTCTTCAAAAATTTGCTCATACACTTTGTTTTACTCTGCTCTGGGACCCCTGTAATTCGAATGTCAGTGCGTTTGATATTGTTCCAGAAGTCTCTGAGGCTATCCTCAGTTCTTTTCATTTGTTTTACTTTATTCTGCTCTTCAGAAGTTATTTTCACCAAGTTATCTTCCAGCTCACTGATTTGTTCTTCTGCTTCAGATATTCTACTATTGGTTTCTTCTAGAGTATTTTTCATTTCAGTAATTGTGTTGTTTGTCTCCATATATTTATTCTTTAATTCTTCTAGATCTTGTTAATTGATTTAAGCATTTTCTCCAGTATGTTTTCAAGGTTTTTGATCATCTTTACTACCATTATTCTGAATTCTTTTTCAGGTAGTTTGCCTATTTCCTCTTCATTTATTTGGACTTCTGTGTTTCTAATTTGTTCCTTCATTTGTGTAGTATTTCTCGGTCTTTTCATTATTTTTTTTTAACTTATTGTGTCTGAGGTCTCCATTTCCCAGGCTTCAAGGTTGAATTCTTTCTTGCTTTTGGTTTCTGCCCTCCTAAGGTTGGTCCAGTGGTTTGTGTAAGCTTCATATAGGGTGAGATTTGTGCTCACTTGTTTGTTTGTTTCTCCTGATGGGCAAGGCTGAGTGAGTTGGTAATCCTGTATGCTGATGATTCGGCTTGTATTTTTGTTTTGTTTGTTGTTTAGATGAGGTGTTCTGCACAGGGTGCTACTGGTGGTTGGGTGATGCTGGGTCTTGTATTCAAGTGGTTTCCTCTGTGTGAGTTCTCACTATTTGATACCCCCTAGGCAATGGCACCCCACTCCAGTACTCTTGCCTGGAGAATCCCATGGACGGAGGAGCTTGGTAGGCTGCAGACCATGGGGTCGCGAAGAGTCAAACACGACTGAGTGACTTCACTTTCACTTTTCACACATTGGAGAAGGAAATGGCAACCCACTCCAGTGTTCTTGCCTGGAGAATCCCAGGGACGGGGGAGCCTGGTGGCTGCCGTCTATGGGGTCGCACAGAGTCGGACACGACTGAAGTGATTTAGCAGCAGGGTTAGTTCTCTGGCAGTCTAGGGTCTTGGAGTCAGTGCTCCCTCTCCGATGATTCCACAAGTGGTTTGTTATGGCATTAAGTGAGATTAAAACAAATATCCAAAAGTGAGATACCAAAGATGAACCCAAGACAAATGGAAGTTAAAAATCAGGCAAATAACAGTTAAAGTAATGGAATATACACATATAATATATTCCCATAAGCAAAATCAAAACAGTCTGACTGAATTAAAGTACAGTAGAATGACCTGGTGAACAAAGGAAATCAAAAATTATATTTACCAGTTAAGAACAAAACTAACTAAAGCACAAACTGGAAAACAAAACTAAAGCAATGTGCCAAGTGGGGAATAAAGCAATGAAAACAAATAAAAATGAGTTTTTTAAAAACTGTATTCATTGTGCAAATAAATCACAGTAAATAATTTAACTTGTTAGATCTTTTTTAAAAAATGAATATTTTGTTATTACAGCACTTTGAGAGCATGATCGCCTCCCCAGGTGAAAATCTTTATTTATATTCACATTAGCACTACTTGTATTTAATTCCCAGGGTCTTGATACATTTTAAATCTCAGAGAATATTCAACTGGATTGAAGTCAGCCTACTCAGCACACTAGGCTTTTGCTCAACCTTCAAAGGAGTCACATTATAGAATTGAAAGAACACCACATTATGCCTTTTATTCAACTTCAAGAACAAAGAGATGGAAGAGTGAAAATGGTGTGCAAAAAATAATTATTTAAGTCATAGACAAATATGAACCCATGGTTTCTGTGTACATCATAAACCAGGAATGAATAAATCCAGTCACTTACATTTAGAAGAATTAACTTGAAAATTGCCATTGGTTAAAAAAACTTAGATATTCGTGTTTTAGCTTTTGCTTAGGTGATACAGTGTGGAGCGAGTACTTGTTTTGCAAACACACATTTAAACGTTTATTTCTTTTCAGGAAATCAACACTGAGATGACCTCCTTGTCAATAACTTCAACACGGCATCAGATGAGGTCAAGATGTGGAGGCTGGGTGGTTTCTGGCTTACTGAGGCTGAGAACTCACCTTGCTATCCCACGGTGACTCACCTTCACCACCTTCTGGACGCCTACATCTCCCTGTGTTTGCTCGCGCCTCTGGCTGCCACTCTTTACGCTTTCACGCCTTTTTTTTTTTTTTTTAAACACTTTTTACGCACAAATCCACCTCCTTTCCCAGCAGTCCTCCCCAACTGCATCCTCTGGACAACAAGCAAAGAGCCTAACAGTTCTCAAACTACCAACTCTAACGACATCTTCCACCAGCTCGGAGGAGACGTTGATTTAAAGTTGAAATTCCTCGTGTTCGCATTTAACCAGAATCACGTGACCTGGGGGCTGGGCAACCACAGCTGACTTATTTTCTTCCGATGTTGAGAACTACTCCATCTAATACATAGAGAATGTTGATCAAAGTCACGGACACCTTCAGAGTCCCAATCCTGTTTTGCCAATTGATTGGTAATTGCTTTGGAAAAGATTCTTGGAATGTATGCTTTGTTTGTAGTAAAGTAATTAATGTTTCTCTATTTACATGAAATGTGTGAAAATTATTGCCTACATATTACTGATGAATCAATCAGTTGTTTGGATTTAGGTGAAATGCATAATAATTAACACCTATGTAGCACTTAATAAATGCCAAACTGAACGTATCCTGTGTACCTTTATACAGGTACTGTTGAAAGTTACTTGCAGCATTAGGATTTGTAAGACATCTAGGAGGCTGTGATAAGGTGGCTTTGGAATACATGTTATTTATAAATAAAGTGAATTTGGAACAGGGAGGAACTTTGAGAATTTAGCAGTCCAAATGAGTCTACCAAGTTTTTACAATGTATCTCGCTTGGAAAATAATCTGCCTTGCTTGGAAAATAATCTGCCTTTTAAAATTTACAACAAAGTATAAAGTGTCTTTTATAATTCAGGCAAGTGACTGTACAAGAAAACATACACAGAGTACATAAAACCCAGAAGCAGATAAACACACACAAGCAAAATCAACTACACAGGAATATATATACACATGTTACAAACATATATATACTATATATATTTACAAATATTGATAGATTTTTAATTATCTCTAGAACACCATATTTACATAATGCTTTACAAAAATGTTTCCTAGAGGAAAATTTTTGGTCTCTTTAATCACTTTGACAAATGCACTGTACCCACTGAAATGCTCTGAAGATACAAGTTGTCCATGGGGATGTGCAATTGCAACCAGGAAAGCAGATGGGGGTCACGGCTGCAGAGCTCTGTGTGGTGGACACATACTCACAGGTCATAACCTGCCCGCCTGAGGATGAGGTAAAAACCTTTGTGTCAAAACAGACGTTCTTAAAAACAGATTGAGAAACTTCAGTGCTCTAGTGTCTGCAGAATAAAATCATATTTTTTTGTCAATTAGACCAAAACAGAACAGGACAAACAAACAAAAAACCACCAACAAAAGGACAAAGAGCCAGAGGATATGGAGCAAAGATCCTCTCTTCATCCAAATGCTAGGCAGGCTCCTCCTCTCCATCTTCTCCACTAGGCCTCATTCTTGTTGGAAAGACCTGAACCAACATTTAAAAAGTTTCTAATATCCCTGCCATGGCACTAGCTCCCCTTTAAGTGCCTACCTTGGGAAAACTCAAGGTTGCCAAAATAGTTTACCATTTTGTCAATCCCTGAGGAAAGGAAATGGCCAACAAGCGGACACCGCTGTCCTAGTCGCACCTGTACTGAGTAACCCTGGTCACTTTCCCTTTCCTAACTCTGCTGAGCCTCCACGCACCCCTTCTAAGCAACACCCCCCCTCATAAGATGCCAGTCACCCCCCTACAATGCAAGTTGAGTTCAGCTAATGCTAGACACTTTCCCCTATTGCAATATTTATTACTAACCAAACCCTGTCCTTACCATTTTAACCAGTGTCTGACTTTATCTTTGATGATAGCACTATGGATTATTTAAAACAGCCAAGTCAAAGAAGTCAGAAGTTTCTTCTTAAACTAGAGGAGAGGGAAGGGAAATAAGACTTGAACTGAACTTTACTTAAAACTGGAGGTGTGAAGAGAACAATGTTTCACATGGAAAACTATCCATTAGGCATTTTCTGCTAGGAATATACAGAAGTACTTGCGATTCATTAAATACCAGGGTCAATACTTTATTTCTAAAAAATATAGCTAATGTTTTTCCTTGACTTTCAACTGGTTGTTTGTGTACTTACTTTTAAAAAATTGAAGTATAATTCACTTAGAATGTTGTGTTAGTTTCAGGTGTACAGCAACATGATTCAGATATATATATATATATATATATATATACACATACACTTATTTTCAGATTCTTTTCCCTTATAGGTAATTACAAAATATAACCCTGTGCTACACAGTTAGTCCTTGTTGATTATCTATTTCATACATAACAGTGATTTGGTCATATGATCCTCTGTGACCATCTATAAGCCTCACCTGGAGGCCATAACCAAGGAGGCCAAATATGGAACAATCTGAGTAACAAAGAAGACAGTCATGGGACTGGATCGTGACCCACTGAATAAACCAAACAAGCGTGTGTCCATACTAACATCAATGAATAATTAAATACTTAGATGGTGGAGAATGGCAGCTCTTCCTTAGGGAAAGATCTAAGTTAATAAATGTGGAAGGAATGAAGGGAATACAAAGCATCATGAGGCAGACTTCACAGTAATGACAGGAGGAGGCAAGATGCGGAAATGGATGCTGCATCAGTGGGGGAAAGTTTAAGGGAAAATCAGCCTCGGCTAAAGGTAACTTTGCAAAGGAGAAACTCAAAGGACACCACATGTACCAGGAATCCAGGGTCCATATCACAAGTAATGAGACATCCTGACCTCATGTACTCCATGATACTATGAACTGAGCAGGACACAACATTGCTTCTGTGATTTTCATGCCAAAAAAATTCATGTGTTCTATTTCATCAGAAGAAAAACCAGGAAAACCAAAACTGAGTGGTATCTATAAAATGATCAGGTGTTGTAAGAAATCAGAAGCATCACAGTCATGAAAGATTAAGAGCAGACTGAGGAGCCATGCCCGGAGAAGGCAGTGGCACCCCACTCCAGTACTCTCGCCTGGAAAATCCCATGGATGGAGGAGCCTGGTAGGCTGCAGTCCATGGGGTCGCTCGAGTCGGACACGACTGAGCAACTTCACTTTCATTTTTCACTTTCATGCATTGGAGAAGGAAATGGCAACCCACTCCAGTGTTCTTGCCTGGAGAATCCCAGGGAGGAGGGAGTCTGGTGGGCTGCCATCTTTGGGGTCGCACAGAGTCGGACACGACTGAAGCGACTTAGCAGCAGCAGTAGCAGCAAGGAGCCATGCCAGGTGGAAGGGCATTAAAGAGACACAGCAGCTACATGCAATCAAGGATCCTGGACTAGATCCTGGAGCAAAAATAGGATAATAGGGGGAAAATTAGAGGAAGTTGCATGAGAATCTGTAGGCTAACATTCAATGTTAATTTCCTGGTTTTTAGCATTGAAGTCTGTCTGTGTAAGTTGTTAATATTAGGGAAGGTGAAGGAAGGGTAAATACTTTCCTTCTGTCCCAGTTTTACAGCTTTCCTGGAATTCTCAAATTATTTCAAATAAAATTTTATAAAGGATAGAGACCTGGCACTCTCATGTAGGCCCATCTTTTCTTGCACTGTTTCCAAATTAAACCTAAAATGCTACCGAGACGTTTAATTTCCCCTCCTGGTACACATTTCAGCTTATTCTTCTGAAAGTTGCTACTGGGACATGAACGGGCACATCACCCGCATACAAAGTGCCAGGTCTGTTGTTGAGCAAAGTCCAGCTTGATTAGTAATAAAGGCATTTACTATAAATGTAGTTACACTCTTTCAACATTACAATAAGTAAAAGCACATTACTGATGAATGCAGCATGCAAAATGAAATGTTAATTGCCCATAAGTGTTACTGTGGGTGAATTGGTATTGAACGAAGGTGCCATTTTTAGCACTAATGTATATAATGTGACTCATTTAAAACACATTTCAGTACCTCAAATATAAAATTGAGCAAATTTAGGGCATTGAGTAATTGGCTTTCATTAAGGTCTTTCTTAATTGGATATTTTGGAAATAGGTTTATTAGTGATCACAAAATGGATCTATAAAGCAACTTGTAAAAATGTAGACTTTACCATGTAATGGACACTGCATTCATGGTTATTACTATCAGGAGGAGTTGGGCATGTGATAAATAAGCTACATTTTGCTTAATGTTTGCTTTGAGGTATTTTATTGCTCTAAATAGGTAGTAAATGTCCATTTACAAAGAAAAACAATAGTTAGTAAGCTGCATAAAAAATAACTGGAGGACTGTCTATGTTTCTACCAATTTTAATCAAGTAAGAGAAAGCCATCACCCTCAATCATCCTACATGCCAAAGTCACTGGAAATGGAGCCATGCTGATGCGTGTGTAAGCACAGCAGAGCTGCTGCCAGCCAGCCAGTGCGCCGAGGCCACTGCAAGCATCCTGTCCAATCAAGGAGTGGGTGCTTGCTCGTCCTCTGCCCCCCACCCCCTTCCACCTGGACTTCAAGTGAAACAATTTTCAAACCAAACAGAAGATTATATTAGAAAATACAATTCACCTCACAAATTACAATATTGAAAATCCTCATTTTCTTTCAATTTAAACACGCTGTGTAATCTATGATGCTCAAATCACAGTCATTAAAAAAAAAATCCAAATGCTCATAACAGCAAGCCTATACTGCATAATTGTGAGCACATATTGTATACATCTTCCATATACTCAACAAAGAAAGTTATGTTAATATTAGTAGTTCAGGTAACTGTTGAGAAACTAGCTTTCAGTTCTACATGACAGCATGAATAATACTGAACAGACAAGTAAATGACGGATTGTGGCAGAGCTCTTTATAACATGTGAAAAGTGGGCTGGAGGCTAGTGCGCTTCATTAAGAGCAAATCAGAGATAACAAGGACTAGACAATGTAAGAATTGTCTAGAGAATGAAATTTTCAGCACACATATTTGTCTTTTTGTTTTGTTTGTGGGTTTGTTTGCAAGATAGGAAAAGATTGATTTTAGTAAAGTAATATTAACTAAGATGCTGATTAAATATATTTTATTGAAAAGTACAGTGGCATGAGGGATGGATTAATCTGTTTTGCTAATAGTCAAGGCTGCATTTAAACATTACTAGTGGTGTTCAGGGTTTTCAGGTAAAGATAATTATTTATCTTTGCAGCAGCCTTGCTTTCCTATGGGGTAAGAAATTGACCCTTCAATTATGTCAATTATACATACACAGAAAGCAGCCAGTGCTCAGTCATTATTTACTTAATCTTAGTCATTACTTACTTAGTCATTCAATTAACTCTACTGGGTGGCTGTTAATCAAGCCCTGTGTTGGTGGTGGGACTGACTGAACGTGAAAGCCAGGAAGACACATATCTTGATCTCATGGTGCTGTGAGTCAATTTCATGACCGAAGCCAACAGAAAAGTAGCAACTGCTCAACAAAAATTTTAGAGGCATTTTATCACCATGTCAATTTCACACATCATGAAATTTCAAATATGGTAAGGTGTACTAAATTCCACTATGAAAGTCATCAGGAAAGATGAGGAATTTTCTTTTTCTTATATAAATTACAGGTAGAAGAAGGATGTGTGGACATGTGAAAACATTCAGAAACCATCATCAGAATTATCACCACTATAGTTCTGAATGGAAGTCATCTATGTTTAAATTAGTTTGGTCAGGTTTAATTTTTGATTGTTTTTGGTATGATAAAATGTGCCGCTTTGTTATGTTTGGTTTATTCTTCATAGAATTACAGCCCTATTCCAGAAGATGTCATTCTCCAAAAATTTATTTGATGCTACAGATTTTCTACTAAGAAAAGTTTGTCAGATATTTTAAGCAAATGAAAAAAATTTGTGCAAAGAGTCTCTTGATCATCATAGTCATTTGTAACCATATTCTTTTCACATGTACTTTGGAAGAACAGGTCATTTGCTCAATTTAAAAATTAATTTGCTCCTTTAGAAAATATAGAGAAACATGAACTTTCACAGAAATATAATTTATCAGAAAGTTTCTCACACAAACAGTTTGAAAGCAGATGTGTTAGTTCAATGAGCACGAAACCATGTCTGGTATCAGCACATGGAGAAGGAAAGTTATTTTATTATGAGCAAACACAAATCAGTCTGGTGTGACACAAGGAATTATAACAGGAACTGGTCTTGCTAGTTTATGGCTTGATAAAATAGATATTACTAATTTAATGACTTTAGAAAAAATTCATTAGCGCTCCTAATTTTCCATATGAAAACACTGAGCAAACCAAGTTTTGAGAATTTCCAATCTTCTCTCAGGAGGAGGGACAAGAAGTCACAGCCAAGGAAGGAACCTAGGGTCCACTCTGGCTAGATTCACTACTTGCATTGCCTCCATAGAAGGAAAGCAAGACACATTTATGCAAAGAAATGTACCAGACATTCTATACCTAACTCAGGAAATATGGGGACAGACAGTGACCTGGGCTCAGGTCATTTTACACAGAGAAACAAAGAATAACCAAATACAGGTTCTTCTCTAGGAAAGTTCAACCAAAAAGGATCTGGAGTAAAGGATATCTGGCTAGTTGGATGAAGAAAAATACAGTAAATAAGTGTGTGGTAGCAAAACAGAAACAGATTCATCAGAGGTCTATCCTTCTTCTTCAGGAACTACCTAAGCTGAAGAGCTGTTTGTCCAAGTTGATGCCCTGGGCACCAAGCAGTCAATACCCAATGCCTGGCTGATGGTGGTGGCCGGAGTTAAGTCACTAAATCATGTCTGACTCTTGCAACTGCATGGGTGTACCCCATCAGGCTCTTCTGGGATTTTCCAGGCAAGAATACTGGAGTGGGTAGCCATTTCCTCCCCCAGGGGACCTTCCTGACCCAGGGACTGAACCCGCATCTCCTGCCTTGCAGGCAAATATACTTATTTACCACTGCCCAGTGAAAGCAGGAATCGGCAAACTACAGCAGACCAAATGCAACTCACTGCCTACGTTTGCAAGGTCTGTCAGCCAAGAATAGTTCATACATTTTAAAATGATTGTCGGGGTGCAGGGGAGGAAATCAGAACAGAAACATTTGATGACGCTGGAGTGGAAATCATGTGAAATTCAAATTTCACTGTTGATAAGTACAGGAGTTATAATGCCCCAGCCTCTCCCCAATTCAGGACTTCTTTAAAGGACCACATTCACAGGGTGGGCTGAGTCTGTTGTGATGGCACCAACCTCTCCATCCACCCAACTCTGCATCTTCTTTTCTCAGATGTTGACCTCTACATTCAGTTCAGTTCACTTCAGTCGCTCAGTAGTGTCCGACTCTTTGCGACCCCAAGAATCACAGCACGCCAGGCCTCCCTGTCCATCACCAACTCCAGGAGTTCACTCAAACTCATGTCCATCGAGTCAGTGATGCCATCCAGCCACCTCATCGTCTGTCGTCCCCTTCTCCTCCTGGCCCCAATCCCTCCCAGCATCAGAGTCTTTTCCAATGAGTCAACTCTTCGCATGAGGTGGCCAAAGTACTGGAGTTTCAGCTTCAACATCAGTCCTTCCAATGAACACCTAGGACTGATCTTTAGGATAGACTGGTTGAATCTCCTTGCAGTCCAAGGGACTCTCAAGAGTCTTCTCCAATACCACAGTTCAAAAGCATCAATTCTTCAGTGCTCAGCTTTCTTCATTACTCCCTAGTAAATTTCCTTCATGACAATCTCTGCCTCAAGAGTTTGCTTCCCCAGAGAACTCAGCCTGTTAGGAATGTAATTAAGAAACACGGAGAGAGCTAAAAAGTGACAGCTAAAGGAGCTGAACATGATACGGCAGGGGATAGGGCAGTGCAGGGCTATTTTCCCTTGTAAGATGTCTTGTACTACTTGAGATTTAAAATATATGCATGTATCTTAAA
This sequence comes from Bos indicus x Bos taurus, assembly GCF_003369695.1. Lineage (NCBI taxonomy): Eukaryota > Metazoa > Chordata > Mammalia > Artiodactyla > Bovidae > Bos > Bos indicus x Bos taurus. The sequence continues at coordinate 62,050,316 of NC_040093.1, forward strand.
ATATATTTTAAATACAATACTATAAATAGGGAAGATAATAAAAAACGGTTTCCCCAGAAAAGCCATTACAATGGTGGGTCAGATGGTTTTCCCTCCCACTTTATTTGCATTTTCCAATCGTCAAAACCACGCTCCGGGGAAGTTACTGACACACCAGAAGTCCAACTCTCTTACCACATTATGTGCAAACTGTTCATATTTTCTTGCTTCTCACAGTCTTCTTTGTAAACTCGCATGTGCTCATTCACATACATTCCAAACACACAGTCAGCTGCTGAATTTTTTCTTCCCTGTTACCACTCTCCATTAGCTGAACTTTGGAAAAGTAGAAGTTGAGCAGAACTTATTAAATGCATCTGTAAAATTGTATTATTTAGTTAGATTAATCATTTAGTTGATATGTGGATTGGGAAATCGATCAACAAAACATATTTTAATGAGATGTGCCACCTTCTACCATATGGAAAACACTTGAAGTGACTCAGTCAGATCCAATTCATACTGAGTATTTCATTAAGACTACCTATGTTTCAGTTAAAATATCTCTCCTAGGATCAAGAACCATAAGCTTAATAAATATTTTTTTAAAGAAAACCAAGTCTATTGATGGCAATGACCTACAAACAAAGGTTTATGTTCATTTAAATATGGAAAAGATCTAGAACTAGAACTTGGACAAAAAGGAAACCAAGATCCTCCAAATTTTCTATACCACTAAATAACTATCAAAACTTCATGTCCTGAAGGCACTAATTATCAGCAAAGTGTACAGCAAAAATGAAATTCTTGTCACAGCCTCACCACTTACACAGTACTATTAATATACGTCCCCTTGGGGATATAACCATATATCCTCATATACATGCATCTCAGACTTTTCATCTGTAAAACTGAGATTTTCACACTAAATAATATACCAGTGATCACCAGTTGCATGATGGACTCTGTTGCAAGGATTATTTTTTTATAGACGAAGGATAAGACCACCTGGTGAGAGAGAATCTGGGATGCTTAACTTCTGTCTGGTTGTTGTCTGGGTTCTTCTTCTGGTTTTTGTCTTTAACTTACTGTCTAAATAATTCATTAAATTTGCTTTAAAGAGCAACACTGGGGAAAAGATTTTTAAACGTGGAACTATTTCCTAGAGCGGATATAGTTTCTACAAAATTAAGATGTCATTTCCCAGGCGTGACCCTCATTTCATGTGCCATGCTAAGTCCATTTTATTTCATATTTGAATTTAATGAGGTTTGAGAAATTTGGTCTTCTCAAAAGAGAATGTTAATTACATATTGTTTTCATTTGTGTCACTTGAAATAATCAATAAAGAATTTTTAAACGTTGATATTTCAGCAGTGTGTGCTATATTCTTACATATGATCCTATGTATATATATAGGGTTCATTGGCCAAGTTCTCTGCAGAAGTAAAAGGATATCACCCAATGTAAACATAAGTAGCTTTTAAGCAAACAAATGCTAGCAGGCAAATTGTTGTTCTCTGGAAAAATGTAAAATCTAGTTCAATTTCCTTGTTACAATCAGGAAACATTTTTGTATATTTTCTTTCATTTCTGAGTCTAGTTAAAAGGAAAAGTACATTATAAATGCAACTTTTGTTAACAATTCATAATAATCATGGGGTGTACCAGAAAGTTTAAAAAAGTCACAAACACCAGTAAAGAAGGCATACTTCTACACATCTTTTTACTGTTTTGAGAAAAAAAAATCCAGTATAATTCCCTCATTTGAAACTTTTATACAACATCTCAAAATATATTCTGCATTTTACTTCAAAAATGCATTTTATTAAGAAAAAAGAAGGAACAGATTACAAACCAGGGAATGAGAGTCATGGCGTATGATATATCAGTGCGTTTTAATGCCATAATGTTAAACCTAGCAGAGCAGACCACAGAGTACTGTGAGGCTTCACTGTCTATAAGCCTGTCCACCTTCCAGCTCCCAACCAAGTTAACACTGCTACTAAATAACCAGAACACATGTAAAAGATTCAGGGCTGTTACCATTATATTCAGCTTTGCATGAAATGAAAACTACCATTTTGGTGTTCAACCCCTTCGCGGCTACCACGGGACTTTAAAGAAAAAGAATGCCATGTATCCATATAGGTCTTTCATAAACCATGGTTAAGATTTCATCAAGCATTTACAGAAACATCAAAATTAATACAGTGCTATGAGAAAGGACAGGCAGGTTTTATAAGGAGAGTTAAGAGGGAAAATAAGGGGAAAAGCGTTCACTTTACGTATTTCCAAATTGTTCTGGTGTGGACAAACTAAAGCATCTAATTTTCCCTTGGCAGACACCTGGAAAGTATCAGTATAAATGCCAAAGTGCCTTTGCTACATAATTGGCTTGTGGAATTCAAAGATAGCTACATGAAGGCATCTTGTTCACATGGCCTCAAAGGTAATTACTGCAACAGTTTCATAAAGTGATTGATAATTATTTGAATTTCAGGCACGTATATATCTCCTAATCAGAATGTACTAGTTAGTAAGTTATATTGATTTTTGGTTCTTTTTGAGAAATTTACTCCATCATCATAAATGAGAAGTAACTCAAATGATAGAATATGACATATAATATGCCATCACCCCTTAGAAGGAACACACTTTAACAACTCTACTGGTTTTGCAAAAAAGGGGGCGTGACTGAAACTTATATTCCAAAAAGTATGCCCTGGAGATTAGTATATAGCTGAATATATACCTGAAGTGGGGGATATAATTTAGAATGAAGAATGGAGCTTACATGTCAAATTGTCTCTTTTTTCTAATACATAAGAAGATGCTCCATGGTATATAGTCAATAGAGATCAAAGAAAAGTGGGTGATATACTTTAGAAAAACAGAATTATAAACCTATAAAGAAAGCTTACATAGGATTTGGGGGAAATATTCTCAGAAGTATATTTCATTTGAGACATTACAGTTGTAAATAAAAAATAATTCTTTGCAGTGTTAAGAATTGTGTGTGTGTGTTTTATCAACAAGTTTACTTGCAAATATTTCACATTCTTTGGGAAATGGGCATTAACCAGGTTCTTAACTACTACCAATACCAAACCATGACAACAAATTAAACAGAAATGTTTTAAAGGCAAGACATCACATACTGATGACCAATGCACTTTCTGAGTCTTGTTACATACAAATTTTATGTTCAGAGCTGGAGCCTTACACGCAAAACCTCATGTTTTCAAAATCATTAAAAACAGTCAAATCGAAATAGAGCAATACAAACAAACCAATGAAAACAAAAACATTTTTCCAGACTATTGATAAATTGTATTGAATGCAATACAGAGAAAGGCAAAGGGGTTTATATACTTTTGGCCACTGAAGATGCAAACACCAGCCAAACAGGATCTTAGAAGCATTTCCAGGTCTATGAATAACACCATGGGGACACCAAAGCAAACACAGCATATGTTCTCAAATAAAGCAAGGTCATTATAGTCCAATTTTGATTTTCACCTCTAACACAACTTAGGTAGCACGTGGTTGAGAGGCTAGCACTACAGTTTTCACAATGAAAAACTGTAGCTCTCAAGTGAGTTAAACTTCTGCTTTAGATTGTATCAGAATGGCTGGAAATTAACAGCAATATCTAATTCTTGTTATACAGAATGACCGCTGTGGGAAATAAGTCAATGGATGAGGCCTCCTGGAGCCATCTCGAGTCTGGCAACGTGGCAGTCTGCAAATCCATTGCCTGTACATTCAGTGGGAGAGCTTGCTTTTTGTTCTTTGAGAGCCCCTGGCTATTAAATCAGGCTATTGTAGTTATACAGTAAATCATCTCTGCCAATCAGAAGAAGTACTCTTTCTGATTTTCATTGACTGGATTTTGTATATTAAGCTCACTTTTCAAAACAGCCTCAGCATTGTCTACATTCTCTGACCTTTTTGCCTCATTTCTTTTGTATAACCTTTTCTGCTGATAAATGCGGACAGCTATGGCAGCGATGCACAGCAAGATAAAGATCACAACAGCTATCAAACCTAGTGAGAGAAGAGAAGAGACACACAAAATCAGAACCGTTGTCCAAACAGAAACTGTATAGACTTCATTGTTTAAGAAGTCATAGTAAAATTATTTTCTACCAAAATCAAGCATCTAGTACATGTAAGTTGTAAATATCAAAAATCTCAGGCATTTCTGGATCAAGTATTATCAAAATATGTTGAGTTTACTTCTGAGTTCTGTCAGTCTTATGGGCTCACCTTCACTTATTCTGAATGCATATTATAATGGATTATTTAGTGTATTTGTATATACAATTTTTTAATAATATATTACCTACACATCTCTAAGTCCATTTGGTCACCTCATATTAATACCTAGACAAGTTTAGTTATTTTGAAATTATATAGTAGTAGTAACATCATAAAATAATCAAATGTGTTTTTAATACTTAAATATGTGAACATTTTAAAACTGAACTTTAGTTGATTTACAATGTTCTGTTAGTTTAAGGTGTACAGCATGATTCCATTATACATACATATATATATATATATATATATATATATACACACACATACATGTATCTCTATTATTTTTCAAATTCTTTTCCTTTATAGGTTGTGACAAAATATTGAGTAAAGTCCCTGTGTCATACAATAGGTCCTTGTTGGTTATCTATTTTACATATAGTAGTGTGTATATGTTGATCCCAATCTCCTAATTTATCCCCTTAAACATTAACATTTTAATGAAGTTGATTATCAATAATTTGTTATATCCCTAAATAGCAAGAACAAGTTTTATATGAATAATCCTTACTATTAACTATATTGATCCTGATACACAGATGAGATTATATCTATATTAAGAATATTGACTTTTTGAGACATCTGATTGTAAATAAAAAATTTAAACACCACAGCGGTTAGCTATGCTAATTGGTTACCAATTCTGGCATTATGTTAAGTCAGTTATCTTCAGAGTGAGATCTCTGAATCCTTGATGGTTCCTGGAACATTTTGAGGAGGCCCATAGCGTTGACGCTATTCGTAATAACTCTAAGATGCCTTTCTCACCATGTTGACGTGCCCACTGAGAGAACAAAGCAAGGTTAGGTAGAGTTCCTGGTACCTTAACATGAACTAAGGCAAGGTCACCAAAGTTTCAAAGTGGTCACTGAATTCATAAAGTAAGCAGGCACTGCTCTGCCAGCTTCATTTAAGAATGTCCTTGATGAAGCACTAAAATTATACATTTTGTCAAATTGTGACTTTTGCCCATAAGACTTTCTCACATTTTGTGTGATGAAATGGAAAGTATCTGTAAAGTACTGATACTTCTCCCGCAGACTGAAGTACGGTGGCTGTCTCTGGAAGAAGGCCAGTGTGAGCATTTCAGTTGAGTTGTGAGCTGAACTAGTTGCTTTTTCCTGTAAAGAACACTGTTTTACTTGGAAAGAACGACTGACAGATAAACTGTGGTTGTTTTAACTTGGATATCTGGCAGAAATTTTCTCTAAAATGAAGTGAATCTGTCACTTCAAGATAAACAACTGAAAGTGTAGGATGCCAGTGATCAAAGCCAAGTTTTCAAATGAAGCGTAGAACTTGGAAAACTGTTGTCTGTCACAAGTTTGAGAGTTCCTCATACTTAGACTCTTCTGGTGAAATCAGTGGCGGTGTGAACATAGTGTTTTCAGATGAAAATAAGTACAACGGAAACAGCAAGGTGGATGGAGTCTCATATCATAAAACAAGGACTCTTTGCTCTAGTTTAAAGTAGGTGTAAACAACTCTGATCACTCCAACTGAAACCAAAACTTCAAAGGTCCTCATCAGTCACAATGGATTCTCGAGTACGTGCTCTGATGGGCAGATTGACTACAGCTAATAATATTGCCAGGGGCTAAGCCGATTTTTGGCTATGACACACTTATCTGAGAGGGATAGCAGAAACTTCAAAGGTCCTCATCAGTCACAATGGATTCTAGAGTACATGATCTGATGGGCAGATTGACTATAGCCAATAATATAGCTAGGGGCTAAGCTGAGTTTTGGCTATGTCAGCTTTATCTGAAAGGGATAGCAATTCCTTGCTGACAGATCTAACATAAATCTGATAAGTGAATTCTGTATTGAAATCTGAAGAATTTTCTAATGGATATAATTGTTTTATTAATAATTGAAATCAGAATATCCATTTGTTGTCATATATTTTGCCTCTCATCTTAGAAAAGTAATGAGTTGTTATCAGTATTCTATTGCTTGGTTATAGGCCTCTGATTTAAAGAATGAGATCCTAAACAATTTCAATGGAGAAAGCTGATGAAGTAGGTACAGACAGTAGCCTGTGTCTTAATTGCTGTGTCTTAATTGTGTGTCTTAATTGCTGTGCTGTGCTTAATTGTGTCCGACTCTTTGCAGGTCCATGGACTGTAGTCTGCCAGGCTCCTCTGCCCACATAATTCTCCAGGCAGAATACTGGAGTGGGGTGCTCTTTCCTACTCCAGTGGATCTTTCTGACCCAGGGATCAAACCCATATCTCCTGCATCTCCTGTGTGCCCTGCATTGGCAGGTGGATTCTTTACCACCAGCACCAAGTGGGAAGCCCACACAGACAGCAGGCTACTGCAGACAAAATCAGGGATGGGCTCTGGAATGGGTTTGCTCCATGCATGTGATTTATCTCTTGTAATTGGAGACGGTTTATATCCTTTGGCCACCTGATGCAAAGAACTGACTCACTGGAAAAGACCCTGATCCTGGGAAAGATTGAAGGCAGGAGGACAAGGGGACAACAGAGGATGAGGTGGTTGGATGGCATCACCAACTCAATGGACATGAGTTTGAACACGCTCCAGGAGTTGGTGATGGACAAGGAGGCCGGGCGTGCTGCAGTCTATGGGGTCACAAAGAGCTGGACACAATTGAGTGACTGAACTGAACTGAATTAGAGACAGTGTTATGTCAGGGTTTGTTATGTCCAAGAAAAACCTTGATTTAACATGATACACCAGAAAAAAAAAAAAAGGAAAGGAAAAAAGATATTATAGATGAAATATGACTACCTACCACATTCTGAGACATTACTATCTGAAGTTCTGTGTGAATGTGTTTTTATGATGAAATTACGTAGCTTGCTGTCTCAATCTGACCATTCATATCTGTGAAGTCTGACCAGAAACTCTCTCTAGTGTCTGAGTCACCAGTTTTAAATGTCTTATTAAATCAATTTCCCCACCTCACCCTGTTTATTTATTTGTTGTTTATAATTCAAGAAAAAGATTGCCTAAAATGTAAAACATAGGAGAATTAGCCAATTAGAATATACTTAAATGGACTAACTCATGTTACACAGCGGATGCAAGTTAAGAGTAAGAATACAACAGTTGAAGAAATCTACCACAATGCTGGCAGATGGAGAAACACACTAGAGAATGGTATTCTGTGATTTAGCAGATGAATTGCATGTGATCCCAGACAAGGCCTTTGGAGCTTAGATGGCCACAACCCACTGCTCTGGTTCTGAAGCTCAGTCCCTGCTGTGATCAAAAGCAGGCACCACTAGATCCAGAGGCCCTGGGGAGACCCTAAGCAGTAAACCTTCCATAGAGTCTTGCTCTGCTCTATGCATCCGAGTCGAGTGAGAATTTCACACACGACCTACAACTTGCTTCCATTCTAGAATAACACAGAATAACTTATAAACACACTTCTTCCTTTACTCTGCAAATCTTGCCAGTAATCTTTGCCCAAAGGTATGATAAAAAGATTAAATACTTGCTCTAACATTGGCATGACTACACATAACTATGTATCTGCATCTCCCTATATTCATACTATATTTATTGGTGTATAGAAAATACACAGTAAAAGCACCATTATTGTTGCAGAAACCAGTAATCAAGAAACCAAGCACCACACTCGGAGAGTTGGAGAACTCAGGTTTATTATGCCAGCAGGCACAGAGGAGTTAACACTCCAAGCTCTGAGCCCCGAACAAGGGGTTACGGAGTTTTTATAGGCAGACTATAGTGGGCAACAATAGCTGCTAATAGGCTGGTTTAAACTAGGGGGTTTTGCACGCGTGGGAATAGCGGTCAAGACGGGGAGGGGAATGCCTGACCTTACAGGGACTGGCATGATTAAGCAGGTTTGCAGGGGCTGGGCAATGGCAAAGAGCAGGACAAGGTGAGTGAGATAAGCTCCGGTTCCTCGTATTGTAAGTCCCCACTTTCCAAGACTACGTGACCTACATGATCCAGACTTTGCAAGGAGCAAGCTGAGTTACAGAGGCAGAACGAGCAGGAGGTTATGTGAAATTTTAACTTTTCCTCTTCATTATGAGACCGAGACAATTTGTTTGACAAACAGGAGTCCCAATTTGAAATGTTGAGCGCATTGCATTGATAAATGGTATAATTTTAAATTTAGAGTTTTTACCAGTTAATGTTTTAATGCTATATTAATATATTTATTTTACACATGCAGATTTTAACTACTCTTCTAACAGGGTGAGGAGCCTATTTTATGCATCTTTAATTTATACACCATTAATTTGACAAAAATAAAACAACTGAAAAAGCAATGGGGATTTTAATATTCTTGCAAATTTTGATCAGTACTATTCTGTCTAAATAAAATTCTAAGTACTTAAAGGAAGCTGATGTCTACACAAGTAAGGGTGTAAAAAGTAGAGAAACAAATGGATCAATTATAAGCCCACATAAGCTGCTCAAGAATATGTCTAACCACATTACTTGGCAATATAATAAAATAATTGCTTACTTTCTATATCATTTGCAGAATATGGAGAAAAGGTGAACCATTTAACATTTCAATAATCTGATTAATAATATTCTGAAAACCATTAATCAGGAAGAAAAAGGTTTATGTGGGGGCTTGGTTTTGAATAAATTATGTCTCAGAGAATATGCTGCTCTACTGCCAGGAAGATATATTTAAATTTTTTGGTGCTAATTTTGCAATTTAAAATAAGTAATAAACCACTTTTATTCCATTAGCTTAGTATTTGATAAAATGCAAATACAACTGTAATATTCATTGAGAAGGGCATCTAAACCAGGAAAATAATCCACTTTATTAAGCATTAAGGCAACAATAAACACATGTTTTTAATGTTCATCTCAGAATTTTCCAACTTGCTACATAAATTCTTGCAGAAGCAGTGATGTGTCTAAGAAACCAAAAAATGACACTTCCTTAAATACAATCAGAACACCCTAGGGAGTGCAGATGGCCATTCTAAAGCTAAATGATATTCATTATTAGTACTATGTCCTGCTGCTGCTGCTGCTGCTAAGTCGTGTCAGTCGAGTCCGACTCTGAGACCCCATAGATGGCAGCCCACCAGGCTCCCCCGTCCCTGGGATTCTCCAGGCAAGAACACTGGAGTGGGTTGCCATTTCCTTCTCCAATGCAGTTGTGTCCGACTCTTAGCGACCCCATGGACTGCAGCCTACCAGGTTCCTCTGTCCATGGGATTTTCCAGGCAAGAGTACTGGAGTGGGGTGCCATTGCCTTCTCCAATGTCCTAATAATATCTAATACTAATACTTGAGTGTGGTATTTCAGTGAAATTATCAATTATTTGTACTGGAAATCTCCAAGGAAGCTGCAAATTTAAGAAGACTATATGACAATCCAATACAAATAATAAATCACCTTCCTGACCTCAGGATTCAGTGATAACTCTTGGGACATGTACAGATTCTTCAGTACTGTCTGTTCAGTGTCCAACTCTTTAGGGACCCTGTGGACTGTAGCCCACCAGGCTCCTCTGTCCATGGAATTTCCCAGGCAAGAATACTGGAGTGGGTTGCCACTTCCTTCTCCAGGGAATCTTCTCTACCCAGGGATAGAACCTGAATTTCCTATGTTGGCAGGCGGATTCTTTACCAGCAGCCCTATAGTGTCTATAATGCTAAATATTCACCATTATTAGGAACGATATTAAGTACCGAAGAAGAGCTCATTCATGCTTTCTGTTACCTCCAATGACTGCAGAGTCACTTTTGATTGTCTTCGTGAGGGGTTCTCTGTCATCTCTTGTTCCAGAATGATCTACATTAAAGGACAAAAAAGAGGGGAATGGGGGTGATATAGGAGAGTAAAAAGAAGACTTTTTAAAAATTCATAAACAGTTTAAATCAGAAGAGAATTATAGAGGTCAATGTGGAATGTCTGTAACTGTAAACTTCTGCAATACCCACATGCAAAGGCCCGTATGAATAAGGAATTGAGAATTGAGAATCTAAAAAAGAAATGGGAAAGAATCAAAGGTAAAGTTCATAGCAATACAGGCATACCTCAAGAAACAAGAAAAAAGTCAAATAAATAACCTAACTCTACACCTAAAGCAACTAGAAAAGGAAGAAATGAAGAACTCCAGGGTTAGTATAAGGAAAGAAATCTTAAAAATTAGGGCAGAAATACATGCAAAAGAAACAAAAGAGACCATAGCAAAAATCAACAAAGCCAAAAGCTGGTTCTTTGAAAGGATAAATAAAATGGACAAACCATTAGCCAGGCTCATCAAGAAACAAAGGGAGAAAAATCAAATCAATAAAATTAGAAATGAAAATGGAGAGATCACAACAGACAACACAGAAGTACAAAGGATCATAAGAGACTACTATCAGCAATTATATGCCAATAAAATGGACAACGTGGAAGAAATGGACAAATTCTTAGAAAAGTACAACTTTCAAAAACTGGGCCAGGAAGAAATAGAAAATCTTAACAGACCCATCACAAGCATGGAAATTGAAACTGTAATCAAAAATCTTCCAGCAAACAAAAGCCCAGGTCCAGACGGCTTCACAGCTGAATTCTACCAAAAATTTAGAGAAGAGCTAACACCTATCCTACTCAAACTCTTCCAGAAAATTGCAGAGGAAGGTAAACTTCCAAACTCATTCTATGAGGCCACCATCACCCTAATACTAAAACCTGACAAAGATGCCACAAAAAAAGAAAACTACAGGCCAATATCACTGATGAACATAGATGCAAAAATCCTTAACAAAATTCTAGCAATCAGAATCCAACAACACATTAAAAAGATCATACACCATGACCAAGTGGGCTTTATCCCAGGGATGCAAGGATCCTTCAATATCCACAAATCAATCAATGTAATACACCACATTAACAAATTGAAAAATAAAAACCATATGATTATCTCAATAGATGCAGAGAAAGCCTTTGTTTGAAAATTCAACATCCATTTATGATAAAAACTCTCCAGAAAGCAGGAATAGCAGGAACATACCTCAACATAATAAAAGCTATATATGACAAACCCACAGCAAACATTATCCTCAATGGTGAAAAATTGAAAGCATTTCCTCTATAGTCAGGAACAAGACAAGGGTGCCCACTTTCACCATTACTATTCAACATAGTTTTGGAAGTTTTGGCCACAGCAATCTGAACAGAAAAAGAAATAAAAGGAATTCAAATTGGAAAAGAAGAAGTAAAACTCTCACTCTTTGCAGATGACATGATCCTCTACATAGAAAACTCTAAAGACTCCACCAGAAAATTACTAGAATTAATCAATGATTATAGTAAAATTGTAGGATATAAAATCAACACATAGAAATCCCTTGCATTCCTATGCACTAATAATGAGAAAACAGAAAGAGAAATTAAGGAAACAATTCCATTCACCATTGCAACAAAAAGAATAAAATACATAGGAATATATCTACCTAAAGAAACTAAAGATCTATATAAAGAAAACTATAAAACACTGGTGAAAGAAATCAAAGTGACACTAATAGATGGAGAAATATACCATGTTCATGGATTGGAAGAATCAATATAGTGAAAATGAGTATACTCCCCAAGGCAATTAATAGATTCAATGCAATCCCTATCAAGCTACCAATGGTATTCTTCACAGAGCTAGAACAAATAATTTCACAATTTGTATGGAAATACAAAAAACCTCGAATAGCCAAGCTATCTTGAGAAAGAAGAATGGAACTGGAGGAATTAACCTGCCTGACTTCAGGCTCTACTACAAAGCCACAGTCATCAAGACAGTATGGTACTGGCACAAAGACAGAAATATAGGTCAACGGAACAAAATAGAAAGCCCGGAGATTAATCCACGCACATATGGACACCTTATCTTTGACAAAGGAGGCAAAAATATACAATGGATTAAAGACAATCTCTTTAACAAGTGGTGCTGGGAAAACTGGTCAACTACTTGTAAAAGAATGAAACTAGAACACTTTCTAACACCATACACAAAATAAACTCAAAATGGATTAAAGATCTAAACATATGACGAGAAACTATAAAACTCCTAGAGGAGAACATAGGCAAAACACTCTCCGACATACATCACAGCAGGATCCTCTATGACCCACCTCCCAGAATATTGGAAATAAAAGCAAAAATAAACAAATGGGACATAATTAAACTTTAAAGCTTCTGCACAACAAAGGAAAATATAAGCAAGGTGGAAAGACAGCCTTCAGAATGGGAGAAAATAATAGCAAATGAAACAACTGACAAACAACTAATCTCAAAAATATGCAAGCAACACCTGCAGCTCAATTCCGGAAAAATAAATGACCCAATCAAAAAATGGGCCAAAGAACTAAATAGACATTTCTCCAAAGAAGACATACAGATGGCTAACAAACACATGAAAAGATGCTCAACATCATTCATTATCAGAGAAATGCAAATCAAAGCCACTATGAGGTACCATTTCACGCCAGTCAGAATGGCTGCTATCCAAAAGTCTACAAGCAATAAATGCTGGAGAGGGTGTGGAGAACAGAGAACCCTCTTACACTGTTGGTGGGAATGCAAACTAGTACAGCCACTATGGAGAACAGTGTGGAGATTCCTTAAAAAACTGGAAATAGAACTGCCTTATGATCCAGCAATCCCACTGCTGGGCATACACACTGAGGAAACCAGAATTGAAAGAGACATGTGTACCCCAATGTTCATCGCAGCACTGTTTATAATAGCCAGGACATGGAAGCAACCTAGATGTCCATCAGCAGGTGAATGGATAAGAAAGCGGTGGTACATATACACAATGGAGTATTACTCAGCCATTAAAAAGAATACATTTGAAGCAGTTCTAATGAGGTGGATGAAACTGGAGCCTATTATACAGAGTGAAGTAAGCCAGAAAGAAAAACACCAATACAGTATACTAACACATATATATGGAATTTAGAAAGATGGTAACGATAACCCTGTATACGAGACAGCAAAAGAGACACTGATGCATAGAACAGTCTTTTGGACTCTGTGGGAGAGGGAGAAGGTGGGATTATTTGGGAGAATGGCATTGAAATATGTATAATATCAAGTATGAAATGAGTCGCCAGTCCAGATTCGATGCATGATTCTGGATGCTTGGGGCTGATGCACTGGGACGACCCAGAGGGATGGTATGGGGAGGGAGGAGGGAGGAGGGTTCAGGATGGGGACACATGTATGCCTGTGGTGGATTCATTTCGATATATGGCAGAACCAATACGATATTGTAAAGTTTAAAAATAAAATAAATAAAAAGAAATCTAGGATAGCTATAATAATTTCAGATAAAACAGACTTCAGAATAAAATTATTATCAAGGATAATACATAAACATATAAAAAAATAAAAAAATTAAAAACCAGTTTTAAGAATCCATTTCAAATACTTATGGCTGTTTCATGTTGACGTATGGCAAAAACCAACACAAGGAAAAGTGAAAATGTCAGTCGCTCAGTCTTGTCCAGCTCTGCGGCCCCATGGACTGTAGCCTGTTAGAGTCTGTTCATGGAATTCCCCAGGCAAGAAAACTGGAGCAGGTCGTCATTCCCTTCTCCAGGGGATTTTCCCGACCCAGAGATCAAACCTGGGTCCCCTGCACCGCATGCAGATTCTTTACCATCAAAGCCACCAGGGAAGCCCAACCAACACAATATTGTAATCATCCTCCAATTAAAAATAAATTAAGGAAAAAGAAATCATATTGGGAATACGTCGTCACAGAAACATCAAAATATTTTAACATTCAGTGGATATACCGCTTGTGACTGGGTACAGGAAAAGCCATACACCACCTGCAAAGGAGTGCGTCCTCTCCCTCGATGTGGCATCAGTGCCAGCCTGGGCCACACAGCTGGACTCCGTCACGTGTCCCGAGACGGTGATGGGGGCTGGGCGGCTGGGCTGCAGAGCGGCCTTCAGCGGGGCCACGTGGCTGACCTGCACAGCAGACAGACAGCCCAGGAAGCCCTGTGCGCCCGCCAGTGCTGTCTCCTGGTCCACATCGCTGTGTTCTGTGAAGCCAAAGAGACGTGGCAGTACTGATAACAGAGAAGGTGCAAACAGCCAATTGCACAGTGCAATAGTCCAAGTCCTGATGATGCAGCAGCAATACGTACTCAGCTACTAAATTCCTTTTGCTTTTGTCTTTATTACAAGACATTCACTAAGTCTTTCCACAACTACTGGTGACATATCCCAGGTTAATGAAGACAAGTGTTTAAGCATGGCTAATTAAATACATTGAGAGCTCTCTGGAAATCATTAAAGCTTCTACAAGAATGGGTCTGATAATGAACTGATCTGGGTCCTGCAGATATTACGTAAGAGGCTGTATCTCAAAGCCATTAGGGACTCTACTTCTTCGTGCCCAGCAGTGAAAACTCTCACCCCCCATGCTGCCTTTACTCCCAGTTTCACTGTCCACCTATCACTCAGACCGAGACAGTGTGCATTCCCTATACCTAGATAACCCTTCCCCATTTTAATGAGCATTGGGTTAATATGGGACTACTGCGGGGCAGAGATTGGTTTGAATGTCAAAATATTAATTCATAATTTTACAGTGGAGAAGATATTTCATGCTTGGCAAGCATGAAATCTAAACAAGGGGCATTAATTGTAGGTTTTTAACATTCAAATGGTATCAGCCTATGATGCATCCACCCACTCAACAAGATCATAAAACAGCAGGATTCCTCTTTCCTCTGCTGCACATATGTGGACACCAACATTTGCATTTTTTTCTCTCTTTTTAAAGTGGAAGTGTTAGTTGCTCAGTCACGTCTGGCTCTTTGAGACCCATGGACTGCAGCCCGGTGGGCTCCTCTGTCCATGGGATTCTCCAGGTAAGAATAATGGAGAGAGTAACCATTTCCTTCTCCAGGGGATCTTCCCCACTCAGGGATCAAACCCATGTGTCCTGAATTACAGGCAGATTCTTTACAGCCAGAGCCATCAGGGAAGCCCTTTTAAAAAACTAATAAAATAAATATTGTATTTATGAATGCTTATTATATGGTAGGCACTATTCTAAGGAATTTGATTTGCATGTTTGTGTTTAACTCACACAGGACTCCAAAATCACTGCAGATGGTGATTGCAGCCATGAAATTAAAAGATGCGTACTCCTTGAAAGGAAAGTTATGACCATCCTAGATAGCATATTGAAAAGCAGAGACATTACTTTGCCAACAAAGGTCTGTCTAGTCAAGGCTATGGTTTTTCCAGTGGTCATGTATAGATGTGAGAGTTGGACTATAAAGAAAGATGAGCACAGAAGAATTGATGCTTTTGAACTGTGGTTGGAGAAGACTCTTGAGAGTCCCTTGCACTGCAAGGAGATCCAACCAATCCATCCTAAAGGAGATCAGTCCTGGGTGTTCATTGGAAGGACTGATGCTGAAGCTGAAACTTCAATACTTTGGCCACCTGATGCGAAGAGCTAACTCATTTGAAAAGACCCTGATGCTGGGAAAGATAGAGGGCAGGAGGAGAAGGGGACGACAGAGGATGAGATGGTTGGATGGCATCATCCACTCAATGGACATGGGTTTGGGTGGACTCTGGAAGTTGGTGATGGACAGGGAGGCCTGGCATGCTGCGGTTCATGGGGTCGCAAAGAGTCAGACACGACTGAGCGACTGAACTGAACTGAGCCATGAATAACCTATTTAAATCACATAGACAAGACCCTTTAGGTTGAGAATTTTAGTGATTTGCCTGAGGTTACTCGGCTGTTGGCCTCATGCACTGGACTCTAGGCCTGTTGGGTTCTTTTGTTTATTACTGACACATTCTTTTACTCTGCTTATATCCTCTGTGGTATTTTTTATTTTTTTTTTACTTGAGAGCTATGCTTGAAATGACTCTGGGCAACTCAATTCTGATTGAACCTGTCTTTGTTATATCAAGGTTTTTGAAGAACACTTCCTTTTGTTCTATTTTCATTCACATTTTATGCCTTTAAAAAAAATACTGATTAGATATTTAGCATCATGAGTATCATACTATATTAAAACAATCTGAAAATTAGAGAGATTATATTACCTTCCTGTTGTGCTGGGGGATACAGTATTCAGACCAAGGCATTCCAGCTCTGGAGGCTGTGTTTTTACCACCAGGCTATCCTGCGTCTCTGCACAAGGAGCCCTGAGAGGCATTCTGCTGCTCTGTGAGCACACAGGAGACCCTCAACACCAGCATCTGTTACACGGGAGGTGCTTCATCACCTTTGTGTGTAAACCAAAGAACTAACTCAGTCCCACCACACAGCAGCCACCCATTTGAACAGATGGAAATACATTCAAACATATATATTTTTAGAAAAAGAGAAGATTCTTTCTTTGGAGTTTTGGTTTTTGTTTTTAAACTCTAACAAGAAATAAAGAGAAATATACTTTAATAGCAACATAATCAGAACAGTGCTTCTCATATTTCTTCTCCAGGGTTAAAATCTTGAATAACATGTCTATAGATCTTAAAAAAAAAATCTTACCTTTTGAATAACAACAACAACAACAAAAAGTAAATAAATAAGATTCATTTCTCTGGTAAAAACTTGATATGAGGCAACTTTAAAAAATCCTATACCTTTAGATTGAAAATATCTACCTCTTATAAAATATTGTTAAAAAACAAAAAGCTTTAAGCTCTAAAACTTCAAGTGGTCAATCAATATTTGTTTTAAGAGCTAAATGTACAGGAAACACATTCCCTGCTGTTCGAGCATCTTACATTCTAGCAGGGGAGACAATATACATGAAATAGGAATGGATGAGAATTTTGAAGACAGATAATGCTATGAAGAAGTAAATTAGAAAGTGTGATGGAGTGGATATGGAACAGAAATTTATCTTGATGGATTAGGTGATTTTTCTGTGTGTCTGTTTTAAGGATGACTCTGCACAGCCCTATTTTCTTAGTCATCTATACATATTACTCTAGTGTCTTCTGGCTCTTCTTTCTTACATTTTGCAAGATTCCCTGTGATTTAGGGATTTTTAAAATCTGATTGTTCCTGTTGTGTATCTTCGCTCATCAATTATGCACAGAACATGGTGGGCCCTTTTAATCTGCAGCTTGGAAAATTCCATATGTTGAGTGTGCAACCACTGGTTCAGTTTCACTCCTTTTATACTTCTGGACTGCCGAGCATTCATGCTGAACCTCCTCTGCATGAACATTTAACTGCCTTTAGTTTCCCTCCTGATTTCTTTTAGGACTTGTTTTTTGTGGGTCCATGGCTTCACTCACACAAGGAGCAATAGTTAGAACTAGACAAGGAACAACAGACTGGTTTAAAATTGGGAAAGGAATACAAGAAAGGTGTATACTGTCACCCTGTTTATTTAATTTCTTTGCAGAGTATGTCAGGTGAAATGCTGGGCTGGATGAATCCTGAGCTGGAATCAAGATTGTGGGGAGAAATATCAATAACCTCAGATATGCAGATGATACCACTCTAATGGCAAAAAGTGAAGAGGAACTAAACAGCCTCTTGATGAAGGTGAAAGAGGAGAGTGAAAAATCTGGGTTAAAACTCAACATTCAAAACACTAAGATTGTGGCATCCAGTTCCATCACTTCATGGCAAAAAAAAGGAGGCAAAGTGGAAGCAGTGACGATCTTATTTTCTTGGGCTCCAAGATCACTACAGATGATGACTGTAGCCATAAAGTTAAAAGACGCTTGCTCCTTGGAGGGAAAGCTATGACAAACCTATACAGCATATTAAAAAGCAGAGACATCACTTTGTTGACAGAGGTTCACAGAGTCAAAGCTGTGGTTTTCCAGTAGTCACATGCAGATGTCCAAGCTGGACCATAAAGAGGCTGAGCACCAAAGAACTGATGCTTTTGAATTATGGTGCTGGAGAAGACTCTTGAGAGGCCCCTGGATTGAAAAGAGATCAAACCAGTCAATCCTAAAGGAAATCAACCCTTTATTTATTGGAAGGACTGACACTGAAGCTGAAGCTCCAATACTTTGACCACCTGATGGGAAGACCCTGCTGCTAGGAAAGATTGAAGGCCAAAAAAGAAGCAGGTGGCAGAGGATGAGACAGATAGCATTGCTGACTCAATGGATGTGAATTTGCACAAATTCTGGGAGACAGTGGAGGACAGATGAGCCTGGCATGCCACAGTCCATGGGGTCTCAAAGAATTGGACATGACTGAGCCACTGAACAACAGTGCTTCATTCACTTGCTCTCCAGGGGATGATTTCAAATATCCATAAAGACAACTTTTATTTTTTTTTAGTCTGGGAAAATCATACTTTTAGTTCCTCAAGGTCTTTTTTGGCTTGGCTAGAATCTCCTTGCATTGCTCTTGCTAGATTTCCCTCAGGATGGGGACTGTCTCCTTGGATAGCTTACTTCTGGTTGTTCTGGTTTCTCTCCCATCTGACTGCTGGTGAATCAAGGGTTGTGGACAGGCTGCTTTTCTCATCTCCTGGTTGGTTCTCCCTCACTGTCTCTTCAGGTGGTTGACGCCCAGAGAAGGTAGATAGCGTATCAGCCATCTTGTCAGTGAAGCTACCAGCCAAACACCTGCTCAGCTTCAGGATACAGAAAACTTGGCCCAAATTTTAGGACTGAGGAAGTTCTCACATTTCAGTCAAAGCAGGAAGATGGAAGCCCTGAGTTTCCAATGCTGCCCTTTCCCCACGGGGTCCAGGGATCTCTGCAAGCCAAGCATTTTTCAGGATCCACACAATTCAGGGTCTACCCTAAGACTCCTGTAGACTGGTCCCCAGGTTCCCTTCCAACCAGAAGCAGGGAGTCTCAGAACACAGTCTCATTGGCAGCCTCTAGGCAACCCCACCAGCTGGGCTGGACCATCAACCCCCTTGTTTCAGGAGACTCAATGGGTTGAAATTAGAAGTTGGAGAGAAAGAAACTATGGGATTTTGCAGCCATTTTCCCAGAATTGAGTCTGAATGAAATCAGCAGTTATATTAAGTTGCTTAAAAGCAATGCCTAGCATCAGATATCTGCACTGAGAACAGGACTAGTACAGCCAATGAGCAAAAATATCTATCTTTCCTCTTATCTGACTTCAAAAATATCAACAACATCTAAGTGTTAGAGCAGGACAGGTGGAGGAATTGAAGACAAATATCGCTTTACTTCATTGAAATCCTGATAAGACAATTACATTTAGATTGTCTCTGGTTATAAAAATCCCTAACCAACCCAGATTTTGAGGGTGATCCTGCCTGTTAAAAAATTAGCCTCAACTGTTATCTTCCAACCAAGGGAATGACTTCTGCTTTTGTAAAGAAATCTTCTCCCAAAAGTTCTTAAAAAAAAAAAAAAAAAAGAGTACCAAGGAGTTAAAATTTGTTTGAAGCACTTTTCTATTTATTACCAGAGAGAGGAAACTGTTTCCGGAAAGGATATGAAATAAATGAAGAACAATTAAAACCCGAAGTGCTTCATGAAACTTCTTGCGGCTCTCAAAACAACAGTAACAACAAAGCAAAACGAAAAACCTCAAAACAAACCTAAGTAGCTTGACCATACCTATGCAAACGGGGCCATCTTAAGAGGATCGCAAGGCCTTTAATCCGTAAAGATAAAGAAAGCTTGCCAGAAAATGGTACAGTGACTCAGTGCTAAAACCCAGGAGGATATTTTTACCATCAACTAGGATGTAACAATGACAAAAGTTAGCGGCAAAGGAAAATGGCAAAGCAGACAGCAAGTACAGCACGGATAATGTCAGCTTTTCATGAAAGGTGTTTATATGCCAACCAAGCCTACTGCTCTGAGATGCAACCTTGAGGACTGATTAATGTAAAAGCTATTTATAGTGAGGCATCTCGGGGCAACCTGAGCTTCTCTTTTGCTTTCAGCACGACCTGTCTCATTGGAAGTGTCATTTGACTGGACTTTTACAAAATCACAGTGTCCTTAAGCAACTGAATTAAACTTTCTTATGTACCCCTGGGCTTTGAAGCAGGTTTGACATAAAATATCCCCGTGACTGAGGTCTGTTCCTGAGCTCTTCTGAGGAGATGCAGTAGACATCCTCTTCCCTCTAACCACACACTTTATTTACCTCTGGCCCAGGTCTCCACTGCAGAAACCTGAGTTACTTCCTGGCTCTGCAGCCTCACAAGAGATAAATGATCCCCACTGTCACTGTCCTTAAATATACCAAAGCTACTGCTTGCCGTGAGGGAAAACATCTTCAGACTAAGAAAACTTTCCTAACATAAAAAACAAATCTGTAAACAAACAAACAAAAAAAGAACTCAGAACTAAAGTTAATGAGTTTGGATAACCAAAGCCAATGTAACACAGCCTGTTAATTTTTCGAGGGAGATTGACCCTCGAGGAGTTTATCTGACGCAACCTGATTCTTCCCACCAGGATGTACCAACCGGTTTCTGCTGTCAGTGCTCTTGCACCATGACATTTCTCACATACAAAAGTCATAAGTAGTCGCTGTAAACATCACTCAGCCTCTGAGAACAGTAATTTTCAATCATTTTTCAACAGGTTAAATTACGTTATTATTCAAAATGTGGGCACATTATGCTATGAGAGGTTTTTATGCAATTTCAAGAGTATGTAACGATCTTAATGGAGATATTTTTTTTTCCATGCAGTGGAATTGTGACCCAATAAAAGCTTAATGAATTAGCCAAACAACCCTGTACCTGCATATTTCCTTTGATTAATTACATCGTGGAGAGATGTCTTTTTCTGCAATCTTTGCTTAAGTAGGTCTCTTAAAGGAGCTGATTGAGGAATCATTCACTGTGGCCTCAGTACTTAATACATTTTGAACACACTTAACAAAGAAATGACATCAGACTGTCTGCCTCTTCAGAAGGAAGAACAGAAATGGAGGAAGTGTTTCCTCTCTGTCCTCATCTCTACAAATGGGAGTGGACTGTAGGAACAATTTTTAGCTCCAATCATCGTTAACAAGCATCACTAGCAGCTCTCAAGCAACGAAGATGATTTAGAGGAAGCAATATCTTACTCTGATGACATGGAAACTACCTCCAGCCCTCGGTTATACTTAACAGACAACACAAGCAGAATTCACATTTCGCTGGCCTTGCTCTGACAGAGCTGTAGACCTTGGGCTGGCCGGACCCGTGTCCCTGCTGTGTCTGTGCCCTCTCTCCACCCTGAAGGTCCTGTATCCGGACTCCCGTCAATTGCATCCTCTCCCTGTCTCATCCGTCAGTGCCTGGTCTTTAATAAGTTCACTCACACAGCACTGTAAGGCCTGATCGTGGTTCTATTTTTCACTTACTCCTGATGCAGGTACATTTTCAAGCACATCAGTAATCTAAAGACATAAAAGAACTGCTTTCTCCTTTTTATTTTAGAAATTATTTGAGTTTTATCACTGTCTGAGGGTTTCTAGGTTTTGGCAGCTGATATATAATTTGGGATTTGGGGTTTTGGCTTCTATCATTTGCTCTCTATTGAAGTGTAAGTAGAGCTCTGTTTTATGATGTTTAACAGCCAAATCCTCATCAATGGCACACACTTGCCCATCCCACCTGGAGCACGTACTTGTGATTATATGTGCTTCTGACAAAATCCCAGTGTCTACCTTATCATTTGCTCTATAATTAAAATCAGATAAAACATTTCAACATCATGAGTGTTCTCTGCTTTTAGAATATGACACTTCTGATCAATGCTCATGTATCATGAGGAGAAAGGCTGTTTTTAAGTTTCTAGGTAGGGCCAATTCAAAATGATATAGCTGTATCTGGAAATGACTGGAGCCACGATAAGGATGAAGTCATGCCAAGTACTGAAGATGGTCTATATTTTAATTATCAAATACTAAAAAATCAACCTGATGAATACAAAAAGGTGATTTTAAAGTAGACTTTTTATTTTTTTGCTCCAAATGGTACTTCTCTTTTAAAATAAACCTTCCATTATCTTAAGAGACATTTCACAATATATTTACACAATTGCAGTGCCCTTAGCTTATTTGGCTCACATATCTTCCTCACCTCTGGGCTCTGAAGTGAGTTTTACATAAAGGATTCCTGACACATTGAGATTGTTCTCAAGCTCTTCAGCAGGGTAAGTGGATGTCCGTTCCTGGCTGACTACAGACTTTATTTACATCTGGCCCAAATCCCACCATAGTGATCCAAGAGCACTTCCTGGCTCTGTGGCCTCAGTAGAGAGAAATGATTTTTAATGGTCATCAATCACCTCCAATATACAAAAGCTACTGCTCAGGATGAGTGCAAATAATCATCCAGTTTTTACTCAAATAAATCATAAATGTATCCTAACATATTAAAGTATCCAGACATAGAATCCAGAGCTTCACTTTATAGTGAATTCTGAATATGAAAAGCAAATGTAATGTACTTTATTGAATATAGGAGTGTCTGAATTGAGCTGCTTTGGCAAAGAGCTTGATCTTCTCACCCCAGCTCCCAACCACTAATGACTATTATTGCCAAAGTTACTGCGTCCTCAAATATTTCAAGTGTAGTAGGGAGTTAGAGACGGTTTTCATGTCATCACAGTACAGATTGATATGATTTCTAAAATTTACCCTCCTTTCAACATCTGCTAGTAATACTGATTAATAGTGACAATGATCCAAAATTATTCCCATGATTCTTCCTAAGTGTAAGGAATGAGTATGGAAAACAGGGGAAGAACGCCCTTCATTTCTGGGGTCCATCTGAAATGGCAGTGGACGGTCATATCCTTGAGTGTTTGTTTGAAAGTGTAGGCAAATGACAACTCTAAAATGTTTATCTTCTGCTCCCTTAAAATAAATATTCAGATATTATAGATGATATAAGTATTTTACTATTTTTCTTGGCTGCAGCATGCAGCTTTCAAGATCTCATTTCCCTGGCAGAGACTGAACCCAGGGCCGCGGCGGTGAAAGCACCGAGTCCTAGCCACTGGGCCACCAGGGGGGTCCCACGGCATGCTAACTTACTTTACTTTGGAGGGTAATCTGGAGCTATTTTATCCCAAGCAACATAGGGTGTACTACACTCAATTAGATACACAGGAACATCGTGTATTAGGATTATCTGCCCACTAACCATAAATTCTGTGAGGGCAGATGCAACGTCTGCCATGCTGGCACTCCCTGTGTTTACAACAGGTGATCACAGCGTAGGTGCTAAATGAATAAGGGAACCAAACGGGCTTATAAAAATGAAAACCACTGTTGGTTAGCATGAGGTCAGGAGAATGTGCCTTGCAGACCTCCAACTGGGTGAGAGGAATCGACTGAGGGCCCCAGGTGCCGGGCTCTGAAACTCATCCTCAGGCTTGGGCCAGGGCCTTGCTTCCCATGGCTGTTCCCAGGCAAAAGCTGACCACAGCGGGGACTCTAAGGCACACCCACCCTCTGGAGACACGAGACTCCTCTGGCGGCCAACAGACTCGGCTCCCCCACAAAGCTGAAGTCCAGGATGCTTCTAACTGTCCCTCCCTCTCTCCTTCACTGGAAGGCAGGCTTGCATGCAGTCTTGACAAGCTCTCTCCTCACGTTCTCTTTCATAAGTGTCCCCTTGATAAAACCCTCACGTGGTTAATTTTGTCTTGACAATGGATTCTTGGAGGACTGCAACTAACATAGAAACCTCAAGATTGACCAACTCTCTGGAAAATGCATAGCTCCATTTTAGCATCTATTTTTACCATAAATTAATGTAGCATATTAAAATATAATAATATACTACATAACATTTTGTTGTAAATGCATACATATACCACACCATATGACCATAAATTATTAGTCTCCTTTGAATTACACATGATTTGAATGCAATGTTAGTCCTTGGTCAAGATTCACACCTTAGGATATCAATAAATTCATACTTCCATTTTTAGGAGAATGAATTGATTCAGACTCTAAAGTTTACTGCTAAACTTGGACTTTAATCTTATTTTTCAGCATGAGTGATATGAGTCTTAATAACATGCTATTCTTGAGTAAAAACATTAACATCTTTAATTCCTTATTAATCTGCAATATTCGTTATAAAAAGGGAAACAAGTATCTATATAATGAATGTTATTATTCTACTGTTTGATTACAATCTTCCTCATAGAATGCAGGTCAGTTTCCCAATTGTTTTATAATATATTTAACATACTTCTATTCACACAAAGTATTTTCATCAGCAAATCTGGCATTAAGTTTGAAGATGCTATTTTTTCAAAAATATGATTTTATCAACATTATGCATAGTTGTTAGAATCTTTAATCTTTTAATTTTACATTTTTCTGTAAAATGCCTCAACTCAGACCCTACTAGACTGAGGAACTCATGAAATTGAAATTTATTATAATTATTTGATCTTTTTTATTACTATAGTTGAATTTATGTGGTTTATGCTATGAAACCACTTGGGATTTTCCAGTTAAGCTTCCAGATATCTAAGTAGTCCTTTACACATATATTTCATGTCCATCCTAGCATACTAGAAGAACAATTCAATTCAATTTCCTTTATTTGTTTGGAGAATAAGAGCATACAACTTTGGCGCTTGTCACAATGCTAGAAAGACTATAAATATTTGTAAACTTAAGTATTAACCTTCTCAGAACCAATATCTTGATCATTCACCCACAGGTTTAATCAAGCATTCTCAAGATTCTAACATTATGTAAAAGGAATGTAAGAAGTGATATATCAAGGTACAAGTACCTGAAAAGGTCAAAAATAAAATATTTCATTTACTATCTTGGGCAAAATATTCCAGGCTAATGTCAAATATCAAACTAGGAATGAAAACCAGACTACAGGAAGTCCTCCAACCTCCCATTTATATCTAAAAAGAAAATCTCTTTTAAAATTTATTGCCCCTCTTTCCATTTAGTCTTTGCTGGCAAATATTTTAAAAGCACACATGTTTTGTGCTAAAATGGCAAGACTATGTTTCTCTTTCCATGCTATCATCAGAGGTAACTGGTGGACAGAAATAAGAATTACAAGGCATTTAGACAGACACTGGGTTATATTATAAGTCAGCAGGAGTGGCTGGCCGCTGCCTTCAACAAAACAGACAGGATCCAGGCCACAACCTGAAGCATATTCACCAACCAGCAGAATGGCAATTGCTTTCTCCTCCATATTCTTCTGACCTAATCCCAGTGCTATCATTAGATTATGGTTTATATGTCCGGCAGCTGATTGATATATGGTGTGTTATTTATACCTTTATTATTTGATATTTTTGAAGTGTGAGAGGGAGACCATGTTTCATTATGCTGGACTGACACAGGGCAGACACCAGCATGGCGATACTATGCAAGGAGGATGCTTGCTCATCTTACAAAATGTCCCAGCTCACAATTACACACACCCCTGAGAAAGTACAGTTTCTGCCTTGATTATCATTCACTTCACAACTGAAATAAGGCAAGGGGTTTCTTTCGGCATGATGAATTTGTGTGTTTTGTGTGTGTGTTTGTGCATCTGGAACATGACTCTTCTGGTCCATGTTTATGCATCATGATTAGGCAAAAGGCCATTCCTTTTACTTACCTATAATCCTGCCCAGTACAAGGGATCTGACAGCACTGAGTTCTGTACCTGACGCCAGGTGGACTTGCCTCCTCATGCTCTCATCAATCTACAAAATTGTTACATGAGATGCAAATATCCACATGGATGTTGTCATTGAGAAGAGGACAGGAAGCAAAGGAAGACAAAACAAAATGATAAAATAGGCAATTGTTAATATGGCCCCAAAGATTAGAAAAACAGAGTTTAAAGTCAGTCATTTATACAGGTGAATATTATTTTCTAAACTACTTCTATGCTACCCTCAGACACCAGTGCACCCTACCTTCTATCCCCTTATATCACTTTATTTTTCTCCACTGTATAAGAAATTCAAATGGAGAAAACCCACAAAAAGATACAAGTTATCTTCATCTTGATATTTTTACTTAGCTGGGTATTTTAACTTGAGTCATTTAGCTAAGAAAGTTTCCTCTATCTAGAGGGCTGAAACATATGTGCTTTTCTTCAAAAGCTGGTGGAGTGAATAATTCAACTTTCTCTGCTGTAATTCACATCATTTTAGAATTCATTCTGAAATTGTGATCATTAATTTCTGTGCAAGAAATATGGCTGCACGTACAGCCATCTGAAGTAAACTGGTTTCATTAGAGTAGCAACAGTTCTGCCAATAGCAGATCACGCTAAACTAAAAAGCACTTCCCACCTGAGTAAAGCAAAAGTAAAACAAATAGGAAAGTTTGGCAATTTTAAGTATCAAATACTATTAATCTCTTAAACAGAATCCTACTGCTAAAAAAACAACACATTTGATGGTCTATGATTTGTGTAAGGGTGGCACTGGAAGAATGGCTTTATTTAATCTATCCATTATCCAGTTTCTGCTGCAGGTCCGTCATGCTGGGGAGTTTACTTGCAACCACTGCTTCTGCTGTATTTTCTCTATTACCTCCACAAAGACCACTGCTTCTTCTCTGTTAATCTTTACGTGGTGAAGTTGCCCATCGGCCATGTTTTTGAAATCAAAGTTAACAACATCGGGTTCTTGATATCTATTTAGCTTGTACCTGATCTGCAAACTTCCTAAAGTAGAGGGGAAAAGTTATAGTTTAGTTAAAATTGTATTTTTAAAAAACGCCTTTAAAAAAACCTCAGAGTCCTTTTTTGTTACTTACTAATACCTGGGGAAGAATTCACAACAGTTTATTTGGCTGTACACTTTCATCATAATTCCTAGAAGTCAGTTTCCATGTGAAATTGCACTATTTTCCCAAAATTAAGAGCAAATATGTTGCCAATAAGCAGGTTCTTTGTTGCAAATATTTAATTTGTCAAATATGTAATTAAGCATATGCAAATCTTTGTACTAGCCTCTGACTTAAAATAATAAGGTTTAATATATTATGAAATATCAAACTACTGTGGAATATTGCAGTAACTTTCTTTCTGTAATTCATCTTTCAAAAAGTATGCCTACCATTCCTGAAATGCAACTGATGAATGGAATTATTATTATCAAATACAGTTTTACTAAAGATAAGGAATATTTTTCAAGTGGTCATGGTTATAGAGTTTGGAATGAAATTAGGGTGAGATGAATAGTTTTAAGCCAAACTTACTATTAGAGTTAATACTACTCATTTAATTGCCTGCAAAGATGTCAGTAAATCTACTTCACAGGATATCTTTCAGTTTAACAAATATATGTAGAAAAACTTCAAGCTCAAAATACATATTGTAAGGAGGAATATACTTATTGAACAATATTTTTTAAAATTTGGTGTTCAGTGCCCTTGGGCCATATTTTATTTAGTTGAAATGATATATCTGCATGTTTGTACGTTCCTTTGTTTTCCTCACCCAGACAATTTATTCACAAAATTTTTTTATCTGTAACCCAGATAAAGGGACGAGAACAACAACAGTAAGTGGCTCTCCGTAGCACACACGTCCTAAACCGCACACCATCATCCTGCACTGGTGTACTAGAAAATCAGAACCAAGAGATTATTTTATGGACATCTTCTTATACATAATGCTAATTGGTTAACATTCTCTCAAAACTTCTCTACTTCGATTTGAAGGAAATATTTTATATAAAATTTATATATTTATATAAAATATTTATAATAAATATTTTATCTACATAAATTAAACATTCACACAAAATATGTTAAATTACCAAAGCTATATGGCTATAAAGACATTTTAAGTATTTTAAATAATCCTTTTAGATTAAATTTACAGGACAGCACTGAAAAAACAAAACTGAATACATCAAACAGGCACATTTATTTTTTTCCTGTTTGTAGTCTGAGAAGCAAGAACATGAGAAGTATCCATATTACTACAGATCTAATGCTCTGATAGTATCTTCTCTCATCTGAACAGCACTCACCGTTTTTGGCTAGGATAACGGAAAGGTACTCTTTATAAAAGGAACTCAGATAGAGCAGCAGGCTTGGCGTCCGTGTTGTGCGGAAGCTAAACTTGATCGTTTCCCTGCTCAGCCTGGTGTCACCATGAAACGAAGCCGCGTGGGAGCTGGAATTCTTACTTAAGGAGTAATTTTCTTGAAAATTGTAAATCACAGATGAGCCAGATCCAAAATAGGCAGAAATCTCTGAAATGATAAGCACACTTTATGTTTAAAAAAATTGAAGACCAAGGATTATTCCATGGTCTCAGTTATGACACTTTTTAAATTTAAAAAATAACTATCCAAGTTTTAAAAAATCATTTTACTTACATAAATGATTTTAATACTTAGGATTTATTCATTTAGGATTAGTATTTATTAATTTAGGATTAATATCAGAAATTCATGCACACACACACACACAAATATATTTGTATAAAAATGAAGAGGATGGTGGAAGGGGCAACTAGTTTGGGATTCCGGAGCTCTTCCCTTCCTCACTATACAGGGCGGTTGTTGAATGCGAGCTGCAGGTGATCCGCATGGATAATGTGGCAACATCTCCACTCAGTGCTTTAGGGGTTTTGTCTGTTTGTTTTATTTTTACTATCTATAATATTCGTTTTAAATCCTATATACTATGTGGATGCAGAATAACATTCCCGATTACACTTTGCAAGATGACCTGGAAATCATTTAGATTCAGAAAACGAAGACATGCTCTTGTAAAGACACGGTCTTCGTTCTAACTTTAAACAGGAGAATTACAGAAAGACAGAAGCAGTGGTTGATTACCCAAGGTTGATTTTAAACGATAAGTTATTCCTGATAGAAAGTAGATGATTTGAAGAGTTCGTTTTGGCCAACTTTCCTTTAAACAATCCCAAATGTTTTCATTGCAAAGCAGGGATCGCTTCAGTTTGAGGCCAATTTTCGTTAGTCTCCTTCAGGTGAAGGTCCAGTAGTCCAGAAACACTTAAGTAAAGCAATTGAATTAAACTGGATGACGATTTTCTATGAGGAACTATGAAGGTGTAGCAAATGTTTGTCTATTCACAGAAATCTGTTCAGAACGCTAAGTGCTACACTCAGCTTTTCCCTTCTTCCATGACGTGGATCAGTGAACAAGACCAGCTGAAAAACGGTCCACTGTTTCACTTCACCAACAGAAAGTCAGCATTTCACAGAACAAGGTGTCTGAGTATCTCTATTTTGTCACACGTCGATACTCAATGGAAAAGTTATTTCTAGTCCTGTTTGCTAAACAATATTTGTTGGCTCAAACAACAAGGCTTCCCAAATGTCTTTGCATGGCTGGCCATCTTCAAAAATAACAACAATGCTTGTAATGATTTTAAAAATGAGAACTGCCCCCATGGGACTGGCTGTTGACACCTGTATTATTTGAGCATTAACAGTAGATAGAAAAGAGCAGATGGAGCAGCTGATACTTTAGAAGGTTTATCATTAAAAGACACAGTTTTTAAGGAACTGAGGCAAATATTTAAGTAACGAAATGTCATGGGCATAAAATAGGCAATCCCCCCCCCAAAAAAAATGTTCAGGAATGGAAATATTTTTGTTTTAAAGAGCTACAAAAAAAAGAACTGCTGGAGGTTTTATTCACATTGGGTCCGTCTTGCTCTTGGGGGGATCCTTGTCATACTCACCGTCTGAGCAGAAGGGCCCCGCGTACGCGGAGGAGGTGCAGTCACAGGAGAACCCGCTGGGCTTCTCCATGCACATGCCCCCGTGGTGGCACAACCTCCCATAGCTGCTGCAGTGTCCTCTGCACCCCGGCTCCACTCCCGGGGTCACCCTGGCTCTTTCTTCCAGGTCCAGGGCCTCTCCGTTCAACTGCAGAGACCGAATGCAACCCAGGAAGCCCCTCTGTCGGGTGGCCGTTCCACCTACAAGGGAAATACTGCACATGCGAACATGTTCTGAGGGGTTTCGTTCAGGATTTTAAGACCAAGCAAGACTGAGGCCTCACAGAGGCCAAAATTGTGGCCTTAACAAAGAACGGCCAGAGTCAGAGGGTCTATATGCTTCTGTAAGCACGATTTGTGACAAAATACGATTAAAAGAATTCATAAAGATAAAATTCATTCATTCATTTTTTCCCCAAAGGTTGAATTTGTTACAGATTTGTTTTCTAAAAGAGTTTTATAAAACTTTAAATTGGAGACTTTTAAAATCAGTTTGTTTTATTTTAAAGAACAAATTAAAGGCTCTATTTCACTTTCATTCAAAATAACAGTGATATGTATTGATATTCTTATGTAGAAACTAATTTTTTCTTGCAATTTTTAATAAGCATATATTTGTGGGTGGAGGAGGGCATGGCAACCCACTCCAGTATTCTTGCCTGGAGAATCCCATGGACAGAGGAGCCTGGTGGGCTCCCCTGGGGTCACATGAGGTCACAAAGACTTGGACAGGACTGAAGCTTCTTAGCACGCATGCAGGCACCACACATGTGGTTGTCCTTCATATTGCAACCTGATCCTGATGCGGGACAGCTTTCATTAGTGAGAATTATGAAGGAATCTTTGAGGTCTTCTAACTTGATTGTGCATTAATGTAATCTTTTGGTCATTATCCTTTCATCAAACATGCAGCAGCAGACTGAGCACCAGAGTATCTGCTTTTGTTGGGTGTATTTCCCAGTGAAGTTTTTCAAGTGTTGGACTAGTGCTTACTGTTTTGGAAAGATTCTCAACAACACTGGGGAAGTGGGTTAATGGAGACACAGAGTGGTGTAACATTTACTGAATGAAAGATAACAACATGCACTTAGCAAGCCGCCCTTGAAGAGGTTTTAAGAGTTTGGGAAGAATCAGACCCTGCTGTCCTAAGGCAGTGGAGGAGGAAACGGCAGTCCACTCCAGTATTCTTGCCTGGAGAAGTCCATGGACAGAGGAGCCTGGTGGGGCTATAGCACACGGGATGGCAAAGAGTTGGACACAACTGAGTGGCTGACACACACACATCCTAAGGCAGAGGTTCTCAAACGTCAGGAATAAGAGTACCTCATGGAAAGGCTTCTTGAAAATACAGGCTTAGGCTCCCCCAAAAATACTGATTGTGGTGGGCCACACACAAGGCTGTGAATCAGACTGAGACAGTCACCTGACTCCCATATATAAAGCATCGTCTTAATAGGAATGAAACCTCTGAGTGCACTTGGACATACATCGGTGCCCAGGAATATCAATAAACAAAAGCTCAGAACTCGAAATAGGAAAACAGTGTCCTAATCTAAATAATCCAGGTGATTTACCCAGAAACACTTAGATGTTCTTGGAACCTCTGAAAAGGAGCTTCATCTTTTGTACAGCTGATGTTGTCTCACCACCAGGACTGCATACCCGCTCCGTACCTGTTCTCTCTTCCTAAAATGGGTTCACTCCCTCCTCCCTCACTTCATCTAGCGAGCTCCTAATCTAGCCCCATTTACGTAAGGTCTCCTTATTCTCAGAGATTAAAGAGGTGTTTTTTTTTTTAATTTTAGAACCAGAAAATTTCCAGAAAGAACCTACAAAAATATGTCATCATCCAGCAAGCTTTACATTTGAACAATTTACTTTCTATATTACCAGTGTCTCTCCATCAAAATACACATTCAGTTAGGGCTATTTCAATCACACTGAAACCCCAGCACACAGAACAGCATCTGACACAGAATTTGTTGTTGTTCAGTCAACTCTTTGCGACCTCATGGACTGCACCATGCCAGCTCCCTTGTCTTTCACTAGCTCACACATAACAGCGTTGCAATAACTATTTACAACTACAGCTAAATGAACATTAGTCATAGCTAAGTATTAATACTCAATTAATTTACTGTTAATAATCAACACACTCATTCATTAAACTGATTGTAGTAGCAGCTGGGAGCATGGTGCTTCAAAATTTGAAAAGAGGTACATTTCCTCACAGGGATGTTTGGGTCCCTGGGACTGAGAACATTGATAAAACTCAATGAATATTTCTGAATAAATTAATTCTATGCTTTTGGATAATGACATACCATGAAGACAAAACTAAAAGCATCTCCTGAGACTGAATCTCCTGGGACTCATGGTATTATATAATTCAGATTCATAGATGTAATGGTCCCTATTCAAATGATTGTATTTATTTATTTTTGCCATTCTCACCAGTTTTTTTAAACATAACAAAGTTACATATAGTTTTCCTATATATTGCAATTATTTTTAAGTAGATAAATTAAGATGTTTATTTGGAGTTTCAACACCAAACTCTCAAAAATTCATAGAATGAATAGACAAGTAGAAGGACATAGTAGAGCTGAAAAGCACTATGAACCAATTCAACATAATTAAGATTTATACAATTTTCACACAATAGGAGGATACAAATTCTATTCAAGTTCCCATAGACTATAAACCAGAAGAAACCGGAACATATCCAGGGACATAAAACTAGGTGCAAAATTTTCATCGTCTACAGGTATTGAGTCAAATGATGGTATTAAACGTCTATATTCAAATGGCTTCAGCTGACATTATTTACACCTCTTTGATAAAGAATATGAAAACCTTAAGGGGGTGGGTGTCATATGCTCTATCTATAAATCCAGATTTAGTGTGGTATGGAGCCAGACATCGTACAATTCCAGGCTCTTGGGCAAGGCAGGGACAAGTTGCTGCTATCCCAGAGTTTCGGAATCGCTGCCACCCTTGCTGCGCTCCTTCTACACTTCCTCATCTTCTGCCATCCCTGGCATCTCTCTGCATCCCTCGTCCTCAGGACATCTTTTCCTTCCACATCCAGGCTGCTGCTATCTTGACTCAGTAAGAATGTCTAGGGCTCAGTCAAGTCTGTGACAGAGATTCTTGGGGCATCCTTGCTGGAGTTCTCTTTCCTGGGTAAGGAGGTCGGCCCGCAGCCTTGGTTTTAGCTCTGGCCCGGGCACTCTTTGGAGGAGGGCCAGATGCTATGAAGTCTTCATTAGAGGTGTGTATTCCTGGTGTATTTCACTGACTTCATGTTACAGTATTTTAAATCATGGTGTAGAGTTTATAGTACACAGCACCACTAAATCACCGTCTGTTATGCATTTGTCACTCTGAAATATCCACAGGCTCTCTGATTTAGGGGTTTATCTCAGTCTGCCAGTGACATAATAATAACTAAATAACCTGGAGTCCAACAACTTAAGACATCCATTTTCATCAGCTCCATCTCATTCATTCTTGTTTGTTTTCTGCTGTTTTTGTTGCAGATGAGAGACTAGAGGCACAGACAAGTTCAGGGACTAGCCCGTGGGCACAGCTGAGAAATTTTAGAATAAATATGTTTAGTCAGAGGCAGAGTTAAGACAAAAACCTACAGTTGGGGATGCCTCCTTCTTCTCCACACCAAAACCCGGTCAAAAAAGAAGAGTTGCATTTTCTTCTCCTCAGATCACTTTCAATTTCAATGGCATTTCAGTCCTGCTAGCATTATTTAGCAGCTCTTTTCTGGACACTGTCTGACACTGGAGGTAAAGAGTGCAGAGTTACACACAGTGGGTCTTGGTCTCACAGATCTCACGGTATAGTAATGGATTTAGGAAGGGAAACATGAGCATAGAAAGAGGTAGAAAGAGATACCAAGTGGAGAGGAAGGTCAGAGGATGGGGATATTCACAGGTAGAAATATATGCATATACATGTGAAATGCATGCTTAAACGGCATTTGTAATAGTGAGAAGAAAATCAACACAGTTTGTAAGTAAGATTTCTTGATTCTGTACTTTTAAAGAGTTTCGTGTGTATGTGCTCAGACACTCAGTCGTGTCTGACTCTTTGCAATCCCATGGATGGAAGCCCACCAGGCTCCTCGTCCTTGGGATTTCTCAGGCACGTAGTGGGCTGCCATTTCCTTCTCCTGGAGATCTTCCTGACCCAGGGATCAAACCTGTGTCTCCTGTATTGGCAGGCCATTCTTTACCACTAAGCCACCTGGGAAGCCCTCTTAAGGAGCTAATGTTTGCCTAATTAAATGGCTTTAAACTATATTTTAAAATTACCAAGAAAATGTGATGTCCAATTAAATAAACATTTGCAGCACATGGGTATTGAAGATTTTTACTTTACCATGAGGCTTCAAGTTACTAACCTTTCATTTTAAGATGTAGCTGTTCAGGAAAACATGGTTCATGTAAATAGGGTTGGGCTTGAAAGCTTAATTAGACATTCCAACGACTTCTCCAGGTTAGAGGATGTCCAATTAAAATGAGTTGCAGTTTGATTAATTGATTCTGGATGCTTCTGCTGAGTTATTATGTTTGGAACCGTCTTCCAATTAATTTGCTATCAATTTACCTGCCATACTGTATCAGATATAATGGATTCTGGAACTTCATATACACTGCACATTTTGTGAAACAAACACCCAACCTTCCTATGTGGATGGATACAACCGAATCTGTTCACTTACACACGGTATTGGGATATTGCACCTAAACAAGTGTGCTAGGTGCCAAGTGGAGACTGAGCCCAATCCTTTCATCACGTTTCATGCTCTCAGGAAATCAGACTAAGTGACAGATGCTATTGTCACAGAGTCCAAGCTGGCTCTTTCCTATGCCAATTTCCCACTACTTCTGTGGCAGGAAGACCTTTAATTTTTTAATGGCAAATTATTTATGTGCTTTGCTCGAATATAATTGAGGATTAACTGGGAACTGTACAATCCATCCAGGGGCCTTAGAAGAACAAAGAAAACAAGATCCCCCAAAATCCAAAATTGCAGAGGCTCGTCGGGCAGAGGACAGGGGCTCTCTCTGAGCAGGGCACTCTGCAGAGAATGGCAGGGAGGCCCTGGCCACGGGCCTTCAACGGGGGCAGGGAAGTGACTGGGCATGCGGGCAGGGCCTGGACCAGGTCAGGGGACTGTGCTCTGCACACCACGCAGCGGGTCTTCCCAGCCACCCCCGAGGTCCGGGGGAAGACACGGCCTTGCAGCAACAATAGCATCAGTTCGTGTAAGTGCTGAGGCCGGATGCCCAGCTATAGTTTTGCCATGGAACATTTCTTACTGAACAAAGCCCTGCAAGGCTGGGAAGAGCAGGACTGTCCTCCCTCAAGTTCAAAGAGCTGTGACGGCTGAAAGAGGCAGGTGGTGTAAGAAAGCATGCCACAGGCAGAAAAGTCAGTCACTTTTCCCTGAACCAGAGCCAGTGATGAGCACGGGTCCTGGTGGTAGCAGCAACAGGGAAAAATGGGTCTACTCAGAGTTAAGGCCATAGTGCTCAGTGATTCGACCATACTAAGGCCTGTTTTTCAAAGAAATGAACCTTGGTGCTATTTATCATATTCTCTGATCTCAAGAGATCCCATTTGAATTCTGATTTAAGAATTCAATTCAACGGTCACTCAAGATTTGCCACTGGACAAGGAAAAGTCCACTGGGAGCTTCTCTGGTTAATCATGAAAATGACATCTCAAAGAGAGAAGAAAATATTTGAAATAAATGATATGATTACATTACAGAGCAACACGACTTTTATTGCACTGAACTTTGGTAATGAGGGAATGTATTTATGACTACAAAGGAAAATTAGCCTGTAATAAAAATTATTCAAACATCAAGTTGTTTGGCATTCTCTTCCTGTAGCTATATTTTAGCCTATCAAAAACAAACAGAAAGTAAAGAGAAAGAAATCTAGATTATATTATAATTAAGAACTTCTGCTCATCAAAAGACATCAGCAATGTGAAAATGCAAACCGTAAAGGAAAATATCTATAATAAATGAATCTGTAAAGGACTCATCCACTATATATATAAAGAACTTCTAAATTTTTCTTAAAAGAAGACAACCCTGTAGAAAATGGGCAACAGATCTGAACAGCCACTTCAAAAAGGATGATATCCAAATGGCCAACAGAGATTTGGCAGTGTCTCCTAACGCTTGACATATGCTTATTCCTATGACCCAGTACAGAGAAGGCAATGGCCCAGTAATTCCACCCCTAGGTACACAACCAACCAGAATACAAGCATATGTTCACCAAAAGACCAGCACAGGGCTGTATTTGTAATATGCAACTTTGAAAGTATGCAAATATCCATCTGCAGTAAATAAATATATCTCTGTTCTGGTACTGTCCTGGTACTTCCCTGTGGCTCAGCTGGTAAAGAATCCACCTGCAATGCGAGAGACCTGGGTTCAATCCCTGGGTTGGGAAGATCCCCTGGAGAAGGGAGTGGCTTCCCACTCCAGTATTCTTGGGCTTCCCTTGTGGCTCAGCTGGTAAAGAATCCACCTGCAATGCAATGCAATGCAGGAGACCGGGGTTCAATCCCTGGGTTGGGAAGATGCCCTGGGGAAGGAAAAGGCTACCCACTCCAGTATTCTGGCCTGGAGAGTTCCATGGATTGTAAAGTCCACGGGGTTGCAAAGAGTCAGACACGACAGAGCGACTTTCACTTTCACTTTTCTGGTACTGTCAGTGTCCCCAAAGCTCCCCATGAATGTGTGACTAGGTTGAAAACCAGCCTTCAGAGCTTCAATGTGTTAGAGTTCAGCATTAACCTTTGGGTATGGTATTTAGAAACTGTTTGCTCAAGATAATAAATATTTGTAGATTTGCTGCAATTCAAATGCAATGCAAATGACTTCTGAGTCTATGTCAGGAGTCCTTACTTCTCCTTCGGGTCCTAGTCCCAAAGTATTGAAATGAAGTTTGCCCCATTTAGAAACCTTCCAGTGAAAGAATTCAGGCTGCAAACAAAAATTGCAGAGCTGGTTGAATGAAAATCAATTCAAGGCTAATTTAAGATGCTTCTAAGAAAAATGCTGAGTTTACAAACCAAAATAGAAAATGACCACTGTCACATTTCAGCTTAAAAAAAATGATTGATTCTTTTCTCTGCATCATTTCCGTGGCTGGAGAATGGCTGTGGGTGTGTAATCACAGCAGTGACTCTCAACATTGAGTCCCCCATGTCTACAAGGTCAAGGGCATATGTTTACTACACCAATCAGCATTGAGTTGCTAAACTTATTTTTAAAGATAGGGAATAGCATCTCTGAATAGGACTATTTAAGACATGTCATGAATCACACAAAAACAATAAAGGACAGAGTGAAAGAATGTGAAAAGGTTGGTAAGGACTTAATGCCATAATTTAGAACAAGATTGGAGAAAGATGGGCGACAGATAGGAGGGGAATCGTCATTTTTACACTAAATAGCAATGTGATGGCTGAGATTTCCTGGGGGGAGGGAAGATGTTCTACTGTTTCTCATCTGACCGTCACATCAGTGTTAACTTTTTCATACAAAGATTTCCATTCATGATTTCATTACTCCTTCACTTTGCATGCCATCCTACAGTTTAGATTAGTTGAAGATAGTTATGCTAATATCAGGAGCTACACGGATTGTTCAAGTTCTTGTTTTTTATCATTTCGTGGTATAGTTGAATCTCTGAAACTATATACCATTTCCTTATGCCTATTTCAACTGCCATGTATAATTGCTGCTCAGCTGAATCACATTTTCAGTCATGCTTTCTATTTAGTTTTACTGATTCTGCTCAGAAATAAAAAGATTTTGCTCAGAAGCATTAGTCTTACCTCAGAGTCTCACTCTGAGATGTGAACAGACTTTATTATCGGTCCTTAGAGGACAGAGTGAAGCAAGCGATGGAGAAAATACACTGGTTTCCTTTATGTTATCCTATTGCAGTGCTCACTTCTGCTGCTGCTGCTGCTAAGTCGCTTCAGTCTTGTCCGACTCTGTGAAACCCCATAGATGGCAGCCCACCAGGCTCCTCCGTCCCTGGGATTCTCCAGGCAAGAACACTGGAGTGGGGTGCCATTGCCTTCTCCGACTCACTTCTGAGAGGCTGCCAAAACCTCTCATCTCAAAAAAAGGTAATGTAAATCAACATAGACCTGGCAATGGTAGCACAGGCAGCTGGAGAAGATAATTTAAATCAAGATTAACATATATTCAAATATCTGCAATGTTTTACTTGTAGGGAAAAGTGTTGAAGAGAGTATCTTAAACAAGCAAATTTCTACATTGTTGAAAGTTCTACTGTTTCATATTTGTAGTACTACAAAATAACTTTATTTGGTATTTGAAATATTCCACAATGGGTTTACTGTTTTGTGCTCTGCTGCTGCTGCTGCTGCTAAGTCGCTTCAGTCGGGTCCAACTCTGTGTGACCTCATAGATGGCAGCCCCCCAGGTTCCCCCATCCCTGGGATTCTCCAGGCAAGTATACTGGAGTGGGTGGCCATTTCCTTCTCCAATGCATGAAAGTGAAAAGTGAAAGTGAAGTCACTCAGTCTTGCCCGACTCTTAGCGACCCCATGGACTGCAGCCCACCAGGCTCCTCCGTCCATGGATTCTCCAGGCAAGAGTACTGGAGTGGGGTGCCATTGCCTTCTCCAGTTTTGTGCTCTATTTGGTTATAAAAAAGAAGGTGAATTTTTTAATAAAAACTACTGAATGCTGTGGTAATAACATAATCTAACTTTGACCAATTGATACACTAACCTTGGCCTTTCAGCTTTGCCCTATTTATAAAAATTCTGCTTCCACATAATTTAAAATGTCATCATCATCACCATCATCAATGTCTCAATTTAAACATTTTTATTAGGAGAAAAATTGATGCTGGAAACTACAGGCTTACTCTTTTCGATTACACTTATCTCATTTATTTGTCCTGATCCCCAAATACAAATGATAGTCGTTACACACCCTTGAAAATACTGATTAGTCATAATTATTTTTAATATGGATGGATGAACTACAAATTAAACTCTTGAACCTGTAAGTAAGGGAAATGAAATTGCCCTTTAAGATTTTAGCCAGAAAATCAATTATATTGGATTAAAGCAGGGACTTCCAGTCACCCAAGGAGTCAAGGCTCTGAGAGTTGACTTAACTCCAACAATGTGAAGGCATTAATATGTGGGGAAGCAGTTTCTAAGAGAAGGTCCCTTTACATCTGTCATGTGCTGGCAAAGAACACTTGAACAAAGCAGCCCGACTTCCTGGTGACAGTGATGGTGGGGGGGTGGAACCTCAACTGGGGAGGCAGGCTATTTCCTCTGGACTATGAAGAATACCCAGCGGTCTTTTCCAGGCCGGCAAGACTGTGGTTTGGACTGCATATGTGGGGCCCGGGAACAGCTTTAATCCTGCTGCAAGTTAGGATAAAGGAAGAAAACAAGAAAAGCTAACTTCAGATGAAATTAAAGACTGAGAAATGATGTGAGTAATTCAGAGAACTTGCAGAAGGATATTAGCAGGAGTAAATGGAAAACACTAGCAGTGATAAACAACTCATTAGTAAGTGGTGTACACCTCCATTTAAGACATATCCCAACTTTCTTTATCACCATCTCCCCTCTGGCCCATGCTGCCACAATCTCTCTCAGGGACTAAAGCCATGGCCTTCTTCTACCTTTTCCCTACTAAGAGAGAATGTAGAAAACAGAAATTAGACCATTCCACTCATCTGAGCCTTTAGAATAAAATCCAAAGTCCAGACCATGGCCTTACAATATATAACTCAACCTCGCTTTGCACCATCCTCTCCTCCCACACAAATTCCATCCGCAGACACCTTGAGTTACTCCTTAATTCCCAAAATTCATCGCCATTGCCTGGAATTCTCTTCCTTTGGATGTTCACAGGGATTCCACTCCTACTTCCGCTGGCCTCTGTTCCAATGTAAGGTCCTCAGAGAGGGCTTCTGTGAATACCCCACTTGAAATAAAAGTCTGCAAACCAAACTGCCTGATGTCTTATTCTACTTTTACTTTCTGTATTTATCATTATCTGAAATTTTACATATATGTGTGTATGCAAGCTTGTGTGTGTATATACACATTTTTTATATACATACATATATATATATATATGGAATGCGAGGTCAAGTGGGCCTCAGAAAGCATCACTATGAACAAAGCTAGTGGAGGTGATGGAATTCCAGTTGAGCTATTTCAAATCCTAAAAGACGATGCTGTGAAAGTGCTGCACTCAATATGAAAGCAAATTTGGAAAACTCAGCAGTGGCCACAGGACTGGAAAACGTCAGTTTTCATTCCAATCCCTAAGAAAGGCAATGCCAAAGAATGCTCAAACTATCGCTCAATTGCACTCGTCTCAAACACTAGCAAAGCCATTCTAGTTACTTGGAGAATTCAAAATTCTCCAAGCCAGGTTTCAACAGTATAAGAACTGTGAACTTTCAGATGTTCAAGCTGGATTAAAAAAAATGCAGAGGAACCAGAGATCAAATTGCCAATATCCGTTGGATCATCAAAAGAGTTCCAGAAAAACATCTACTTCTGCTTTGTTGACTATGCCAAAGCCTTTGACTGTGTGGATCACAACAAACTGTGGAAAATTCTTAAAGAGATGAGAATACCAGACCATCTCACCTGCTTCTTGAGAAATCTACATGCAAGTCAGGAAGCAACAGTTAGAACTGGACATGGAACAACAGACTGGTTCCAAATAGGAAAAGGAGTATGTCAAGGCTGTATTTGTCACCCTGCTTATTTAACTTATACGCAGAGTACATCATGAGAAATGTTGGACTGGATGAAGCACAGGCTGGAATCAAGATTGCCAAGAGAAATATCAACAACCTCAGATATGCAGATGACACCACCCTTATGGCAGAAAGTGAAGAAGAACTGAAGAGGCTCTTGATCAAAGTGAAAGAGGAGAGTGAAAAAGTTGGCTTAAAGCTCAACATTCAGAAAACTAAGGTCATGGCATCTGGTCCCATCACTTCATGGCAAACAGATGGGGAAACAGTGGAAACCGTGATAGACTTTATCTTTGGGGGCTCCAAAATCACCACAGATAGTGATTGCAGCCATGAAATTAAAAGATGCTTGCTCCTTGGAGGGAAAGCTATGACCAACTTAGATGCATATTAAAAAGCATAGACATTACTTTGCCAACAAAGGTCCATCTGGTCAAGGCTATGGTTTTTTCAGTAATCATATATGGATGTGGGATTTGGACTATAAAGAAAGCTGAGCGCAGAAGAATTGATGCTTTTGAACTGTGTTGTTGAAGAAGATTCTTAAGAGTCCCTTGGACTGCAAGGAGATCCAACCAGTCTATCCTAAAGGAAATCAGTCCTGAATATTCATTGGAAGGATTGATGTTGAAGCTGAAACTCCAATATTTTGGCCACCTGATACAAAGTACTGACTCACTGGAAAAACCCTGATGCTGGAAAAGATTGAAGGTGGGCAGAGAAGGGACGACAGAGGATGAGATGGTTGGATGGCCTCACCAATTCAGTGGACATGAGTTTGGGTAAGCTCCAGGAGTTGGTGATGGACAGGGGGGCCTGGTGTGCTGCAGTCCATGGCGTCGCGAAGAGTCAGATGTGACTGAGCAACTGAGCTGAACTGAACTGATATTTATATATGTATTTTTTTGTTTTGTCTTATTTGTCTTTATTTTTTTTGGCTGCCTCTTGCCTTTTTCCCTGAAATATACTCTCAGGAAGGCAGAAAACTACCTTTTGTCTTAATAAGTGCTACATCAAACTAGCTGTGATTATTACTAGTTTTTTTGATACTAGTTTTCACCCATTTTATGCTAATTCAGTATAACTTTTTAATTATAATTTAAATTCCATTGAATCTTCCCAAAGGGGAAAGGTATTTTCATCTAGAAATAAAAAAAAATGCTGATTTAACAGTAATATTGTAAATTGACAAATTTTGATGTTATCTTGCATGTATTATTCTATTAACTTGGTTGGGGTCCTTTCCTAAGAGTAGTTCAGTCTTATAGTA
Source organism: Bos indicus x Bos taurus (assembly GCF_003369695.1). Lineage (NCBI taxonomy): Eukaryota > Metazoa > Chordata > Mammalia > Artiodactyla > Bovidae > Bos > Bos indicus x Bos taurus. Next base: position 62,092,358 of record NC_040093.1, read on the forward strand.
GAGGTAAAGACAAAAATAGATACTTATATGGCCTCTTGACAATCAATGATGTGTCTCTACCTAAGGCTGCAAGACTTTCTTTCAACATGAGTCCATTTTTTAATATAATCACATTAACCACTTCTATTTACTCCGTTAGCTGTGAGTAGGAAGGAGGAAGCTATATAAAGAGATTTTTCTCAATAGACGTAACTTTTTCCAAAGATCTTTCTTTCTGCTTTTCCTTTTAATTTTCAATGATTTTGAAAATACATTAAAGATTTCAATTTCTAAAACTTTCTAATAACACGATCATGCTTGAATTTAACATATGGGAATGTAAAAATCCTAACCAATATTCCGCATAAAGATAAAATGTCTTAGATCCTTATTAACATGACTGATGGCAAAAGACTCAAGTCTGCCCTAATATATCATTCTATATCATAATAGTATTTCTACCCATTACAACTACCTGAAAACAAATTAAGGCCAGGGTTCCTATCAGACACAATACACGGTGACTCCATTTCTAGGAAGTTAAAATTCATACCAAGAATGAAAGGTCATGCCCAGGCAAACTGCAACAGATTTCACTGAAAAATTCAAGGACTGTTTCAGCTTTCTCAATTTCTAAGAACAGGAAGGCTATTTCCTAGATCCTGACAGATTTTAAATTGCCATACCTTTTGCTGTGACCATCTCTTATTGTTTGTAACTCAAGAAATATCTGTGTCAATTTCCTGACTGAGCTCCTAGCATGTTATTAAAAGAAAAGTTATGTATTTCCTCTCATGTTTTCTTTATTATTTCCACAGCCTTTAATCAGCTTCACCCTTCCCAGTGAGAGAGCTTAAAACAAGGCCATTAAACAAGAGAAGATGTAATGGGGATCTGATGAGAATTTTGCTCTAAAACATAACTCTTACAAAGGCTTGAAACAGTTTCTGATAATTTACAATTTATCCTGAGTGACAGTGTTGCTGTGTCCTCATTTACACTAAAATATGTGAAAAGTGATCAAGTAAGAGATAATTCCTTGAACTTCATGGTCAATAAGTGCTGTAATTAGCAAAGATGTAAAACAAACACACCCAGAAGGATTCTTCTATCAAATCTATAAATACCAAGTGAATGTAATTCGAAAATAAAGGAACAACATTTGGATATAAACGTAAAGTAGGTGATCAGAAGGCATCAGAAAAAATGGGAAAATAATGGACACCAGTAGAACTGGTGTAACTGGTCAAACCATGGATGCTACAACAGTTTGCTCATGCTGGTTTTTTTTTTTTTTTTTTTTTTTCCCCGCCATTAGCTTGTTTTTGGCAGGGATCACTGGTTGGCGTCAGCTGGATTTACAAGGAGGGTTCTTTGACTAAAGACAATAACATTTTAAAAAAATTGAAACAAGTCACATAATCTGGAAAATTAAGAATATTGAGATGGCTGGATGGCATCACAGACTCGATGGACGTGAGTCTCAGTGAACTCCGGGAGTTCGTGATGGACAGGGAGGCCTGGAGTGCTGCGATTCATGGGGTCGCAAAGAGTTGGACACGACTGAGCGACTGATCTGATCTGATGTTAAATTTATATGGCGTCCTATGTTAATTACATCTCAACAAAACTGGAAATGAAAAGAATGCTGGTTTAGGAATTAGTCAAACACAAATGTGAATTTCATTACTAGGTGGGTTTCTGAAGGCAAGAGATTTCAGCCTCCTGCACCTCAATTACCTTGTCGGTAAAACTGGGATAATATCCATTGCATGGATTGGTTATGAGGAAGTAGTAAAAACACCCAGTGCAGCCTGGAACACAGGTTCTCAGTAAATGGTGGTTTGGGGGTGGTGTTATCATTATCTTATCAGTTCAGTTCAGTCCCTGCGTCGTATCCAACTCCTTGTGACCCCATGGACTGCATCCTTATCTACAGTTGGCATTATTTTCTTTTGGCCCATCTCTGCACTTACATCATACAATTAAAGACAAATTGTCCAAAGCAGGGCTTACCCACGAAGAGCTGACTGTTGAGCTGCAGGAGGACATGCCCGTCCGCTGGGGCCGGCTGCGTCTTTGGTGAGAGCTGATCCACTCGAACCGAGGCCTCCTTCATGTTCCTCTCAACCCTAACGTGGTGCCACTGGTTGTCACTAAAGTGAGTGGGTGACTGCACCGAGATTTCAAAAGGCCCATTTCCCACGTCAAATGAAAATGTCACAACTGCAGGAGCTGGAAGGATCAGACATGAAGATTGTTCGTGTTAGTCCCCGTGGTGGGGGGGCTCAGTCTTCAATACCCTCGGGAAGAGCCCCATTGCATCAGCGGTCACTAAACATGAAGATAATGGTTTGCATTCTATGGAAGAAACCAAGGATGTCGGTGCAGAATAGATATGGAAAGAGACAGTAAAATACGTTTGTATTTTGGGGGGAAAATGGATTCTAAGAAATTCATCACTGGAGTTAACTGTTCATATTGACAAAAACTAAAGCTATTTGTTTGTTTAGTCTCTCAGTCATTTCTGACTCTTTTGTGACCCCATGGACTAGCCCACCTGGTTCCTCAGTCCATGGGATTTTCCGGGCAAGAATACTGGAGTGATTTGCCATTTACTCCTTTAGGGGATCTTTCCAACCTTGGGATCGAACCCACGTCTCCACATCAAAGCTATTTAGCCAGGGGAAGAGAATTAAATAGCATCTGGAATTTTATATAAAAATAATTTTGACAGTGATTCAGGGTTTATTTAATTTCAAAAGCATGCAATATACATTTGATATCAAAATATTAGCAGTCTAAGAGGATAGCAGAAAATATGGCTGGTTAATTTAATTAATTTTTAAACTGAGAATTTGGATTTTTAAAAAGATTTAATTTTTCTGAATTTAAAAGACTTTTTAAGTTGGTTCTAGAGAATACTAATAATTTCCCCAAATTATCACATGTTAAATATTAAATAATTTTCTTACAAAAAATGCTATCTTAATATATTTTTCTTCCCAAAGGACACAATGAAAAGATTTGGTTGATAATGTAGAAACACAGTACTTTAAAAATTAGTTTCAGAATTTACTCATAAACCCCTGGAATAGGAAATGGCTACCCACTCCAGTACTCTTGCCTGGAAAATCCCATGGACAGAGGAGCCTGGGGGGCTACAGTCCATGAGGTAACAAAGAGTTGGACATGACTGTACACCTCATTACTCCTAAACAGAATTCCACAGACATCTAAGGAAAACACAACTTACAGCGTAGCTCTATCCGTATGAAATCGGTAATCCCCAGGTTCTCTAAAAACACCCCAGATGAAGCTGTGGTCTTGAAGAAGAAAGACACATCCGCACTCAGCTCCCCATGGAAAGTAGGAAAATGGAGGTAGGATGCCTCGGTATTGAAAGAAGCTGAATTCCAAAACAACTCTGTTTTATTTTTAAGGGAAAATAAAAAAGGAAACAAATTTATAAAATAAATGACATAACTACATTTTCTATTTTTTGCAGTTTTACTATTAAAATATTGCTCATTTGTACAAAGCTGCTTTTCTTTTGTCTGTTAATTATGCAGTATGCAAAACATGAAAACATGATGAGAGATTTTACAAGGATTGGAATTCTGGGTTCCTTCCAACACAGGACAGGAATGATGACCACACTAAAGGTCTGAAAGTTATATTTCATATGAAGAAAAAAACCCCACAGCCTAAATGCCAAAGTGTTATGGTAAGATCTGCCAAGCATTAATAGACAATTTTTTTATAATTTGAAAATTGAAACACCTACATTACTTTAAATAACAAAAACTCTTCAGAAGCTCAAAATGTTTTTCATTCTAACACTTTTAATTTCATGTTTTACAAAGCTACACCCTCAAAAAACTGTTTTCATTAATGGACTTTGTGATTTTTTAAACTGAGATTGGCAGTAAAAATATTCTCATCTAATTAAAGATCAAGACAGTACTTACTCTGTGCTACGCTGATAGTCTCACAGAGAAAATGCTCTTTTCATCCTAAATTATCTTTTACTCTGCTTGTTAGAGTGAGGGAAAAGGCTCTCAAAATGTTTTAAATGCTCGAAATAAGAAGGTGAAAGTGTTTCAAAATTGAAGGATATTAAGACATTTGCAAAAAATTATGTGGACTATATAGTTAACTATAATTCCTGTCATACTGAAATACAACTTCTTCACTTTCCCACTTTTTTCTGGTTATCTACAAATTTTCTTTTGAAAAAAAATATTCTGGGCCTTACATAGCAGAATATATGGGGAAAAAAATACACATGCAGTGGCATGAAGTGACAGGCGTGAAATCCAGCTGGATACATGTGGTTGATGAGAAGCATTATTGGAGCAATGAACTATGCAAGTTGTCGACACATCAGAAAGAGATGTACATCTTGAGTTTTAAGCAACTGCCCATACATAATATGTACTCACAACACTGAATAAAATTCGACTAAATCACCTTCCTGGAAGAAAGACTTATTGATCCTCTGAAGTTAAAACACAGGAATTTCAAAACAACGATTCATTATGCTAGCAGAGAACAGACACGGAGTTAGAGTTAAAAACTTGACTTGGCTTCTACTTATTCCTTAAGATTGTCATTTCTTTTCTATAAATTCTGGATCCAGACAGTGTTTACATCTATTGTATTTTTTCTGTATTTCCTATGACCTGATTCAAAAGTCAATCCCCAGCTCATATGTGGACAATTTTAGAGCTGAGTTTATTCAGCTGAGAATGCACTCGAAGGGACTTTTTTCTCCCTACAGCCAAGAGAAACTGTATATTTTCTGAGTATGTCAAACTTTGCCCTTATTTCCATTTTATAGCTATTTATATGCCTACACATTTTGCTTTCTAGAAAAGAAAGCAAGAAAATGCAAAATATCAAGCCAGGGGTAATAACACACTGGTGTTCTTAACAGTTCTTACCTGATCTATTTTTAGAAGGAATTAAATGTCTGCCTGCTGAAATGTATAAACATTAAAATAAAGCTGTAACTTTAAATTATGGAATATTATTAAATCTTGCTCATTTGGACTGATTACTAATAGGAACACTCAGAGACACTGATGTATAGAACAGTCTTATGGACTCTGTGGGAGAGGGAGAGGGTGGGAAGATTTGGGAGAATGACATTGAAACATGTAAAATATCATGTAAGAAACGAGTTGCCAGTCCAGGTTCGATGCACGATACTGGATGCTTGGGACTAGTGCACTGGGACGACCCAGAGGGATGGTATGGGGAGGGAGGAGGGAGGAGGGTTCAGGATGGGGAACACATGTATACCTGTGGCGGATTCATTTTGATATTTGGCAAAACTAATACAATTATGTAAAGTTTAAAAATAAAATAAAATTTAAAAATTTAAAAAAAAAAAGAATTACTTGAAGGTCTAAATTAGATAATATTACTATGAGAATATAATATTCCATTGGCTTCATTTTTAAATCACAACTAACCCAATAGAACATCATATAGAGGGCTTCAGGGAACTGGTTCAAACAGAGGAACAAATTCTTTGAATTGCTGCTATCTTTACAATGAATGCTTCTACAGTAGTGAAAACAATTTATTATCTTAGGTAGTTTAAGCACTCTCCACACACCTCGTTTGTCTAGTTAAGTACCTCGTTTGTCTAGTTACCAAACCTTATTTTACAGACTCACAGTAGGTAAAAACCGAAGAACATTTAACTGAATTAAGAAATTGCTCCTAATCCACAACAATTATAAAGAAAGCCAAGACCAATATTTCTGTGATCAAATACCATTATTGGCATTTGATAGCTCAGATCTTTACAGGTGTGCCAAGAAGCACCCGGGAGGATGTAGGTTGCCTTGGAGAAGGAAGGGCAGGAAAGAGGAGGCGCAGCAGAGCCCAGCAGGCACGCTGCAGCAGAAGCAGCAGGTCTTTCGAAGAGAGGATTTCATGGCTGGGGTGGTTTAAAAATCCCTGGGCTATGCCTGCAGCAGACCTGAATGCAAACGCCTACTATGTGAATGCTCTTTGTCATCCCAACAGAGCATCATTTGCAGCAGCCCACATGGACCTAGAGACTGTCACACCAAGAGAATTAATTCAGACAAAGACAATTATGATACTTACATGCGGACTATGAAAATATGATACAAATGAATTTATTTGCAAAATATAAATGGACTCACAGACACGGAAAACAAACTTATGGTTACCAAAGGGGAAAAGTGGAGGGCAGGGAGGATAAATTAGGAGTTTGGGATTGACATGTGTGTGTGTTAGTCACTCAGTCATGTCCAACTCTACAGTCCTTGTCCCATGGACTGTAGCCTGCCAGGCTCCACTGTCCATGGACTTCTCTAGGCAAGAGTATTGAAGTGAGTTGCCATTCCCTTCTCCAGGGGATCTTCCTGACCCAGGGATCAAAGCCAGGTTTCCTGCATTGCAGGTGGATTCTTTACCACCTGAGCTACTAGGGAAGAACTCACATATGCATATTACTATAGATAAAATAGAAAATCAACAAAGAGACCTGCTATACAGCACAGGGACCTCTACGCAGAATTCTGTAATCACCTATATGGGAAAGGAATCTGAAAAAAACAGATATAAGTATACATAAAAATGCATTATTCTAAGTAAATAATAATTAAATAATAATTACTATAGTCTCAATTATATTCACTATAGGGTACTAGAGATATGGAAAGATTCCTTCAGGTATACCAGTTATTAAATTTCTAGAATTCAAAACAAATTGTATGAATAATAGGATTCATATATTTTTTACATAGAAAAGAAAGATGTACCCAGTATTTAATTCTATACATAAGGTAAAAAGAGCCCATGGGGGAAAATTAACTTAGTAGAATATTAAGATTACAATTAATTTTTTAAACATCTGTTTTACTAAACTTTTATTTATATCATTCATTAATGATACTGATTCTCTTTTAAAAAGCAAACATATTTATAGAGACAGAAAGTAGATTAGTTGGCTGGGAAGATGGAAAACTGAAGATGACTTGGCCTCTTAGCCTTTTTCCGAGGCTAAGAGGCCTAGAGTTCTTTCTAGGGTGATGAAAATGTTCTAAAATTCATTGTGGCAATGGTTACACCATGCTATGAACACACTCTCATTGAATAGTTCACTTTATATGGTGAATTGCACAGTATATGAATTACATTTCAATAAAAATATTTTTAAAAAGGACAATATTTGACAAATCAGTTGTTTTTTTAGACACTATGTTTTACTTTAAAAATCAAACTGCATAACATGCTAACACCTCCTTTCCTTCTTCCTCTCTTTTTTCAAAAACCACTTATATGAAATATGCAGCTGCTGCTGCTGCTAAGTTGCTTCAGTCGTATCCGACTCTGTGCGACCCCACAGACGGCAGCCCACCAGGCTCCCCCATCCCTGGGATTCTCCAGGCAAGAACACTGGAGTGGGTTGCCATTTCCTTCTCCAATGCATGAAAGTGAAAAGTGAAAGTGAAGTCGCTCAGTCGTGTCCGACTCTTAGTGACCCCATGGACTGCAGCCTACCAGGCTCCTCCGTCCATGGGATTTTCCAGGCAAGAGTACTGGAGTGGGGTGCCATTGCCTTCTCTGATATGAGATATGACTCACATGTAAAAAGCTGTACATATTTAGTGTATACAACTTGATGAGTTTGGTAGCACTACCTTTCTTAAAAGTGAATAAATTAAAATGAAAATACAGAAATGCTAAGGTAAGGGATAATTTACTAGTCAAAGGAATCTTTCTGAACACTTAAATCGTTTTTAAAAGCTGTAAATATGGGTTTCTTTAATGAAAATTTTTACTTTGGAGTTGTAGGAAATAATAAAGATTCTGTGTACCCTTTACCTAATTTCCCCCAATGATAATATCTTGCAAGACTGTGGTCCAATATCATGACCAGGGCATTGGCATGGATATACTTAAGGCGAGGAACATTTTCATCACTATGCCTCACTCTTACAGGCACACCCTCTTCCATTCTGCCCTCTCTAACCCCAGGCAACCACTAACCTGTTCTCCACCATCATTTGAGGAACCCTCTGCAAATAAAGGTGTACAGCATGCAGTCTTTTGAGACTAATAATTTTTTCACTCATCAGATCAGATCAGTAGCTCAGTCGTGTCTGACTCTTTGCAACCCTATGAATTGCAGCACGCCAGGCCTCCCTGTCCATCACCAACTCCCGGAGTTCACTCAGACTCATGTCCATCGAGTCAGTGATGCCATCCAGCCATCTCATCCTCTGTCGTCCCCTTCTCCTCCTGCCCCCAATCCCTACCAGCATCAGAGTCTTTTCCAATGAGTCAACTCTTCGCATGAGGTGGCCAAAGTACTGGAGTTTCAGCTTTAGCATCAGTCCTTCCAAAGAAATCCCAGGGCTGATCTCCTTCAGAATGGACTGGTTGGATCTCCAAGGGACTCCCAAGAGTCTTCTCCAACACCACAGTTCAAAAGCATCAATTCTTCAGCACTCAGCCTTCTTCACAGTCCAACTCTCACATCCATACATGACCACAGGAAAAACCATAGCCTTGACTAGACGAACTTTTGTTGGCAAGTAATGTCTCTGCTTTTGAATATGCTATCTAGGTTGGTCATAACTTTCCTTTCAAGGAGTAAGCGTCTTTTAATTTCATGGCCGCAGTCACCATCTGTAGTGATTTTGGAGCCCAGAAAAATGAAGTCTGACACTGTTTCCACTGTTTCCCCATCTATTTCCCATGAAGTGGTGGGACCGGATGCCATGATCTTCATTTTCTGAATGTTGAGCTTTAAGCCAATTTTTTCACTCTCCACTTTCACTTTCATCAAGAGGCTTTTGAGTTCCTCTTCACTTTCTGCCATAAGGGTGGTGTCATCTGCATATCTGAGGTTACTGATATTTCTCCCAGCAATCTTGATTCCAGCTTGTGTTTCTTCCAGTCGAGTGTTTCTCATGATATACTCTGCATATAAGTTAAATAAACAGGGTGACAATATACAGCCTTGATGAACTCCTTTTCCTATTTGGAACCAGTCTGTTGTTCCATGTGCAGTTCTAACTGTTGCTTCCTGACCTGCATACAAATTTCTCAAGAGGCAGGTCAGGTGGTCTGGTATTCCCATCTCTTGAAGAATTTCCCACAGTTTATTGTGATCCACACAGTCAAAGGCTTTGGCATAGTCAATAAAGCAGAAATAGATGTTTTTCTGGAACTCTCTTGCTTTTTCCATGATCCACTGGATGTTGGCAATTTGATCTCTGGTTCCTCTGCCTTTTCTAAAACCAGCTTGAACATCAGGAAGTTCACGGTTCACATATTGCTGAAGTCTGGCTTGGAGAATTTTGAGCATTACTTTACTAGCATGTGAGATGAGTGCAATTGTGCGGTAGTTTGAGCATTCTTTGGCATTGTCTTTCTTTGGGCGTGGGTTGCTCCTCGGGCCTGGGGTAGCTCCTCCCGGCCGCCGCCCCCGACCTCGGACGCGGAGTAACTCCTCTCGTCGCCACCCCTGACCTCGGACGCGGGGTAGCTCCTCTCGGCAGTTCCTCCACCGTCGCAGTCTGGTACTCTCGGCCGCTGCCCCTGACCTCGGACATGGGGTGGCTCCTCTCGGCCACATGCGCCATGTCGCAGCCGCCTGCACTATCTTTTCACTCATAATTATCTCTTAAGATTCACCCAGCTTGTTGTATATGTCCATAGTTCATTCCTTTTTATTGCTAAGTAGTGTGGCATGGCACGGATGCTCCACAATTTATTTAACTATGTGCCCGCTGAAAGACATGTGGGTTGTCTCCAGTTTTCAGTTATTACAAGTCAAGCTGCTAGGAGCATCCTCGTGCTGGTTTTTGTACAAATAAGTCTTCAGTTCTCTGGGATAAATGCCAAGGGGTATAATCAGTGATTCTAATGAGAGTTGCATGCTTTTTTTTTTTTTTTTTTTTGAAACTGCCAAAAATGTCCAGAGTTGCTGTATCAATTTACATTCCCAGCAGCATGTATGAGTGATCAGTTTCTCCACATTCTGACCAGAATTTTGTGTTGTCACCATTTTTTTTTTTTATTTTAGCCATTCTGAAAGGTGTGTGATGCACAAGCAGATAGAGGAAGGTAAAGAGGGGAGACAGAACAGAGACAGAAGAAAGAGAAAAAGCAAGAATAGAGGAGGGGGTAACAAGGTGGAGAAACTTTAAGAAAATGAGATAAAGGAAGCTCAAGGAAATAAAATATGATAAAACCCAAGACTTAAAAAATAAAAAGAATTTATTAATGGTGAAGGGTTACCAGATATAGTGGAGCTTGCAAAATTATATTATATGATTATCGGTTAAAATGGAATTGATCCTCCTTCGTTTTAATGGTTTATATGTAGTCTGCCAAATGGAACAGGACTCTGTCAAACGGAAGAGAAATTAACCAAATCACTAGTCAATATCTTTTTCCAGTCTAAGAATACAACTTCTGCAAAGTTATTTATTGCCTACATGCACCTTTGATTATTTAATGCATTCTGCGCAGCTGTGATTTCTCAGACAGCTGAACAAGTCGATGCAGGCAAAATGAAAAAACTAATTTCAATGACAAGGGTTTCTTAGAACAAGAAACTTAGAACAATCTTTTCAAACCATGTAAGTTCTGAGGGTGTCTTGATTAGACATGAAATTTCAACGCAATGAATTAACTGAGAAGAACTACATTTCAAAAAATTAGTAGAAAAATTCAAATGTCAAAGAGCTTAAAAAAAATACTACCTTGTCACATAATTACTGAGAGCAGAAATTTAGATCATGCTTACAACTCTTGAAACAGATTATAAAATGCAGGCATACATTTTACCACATCATATCCTATTTTAGGAGAAAGTTGTGGCACACAACACTGAGTTGTTAAGTTACTGACCTGTAAGGATAACTATTCCTTCAATAATTCAGTCAGAAAAAGCAAATCATCTCAAGCTGGAAAAGTCAATTAGGCCTCAGAATTTCCCACAGCAACATTAAACATTAGAAGATAAAGGAACACTGTCTACAAATTTCTGAAAGAAAATGTAGCAAACCTAACTTTCTTTTTTAAGTATTAAGGTAACAGGTAAGTCTTACCAAATTTGAAAGAATTCTGAGAGTGTAAGCACATACAAGCTCTTTTGGTGAAAAACAAAAATAGAATATTAATCCATAATGAAATATGAATCAAAAGGTGTCCATCAAAAGACACCTTACAAAGCTAGAAAAGACAAGGCTGACTGAATCTCTTAGTGCAAGCCCAGTAGGATATTATGTACAAACTGCTGAAGAGTTGCAAAATGTGACTCAAAAACATTACATCACTTTCTTATAAGGTTAAATACAGGGTTACCTTATACTCCAGAGGTTCCACTCCTAAATGTATACTCCTAAGAAGTGGAAATATACATGTCCCAAAAAAACACACTGAGACACAGATGTTCACAGCAACATTATTCATAATAGACAAAAAGTGAAACCAGTACAAATGGCCAACAACTGATTAGTGGATGATCAAAATGCGGTGGATCCACACAAAGGAATGACTAGGCCTTAAAAAATAAAGAATATTTGATATAGTCTACAAGTATGGATAAACTTTGCCAATGTGATGCTAGTGAAAGAAGCCAGTCGCAAAGATCCCACATTCTAGGTTTTCACCTGTATGAAATGTCCAGAATTGGTAAGTCAGCGGAGATAAAGAGTAGATGCATGGTTGACTAGGGTTGGGGTGGGAGTTTGGGGAAAATGGAAAGTGTGCTAACAGGTACAAGTTTCTTTATGAGACATAAAAACGTTCTAAAATTGCTTGTGGTGACGGTTATACAACTCCATTTAATACACTGAAACACCATTAGATTGTACACTTCAAATAGGTGAATTACAGGGCACATGGACTGTATCTCAATAAAGCTGTTAGCAACAAACAGCATAAAATTAAACCAGCCAACTTCATTTTAGAGTTCAGAGGCAACCAATATTCTCAAGCGTGTGCCAACTCAGGAAATGCAACAACGCTTGAGTCTTTCTAGAAGAGAGAAAAAAAAAAAAAAACAACAACAACAACAAAGAAAATATCATTACCTGAAAATGCAATTCATCCAAGAATAAACAGAAAAACATTCATTCATGAATAGAGGGCCTCTGACGACAGGACCAGTGGTTAGTATTCAAAAAATAGACAACCATACAAATAATAGCAAAACTAGCAAAAATTGGGAGGTGGGGGGAGAAAAAGAAGAGATGACGACAGATGCATGCTAATTTTCACATTTTTCAGAACAGACCAATGCTGTCTAGAATACAAAAGACTTTAATAGAGAACCTAGTGACTCTATAACCTTTACAACTTTTATAAAGTTTAAGTTAGCACATTGAATACATGTTTATCATGTATATAAATAATATAAATCAATCCCCGTGGCTTCAGTTTGTTTCTTCTTTCTCTGTCAGTTTCAGTTCATAAAGTTAATAAATAAATTTATTTCTGAATCTCTTTTTCTATTCCTCTATCTAGAATAGTGCCTCTTAACCTGGGGCTATTCTGGACCCCAGGAAACATTTGGCTTTTTCTGGAGACATACTTTGTTGTCACAACTGGGGAGCATGCTTCTAGCATGTAGTGGGTAGGGTCCAAGGATACTGCTTAATGTCCCACAAAGGACAGGACAGCCCCCAACCATCGCAAGGAATCACTCAGCCCAATGGCGAGAGTCCCGAGGTTGGGAAACCCTGCACTAGCGATATTTAGGAATGTCTGGAATAATGCTCTCTCGTATTAGTCACTAGTTCAGAGTTGTGTGACTCTCGGTGATTACTACAGTCTTTTCTTCGACATATCTGTATATCTTAAGATTTTATAATGACTTCATATCAACTATCATTAATGTTTAAAAGTAAAACAACAAATAAAGGTATGTATGTGTATGCAGTCCTGAGAATTATCAAGATTCCCAGTCTCTAAAACATGGAAACCTTTTAAAAAGTGTTAGAAAGAACGTTTGTTCTCCCACATTTGGGAAGTTTCTTGAATGTCAATGACTAGCTTATAATGTAGATCTTTTCAAAAGAACAGAAAACAAAAAGCAAAATAAGTCACAAAATATTTTTTCTCCAAGAAGTAGACAATGTTTCAGTTTTATAAAGGCACTGTACCATCAAGAGTGCAAATCAAATAAGTAAAACTATGTGTTTATTTGAAGGCACTTTCCCTGTCTCAGGCCCATGTACATGAATGACAAATGGCTCAAGATGGAACTAGATGACCTTTGTAGTATGTGACTTTTTTAAGATCAGAATGTCTTTCAAAATGTAATCAAAACCTTTAATTGAAATATATTTGCATATCATTTAATAAGTACAATCAAAACCTTACTCCTGTCTCTCACGAATAATTCACAAGCTATAAGTTTCTCGAGCTGTATATGATGGATCATTCGTACTCCTTCATAAACTGCTATTTATTGATTATCTTTCATGTAACAGGTAATGTACTAGGTGTCAAGATACAATAATAAATGAGGAATGGACCTACTCTTGAGAGGCTCAGAAATAATTAAAAGCCAGAACAAGAAGTGTATCTTTGTAATTTACTCAACATTCTTTGAGAGTGTAGGAAAATGTCCTCTAGAGACCTGCGGAAGGCTTTGTGGAGAAAGGGTGTGAATGGTTTCATTAAAAGGATTGGGGGTGTTTCACAGATGAAGCAAAGACAGCAAGTGAAGAGAAAATGATGCTAGATGCCATCAGTGGTTGATGAATTGTCTTTATGCTAAAGGACCTTCAGAAGTAGGGGAAGGTCCATGCAGGTATCTTCTTCTTCTTTTTTTTTTTTTTTTTAACCATTAGTGTTAACTTCATTGTGAAAACAGTTGAACAGTTTCATTTTCAAAAACTAAATAGAAACTATGATATTCTTAAAAGTAAAAGTAATAATAGCTATGCTTCGAATTCAACACTAAAATTTCTTTTGTGATCAAAGTAGAACAAATATTTTTTATTTATATTTTCCGTAAAAAAAAAAACCAACAACATTTACTTTTATGTGAGTAAAAGGTGCCAGACTGGTGATCTCTCTTCTGTTTGAAGAACACAGTGTAGGCACCAAGATCTTCCCACCCCATCTTGCTACCATCTTGTCTTCTAATTTCTCCATCTCTTTGTTTCTTCTAGGTTTTATTTTTTTTTAATATAAATTTATTTAAATTGGAGGCAAATTACTTTACAATATTGTATCGGTTTTGCCATACACTGACATGAATCTGCCACGGGTGTACATGTGTTCCCCATCCTGAACCCCTCCCCCCATCTCCCTCCCCATTCCATCCCTCTGGTTCATCCCAGTGCACTGGCCCGGAGCATCCTGTATCATGCATCGAAACTGGACTGGCGATTCATTTCACATATGATAATATACATGTTTCAATGCCATTCTCCCAAATCATCCCACCCTCGCCCTCTCCCACAGAGTCCAAAAGACTGTTCTATACATCTGTGTCTCTTTTGCTGTCTCGCATACAGGGTTATCGTTACCACCTTTTTAAATTCCATATATATGCATTAGTATACTGTATTGGTGTTTTTCTTTCTGGCTTACTTCACTCTGTATAATAGGCTCCAGTTTCATCCACCTCATTAGAACTGATTCAAATGTATTCTTTTTAATGGCTGAGCAATACTCCATTGTGTATATGTACCACAGCTTTCTTATCCATTTGTCTGCTGATGGACATCTAGGTTGCTTCCATATCCTGGCTATTATAAACAGTGCTGCAATGAACATTGGGGTACATATGTCTCTTTCAATTCTGGTTTCCTTGGTGTGTATACCCAGCAGTGGGATTGCTGGGTCATATGGCAGTCCTGGGTGTTCATTGGAAGGATCCATGCTGACACTGAAACTCCAATACTTTGGCCACCTCATGCAAAGAGTTGACTAATTGGAAAAGACCCTGATGCTGGGAGGGATTGGGAGCAGGAGGAGAAGGGGACGACAGAGGATGAGATGGCAGGATGGTATCACCGACTCAATACATATGAGTTTGGGTGAACTCCTGGAGTTGGTGATGGACAGGGAGGCCTGGCGTGCTGCCATTCATGGGGTCACAAAGAGTTGGACACGACTGAGCAACTGAACTGAACTGAACTGATGGCAGTTCTATTTCCAGTTTTTAAAGGAATCTCCACACTGTTCTCCATAGTGGCTGTACTAGTTTGCATTCCCACCAACAGTGTAAGAGGGTTCCCTGTTCTCCACACCCTCTCCAGCATTTATTACTTGTAGACTTTTGGATAGCAGCCATTCTGACTGGTGTGAAATGGTACCTCATGTGGTTTTGATTTGCTCTGATAATGAGTGATCACTCTGATAATGAGTGATGTTGAGCATCTTTTCATGTGTTTGTTAGCCATCTGTATGTCTTCTTTGGAGAAATGTCTATTTAGTTCTTTGGCCCATTTTTTGATTGAGTCATTTATCTTCCTGGAATTGAGCTGTAGGAGTTGCTTGTATATTTTTGAGATGAATTCTTTGTCAGTTGTTTCATTTGCTATTATTTTCTCCCATTCTGAAGGCTGTCTTTCCACCTTGCTTATATTTTCCTTTGTTGTGTAGAAGCTTTTAATTTTAATTAGGTCCCATTTGTTTATTTTTGCTTTTATTCCCAATATTCTGGGAGGTGGGTCATAGAGGATCCTGCTGTGATGTATGTCGGAGAGTGTTTTGCCTATGTTCTCCTCTAGGAGTTTTATAGTTTCTGGTCATACCTTTAGATCTTTAATCCATTTTGAGTTTATTTTTGTGTATGGTGTTAAAAAGTGTTCTAGTTTCATTCTTTTACAAGTGGTTGACCAGTTACCCAGCACAACTTGTTAAAGAGATTGTCTTTTCTCCATTGTATATTCTTGCCTCCTTTGTTAAAGATAAGGTGTCCATCGGTGCATAGATTTGTTTCTGGGCTTCCTATTTTGTTCCATTGATCTATATTTCTCTCTTTGTGCCAGCACCATACTGTCTTGATGACTGTGGCTTTGTAGTAGAGCCTGAAGTCAGGCAGGTTGATTCTTCCAGTTCCATTCTTTTTTCTCAAGATTGCTTTGGCTATTTGAGGTTTTTTTGTATTTCCATACAAATTGTGAAATTATTTGTTCTAGCTCTGTGAAAAATACCGTTGGTAGCTTGATAGGGATTGCATTGAATCTATAGATTGCTTTGGGTAGTATACTCATTTTCACTATATTGATTCTTCCAATCCATGAACACGGTATATTTCTCCATCTATTAGTGTACTCTTTGATTTCTTTCACGGACGTTTTATAGTTTCTTTATATAGGTCTTTGTTTCTTTTGGTAGATATATTCCTAAGTATTTTATTCTTTGCATTGCAATGGTGAATGGAATTGTTTCCTTCATTTCTCTTTCTATTTTCTCATTATTACTGTATAGGAATGCAAGGGATTTCTGTGTGTTGATTTTATATCCTGAAACTTTACTATATCCATTGATGAGCTCTAGTAATTTTCTGGTGGAGTCTTTAGGGTTTTCTATGTAGAGGATCATGTCATCTGCAAACAGTGGGTTTTACTTCTTCCTTTCCAATCTGCATTCTTTTTATTTATTTTTCTGCTCTGATTGCTGTGCCCAAAACTTCCAAAACTATGCTGAATAGTAGTGGTGAGCGTGGGCACCCTTGTCTTGCTCCTGACTTTAGGGGAAATGCTTTCAATTTTTCACCATTAAAGATAATGTTTGCTGTGGGTTTGTCATAGATAGCTTTTATTATATTGAGGTATGTTCCTTCTATTCCTGCTTTCTGGAGGGTTTTTATCATAAATGGATGTTGAATTTTGTCAAAGGCTTTCTCTGCATCTATTGAGATAATCATATGGTTTTTATTTTTCAATTTGTTAATGTGGTGTATTACATTGATTAACTTGTGGGTATTGAAGAATTCTTGCATCCCTGGGATAAAGCCCACTTGGTCATGATGTATGATCTTTTTAATGTGTTGTTGGATTCTGATTGCTAGAATTTTGTTAAGGATTTTTGCATCTATGTTCATCAGTGATATTGGCCTGTAGTTTTCTTTATTTGTGGCATCTTTGTCAGGTTTTGGTATTAAGGTGATGGTGGCCTCATAGAATGAGTTTGGAAGTTGACCCTCCTCTGCAATTTTCTGGAAGAGTTTGAGTAGGACAGGTGTTAGCTCTTCTCTAAATTTTTGGTAGAATTCAGCTGAGAAGCCGACTGGTCCCGGGCTTTTGTTTGCTGGAAGATTTCTGATTACAGTTTCAATTTCCGTGCGTGTGATGGGTCTCTTAAGATTTTCTATTTCTTTCTGGTTCAGTTTTTGAAAGTTGTACTTTTCTAAGAATTTGTCCATTTTTTCCAAGTTGTCCATTTTATTTGTATATAGTTCTGATAGTAGTTTCTTATGATCCTTTGTATTTCTGTGTTGTCTGTTGTGATCTCTCCATTTTCATTTCTAATTTTATTGATTTGATTTTTCTCCCTTTGTTTCTTGATGAGTCTGGCTAATGGTTTGTCAATATTATTTATCTTCTCAAAGAACCAGCTTTTGGCTTTGTTGATTTTTGCTATGGTTTCTTTTGCATTTATTTCTGCCCTAATTTGTAAGACTTCTTTCCTTCTACTAACCCTGGGGTTCTTCATTTCTTCCTTTTCTAGTTGCTTTAGGTGTAGAGTTAGGTTATTTATTTGACTTTTTCTTTTCTTGAGGTATGCCTCTATTGCTATGGACCTTCCCTTTCGCACTTCCTGATTGATGTCAAAAAATCATGTAACTCTGTGGGTTAATACTAGATTTCTACTCTTTCTCCTTAGTGTGAGGTAAGAGTGCTGAAGATAACACAGCTACAATTGGCATGCTCTTCAGGTAATTTTCAACACATGCTGAAGTTGAAGAAGTATTGGTCTAGAAGACTTGTGATGGCACCCCACAAATGAAGATGGTCCCACTTCTCCTGAGAGAGCAGAAAGGAAAATACCTACAGAAAACCTCCTAGTTATCACCTTTCTCTTAACTGTAGACCCAGATGTTTTTCCATGATTTGCTCCTTTGATTCTGTCTCCACGGTTAGTAAAAGTCAGAAACATATTCAGTAGGATCCTACTGAATCCTAGGAGACATAGGAGAATACATAGGAGAATACCCATGTTACTAAAATCTTTACTAGTTTTTATGTCTTACAAGTTTAACTATTGATATTTTTTTAATTACCCAACTTTAAAATTAAGCAACCTTCATTTTTGCTTAAAAAAAGAAGGACCATTCTGGTGAATGATGTTGCTAATGGGACAGGTTATACATGTGTGAGGACAGAAAATATATGAAAAACCTCAGTAATTTCCTCTTCATTTCATTGTAAATTTATTTTAAAAATAAAGTCTTTAAAAATTAAGCAACAATAACTATCTGTACTATTATTAATGTTTAGTTGTGGGTTGTGATTTTTATGGTGTTTTTTTTTCTGAGTCAGATGTACTGAGGATAATTTACACAGAATAAAACTGAGTAATTCTGTGTATTGCTCTAGGAATTTTGACAAATGCTTCAAGTCACGTAAGTTACCATAACACTCAAGACATAGAACATCTCCTTTACCTATTCTCTTTTGTAAAATTCCTCTTGCCTTAAAGCGATTGGCAAAGAGATCTTTTTTCTCTTCCTATGGTTTTGCTTTTTCCAGAATATCTTAGAAATCGAATGATCCAGCACAGAGCCTTTTAAGTCAGGCTTCTATTAGTCAGTACCATGCACTGAAGATTCATCCATGCTGTTGGTTCTTTTTACTGTTTAGTAATATTCCATTGTACAGTGTAGATACACCACAGTAAAACGGAATGTTTATCCACTGGCTTATTCATTAAACCACTGGCTTATTCATTAAACCACTGACATTTGGGTGGTTTCCAGTTTTAGAAGACTATGCATAAAATCAATATAAACCTGTTCATACGGATATTTCATGTCTCTTCTGCAAATACCTAGGAGTGGGGTTGCTGGATCTTATAGTAAATGTGTGTTTAGATTTATAAAAAAATTGCCAAAGTGACAGTACCATTTTGCACTTGGCACCAGCAATGCAAATTCCAGCTTCTCTATATTCTTGGCAGTTGATATTGTCAGTTTTTTTTGTTTTATTATATTTTTACAGTGTCAGCCATTCTGATAGCTATATACCAGTATCTTATTGTGGTGTTAAATGTAGTACATTTCCCTAATGACTAATGATATTGAAAATTTTATGTGTTTCTTTGAAATCTGTGTATTTTATCTTACAAAATGTATGTGCAAATCATTTGCCCATTTGTTAATCTGAATTTTTTTTAATTGCACTGTTAGAAGGTTCTTCATATATTTAGCCTCTATCAGATATGGACTTTGCAAATGTATTTTCCCCATGTGTGACTCTTCTTCCCATTTTTTAAACAATGTCATGTTAAAAGCAGTTTTTAATTATGATGAACCTCAATTTATCATTTAAAAATTTATGGGTTATGCTTTTGATGCTCTATCTAAAAAATCTTTGCTTAACCCAAGGTCACTAAGATTTTCTTCCATATTTTCTTAGAGAAGTTTTATAGTTTGTGAGTTTACATTTAAGTTTATAATTAATTTGAATTATTTTTGGTATGCAGTTTGAAGTATGGTTGAAATTCTTCTGTTTTTGCAAATGGATTCTAATTCTGCTATAAAAAGGTACTTTTAAAATTTCAATTTTTCATTACTAACATATAGAGATATAATTTGTTTTTGCATATTGAACTTGCATCCTATTACCTTGCTAAACTCACTTTAAAAAAAAATATTCTTAGGAATTTTCTACCTAGAAAACCATGTCATCTATAAATGGAGACATTCTATTTCTTCCTTTCTAATCTATAGGCCTTGAATTCCTTTTCTTTACTTACTACTTGTGCTAGGACTCACAGTAGGATACTGAATAGGATTGGTGAGAACAGACATCTTTGTTTAGATCCTGATCTTAGAGAGGAAGTATTAAGTCTGTGACAATTCAGGATAAAGCATTAGATTTTTAGATTTTCACAAATGTCTTTTAAAATATTGAGGAAGTTTAAGTTCCTAGTTTCCTTAATTTTTATAAATAGGATGTTGAATTCTTCCATTTACTTTTCACATATTTTTTTTCAAAAAACTTGTTTTCATATTCATAAATTCTTTAGGTCAACAATATTTATGAAGTTTTATATCTGCAGAACAACTTTAAAAAGGGGACTTTATCATTCATATCTTTTGTGCTTTTGGTAAAATGTTTAACAATGTTATCTGTGACTTCTGACATTAAACAATAGTACTAGTAGTAACAAAATTCCACACCCATCCACATTTTAAAAAATGAAAATAAATACTAGTAGTAACAAAATTCCACACCCATCTACATTTAAAAAAATGAAAATAAAGACTTGGAATTAGGAGCCAGCTAGCATCTGGTGCATCTGGTACCTGTGGGTCTCACTTATTTTTGTTTATTCATCCTGCTTTCTCAAGGCTTCTGGGTTGTTTTTTCTTTCCTAGAAAAACATGGCTAGATATAAAATTTTCAACCTATCTGGTTTGTGTGATAGGACCAAGATACTTTTCTTTTTATTTTCATCTTTCCATTTTTCTGTTCAAAGAAAATCTAAGAATTCTGTGCCTCAACGAATCATTCTTACTATCTCAACAAATGGTGCCACCAGCTTTACTCAAGTCAGAAACCTGGAGGTAATTGTCATACCCTGTCACCCTCACCCCAGATCGTACTGAATTCACCTCCCTGACTGAGCCCCTTATCTAAGCCCCATGCCAACCATTGCCTAGTTCAAGCCTTCATAACTGTCCTTGTCTTACACTCAAAGGTCACTTTCCTGGATCATGAGAACTAAGCCAGTTCTCAGCCTTAAAGTATGCCAGTCCAAATTAGTGTTCCAGCCACAATGCCTTCAGGATAACTTTCATATAACTCACCTCTGCTTTTAAGGCCCACTTTGCATGATCCCGTATCTAGAAGCCCCACATCTGCCCCGTTTATCTCATTTGGAAAGGAAAATAAATAAATAAATAAATGTGTCTAGGGCTTTGCACCTTCAGAGGTGCAGGCTGCCCACACAGAGAAAATAGGCGGCATTCATTACTCTGATACTGCTGCTCTTCAGACAGGGCCATTTATGCAGAAAATGCTCTGTGAACTCACATGAGGATAAGCCCCAACCCTAAAGTAGATGTGGTGGACAGGAAGGCCAGGGAAAACTCGGGGACTGTTTCACTAATGTCTGAGGTAAACCCGCAGGTCTCCAAACCCTTACACTGTTTTTAATCCTTGTCCTAATATTGTGAGCCTCCCTCTGCACCCCCATTCTGGTAGCAGCTAAATGCTTGGTTTCTTAGCCTCTCGCCACAGACCTCAAGGACCAGATACGCCCTGTGGTGGAGGCTGTCGTGTGCACTGCAGGGTATTCACAGCATTTCTGGCCGCTCCCTCTGGATCCAGTAGCACTCAACCCCCCACAGCTGCAACAGCCAAGCACGTCTCCAGATATTGCCAAACGTTCCCTAAGGGAGTGAGTCGCCTGGGATGGAGAAGCCCTGCTCTGAGTGAAAAGATGCTGTGCGCTCAAGTTCAAGATGGGAAGTCTGCAAGAAAGAACCCCTAAGGAATCGAGTTGGCAGCAACCTCAGTCAAAGCAGAACAATTCCCCAGGGACAGTGGTAAATGGGGGGAGCCGACCTAAGCCCCTGCAGCACTCAGATCAGAGCCAGCTGTGAGGAGTGCGTGTGATGAATAGAACAATTTCTCCATTGTCACGCAAAATCATTGCGCTTCTCTGGATGCAGCCTGCGTTTACAACCTCATCTCTTTGTACATAACTTTTCCCTCCGTGAAATATCCTATGTCATCTTCAAGTGACTGTGTAAGGCCTACTGGCAGACCAAGAAGCTGAGATGATAAAGATTAGGGATGGGAGGTATAATGGCAGGCCATTTTTTTTTTTACAATGTACATACACCTTTTTATAGGTCAGTATCATCTTGGCTTTTTAGCAAAGCAACTTCTGCTATGCATCTCCATAAACTCAATGCATTGTCAGATCAACTCTTTCTCTGCTGAGCCTCTAGAATAAACCTTCATTTCAGGATATACTTTTAAGGTAAATAAATATTTCTTCTATTTGCATGTTAAGTTCTGGAAGTAACTAAAAGCATAAAAAAGTAATGAATCAGTCTCGAACCTAACTGACTTCAGAGAGGTTATAAATGGCCACATATGCTTATTTCTTTCTCTGCTTAAAATATGTATTTTCTGTGACACTATATTTTAACTAAAAAACTCCGGTTCAGAGTATTCATATATTGAATATACAAAACAGCAGGTCCCACTGATTTAGAGTAAGAACACACACACAAACTGGTGGGGGGAGAAAAAGAGAATGAAAGTTGAAATATGTTTGATTAAACTGACTTTGATTCTACTGATGTTCTAATTTCACCCCAGGCCCAACAGTAGAAAACTCACCATACATCCTTAATAATGTTATGCAGCACTGAGGTGCTCCTATATGGATAATGGCATGTAGACACTGAGGAAGGATGGAACGAATTTATGAACCAAACAGAGGTGCTTTGTGGTTTCTTTCTCTTGGAATCTTAACAAGGCCCGCTGTCACGGCATTTGTTCTAGGGCTTTCCATCCTATAGGGCCACTTTGTTGACTGACTAGGGGGATGATTTCAGACACTGCTTATGGGTTTTCAAAAGAGAAGTCTGACTAATTATTATGTAGCAACACGGCTCTTAGGTGACACCTCTTTGCTCAGACACGCTGAGGGCGCGTCGCCATCACTTACTGTCTCCGCGGCACAGCAGAGGCCCCAGTTTATACGCTGCTTCTGAGTGCGGCCGGCCAGTGTCTGTGATCACAATCCTGGTCACCGGCAGATGCTCCTTGTAGGAGAGGAACCCAGTGTCATTGGTCCTGAAAGACAGTAACAACAACAAGGTTCTTAAACTATTCTGATTAACAGAGTTAGAAAGGAAACAACAGTCCTTATTACATTTCAAAGCCAAGATGTCCTGAGCTGAATGGGGACCCATAAAAGGGTCGGGAGCAAAGGGCTCATCTGAGAATGAAAAAACAGGGCAGCGTTTTAGCGTTCCTTGCAGTCCGAATATAGCTGGTGCTTTTAAGTTCTGTTGGCCACTTTTTGCCTTTTAAATGAGATGGTTAATCCATTGCCATTTAATGTAATGATTGATAGTGGGTTTTTAGATCTATCGTTTTGGTATTTATTTCTTATTTTTCCTCCCACAGGACATCTTGTATTTCTGCTCCCCACTTCATGCCTCCTCTTGGTTTACTCCATATTTCTTTTGGTATTCAATTTTATTTTTTCACTCACTCTTTAGCTATATATCTGCTTATTTTATTTTAATATTTGCTTCATGGATTATAAGATGCATCCTTAATTCATCACAGTCTACTTAGATTTTATGTTGTATTACTTAAAATGTCATAAGCTTACTATGGGATAATTAACACCCTTCCTACACAAACACCTGTTCTTTATGCCATAGTTGCAATATATTTTAAATCCAGATGCTACAAGCTTTATAATACAATTAAATAGTGAATTTTAATTTATTTAATCAAGAGAAAAATTTAAACACTGCTTTTTCCATTTACTGACATATTCATGATTCCCAGTGCCCTTCATTCCTGCCTGAAGATCTATTTTAAACGGTCTGTTTAGCCTGAAGAATTTCCATCACTATTTCTTATGGTACAGTTCTGCTGACAACAAATTCTCTCTGCATTTGTTTAATCTGAACAGGACTTTATTTTACTTTCATTTGTGAAATGTATTTTTGTCCTCTGTCAAAGTCTGGGTCGATACTGCCTTCTCTTTCCCCACAAAAGGTGTCATTTCATTGTCTTCTGATGTGAGGTCACCTTCATTTGCATCCTGATTACCCTGTGTGGAAGGTGTTCCACCAGATTCACCCAAACTGGCTCCTTTCAAAACATCATTGAAGTTGTATTAGTTATCTGTTGATACTAATGCATAACAAATTATCCCCCAAAACAAAGTGGTGACTTAAGACCTTTTATATAATCTGTGATTCTTCTGCTTTATGGCCCTCTGGTTCAGCATCTCAAGGCTACACTCAAAGTGTTGGCAGGGACTGAAGTCAACTCAGTGCTCGGGTGGGGAAGGCTCACTCCTGTGGCTACTGGCAGTATTCTACTACTTGCTGGGCACTGAACTGAAAGCCTTGGGTATTCACCAGCTGCTGGTTGAGGGTGACCCTCGAATCTTTGTCCACAATAGCTCACAACATGGCAGGCTGCTGTATCAAACAAGAAGGCTGGAAGATGCAGAGAGTGAATTTCAAGCATGTTAGAAGTCATGGTCTTTTGTAACTCAGTCTCTGAAGTGACATCTCATCATTTTACCATATACTATTCTTTAAAAGCAAGTCACAAGGTCCATGCAACACACAAGAGAAGGAAATTACACAGTGGTGTGAATAACAGGCAGTGTGGATAACTGGGGGCCATCTCGGGGGCTCGCTTCCAGAGATGTTTATTAAGCAAATTTGAGAGATTTTCAGCCATGGTTTCATCAAACGATATATACTTTTGCCTCATTTTATTTCCTGCTGCTCTGGGACTCCAATTTCTTGCCTGTTAAATCATAGATATTTTCCCACAAGCCACAAAGGGTCTGTCAATTTTTCTTTCAATTTTTTTTTTCCTGTATTCTTCAGATTGAATGATTTATACTGATCTGTCTTCAGGTTTACTGAAGATTTCTTTTGCTAACCCCCATAAGAGTTGAATTCTATGCAGTGAATATTTAACTTCAGATGTTGTACTTTTCTGTTCTAAAATGTACATTTGCCTCTTTAATAAAGTTCTCATTTATCTGCTTAGAATACCCTTGGTTCCTTTGTGATTATTTTTACCTTTAATTTTTTATACATTTTTTTAAGAGTTGATTTAATATGTTTGCCTGCTAATAAGACACCAGTGACCCAGCACCTGTTTCTGCTAGAACTTTTATTTTCTTGACTTTGGATCAAAGTTTGCTATTTTTTTTTTTTTTTGAATTAGCAACCATTGCTATAATATTTTGGATTTTATGGGTGATACACTGTAGATTCTAGAATCTGCTTTCCTTCTCAGAAGGCTAGGTTTTTGTTTTCACAAACAGTTAAATCACAACCTTATCACAATAAACGCTGGAGGCTTGTTTTTACTTCATCGGGGTGGGCCTGGGTCAGTTTCACTGGTAGTTTTCAGTCATACTCAGTTTGGGGACATAGTCTTTGCTGTAAAGTCCTGGACCTTCTGTCATTTCTATTTCTAGGGCTTTACAAAGCCCAAGTCAGCCAAGGAGACTCACACTCCCAATCTGGTCTCTCTGGTGGTTGCTGCTGAAGTCCCTGTATTGCGGGATCAGTGGTCCAACTGCATCTCTCTGCTTGGTTCCTAGAAATCGCCCCTGTGCACGTGCAGCTCAGAGGTCAGGGTTCTAGAGGAGCTGATATAGTGGTCTCCTCTCAAGTGGTTTTCTCCATTCCGAAATGTCCAGAAATCCATTTCCAGGCATTCTGGTTGCTTTGAATCTTCCTCTGATACCTGTAGCCGCCCCCCACCCCCACCCCGCACCCAGACTCTAGTAATCTCTTTGAGTTCTAGCCACCCTGTGGCAGGTGATCTGGTGAGTAGTTTCAGAGAAAAGGCATCTAAACATAAATCTCATCCACGGATACTCCCTTCTTTGAAGGGCTGAAGGCTCACAACCCTGGGAGTTTCTGCCTACATTTGGTTATTTTCCACTTGCTTCAAGTTCAGTTCAGTTCAGTTCAGTCACTCAGTCCTATCTGACTCTTTGTGACCCCATGAACTGTAGCACATGATTCACGGGGTGGCAAAGAGTCAGACACGACTGAGCGACTGAACTGAACTGAACTGAACTGTAGCATGCTAGGCCTACCTGTCCATCACCAACTCCCAGAGTTTACCCAAACTCATGTTCATTGAGTCAGTGATGCCATCCAACATTCTCATCCTCTGTCGTCCCCTTCTTCTCCTGCCCTCAATCTTTCCCAGCACCAGGGTCTTTTCAAATGAGTCAGCTCTTCGCATCAGGTGGCCAAAGTATTGGAGTTTCAGTTTCAATATCAGTCCTTCCAGTACACACTCAGGACTGATCTCCTTTAGGATGGACTGGTTGATCTCCTTGCAGTCCAAGGGACTCTCAAGAGTCTTCTCCAACACCACAGTTCAAAAGCTTCAATTCTTCTGTGCTCAGCTTTCTTTATAGTCCAACTCTCACATCCATACATGAACACAGGAAGAACCATAGCCTTGACTAGACGGACCTTCGTTGGCAAAGTAATATCTCTGCTTTTGAACATGCTATCTAGGTTGGTCATAACTTTCCTTCCAAGGAGTAAGCGTCTTTTCATTTCATGCCTGCAATCACCATCTACAGTGATTTTTCAGCCCCAAAAAATAAAGTCAGCCACTGTTTCCACTGTTTCCCCATCTATTTGCCATGAAGTGATGGGACTGGATGCCATGATCTTAGTTTTCTAAATGTTGAGTTTTAAACCAACTTTTTCACTCTCCTCTTTCACTTTCATCAAGAGGCTTTTGAGTTCCTCTTCACTTTCTGCCATAAAGATGGTGTCATCTGCATATCTGAGGTTATTGATATTTCTCCCAGCAATCTTGATTCTAGCTTGCGCTTCTTCCAGCCCAGTGTTTCTCATGATGTACTCTGCATAGAAGTTAAATAAGTAGGGTGATAATATACAGCCTTGATGGACTCCTTTTCCTATTTGGAACCAGTCTGTTCTTCCATGTCCAGTTCTAACTATTGCCTCCTGACCTGCATACTGGTTTCTCAAGAGGCAGGTCAGGTGGTCTGGTATTCCCATCTCTTTCAGAACTTTCCAGTTTATTGTGATCCACACAGTCAAAGGCTTTGGCATAGTCAATAAAGCAGAAATAGATGTTTTTCTGGAACTCTCTTGCTTTTTCGATGATCCAGTGGATGTTAGCAATTTGATCTCTGGTTCCTCTGCCTTTTCTAAAACCAGATTGAATATTTGGAAGTTCACAGTTCATGTATTGCTGAAGCCTGGCTTGGAGAATTTTGAGCATTACTTTACTAGCATGTGAGATGAGTGCAATTGTGTGGTAGTTTGAGCATTTTTTGGCATTGCCTTTCTTTGGGATTGGAATTAAAACTGACCTTTTCCAGTCCCATGGCCACTGCTTAGTTTTCCAAATTTACTGACATATTGAGTGTAGCACTTTCACAGCATCATCTTTCAGGATTTGAAATAGCTCAACTGGAATTCCATCACCTCCACTAGCTTTGTTTGTAGTGATGCTTCCTAAGGCCCACTTGACTTCACGTTCCAGGATGTCCAGCCCTAGGTGAGTGATCACACCATCGTGATTATCTGAGTCACGAAAATCTTTTTTGTACAGTTCTTCTGTGTATTCTTGCCACCTCTTTTTAATATCTCTGCTTCCTTTAGGTCCATACCATTTCTGTCCTTTATTGAGCCCATCTTTGCATCAAATATTCCTTGGTATCTCTAATCTTCTTGAAGAGATCACTAGCCTTTCCTATTCTATTGTTTCCTCTATTTCTCTGCATTGATGGCTAAGGAAGGCTTTCTTATCTCTCCTTGCTTCAAGTAGGTGTTTGTAATAAATAGTTTTCCTGGGATTATAAATGTTATCTGGGGTTAGGTTAGTTCTACACAAGCTACGTTAGCATAAGCGGAATTTAATATGAAAAGTTTCAAAATCTTATTTTTAAATCTTATTTTTAATGAATAAAATGTCATGCAGAGATAGAGTTATTGGTGACTGATGTTGTTGTTTAGTTGCCACGTCATGTCTGATTCTTTAGTGACCCCATGGACTGTAGCTGCCAGGCTCCTCTGTCCATGGGCTTTCCCAGGCAAGAACACTGGAGTGGGCTGCCATTTGCTTCTCCAAGCACTCTTCCTGACCCCAGGACTGACCCCGCATCTCCTGCGTTGGCAGGTAGATTCTTTACCAGTGAGCCACCTGGAGGGAAGCCTACTGGTGATTAGATTAATTTAAAAAAAATTTATTCACATTTTAAAACACACTGTGGGCATTTGTGTATGTGTGTGTGTGTATGTGTGTGTGAAGGCAGCAAGAAGAAAAAAGTATCTTCCAAAAATAGAAAATTTGAAAAACCAGACTTTAAGTAAGAGAGACAATGTTCTTCATGATGAACACATAACAATAAAAGTACAATAATGACTGCATACAGATGCCTCCTTTAAAGGCATAAAATAATCTGCTTTTTGATATAACACAGTCTTTGATATTTTTCAAATGAATAAATGTAATGTCAAATGAATAAATAAAGCATTTCAAGCTCAATATAAAATCTAAATATTATAGATTTCCTTTTCAAAATATGATTAACAGAATATCAGTTTTTCATAGTATAATGCATCCTTTAAGAAAATAAAAGAGCTACATGTTTAAGTAATTGTGGGAAAGTCTAGGCTTACATATTTAAAGAGAAGAGATTAACATATTTGAAGAGATATGTTAGTATTAAATATATTTATTTAAATATAATTTATGTAAATTTTAATATATTTATGTAACTATGTTTTGAGAATATAATTCTTAATTATACTTAATTTCAAAGATAATGATAATTGACTCAAAATGAAAAGCAAGCATGAAACAGATGCTTCTGTTTCATCATATTACAAAAATAAAAGGTGCATGACTCATGCTCTATTACCACAAAATTCAAATAAAAAGATCATGATCTTCCCATCTAGAAGTCAGATTAGTTGCAATACATTTCATCAAAACATATCTTTATCTAATTTCTTCACTGTACTAAGTTGTTCAGCATCTACCTACTTATATATGTGGCAGTGACTTATTTTAAAAAATTAATAATAAACTTGATCTTGCATAAGGAAATCATAAAAATCACCATTCATTCCGGTCAGCGTCACAGTTGCAGTAATACTGAGAATCAACGCAGTTCCCCTCCAATCCACAAGTACATTTTTGAGGATCAGGCAAAGAACCTCCCCAGTAAGTTTGTGTTTCGTTGGTTCTTCCAACCCACCAGCTCAGAGGGGCTCCATCTGAAAAATAAAGGTGAGAAAAACGACATCTGCTTTGTAACCCGTGACCTTCCATCCCAGTATAATTCCCTTCTTTCCCAAATCATTAAAAAGAATGAAAGGAGGAAAGACTGGTTTGATGTAGTGATATTCCAAACTTCATAACTGATGGTATTTCCTTAAGAAAGCTTTTTAAAAAAAATATTTCATTATTTAAGCTTAAATTATTGATATATTTTTCTTTGAGTAGGAAAGAAACCAGCAGTTTCTATTTAATTCAGGCATAATATAAAAAAAATGTATTGAGAGTTCACACACGCCATTTCTTTTATTTAATAATTTTTTGAAACAACAAGGCATCAAATTATAATCCACAGTAATTAACATATGAGAAACAAAATTGATTTGAGAACATAATATGCCTACTAGAACATTATGAAATGCTGTGTAAAGTCAGTGATTTATCTCAATATACTTATCGACTAAAGATAAACTAGCTGTTTAGGCATGGTATGGCATTCCCTCGCTATGATTCAAGATATATTTGAAAGTACATATTTTTTCTTCTGTTTACTGGCTTGGCTACTTCTTCAGAGACTACAGAAATAACACTGAAAGATCTTTATGCCCAAAGCAAATACGACACTCAAAAACAAAGTTTCCCTCAACCAAATGCATTTCTTTCTATGATGAATGTTCAGTTACCAGCTCCTTCACAGAGCTAAGACTAAAATGATGCCAAGAAGCTAGAGCAAGGAATAGACGGAACATTTAGATATGGTTTGCAGGAAATCTGTCTTAGGGGAAAAACGAGTTAGAGGGGAAAAATCGCAGTCACTGGAGAGTCAGGGTGTGAGACGAAGGCAACATCAAATCAGTCAGCTCCTCAAAGGTGCGCGATCATCTTTCCACTGACTTTCAAACCTTTCAAGTTGTGGCCACTAGCCTTACTTTTACTAATTTCTCCCTTACTTACAAATGCCAATGCTCATAAATCTTACTATTACATTGGATCTGTGCTAATGCAGGTAAGTTCTCACTCAGCATTACTATACATTCCTGTGCACTGTGCCAAGAAATCAAGGAGCTGTTGGAGGCTAATGTTAACGTACTACTCAATATCAACAATCTTCATTCTCTTTAACTGCATGATTAACTCATCAACTGAAGGCAAAACCTACTTGAAACATTTACTAGATCTATTTTGACATACTGCTTAAAACATTATGTGGTTATAGATTTTTAAAAAATAAATCATTATTCTTAAATACTGAATAGTATTTTCACATCTAAATTTGCTATCTTCCCTAGGAAGTAGAAACCACTGAATATTTTAAGGATACCAAATACCTCTGATTTCCTTAGTCTTATTGAAGTGTCCTAAAGAATTTATATAAGAAAGAATTAAGAAAAGCGTGAGAAAATTTTTAAGTTGAAATTAAAACGATGAAATATCAGGAATGACGGTGGATCACCTCTACTCCCATAGTTATGAATAAAATTCCAAATGGCTTGAGTATTCCCACTGACCACCCTTGCAGTGTGCCGAGCTGGAGGACCCATATCTCGCTGGAAACATTTTCACAAACATCTCCACTTTATTCATCCACAATCACAGCACCATTATTGCTTGATGCTGTTATAGTTTCAAGATTTGAAACTGTAAATTTAACTTGTCTCACACCACCTTCCTGATCTTTCCCGTACATTCCTTATTACAACCTCAAAATCCAAACTGTTCCCTCTTTTTCACCTCAAATCCATTCTATATGGATTCTAGGGTCATGGATCTGAAGAAAATCTGTGTATTCAATGGATACCCCCAACCCCGGTTCTAGAGCCTTCTAGAATTTACTATTCTCTTCGCCAGTGGCTCCCAAGCCTGGCTGAAACACCTGGGGAGCCTCAAGAGCAAGATGTGCGGCGCCACCAGCCCTGACGCAGGAAACGCCTTCACAGTCACTGCCATCCCCTCGTCATCGTGTGGGGCTCAGCTCGCTCACTAGCATCCTTGGGGATTTTGTTTTCTGGTTCTTTTAGAGTTTGACTCATTTGTGACTCTGACCATTGCCTTTCCTTTTCTTTCTTCTCTAGTCAAGCAACTTAGTTCCATTTTGTTTCATCACATTCATTTACCCTTCTGTATTTATGTTCTCTTTCCTCTTAGAAGGGTTTCCCTTGTGGCTCGGCTGGTAAAGAATCTGCCTGCAATGCGGGAGACCTGGGTTCAATTCCTGGGTTGGAAAGATCCCCTGGAGAAGGAAAATGCTACCCTCTTCAGTATCCTTTCTTCATGGGGTCACAAAGAGTCGGACACGACTGAGTGAGTTTCAATTTTCCTCTTAGACTACACTTCCATACTTGCTTATCTATTTTTATAGATTCCAAGATAGATATTCACTAACAATGAACCATCAGTCTCATACTAAACTGGTAGGATCACTGTAAGCATGATGCACTGGAGAGCTGGAAAGAGAGGTGAGTGAAGTGAAGTTGCTCAGTCGTGTCTGACGCTTTGCTACCACATGGACTGTAGCCCACCAGGCTCCTCAGTCCATGGAATTTTCCAGGCAAGAGCACTGGAGTGGGTTGCCATTTCCTTCTCCAGGGGATCTTCCCAACCCAGGGATCAAACCTGGGTCTCCCACATTGCAGGCAGACGCTTTACTGTCTGAGCCACCAGGGAAGCTCACTTCAATTTCACTTTGTATGTGTTATCCCACCCTCCACCTGGTGGCATGGAGGTGTCTAGACAGAAGAGTCTGTATTGGACAGAGGATCGAGGAGGACATCAGAGCTTCTTAAACAGTACAGGGTCCTGATGGAAGCAGTGTTTCTTAAAGGTTAATTTTCTTTACACAGATTAATCATGTGGATGCTACATTGGGTGGGTAGGAGATAAGGACTGATGGCCAGTTGAGAGGCCAGTAGGAAAGGTCTTGCAATAGCTTCATGTATCCGGTCATTAAAGCCTACATGGAGGCAGACCTGGTGGAACTCCAGATAATCTCACATAATGAGACGTTCTAAAGGGAGAAAACACAAACTAGAATCAGAATTTAGGAGCAGAAACTGATTATTAAAGGTAGAATAAGAGAAAGAGTTAAACATGGTTTTCTGATTCCTATTTGAGCTACTGGGAAAAAAAAAAAAGCCATGTTTCCAGCAGCCTGCTCTAATTTTCAGTTATACCCAGAGGGTAACTTGTCAACAATCCGTGAAAGAGTCACACGGAAGAGTCACTTTCAGAAAATGGAGTCATATTTTTATTAGCTCTTTCCCATGATAAAAACAAACTGAATGTGTCAGTTGCCCTTTACAAGGGACCGACACTGAGCATTCACCGAGTGTAAGGAGGAAGCCCTTTCTGTGCAGCCCTCCAACTGAAGCCAGAGAGAGACGCCAGAGACAATCAAGGCTTTGAACAAAGCTCAGTGTCAGCTGACCTTGTTCTTTTCTTCAGGCAACAGCATCTCCGTGACTTCCCGACTGTGACAGGCTTGCTAAACACTTGGGGAGCACACGCCCTGGGTAGCTCTTTGCCAGCACCTTGGCACAATTAAACTCTGCAGGAGCTGATGCAGTAAGGCACCCCATGGGTAGGGGGATGGATGCCCCAGTTCACTTACCTTCCTTGCTTACAAGCCGCGACTTCTTGCAGTAGTAGGTCAGCTCCTGTTCACAGTGCTCTGCGCGGTTAATGGTGGCCTGGAGTTGCTCCATGCTGGCCACATACTCGAAAAACCCAGTGTAAGGGTTCTCTGGGTTGGTATTTCGGACTCTTGTGACATCAGAGCCATTGTGCTGTATGATGGTCCACGCAGTTTCTTGTATGCAGAAATGGGGGAAGAAAGAGAGGAGACCATCACTAGTCTGCAAAAGTTAAAATAAATAAAGAAAATCAAAATCACCTTTTATCTGAGTCAAATTTTTCTAGTCATCAAACCTCTCTGAGAGGTAGAATCAATACAAATGGATTCTTAAAATTTTAAAATTATAGTAAAATGATTATTTTCCCTGAAGTTTATATGATTGCCATGCATTTGCAGTGTTTTTATTCTACTTTTTCATATAATTCAGCCAGAAAGTATTCATGGTAAAAATATTAAGAAAACTGATTATTAAATTTTGTACATTTCATCAAATCTGACATTCTACTTTTAAAAGATGCATCATTAATTTTGTTTAAGAAAGAAAAGAATAATGCTGCCTATTATAACTGTAAAACACTGCTGATTGTTGATACATCCTGAATTCAGAGATGTTACAGTATGAAAAAAATGCATCTTTGAATCTTTAAAATATTTTAAATTACATAACATAAGCAATGATTTATCCATCCTTGGAAATCATCCATGCTGCCAGCAAAAAGAAAGTCAACTTTTTATGGCCCATATACCTCCCTTCAGACAACTTTTAATTATGCGTGTACATCTATTTCCTTTTTAAATCAAGCTTCAGAGCACTTTTTTTTAATAATATGGGAAAATGTACAAAATATCAAAGTGGGGAATGCAGGATACAAAACTATATGTAATATGATTAATCTACCTACACAAACACATACACATCACTACATATTCATAGGAGACAGATGCTAGGAAATTACACCAGGATTACACCTATTTCTTTTAAAGTCAAATTTGAAATATTCATTTAGGTACCATGTGACCCGCACAGTTATGCAGTGCAATAGCAAGTTATGCTTCTGAATACGTGGCACAGTATCAGCATCTTGACTCACAAGAAAAATAAAACATCTCTGCGTATGTGCGAGTCCTGAATGTCTGCAGACATTTCCATCACACTGATTACCAAAATTATTTAGATGAAATAAAAACCCTACAAGGGTTGTAACAGAAGATAGACATATTGTATCTGTCTTTCAACTTTCCCAGCAATCAACTTCATATTATATTTACCATGATATACGCAGGCCTAAGAACACATTAATCAAAAGGCCTCTGATTTAATAGGTGAGAAACAGATTGGAAGTTGTCAAAACTCTGCTATAAATGTGCCGTTAAGTCACATAACTCTTTGGTATTACAGAGGAAGAATCTAAATTGGAGGAAAACAGTCGGTAGAGATACCCAGCCCCCCTGTTTTCAGAGAATACATTCACATGGATCAACACAATCAGAGCAAGGAATTCCACTCCCACCCCTCTCCTGGTCATCAGAATTTTGAATGGAGAAGCCTGTTAAATAAATGAGACACGAGGCAAATTTGACAGCCATATTCTCTTCCATGAGTGGAACATAATTTTTCTCTGAAACCATAGCCTTTTATAGCAATAAAACCATTGCTTTCATTTCCACCTTGAATTTCAGCTGACTGAAAAGCCTGATCAGTAAATTGTCTTCCTCAAAGAGGACATGATATACAAGCTAGTGAAATTAATTATGGATGGCCAGACAGCAGGACAGCGAGAAGATCACCAGGAGACCCGAGTTTGCGGATCTGGCATGGGTCAGCACCCTTAAGAAAGTCAGGTGAAATCTGAGCCTCCATTTCCAAATTCTAAAAAAAAAAAAGGTAGGGGGGAGAATATAGGAGACAATCTATTAAGTCTGAAATTCTATCATTTTAGCCACGCAGTCTTGGCTATTAGAAATTTAAGATTATTAACTGGGCAAATGTGTTAACCTAGCCTCTGCTGGACTCTGCTTTTATTATTCAGCAGAACCATTCATCCTTTCTTGTAGGGAATCAATGGCATGGGTGAAGCAGCTCATCTCTGGCTGAGTAGCTGTCAAAAGAGCTGGACAATAAATCTACTTGAAGCCTTTGTCTCTTTGCCTTTCAGGTCATCCTTAGAGGGACTTCCCTATCGTTTAGCATCCTCTGGGTCATGATGAACACATCATGTTCTTTCAAGGTCTCTTAAGGTGGTGTAAGAAATCCAAGGCCACAGTGCATGTCAGCTGCTAAAGGGCAGCTCAGAGAAATGTCTCCTTTTGAAATTCTAAAATTTCCATATTATGATAGTTTCTGCAAGCGAGTTCACTTTCAATAAAAGGTGCTACAAAGATGAAGCTATGCGGACACTGCACTTATCAGCAATTAAGATGTCCAGGGCAAAGGAGAGAGAATGAAAGCATCACAGTGGATTCTGGGCAATGGACGTGAGGGCCCAACATCCAGGCTCCATTTCTCATGTGTTTTACTAACAGAGGAATCTCTGCAAACTGTCATACTGTTCTTTTGGACATGATCATGGTATCCAATGTTTCTACAAATACCTGCTTAGAAATTACAACTATAAAAGACAAAGACTTCACTATGTGTAATTCAGTGTTCTGTGATTTATTAAATCGGGTTTTCCCACTGGTCTGTAAGCTCTACTAGAAGAATGATGGATTCTAACTCGCTAATCATAGCACCTCTAGTGCGTGGCTGGGCACAACGTGCAGAGAAAGACACTAGTTACTGAAGGGATAAATAAATGAGTGACTAGAACCAAAGCACTGCCCAGACTAGAGCACAGTCTTCCAGGCGATCTGTGTGATTCTCCTTTTAGCTGCTTTCGAACTTTGGAAATAGTAGACATCTGATGCTACTGCAAAATAATGCTAAGGCTGCAGCTATGAAGGGTATGAGACCTCCCACTTGCAAGCTAACAAGTTATCTTGCCTTCTATGTGCGCACTAGAGTTGCACCATGACACAGGGACCCCTAAAATACGAGACCTGGAGCTTACAGAGGATGGCTGGCACACCTCCACCCCTCCTAAGAGTGAGAGAGGACTCTGGAATGCAACAAATCTTCTTCAAGGAGGAGGCGGGCAGTCCTCAGGTGTTTATCACTTAGAAGGTAGGCAAATAAATCTGGAGGAGATAAGCTTTGAATTTCTCCAGAGAAGTCCACTATCTCTAACTTGTAAGACATATTTAATCATCCTTTAACACAGACTTACTTTGTTGTTGTTTGTTTTGCTTAGCAAGAAAGTCATTGTTTCCTTACAACAAGTAATTGCTGTCTACAGGCTGGCCAATCTACCTGCTAGAGGCTGTCTGGGTTCCTCTGCTGTGGAAGAAGCTGGTTTTGCCTCCACTGGCACAGTCATTTCAGTATTACCGATGTAGAGATATATCTGTTCTTTGAAACTTCTTACAACTGGCTATTATATCTTACCAGTTTCCTCATTAGTAAAGTGAAAGTGTAAGTCGCTCAGTCGTGTCCGCCTCTTTGCAACCCCATGGACTATACAGTCCATGGAATTCTCCAGGCCAGAATACTGGAGTGGGCAGCTGTTCCCGTCTCCAAGGGATCTTCCAAACCCAGGGACTGAACCTAGGTCTCCTGCATTGCAGGCAGATTCTTTACCAGCCAAGCCACCAGGGAAGCCCCCTCATTAGTAAAGTGAAAGGGAAAGTGAAATCACTCAGTCATGTCCGACTCTTTGCGACCCCATGGACTGAGGCCTACCTGGCTCCTCCGTCCATGGGATTTTCCAGGCAAAGGTATTGGAGTGGGGTGCCATTGCCTTCTCCAGAGGATCTTCCATTATTAGTAAGGTAAACATTACATAAAATCTTCAAAACGTGTTTAGCTTTTATTTTTTATATCTGTGTAAGAGTCATGATTTAATTTTTTTGAAAATGATCCTTTACCAAATGCAAAGAGAGTTGTCAAGGTAAGGAAACACAGGGAAATGAGTAAAGAGAGAGAGCAGAAAAATCTATGAAATTAATATATACGCTAAAACACTGAAAGGCATTTTAGGCCTACTGGTGTAGACCTGAAGTGATTTCTCTCCCTGAAGTGATTTCTAATATATAGACTGTATGTTAAGCAACTGAGTAATTAAGAACTTGATTTATCTTGGGCTGACTGCTATTTTTTAATGTGATAACAGTGTAAAGAAAAAAAAAATGCTGTTTAAGCAACACAGTTGCAGAGTGCGTATTCCTTCAGGATTAATAGCTGCGGTGACAGAGGTGATAAAGACTTTAAGAACAGGCCGGAAGTGCTGTGTTAAGGAAAGCTGAGAGACAAAAAAGCAGCTAGCATCCTGGAGCAAAAGCGGATGTAAACAAGGCGCATTTAAATAATGGTAGTGAGTTATTAACTCTCATAGCTATTAGGAAGGTCTCTATTGTTGAAATCCCTGTAGTAAAGATAGTTTTGCTGTTTTAAGTCTCACTCTCCAGCCTTCTCATGAAAGGGTCTCAAGAGCCCTTATCTCGGAATCACATGGGGAGCTTGCATTTAATAGAGCAGAGACCCAGGTCTTGGTCTCTAAACTTACTGAGTCAGTGAAACTAAATCCAGGAGTCTTGGAAGTGGGTGCCCAGGAAAAGGTGAGCTTAAGCCATAGAATTATCATTTCCACAAAACTTCAAAAGCCACAGCTGTACCGCCTCATCACTTTCTCCACACTGAAAAGATGTCCTCACAGTGTAATGTTTGATGAGACATTTCTTACATAAAACTATTTCAATATAGAAAAGGCTTTCATGAAGAAGAAGAAAAAAAGTCCTGTACATTACAACAGAGACAACCACTGGGATTCACATTATCCTAAAATTTTTTAAATTTTATTTAGAAGACTGTGTTTAGAAAAAATTTTCAGACTTTTAAGTTTCAGAAATTATCCATTCAAAAGAGATTTTCTTTGTATCTTTTAGCTTGTAATGGTTAAAGAAATTAAATCCATGTGGATTTGTCTGTTGGATATTAATTCTTGATTAAGAATTTTTTCTTTAGTTACACATTTGAAAACTACCAATCCAGCCTTTTGTCTTGCCTTCAAAATTGGTATACCTGATTGCTGTACCTTGAGGATAGGTTATTGGTTACAGGCAATGAGACGCTGATAGAATGTAGCCTTTTCTAGAGGAAACATTTTCAGGCTGGGAGACAGACCCAGGTTTCAGCTCTTGATCTATCCCTAATGATATTCCTCAGCCTGCCTCCATGAACTTCCCTGAGTCTTGCTTTTCTCATTTGCAAAACCAGATGAGTAAGGAAAGCCTCAAGTTGTGACATGTATTTTTCACCGGCTTGTTACATTCTGGGACTGTCACTTTTGTTTGAATATATTTCAACATTCTGGAGCTTCTGAAAACACTTTGCTGTCTCCTAACTGGGTTATCTTTGTCTCTGTCTTCCACCGCTTGCTCTTCAAAGGGTTTGAAGCTTTGTGAATGTCCTCTTTTTCATTAATACTTTTTGATAACCTTGGTAAAGCACCTCAAGGAACTAAGATAGGCATTAGTAATGTAATATAATAAGGTAAATGTTGATTTATTAGAAAATAAAATAATTCCTCTCAATAAAGTGAAATTAATAATTTCTTTACCATTGAGATGGTCATGAAAAATGCACACGGCCTATAAATTACTAAAGTATTATGCATAAAAACATAACATAGCCAACGTATGTATGTGTATCAGATTCTCATTTATGAATTTGGCTACTCACTAAAACTTATTTGAATCCCCAAATCAGTTCTTGAGGCGTTCCTGCATGTCTGCAGGTACAAAGCCAAAAAAATTAAAAGTTGCCCAATATGAATTTCAGTTGCCCAGCTGAAGTTGAACAGAGCCAGGCTGTGACTCCTCGCTTCAGCT
This sequence comes from Bos indicus x Bos taurus, assembly GCF_003369695.1. Taxonomy (NCBI): domain Eukaryota; kingdom Metazoa; phylum Chordata; class Mammalia; order Artiodactyla; family Bovidae; genus Bos; species Bos indicus x Bos taurus. The sequence continues at coordinate 62,131,106 of NC_040093.1, forward strand.
CTCATCCTGTAAACATGTATTCTATTTGTCGCATGTTCTTTGTTGATTTCACTCTGGTTCCTAAGCACAAGAAGGCTATGTTGCGCCTCCTGGCAACACACGGGATCGATACACTTCCTTCAGGTGTGAGTTCTGGTGCTGTTGGTTGTGAGTTCAGTGTTAATTAATTAACAGAATGCATTAAATAAGGTGTCTTTAATCTGAAACACAAGTGAAACAAGGTCATATATTGATCAGTTGAGAATACTGTGACTAGAAGCCTGCAGGAATTTAAGTGAAAGTTAAAGTCGCTCAGTTGTGTCCAACTCTTTGCTTCCCCATGGTCTATACAGTCCATGGAATTCTCCAGGCCAGAATACTGGAGTGGGTAGCCTTTGCCTTCTCCAGGGGATCTTTCCAACCCTGGATCGAAGCCAGGTCTCCCACATTGCAGGTGGATTCTTTACCAGCTGAGCCACAAGGGAAGCCCAAGAATACTGGTTACCTAATCTTACTGTAATTCCCTGGAAGCAATGGTCCAGTATTCATAAATTCAAGTGACTGTGGTTACTTTATAGAACATAACTATCACGGATAATGAGAATTCTCTGTGTGTGTGTGTGTGTGTGTGGTGTTTCTTAGAGCTCTAAGAATACAGACACTTAGCAACTTCGAGGTGTCTGAACCGCAGAATCAAAACTTCATAAAGCAAGTACATGGGTATAGTTCAGGGTGCTTGGTGGCAACACAGGATTCACAGGGATACAGTGACAGATTGTTGAATCTCACTCAAAACCCTCATTAAACAGGAAAAAAATCAAAAAGTTATTTGACACCTGAATTCATATTATTCAATTGCAAAATTTTCCTTTTCTGTCTGTGAAGTCTTCTCACACTTACTATGTTTAATTCTCACAAATAGAGCAGCTGCTACTGCTGCTAAGTCACTTCAGTCGTGTCCGACTCTGTGCGACCCCATAGATGGCAGCCCACCAGGCTCCCCCGTCCCTGGGATTCTCCAGGCAAGAACACTGGAGTGGGTTGCCATTTCCTTCTCCAATGCATGAAAGTGAGAAGTGAAAGTGAAGTTGCTCAGTTGTGTCCAACTCTTAGCGACCCCATGGACTGCAGCCCACCAGGCTCCTCCGTCCATGGGATTTTCCAGGCAAGAGTACTGGAGTGGGGTGCCATTGCCTTCTCGCTGCCCAAAGAGACTAAGACAGGCAGTATTTCCAATGATGGTAGAGCAAACTGAAGCCACCTGGCTATGTTATATGAAACATCCCTAAAAACACATTCTATAGTAATTTTCCAAAACATTTGTCAGCAAGATTTGCCACTACCTTGCAGCTTTTAGAATTACACTTTAATACAAAGGAACCGTTGCTCCCATATTCAACTGCCTTCTCAATATTTCATGAATGTGCAACAGATATCTCAAATTCAAAGTGTGTAAAACTGAGCTCATCTTTCCCCTCAAAACTCTCTGACCACATCTCAGACCACGGCAACTTAATCACTCCAGTTGCCGAAGCCAAAAATGTGGTGTTATTTTTTGGTTGCCTTTGTTTTCTCATTCCTCACACATATTCAATGAGAAAATTGAATCTCCGTCCACCATCTACATTGTATGATCCAGTGCAGACCACCTTCCTGGCTCTTGCCTGGATTCTTAATTACTTAAACTCAGTCTCCAAACAGGCTTCCTAACTCCTATACTCCTATTACACATATACATATTATTCATATGCATGTACATATTTGGTATATACCTATATATATATGTGTGTGTGTGTGTATGAATACATCTTCTAACTCTTTTCTACCTCTGCTCCTAGACAGGCATTTCCCAACACAGGACCAAACGTGATCCTATTAACGAAAGCCAGGTAGCATCTAGCATTGCTTAAAACTCTCCAAGGTCTTCGGAACTCACTCAGGGTAAAAACCAGAGACCTGACACGCTGTAAGGACCCCTGACTCTTCCTCTCCTGCCCCCTCCCACTTGATTATTTCTTGCTTTCCTGTACTTCAAGTTTGCTCACCACACTCCAGCCACACTGTATCTGCCGATCTTTTCTGAACACACACACGCAACACTCTCTCAGGACTTAGCATTTATTTCCTCTGCCCAGAAGGCTCTTTCCCTAGATATTCACTGCCAGATTTTAAGCAGTAAATCCTCCTCTACCATGCCTCCTGCTTCAATGCAATATTTCCTTTTTCTGTTTATTTTGCTCCATGAAATGCTGACCTCCTGACAAAGTGCTATCCAGTGTAAACTTTTTGCAATGATGGATTGGTGGCTATGCAGCAGTTAAACTGTGGCTAGTGAGACTGAGGAAATGGCTTTTAATTTAATTTTATTGTAATGAATCAATTCAGATTTGTACAACTTGTTTCATTTAGTTATATTAATTTCAATTAAATGTAAATCTAAATAGTGGCTACTACACAGCACAGTTCATCTAGAATCCATTTGTGTTTGACGATGAAGGGATCACGTCTTTTTACAGTATTTACACACAATTTCACCCAGCAGGTGGTTCAGTGGGTAAAGAATCTGCCTGCAATACAGGAGACACAGGAGATGCCGGTTTAATCCCTGAATTGGGAAGATCAGGGTAACTCACTCCAGTATTCTTGCCTGGAGAATCCCATGGACAGAGGAGCTTGGCAGGCTCCATAGGGTCCATGGGGTTGCAAAGAGTCGGACACAATTGAATTGACTGAGCACACACTGAAAAAACCATCTTTCCTTCACTGTACACGAATGCTACCTTTGCAATGAATCAACTATCCATATATGAGTCTGTTTACAGATTCTCTATCTCGTTTCATTGTCTGTCTGGTTTTCCTTGTGTCAATCACATGCTGTTTTACTCAATTTATCAGCGTAATGTCTATATTATAGCTGGTAGACTTGAGTCCTCCAACTTTATTCTTTAAGATTGATTTAGTTCTTCTGGCCCCTTCAAATTTGCTGGTAAAGTTTTAGAGTCTGCTTGTCAAGTTTCACCAAAACAATTATGAAAGTATTAGTCATTTAGTTGTGTCCAACTATTTGATCCCATGGACTGTAGCCTGCCAGGCTCCTCTGTCCATGGAATTCTCCAGGAAAGAATGGAGTGGGTTGCCATTTCCTACTCCAGGGGATCTTTCTAACCCAGGGATCAAACCCAGGGCTTCTGCATGCATGTGGATTCTTTATCATCTGAGGTACCAGGGAAGTCCAATTATACCAACCAACAAACACCCTGTTGAAATTTTAACTAAGGTTTGCACTCAATCAGTACCAAGTTGGGAAGAATTGACATTTATATCACCATATTGAGTTTTCTAGTCAATGAAAATTTTATATTTCTCCGTTTTTTAGGACTTAATTTATCTCAAGAGTATTTTACAATTTTCTGTGTAAAAGCTATGCACAACTTTCTTTAGATTTATTACCATGTATTTGAGATTTTTGATGCTACTAAAAATAGAATCTTCTAAAATTTCATTTTAATTACTTATTGCTGATATACAGAAATAAAATTAACTTTTACCTTAACTAGGTATCTAGCAATCATTCTGAATTTTAATACTCTGTATATTGTTCAGAAAACTCTCAATACATAACCTGGCCATCTACAAATAATGAGAGTCATTTTTTCTAGTATGTATGTCTTTCATTTCTTTCTCTTGCTTTATTACACTGCCTAGGACTTCCAAAAACAATGGTGAACAGAGTGATAATAGCAGGCATCGCTGCATTAATGTTGGTAACAGGGATAAATTTTTCAGTACTCCACAAAAAACTGTGATATATACTGTAGGTTTTTTTAATGGGTCCTCTTTAACAAATTAAGGACATTTCCTTCTACTGGTAATTTACTGAGTTTTCATTTTCTTTTTATCATGAATGGATGCTGCATTGAAGCAAACACATTTTCCAACACTATTAATTCCTATATAAGTTTATGTAGGTAAGGAATAAAATTCATTCTTACCCAAATTTAAGAAAATATTTTCAAAGCTTTCACATGCATCGATCTTTTTTCTTTCATTATTATTATTTAAAATATTTTTCAGCTTTATTTAGGTTGGCAAAATTGTGTGTATTTAAGGTATATAATGTGATGGTTTCATATAAATACACATTGTGAAATGCTCACCATAAACAAGATAATTAGCATTCATTACCACACTTGGTCACAATTTTCTCTTTTCATCCCCCTACTCCTCTCCCACTGGACAGTCACCTGCTTGTTCTCTGTATCTAGGAGCCTGTTACTCTTTTGTTATGTTTGTTCATTTGTTTTCTAGATTCTACACACAAGGGAAATCCTAGGTATGTATCAATCTTCTCAGAGGAATAAAGTCTATCCTTTTTGGATTGGGACTTAATAAGATACATTTATTATTAGATATTCTACACAGATAGCACATGCATAGAAAATAATGACATTTTAAATCACTACCATTAAACTATTTTTTTAAAGTTTGACTTTAAGTTCTTTTACTGAACAATATACATTTTAATCAAGTTGCAAATTACGTCAACTTATTGTTTCATTCTAATTTTGTGTTTAAAGTGTTCATGCAAATTTAACTGTTAAATGAAAGTTGATGAACTCACCAGTCATATTGCAATATAGAAGAAATGGTTCAAGGGGACCACTTCCATCTGCATCTATGTAGTAAAACCCTGAAGTATTTCCTTTATGCTTATAGGCTTCACATGACTGCTCGTATATGGCTGTTAAAAAAAAAAAGTGCAAGTGTCATCATAAGTGAAACAGTATAAAATTAATTTCTTAAATTTTAGTTTGGACACAAAATATTCCAAGTCTTGAAATTTAATATGTACATTACTGACCAAGAGAAAAGGTAATACACATTTTAAGACAAAACTCATTTTTTAAACAAATATGGATGAAAGAAGATTAGATAGAGAAAAGAAAGAATGGGATTGTATTTTATGGCATTTCATTTTATTACTAAAGGAATGCAAGATTATTCATTTAAAATGAAATTTTAGTTTATTTTTACATTAGGTAAAACAACAAAATAGAAGGTAGGTGTTTTAAATGCTAAGATTCTTTTAAGTATAATTTGACCTCAATTTTGTACATCCATCCAAATGGATCTTTCAACAATCACTTTGGAATTTCTAATTCTAGTATCACCTTGTAAAAACCTAACATCTGAAGCACAATAATGTAATCTCCTTGAATAAGCTGCTGTTATCCAAAAATTAAGCATCAGAAAAGCTTTAAATAATGCTGCAACTAGTCACTTTTCTCACATAAAATCCTTTTTTTCCCATAAAACAAGATGATTTACAAAGCTTCTTGTGAATAATTTAAAAAGTAATTTACAAAAGAAACTTTTTCTAATGCTCTGTAATGAGAATTTAAGATAATTAAAATTCAAAGCAAAAGAAATGCTGATATAAGATATGCCCTCAATTGGCCTAAATGTGTTTTGATCCATCATTGGATATTTTTAATTTTACAATTATATATTTGCCATGTACAAGTCTTGATATTAGCAACTCTATACGATACACTCATTTCACTGAAGACTTGGCCAATTATAATGGTGATTTCCATCAAGCTTTTAATTTTGTGGAATGAGAAATAAACCATCCCCTGAATGTCCTTCCTTGATCTAGTCTAAATTTTTCAAAACTATGTTAATGAGTTTTTAGACAGTATGAAATACTGTAACTAATTTTTTTTAGCGTTACAGAGATTTCAGATAAACATACAAATTTACTTCTCTACTCCTCCACAATTCCTTGTTTCTATTTTGCTCCTACTGTACATTACATAGGAGGAGATATAAGATGGATTGTTTTCTAGGCACATTTGTATTTTATGCAGTGAAACGGGCATGTGAAAGGGCTAATTTCTATATTTCTGTATGCTTATACATGTGTTGACAAATTGCTTGAAGGAGGTTGGGATACACACATAACTTTGCCATGAGGGCTGGTATTAGAAAGGACATACAACTGTGTGAGTGCTTTTGCTTTATGTGTATTACTTCACTTTTTAACAGGACTGTTTAAAATATTATTTTCTAATAAAATCTTTTAAAAGACTCCATTGCTAACCTGCCTTTTACTCAAGCTAATGATGGTGATGACTTCATTATAGCCAGGTTTGTTATCTTGGCCCCATTTCTCAGAATAGTTTTTGGCAAAAAATTTTGATTCCTACTTGCTCAAGAACCTAATAAATGAATTTAACGATTGGATCAAGTTGTGGGCTACTGATGAAAATAGTTATTTATCATCTAATTTTTTTTTTGGCTCAGAGATGTTTGTGCTTATATTTAGATTCAGTCACAGCTAACAGTTGAAAATAAACAATTAGTTAAAACACATTCAATTAGCTTTGTGTTTTGAATTAGTTGCTGTAATTGGGATGATGGTGGGTATGAAAAATTAAAATACACCGTCATTCTGGTACTGGTGATCCAGGGTAGGAAAGTTGGCCTGGCTTTAGCGACAGCAGGTGTCCTTTCTGATCTTACAAGGCATTCAGTCCACACAGTTGATTGTGGAGGCGTGAGGGTGAGCCCAGGAGCTCCCCACCTAGACTCATGCCCTCTCCAGCTCTGAGTCAGGACTTCTGAGGGTCCCTCGTGGGGCCTCCGGGGCTGGGAGCCCGGAGCTCCAGTCTCAGCTCCGGCAGGAGTACAAAGCAGTTCACAGTGACGAGACAGGAGACAGGAGACTGAGGACTCCACCTAAGGCCCTTGCCTGAAGTCACGGCTGCGTGTCAGAGGACTAGGAGTTAAGCTGCTCACAGTCAGCAATAATATGAAAAAAATGAGAAGGAAAAAAATGGGCATTTGTGCTGAACAAGTAGACAAGAAAATGACATGAGTCTTAACAACACACACAAATTTTCACCAGAAAAGAACACACAGCTTCTAAAACAGGAAAAGAAGATGGTTGTGGTACCAGGCTCTGGAGTATAATTACACACGCCCACATTCTCACTGTGCCTCAACTATTTCAGGCACTTTGGGCAAGCTGATTAATCTCTCTCTGCTACCTACCGGGTGGTAGGTACCCGGTAGCAATAACAATACCCACCTACAAGGGCGGTCATCACAAGTAACTGAGCTGGGACATACAAAATACTAGAGCAGTACCCGGCATTTAGAAAATACTCAATGAAATTAACTATTATGATTAATATGATTTCGACCATCCTTATCCTCACCATTTTTATTAATGGAGTTGCAAGAGAATTTAAGGGCTTCCCAGGTGGGTCAGTGGTAAAAAATCCACCTGCCAATACAGGAAAAGCGGGTTTGATCCCTGGGTTGGGAAGATCCACTGGAGAAGGGAATGGCAACCCACTCCAGTGCTCTTGCCTGGGAAATCCCATGGGTAGAGGAGCCTGGACAACTACAGTCCATGGGGTTGCAAAGTGTTGGACATGACTGCGTGACAAAGAGAATTTAGGGATTACCTATTTGGCACTATAGTTTATGTTTATCCTTAGCTACCTTTTTTTTCTACATGTATTTTCTCCTTGCAGGCTCTCCTACTCTTTTCTGTCTTATGTGTTTCTATAAGCTACCTTGCCTACTTTATGAAAAGAAGTGCGGATGAAAAATAAACTGGAAATCAACTGAACGCTAAGGTTCAGGGTTGTACGCACATGGACATATAAACATATACACAACAAAGAAAAGGAAATGAACAAGGGAGCCGGGACAGAGGCAAGAACAGGGAGGTGTGTTTGGCTTACAGTTGTGGCACGTTGCTCCCCTGTACCCAGTGTTTGCACAGTTGCAATGAAAGGTGTCCCACGACTGGGAGCACTCACCGCCATGTTCACAATAGTTAGGCAAACACCTAAAAGGAGGTGCAGATACAGTTACTACTACTCACCGTGAAATGTCACAAAATACTGATAAATTACACATGATCATGTGAAAGAAGAATGTAAACAGTAATCTAAAGAGTAAATAGAGTGTTACTCATGGTCATCCCACGCCTCTCATGTGGTATGGGGGTAAAGAATCCACCTGCCAATGCAGGAGCCGCAGGAGGCGTGGGTTTGATTCCTGGGTCGGGAAGATCCCCTGGAGAAGGAAATGGCAACCTGCTCCAGTATTCTTGCCTGGAGAATCCCTTGGACAGGGAAGCCTGGCAGGCAATAGTGCCTGGGGTCGCAAAGAGTCGGGCACAACTGAGCACACACAGTGGTCATTCCATCTGTTGTTGCTGCTGCTGCTGCTAAGTCGCTTCAGTCGTGTCCAACTCTGTGCGACCCCAAAGATGGCAGCCCACCAGGCTCCCCCGTCCCTGGGATTCTCCAGGCAAGAACACTGGAGTGGTTGCCATTTCCTTCTCCAATGCATGAAAGTGAAAAGTGAAAGTGAAGTCACTCAGTCATGTCTGACTCTTCGCAACCCCATGGACTGCAGCCTACCAGGCTCTTCTGTCCATGGGATTTTCCAGGCAAGAGTACTGGAGTGGGGTGCCATTGCCTTCTCCGCCATCTGTCCTTCTGGGATCTTAATCACAGAACTCTAAGTTCATCAGACTTCAACCAGTTCTCAGGTAGCTGTGACTGTTAATTTTCACCATGTCCTATTATATCATAGCCCTCTCTTTTTCCTAAGCAATGCAACAGTGATTTAGTATGTTGCCAGAAACATCAATAGTTTACACAAAACAACATTTAATCATACTGATTTCCCACACTGAACATTTAAAGGAAGCGGCTATAAAGAAGGGGGAAGGAAAGAAGGAAGTGGGGTGGAGGGGCAGCCCTGTTCCCTGGTGTGCACACCAAGGAACGCTGAGGACATACAGTGGGTCCCAGCAGCGGGCCAGGGTGCGTTGGGGTGCTGAATCAACACCACAGGCGCTCCCAGGACATTTTACATTTTGAAGAGAAATAAGGCAGACTCAAGAGCTGTCAAGCACTGTGCCACTGACTAGCTTGAGGCAGTTAAATTCCCACATTAGATCGTAATAGGTTCCTTTTAATCACGTCTTATCTTGGAGAAGCTGGCCCTTCGGTAGTTGACACAAAGTAATGCCATGTGAAATCATGTTGAAAAAAGGTAAGGGCAGCAGTGTTTGATGTGACTCCAAGTTTTGAAAGGTTGTACACTACATTAAAAATAAAGTTAAATTTTTTCTAATTATATATATATATATATATATATATATATATAAAATAAATGTATAAATAACTTTTTCAAAAGGTTTCTAAATTGTTAGGACATAAACACTTATAAAGTTGCCTGGAACCAAGTAACTGTTTAAATGAAAGCATGAGTTGTCCCTTTTGACTCAGAGCAGTGAAAAAAAACCACTGAAATGCATAAGGCGCCACAGACAAAAAAAGTTAAAGAGCTTCTGGTATCAGCTCAAATCACCCTGATCAAATAACTGATGCTTTTTAGAATTTAAATGGAAAGTTATAATGAGACCAAGGCTTGAAATGCTCTCACTCACCCCAGAATAAAAAATAAATTACAAAATCTGTTAAGAACATATTCTTGATGAAGTTTCTGCCATCTCCTTTTGTAAAAACTAAGATTGGGAACTTCACGTTTTGCTAACAGGATCTTCCCAATTTTAACATGACCATCACTGCTAGTGTGGATGACTGAACCTTCCCGCCGGTCCCTGGAGGCTATTACCCACTGAGGGTGAGCTCCCTGCTTCTGTGAGAGCCGACCCAGGGTGCCTTGCTCCAGGCCTTCCTCCAAATCAGGATTGATGATCCCAAGCTGGTGTGGCTGTAACTATGGAGATGGTCACTGTTATTCCCCACATCAACCCAACTGAGGTTTATCATCTCAATTCTCCCTTACATATTATCTTTCATTATAGAAAGAACCATTTTATCTACAAATTGAGTTAAATAAGTACATATTCATAGAGAGGAAATGATGTCCTAATACATTATTAAGTTAGATCATAATGATTTTTTTCTACATATGACATAGTATCTGCTGCTGCTAAGTCGCTTCAGTCATGTCCGACTCTGTGTGACCCCATAGATGGCAGCCCACCAGGCTCCCCCATCCCTGGGATTCTCCAGGCAAGAACACTGGAGTGGGTTGCCATTTCCTTCTCCAATGCATGAAAGTGAAAAGTGAAAGTGAGTCACTCAGTCGTGTCCAACTCTCTCCTCCATCCATGGGATTTTCCAGGCAAGAGTACCAGAGTGGGTTGCCATTGCCCTCTCCAGACATAGTATCTACCAGTGTTCAAAATAGCATCAACAGACAGTGATACAGTAAATGGTCTTCAGATGTAACAGATGTGTGTTTATGTTGACAAAATGTTTCATACAAATAGAAAATTATTTTTAGAACTCAGAATTAATGTATTTTCTCAAAATATATACTGAACATGACTACATGCTGGGTTAAGTTTGTCACATTGCTTATTTTTTTTAATCTGGAATTGCCATGATATTTCATTGAACTCAATAATTAAAAATAAATGCCTTCATGAGTGGCAAGATTATTTTGCTACAGTTGCCCATGCCTAAAAACACTTTTAAACTATTAACTATCAACTACTATATTAAAAGTAATGTCGTCTACAATGAACCCCCAAGTCTTGCCCTGTCATGCCCTTCATGCCCTACACTGGAATGCCTATTGAAACTAGTGGATCATCCTTATACCATCATCAATACGATGGCTCCAAAACTTTTCCACAGGGGAGTTTCCTCTTCATTTTCCCTGCAGAGAAGATGGTAATGTATTCTTAAAGGTACACATTAGGACCACAGCAACCAATTAAGTTCCTGTGTCTCTGTAATCGGAGAAGGCAATGGCACCCCACTCCAGTACTCTTGCCTGGAAAATCCCATGGATGGAGCAGCCTGGTGGGCTGCAGTCCATGGGGTCGCTAAGAGTCAGACACAACTGAGCGACTTCACTTTCACTTTTCACTTTCATGCATTGGAGAAGGAAATGGCAACCCACTCCAGTGTTCTTGCTTGGAGAATCCCAGGGATGGGGGAGCCTGATGGGCTGCCGTCTATGGGGTCGCACAGAGTTGGACACGACTGAAGTGATTTAGCAGCAGCAGTAGTCTCTGTAATATTATTCAGCTGTCAGGGAAGCAAAAGCCAGTCTGACAACTAACCACATAGGTCTCTGGTTTACTGGCCCCTGATGGTCTCTATTACTGTTAGGGTATCCTAAGTGATTAGGTTTAATCATATTTTTTATACATTTATATGTCCTTAAAATTACAGCAGCATCACCATCATCTTTTGGGGACTGGTAGCTATTTGTACATATAAATAATATGGTCATATCTTCTACCCAAATTTTATCACTGGAAATAAGCATAAAACTAAAAGCATATTTTATTTCTAACGTAAAAATTATCTATTTCCTGCGGAACAGATGATGGTGAGAAAAAGAGAAAATGTTTATCTACTAATTTCAACATGCTGCCCGAAGTCTGAAAATAGACAAGTCAACATAAAGAAGGGAGACTGCCCCTACCTGTCTGTGATTCCACAGGAGTCTATCTGAAGGTCGCTGAAGTTCCCAAGGGCCCCCGGCTGAAGTGAAATCAGATCTACCACCTCGTGACGGATGGAGATGAGTCTCATGCATCCCTGGAACCCACCGAGTGGACTTTTACATTTGGATCCAAAGCTGCTGTCAGGACAACCTGATAAAAACAAAACCAAAGTTGGTCAGGATACATCATGGTGAATCAGGACTCAGTATCTTCACTAAAATAAGTTTTTTTTTTTTTTTTAAATAGGCATTTGAATAAGTCAAGTAATATTTTCATGACTACTTGAAGCTAAACCTGTAGGCTAGTGACTTTTTTTTTTAATTTTATTTTATTTTTAAACTTTACATAATTGTATTAGTTTTGCCAAATATCAAAATGAATCCGCCACAGGCATACATGTGTATGCATGTGTACACATACATGTGTAATACAATATTACTTGACTTATTTAAAAAGGAATAATCAGATTGTAATTGAGGTGGGGGTGGGGCAGCAGGAGGAGACAGACCAACCTTTATCTAAAAAACAGACTGAAATATTTTGGAAGTCTCTTCTAGTCTTAATATTTTCTGTCTCTCTACATATAGTACACTCTTTCCTTGTAAAAATAAAATAATCCTGAAGTGGAGAAAATAAAAAAAAAATAAATAAATAAATAAATAGGCATTTGATTATTAAATTAAAACAGAGAGGGAAGCCCATTGCAGTCATTATTCATTTGATCTAAATTACAAAGTACAATTCACACAATGCATTTCTCTTTATTATGATACCACAGGATTCACAGGAAATGACTACTGTTTCAATAATTATGTGCAAGTATACCGACTTGATCTCAGTTTTAGAAATACACAAATCAGCTCCAGGATCCTCACATGTCAGCCAGCAGTGTTAAATTATGTATAACTTAAACCCAAGGACTTAAGTCTTTGGGGATGCAAAAAAAAAGGAGCTTAAAGGATGAAAATGTGCACTGTAGATAAGAAAAGATAAATTAGTAATGGTGAAATACCTTTCTGTTGAAGGCTATTTGGAAAAGGAGCTACAATGACTTGGAATAAAATTACAACTATTTATTTAATTAAATACTTTTCATTTGCATGTAAGAGCCACATATACTTGCATTTTAATAAATCATAATGGCTTAATGTCAAAAACATTTCACTGTTTGACTTTATTTATTCTCTGCCGCATAAAAAAATGCTCCACTTACACTGAGTTCTTCCTAACATTTATCTAAGACCTGTTTCTAATTATTTTAATAATAAAGAACTATAATATTAACTATTATTGTCTGGAGTTTAATGATGTTCTAACTATTTCTCTATCCAAGTGAAATAAACAATTTTATGGAGTATGAACACATATATTATACTTATGTATTTTTCATTAATCTTTCTTTGCCGTTATGGTTGTCAACCACTGTTACAATTTCAAAGAATAAGAAATGAATCAGCAACTTGCTAATTCCTGTACAATCCATGCTCGTTTTCTACCTGGGAGTTTCCATTATAATTAAATATTTTGACTGCAGATATTTCTCCTTAATGCTTTGTTTTCCTAACAAAATACATTTAACCTGGCAAAGGAAAGGCCGGGATTCATATTTAAACTGTTATCAGGCATGGTGAAATATTATACTTTAAGTAATGGAGATGCTGAAATTTAAAATTTAGTATAGCAAGAAAAGGTGATGAAACCTTCATGAGCATTTATATTGTACATGATTCTATACTCGATTTCAGTGCTTAAAATCCTCCTATGGTACAGGATATGGTTACCATAATCTGGATGTGCTTTCTAGATGAGTTATTAACCAATTAAGAATGTTAACATAAAAACCAAGAGGATAATAGTTCAATAATATTTGGGGGCAACTACAATATGCCAGGAATATAAACAGCTCTGCTAATCTCCTTTTCTCCAGGTGGTGTTTCCTGACACATTTCAAACTATTTCAGAATAAAATAAATGGTGCGATATGCCTCTAGGGGACGAAACTAAGCAAACTCATCATCACAAGGAGAGGTCATGGAATGTTACAGAGTGCACAGCGGTCATATTGCAAGGCCCTTCACATTCCTGGCTACACTGTTTAATAAGCAAGAGATTCTCAAGAACAAAGAAGGGTTCACCCCAGGTTAGCCTCATTAGCCTGTGATAACAGACATCTACAGGTTAATACAATGCAACGGCAGAGACAGGCTCAGGACTGAACTGGTTTGAGATGGAAGTTCTAAAATATGAAGATTTCTGGGGAATTCTTTATGCTGAATTAATGGATGGCTGCATTACCAGAAGCGGGTAGCATGTTAAGCCCCTCTGAGGATGGCAGATACATCATCACTGCGTGTGCCAGAAGATGCCGGTATGACTTCATGGTGGTGTAGCCCCTTCCCTAGACGGACAGTGTCTGATTTATACAAGCGGGAGTGTGAGGATTCTGCACACAGTCTAGTGTTTCTAGCTTGTGCTTCACAGTGTTATTCCATCACACAAAGACCGGCGTAGGGGAATTCCTAGAAGTTAGACTTTCCTCCATTTAAATCCGGAGGACCCGGATTTAAAATTTATGGTTTATAAATAAAAGATAAAAGCTGACCTCAGTAATTTTTTGGAAAGCATACCTTTGAGGAAGGAGAAAAAGTAAACAGTGGCGGCAGAGCGTGGTATTTGGCATGGTATATGCAGAGCGCTGTGAGCCCCAAGCAGCCCGCTCTCCCAATTGTCACCTCCAAGCCTGACACAGAAAACAGATCCAACCAAGGCTGGTGGGACAGACTGCCCTTTGCACAGTGGCAATGAAGTCAGGTGACAGGCTAGACTGACTGCTGATAACGAGGAATTTGCAGTTGAATTTGGAGAGAAACAAAGAAGAATGGATTGGAAGTGTCTCAGAACATGGGATATTTATTTACTTGAAGACAAACTGGTTACCTAAGAAAAGCTTTCCATCTAGATAAAACAGACCCCAGGAATAAAGGGGACTTTCGTCTGCACAGGAGAGGTTTCCTAAGGTAGCCAACTGTCAAGTTAGCTCTCGGGAGGGAAGTGGAGAGGCTATTTCCAGGACTGCAGGTGTTCAGTGTTAAAACCAGGGAGAGCTGGTCACCCCACCGCCAGTACCACTCAGGCAGTGAGGGTCCCTGCACCAGTCTGCCCTTTAGGGGCCCCTGTTCTAGCCTTCCTCCAGCCATGATTCTGCCCATAGCTCTGGGAGGCCTCACAAGGTCAGGTGATGGGCCCACGTGGAACTTCTCCCCTCCAGGCCACTCCCAGAATCCAGAATTCTCACCCCAAAGACCTACTTGGGTTTCCAGGAGGAGGCACCCCTCCTCCCCCAGGTCCTGGAAGAACGAGGCCCGGAGGAGGAGGCAGAACCATGGCAGCAGGAGGCCCCTGCTTTTCTCTGGACCCATGCTCCCAGTCCTGGAAATATTAGGGTGCCCTGGGGTTCACAGGGTGTATATTTACTGATGAGTAGAATCTCGCTCAGTCGCCTCTGACTCTTTGCGACCCCGTGGACAGAGGACCCCTGGTGCAGGCTCCTCTGTCCACCATGGGATTTTCTAGGCAAGAATACTGGAGTGGGTTGCCATTTCCTTCCCCAGGGAATCTTCCTGACCCAGGAATCGAACCCAGGTCTCCCCCATTGTAGACAGACGCTTTACTGTCTGAGCCACCACGGAAGTCAGAATCTCATGCCAGAATCAAACATACTCTAGTACTTAAGGACGCCAATTGAGAAGACGATTGAACAAACAGAGATATTGCCTAAGTAAACTTAAGACTGGTCATCTAAATAAAAGCCCTAAAGTTGAAGTTTTATTATGGAAGTTTCCACAGCGTATTGTTTAGGGACTTAGGAACAGCTTAATACATGAAGGGAGGAATAAAAGCCCCATTCAATGGGGAACATGAAGAGATGTGATGATGGAAGGACAAATGGATGCTGGTAATGTTATCTTTCTTAGCTTGGAAATGCATGTTCAGATGCGTATTTTTTAAAAATAATAATTCGTATTCTTTAAATTGTGTATATGATGTAAGATGTGAACAAGACGAGGTAACAGGGTAAGAGGTATATGGCAACTCCCTGTGTAACTTTGCAACTCTCTGGTAAATCTAAAACATACAAACATCATAAGTTCAGGTAATTAAAATGGTGTGCATCATATGTATCATAATAAAAGCAAGCAAAATTAGAGTGTACATGTGATATATTTTGTTATAAAGTATGATAGTGTGAATAACAGTCAAAATTTTCTACAAAAAAAAAGGTAGGCATCATTAAATCTGAACGTGAAGGGTGTAAAATAATTTAAGAATGATGATTCTATTTTCATGACTTAAAGTTCTATTATTTTTATCATCTTTTTTTCATCATTTAACAAAATGCTTGGGTTTTTTTCTTATCTCTTTTGGTGTTTCTCAATCTTCTCTTGATTAAAGTTGTTCTATACAGATCTTCCTTGCCTTACAGTGCGGCTGCATCTTGATAAACCCATTGTAAATTGAAAATATCCTAAGTCAAAACTATGTTTAATGTACCCGACCTACCAAACATCATAGCTTAGCTTAGCCACCCTTAAACGTGCTCAGGACACTTACGTTAGTCAACAGTTGGGCAAAATCTACTTTATAATAAAGTGTTAAATATTCTCCACAATTTATTGAATACTGTACTGAAAGCGAAAACAGATTGGTTGAGTGGGAACTGAACGGTTTAAGAGTATCTGCTGTTTACCCTCGTGATTGTGTGCAAGACTGGGAGCTGTGGCTCACTGCCACTGCCCAGCATCGTGAGAGAATATTAACATTACCCTACATGTCACGAGTCTGAGAAAAGAAAAAAATTCAAAGTACGGTTTCTACTGAATGTGTATTTCTTCACACCACTGTAAAGCTGAAAAATTCTAACTCAGGAACTGTTTGTATATCTTCAGATCAGATCGGATCAGTTGCTCAGTCGTGTCCGACTCTTTGCAACCCCATGAATCGCAGCACGCCAGGCCTCCCTGTCCATCACCAACTCCCGGAGTTCACTCAGACTCACGTCCATCGAGTCAGTGATGCCATCCAGCCATCTCATCCTCTGTCGTCCCCTTCTCCTCCTGCCCCCAATCCCTCCCAGCATCAGAGTCTTTTCCAGTGAGTCAACTCTTCACATGAGGTGGCCCAAGTACTGCAGTTTCAGCTTTAGCATCATTCCTTCCAAAGAAATCCCAGGGCTGATCTCCTTCAAAATGGACTGGTTGGATCTCCTTGCAGTCCAAGGGACTCTCAAGAGCCTTCTCCAACACCACACAGTTCAAAAGCATCAATTCTTCAGCATTCAGCCTTCTTCACAGTCCAACTCTCACATCCATACATGACCACAGGAAAAACCATAGCCTTGACTAGAGGGACCTTTGTTGGCAAAGTAGTGTCTCTGCTTTTGAATATGCTATCTAGGTTGGTCATAACTTTCCTTCCAAGGAGAAAGCGTCTTTTAATTTCATGGCGGCAGTCACCATCTGCAGTGATTTTGGAGCCCAGAAAAATAAAGTCTGACACTGTTTCCACTGTTTCCCCATCTATTTCCCATGAAGTGGTGGGACCGGATGCCATGATCTTAATTTTCTGAATGTTGAGCTGTAAGCCAACTTTTTCACTCTCCACTTTCACTTTCATCAAGAGGCTTTTGAGTTCCTCTTCACTTTCTGCCATAAAGTTGCTGTCATTTGCATATCTGAGGTTAGTGATATTTCTCCCAGCAATCTTGATTCCAGCTTGTGTTTCTTCCAGTCCAGGGTTTCTCATGATGTACTCTGCATATAATTAAATAAACAGGGTGACAATATACAGCCTTGATGAACTCCTTTTCCTATTTGGAACCAGTCTGTTGTTCCATGTCCAGTTCTAACTGTTGCTTCCTGACCTGCATACAAATTTCTCAAGAGGCAGGTCAGGTGGTCTGGTATTCCCATCTCTTGAAGAATTTTCCACAGTTTATTGTGATCCACACAGTCAAAGGTCTTGGCATAGTCAATAAAGCAGAAATAGATGTTTTTCTGGAACTCTCTTGCTTTTTCCATGATCCAGCAGATGTTGGCAATTTGATCTCTGGTTCCTCTGCCTTTTCTAAAACCAGCTTGAACATCAGGAAGTTCACGGTTCACATATTGCTAAAGCCTGGCTTGGAGAATTTTGAGCTTACCATCTATTAAAGGACCATGTTGCTATAGGTTGCCATAAACTCAATCATATATTCCATGATGTTTTATAAACAACTTAATTTATAAAATGAACTTATAAATGAACAAATCTTCATAAAGGAAGCAATTCTATCTTTCAATATTTTTGGCATTATGCTGCCTTTTATAGCAAAGGATTATGAAGGTTTTTTTTTTTTTTTTTGGTTTGTTTGTTCGCTCTTAATATAAGATGCATGATTCACGGTCTGTGTACTTACTGTCAATTCTTGGAAAGGAATTTGCATATTATTGATGAATAATGAAGCCTGGGCTTTCAACCAAATTCAAAGGTGATTCCAGACAGAAGTCATGATTACAATTCAAAATAGCAAAAAGAAGAAACACTGTAAGTTATGATTATGATTTCTACAACTGTGCGATTCTGTGTGTGCTGCTCTGTGCTCGGCTGTGTCCGACTCCTTGGGACCCTTTGGATTGTAGCCCACAAGTCCATGGGATTGGATCCTCTGTCCATGGGATTTTTTAGGCAAGAATACTGGAGTAGGTTGCCATTTCCTCCCCCCAGGGGATCTTCCTGGCCCTGGAATGGAACCTGCATCTCCTGAGAGCCTGCCTTGCAGACAGATTCTTTACCAGCTGAGCAATCGGGGAAGCTCTGCCTTTCTAATTAACGTCAAATATTGTCTTATTTTAATTTTCCAGTGATAGACATTCATTTCCACTTCCATAGGTTGCTTTTTGAAGCTTTTAGTTTAATCAAACATCCACTAGGCAAGTAAACACTTTTTGTTCTTTTTGAGAGACGTCCTGGGGTTGAAGGCTGGTGCCCTAATTCTACCAAATGTATCAGTGAATTATTATTTAGCAATGAGAAAAGGCTTCTGTGGCTAATTAAGTTAGATTATTTGTCCATTGGCATAATATTGTCTGCATTGAGCAGTAGAAAAGCAATAAGGATGCTCTGGAAAAGCTAAGAGGCATAAACAGGAAAACACCACAATGAAATGAGCCCATAAAATCTGAGAAAGGTACACATGTAAGGCCTATTCAACTTTAGGAAAACATAACAAAATTTTAAAGTAAGAACAGAAGAGCATGGTCTACTTGCAAGCAATCTCATTACAGAAATCATAAGCATAAGTCAGTCCACCTCAAAGAAATACATTTTATGTCATGATTTATCATCATGATCCACTCAACATTTCCATCTTCAAAGAAAGTGAAAAATGATTCCATAATATTGACATTGGTTAAAACATGCTGACTTCAAGACACAGGGGTAGTAACTGTGAACATGACTCAACTGCCCATATGGAGTGACTGCTTCTCTTACCTCCAAAATAAAAGATGCC
This sequence comes from Bos indicus x Bos taurus, assembly GCF_003369695.1. NCBI lineage: Eukaryota > Metazoa > Chordata > Mammalia > Artiodactyla > Bovidae > Bos > Bos indicus x Bos taurus. The sequence goes on from NC_040093.1 coordinate 62,150,158, forward strand.
CCCTGAATAAATCTGCTCAGGGCCCTGGGAGGGGGATGCAGAAGCCACTTGGCCATCAACCACCACACTCAGGTAATTCCTTTTGGCAGATAAGGAGACGGAATGCCACTGTCCATCATTTAATCCAACACCTGGGGGAGACAGAATCAGTTAAAAGAGATATCTATTAACAGTGAACACTGTAAGCAGTTGGTTAGAAATGGCAATGTACACACCACTCAATCAAGTACAGTAATCTAACAACTCTTAACAAAAGAAAACAAGAAGCAAGACAGGGAAGGGAGACTGGTGGGCAATCAGCACCCTCTACATTGCTGTTGTTAGTCGCTCAGTTGTATCCGACTCTTTGCGACTATAGCACGCCAGGCTTCCCTGGCCTTCACCATCTCCTGGAGCTTGCTCAAACTCATGTCCATTGAGTCAGCGATGCCAGTCAATCATCTCATCCTCTGTCATCCCTTCTCCTGCCTTCAATCTTTCCCAGCATCAGAGTCTTTTTTAACGAGTCGACTCTTTGCATCAGGTGGTCAAAGTATTGGAGCTTCAGCTTCAGCATCAGTCCTTCCAATGAATATTCAGGATTTATTTCCTTAAGGATCGACTGGTTGGATCTCCTTGCAGTCCAAGGGACTCTCAAGAGTCTTCTCCAAAACCACAATTCAAAAGCATCAATTCTTCAGCGCTCAGCTTTCCTTATGGTCCACATCCATATATGACCACTGGAAAAACCATAGGTTTGACTAGATGAACCTTGGTTGGCAAAATAACGTCTCTGCTTTTTAATATGTTGTCTAGGTTTGCCATAGCTTTTCTTCCAAGGAGCAAGCATCTTTTATTTTCAAGGCTGCAGTCACCATCTGCAGTGATTTTGGAGCTCAAGGAAATAAAGTCTGTCACTGTTTCCATTGTTTCCCCATCTATTTGCCATGAAGTGACAGGACCAGATTCCATGATCTTGGTTTTTTGAATGCTGAGTTTTAAGCCAGCTTTTTCACTCTCCTCTTTCACTTTCACCAAGAGTCTCTTTAGTTCCTCTTCACTTTCTCCCATAAGGGGGTGTTTGCATTTTTGAGATTATTGAAATAATTGGAATATTGAAATACATGGAAATAGTGCATGATTATCTTCATGTCTTGGGGCATCAGTAGAGAGAACAAAATTCTAATTCAAGTTTGGACAATCCTGAATGGTGAAAATCTTTAAATTATTTGGCATGGGCTAATTTTCAGCTTTCATTATGTAATTTACCTTTTAGAAGGAGTGGCTTGGGAAGAGCACAGATACTTTCCAAAATTCTAGGTTATACCTAATAAAATGATTTATCTGCTCTTTTACACTTTGGTGTAGTCATCTTTTATGAGTCTAGAATATTTAGCAAAGTATATTGTCAATTATTATAGAAATATTTGAAGAGATTATAATGAATGCTGAAAGTGTAGTGGTATAATGGAGAGTTAAAAAATAAAGCAGTGTATAAAACCATATTCATAAAGCTGGTCATAATTTACAGATTTTGTATTTGCAAATTCAACTACTTGCCATAATATATCAGTAGCCTCCAAATCATTACTCAGGGCACTTTTGGGGTCAGTCACAGAAATACACAGAGCAGAGAAAAATTCAAGTCAACTGACATGCAAGCTTACGGCTGAGGTCACGCAAGGCAAAGCTTCTTGCTTCAGCTCTCCTATGTAAATCTGTCTTCACATTTTTGTGCTTTCTGTTAGTGAGTTTGCTGTTTAAAAGGCCCCCTCACACAGTGACTAAGTGTTGTCTAGTGTTCCAAAGTGCAAGAAGGCAATGATTTGCCTTACAGAGAAAAATACATGTGATAGGTAAGCTCCTTTCAGGCATGAGTTAATGTTGGCCATGAGTTCAATGCTGGTGATTAACAATAAATATTAAAGAAGGTGTCTTCAAACACAATCATACATAGGAGGTTGTGTTGATTGGTGTACAAAAATGTTGTCACTAGAGGCATGCAAGAACCTAACCCTGTATTTCCCCTGGAAACAATGGTTTAGTATTTATTAATTCCATGTCCGCAACAACTTCATAGGACGTAACTACTCCAAGTAATGAGAATTAACTCCATATGTACAATTCTAATTATATTCCTGATTGTCTATAAATATGCGAAAGGGCTGAAAGGAAATGCACACAAACAGTAATTTTCACATACAAGAAAATAGTAGTTGTTTTTATTCCTAGCTATAATTTTTCTGTATTTTCCAAGTTTATATACATAATAAAAATTGCTACAGTAAAAAATCAAGGTTTCCTTATCACCTATAAAAACAGTCTCTAGACCCTCCTAAGGTGGTCCCTGTGTCACGAATCAAGGAGGCTGTGGAGCCTTTTCCTCTTAAAGGGAATTAAGTCTATAGGGTTCTGTTTTGAATACTCAGCAAACTGGTGAAATCTAAGTCTCTCTGTTGTAGGTAAATCAGTAAGGTTTATATCTACCAAATCCACCAAATATTCAGCTCTGTATGATTTTGCAGATCAAATTACTAAATAAAAATATAAGTACTCTATTAAACCTAAAATTCATGGGCCTCTTTCCTGATACTTTGTGCAATTTCTTTATTTCCCCGGCTATTTCCGACCACAAGCTTTCAGACAGAAAATGCATGGAAGCTGCTTTAGATGATGAAGCTCTTTGCCCTGGACTCATTTAGCATAACACAAACTCCACCCTGGGCACCAAAGCTTACTTTCACATTATACCCATGAACCAAAAAAAGATTTCCAAAGACCCAACTTTGATTTGGTTTGCGAAAGATAATGAGAAAAACCTAAAAACTGAAAAATGAAGGATATAGGCTAGATAATTTTGGACATATTTTCTAAGAGTGGACTCTGAAATAGAAGGCTGAATAGAGTTATATAATCTCTGACGGTATGAGATTGGACTAAAATAAATCAAATGTCCCAAATTTGTCATCCTGTGCTTCCTTTCAGAGGATACATTTAGAGTGAAAATCCTTGTACTGAGCTTTACGTCACACAGATAAAAACTTCCCACCCTCCTCACCCTGCCGTGGGTTTCCCACCCTCTCTTTCTCAAAGCTCGGATGTGCCTGCGTACACGGCTTCTGTTTTCTCATCTTAGCTTTCCACTGGCCTGGGAGGTGCTTATCAAGCTACCTCTGGTGGGGGACATTTTCTCTTCTGACCTACTGCAGACTGATAACTTTCATAAAATTCAGTAAAAATAAATGACAAAAACATTAAAGAAAGAAGGCATCTAAAACACAAGCCCACTGACCATATGCTTAAATGTTGCAGTGATGCCTTCTTGCTGTAACAGCTTCTAGGAGCTTTTCCTCCCAATTTCTGTACTTATCTCAGGAACAAGTATTTCGCTGGACCACTATGTTCCAGGGGGGCACACTCCAAGCAACTTTGCTCCAAGGGGCTTCTGGGTAGGGCCAGCAGAGTAAAGTCAAAGGCTCAGGACATCTTCTGTCAACACAGAAGCTAACTTAGATTAAGAACACAAGTCTGCCAGGACGGCCGCTCTCAATTTGACACAGTTACATGCACCCATCTGCTCAGCGTGTGGGTTCTGGAGTTGTGCTGTATTTGTGAGGGAACCTTCAGAAAACTATTCTTGAACCTCATTTGCAACAGACATCACTTGCTTACGATGAGGAAACTTTTATGACCCATCGATGGGATGTATTACTCAAGTTAAATAATGAATGACCTGTGCAATCTGTTTCACTTAATTCCACATGATAAAAAGGATAATTTGTAAGTTGGATACTATTTTCTTTTAAGTCTACAACTTTAATATCTGAAGAGAAGTGAGCCCTTTTCCAAGGCCACAACACAGTGAGAGAGGAAGGAAAAGGTGGAATTGCAGAATATGTATTTTTTTCCAATTCACCGAATCAGGTAATTAAATGCTAATTCTAGTGCGCTGCTCCCAACACTCACAACTTTTGATTAGGGGAAGGAATACGTGTTGGTGTAATAATAATAAAAACAATAATCTAGTGCCTATTATTCACACCAGGTGCTGTGTGCTTTATATGCATCATGTCATTTAATCTTCAACATTACTACTGTTATTCTCGTTTCAAACATGGAGACCATGAAGCACAAGAGGATAAACAAATCACCCAAGGAAGCATCCAACTGGTGAGCTGACGCCAAAACCCACATTCTTCTTGGCCTGCAGGATGGGTGGTGACCTTGCTGTTTGGCTCATGTTAAACAATTAACTTTGAGAAAGAGAAAAGCAGCCCCCAAGAGCCTGGGACTAGTGGCTGGTACTCTCAGGGGGGCCCTGATGGTGGGAGACGCTGGAGAGCACCCAGAGCTCGGCAGTAGGGTTCTCCCGCTGAGCATCAACAAGCTCACAGAACATCAAGACCAGACAAGGTCGCTCTGTTACTACAGTGAAATGGGACCCAAAATTCCTTCAAAACTCCTCTACAATCTGGTTTAAGCACAGACAAAAGCAAGGTTACTGTGCAAACTACAAAAAATATCAAATCCTCTCCCGGACAGCATGAATGACAACTGACTTTTGAAATCAATTACAAATTTAGCTTTACTTCATGCCTCCATTCTTCAAAATAAAATTTACAAAGATATTTAACCACACAAATTCCCTCACCTCCTGGCAGCATTTAATCCCCGCCAAATTTCCTTGAAATCTCCCTCCAAATTAGCTAACATAATCCAAAATTCTATGACAAGTTGTCCTTAACACCTTTGTGATGGGACTCCCCATGGTTCCCTGGGTGAGGCTCCTCCCTGTTGCAATACGCAACAAACCCAACCTGTTGGACAGTAAGGGTGATCACTGTGGTCTCTGGGTGGAAACCACTGACAACTCCAGCTGGAAGAATAGAAGAATAAATGGAAAGGTTTGCAACTGCAGGTGGCAGGAGAAGGTGGAATCCCACCTTTATAAGAACCTTCTTCCCTCTCCCCTTCTTCCCTTCCTCCTCCTCTTCCTTCTCTCTCCTTCTATCTCTCTCTCAGACCCAAAACACACAGACATACAAAATACAGGAGGAAGAAAAAGGTATCTCTCGGTTCCTCGTATATAATCTTCAGGGACCAGTCTTAAAACCACTACAGAAATATTATGACACTTTAGCTGCTGTCACTCTCCCATAAGATTATAACAAGCATCCATGGAATAGGATGTGTAAAGCAGAAAAAGCTGTATAGGTAGGTTATTTGCAAAAGAGCAAAAGGCAGTTATACAAAGGCCATTACTCAAGGACAGACTAAAGGGTTTTGCCTGTTCCAAATAACTTTCAGTGCTTCAAAACTGTGCCAGACATTCCTATACTCACTAACTATATCCACTAACCAGAATTAAAGGTCCATGACACCAGATAGCTCTTGCCAAGAAGAAAATATGGAGGTTATGGCTGTCAATCATGTTAGGTGGAAGCAGGACTTTCAGGGAGCGATGAGGTTCTAATGTGAAAGACAGGAATATTCCATTAGAGAAAGAAAGAACTTTAAAAATGGCTTCTCCTGGGTGAGGGGAATCAAGAGGGCAGCCTCTCTGTCAGGGTCACAAGAACCAGAAAGCTCAGTAACGGAAACACGCAGAACCAGCATCTGCCAGGCCCTGCCCACGGGAGCAAGAAGCTTGTTTTCAAGCCTGATTTTCACCTTAACGCAAAAACAATAGCAGAAATATAAAACTCATAGCAAAAATCTCAAATTTGATAGTCAAGAATTTGTAGTACTCTTGCCTGGAAACTCCCATGGACGGAGGAGCCTGGTAGGCTGCAGTCCATGGGGTCGCGAAGAGTTGGACACTACTGAGCGACTTCACTTTCACTTTTCACTTTCACGCACTGGAGAAGGAAATGGCAACCCACTCCAGTGTTCTTGCCTGGAGAATCCCAGGGACGGGGGAGCCTGGTGGGCTGCAGTCTATGAGGTCGCACAGAGTCGGACACGACTGAAGCGACTTAGCAGCAGCAGCAGGAAAATACAACCAAATTGTTAGATTCTTGATCAAATAATTTTTGCTCTGTCATGTATAAAGATGACAAAGACTGGCGACACTGTGTCACAAGCGATTTTGTAGGGCTGCTAATATGTTTTATGATTTAGACTAATATAATATCTTTAATATTTCAAAAATGACATAAACTGACATAATATTTTTGAACCATTCCAAATAATGATTTGCAAAGCTCTACATCACATTAAAAATTTAGCCTGATAATTCAAACATCTGCACAATTCCATTCTTCCTCAATACAATGGACACTGTATTTTTATTCCATTGTAAAAGACATTGAAAACTTTGAGTTTTGAAAATATGTAAGAGTAATAATTTATATCCCCAGTAGTAAAGAAAAACTGAGCCATCCTCATATAATAGAATGATTTAGTATAATGTGATATTAACCCACCAGTAGGTCCTCGATTCTCTTCAGTCATTATGATGCATCCTGACAACTGATTTAATTATCGAACACTGTGCCTGTGAAAGTCTTCTCTATGAGAGAAGCAAATGGACCACACACCCAGACCATTTAAAGAGTCCACTTTCAAATGCAAAATGCACTTTTCTTGCTGAAACTAGCAAAAATTAATATTTTAAAAGAAACTAGAAAGATGGGAATGGGGGATTTAGTGTGTAAAGTCCTACTTTATTATCTGAAGTGTAACAATTTTACTATATTAACATTCATATTTTGTCAAGGATCCTTATTATTAGCTATGGGCACTAAGTCATGTGATGTCATAATAGTAAGATTGTACACAGATTTAAACATTAATTTTTAAACTCATTCGAGGTGGTCTAGATAGATTTACACCTAGTAGTTTATTAAATTTGCAAGCCTGTAAAGTGTTTAGAAATGAACTAGCTTCATGGGGCTCTGTACAATAACACTGCACTGAAGCAGCTTCTCTAAGATGCTGAAAATTAGGCCATGAATACAACCACCCCAGAGGATGTCAAATACATCAGAATAAACTACACATTAATGGCAAGCTTATATTTTTAGGCCTTGATTTTAGGGAGCCTATTAATTATTAATATGACACTGATTAATTTATTTCCTTTTGTCAAGCCTGCAAATCTACCACAGTTTGAGTATTACATTAAAAAGTCACAGCACAGTACTTCTTAAAAATTATAATTGATATTGAAGTTTCAGTTCCCACGTTCAAACTACTGTGGTATATGAACAAGAAAAAAGAAACACGAAGATCCAGCGTATTCATTTGTATACTACTTGTTTCTTATATTTGGTTTTTAACTTTTTTTCCTCTCCCACTCATATTCTATCAATTTTGGTCGTAGTTAATATAGATGAGTAGTACAATGGCATCTTTAAATTGTTTTTAAAGATCATTTATTAAACTGATATAGCAATTTACCCCAGTGTGACCTCTAGTTGCTTGGCTTGGGTATTATTCCATATATATGAAAATTTGATGGAGATCCTTTGTCAAGAACTATATAATTTTAATGAAGAGACAAAAATATCCCTCACCCAAAGCACTGACCTAAATTAGACATTAATTTTCCAGACTCTCAGAGAGTCTCCTTAATTATATTACTTCTAACCATTAAAATGGTACCGTATTGCCTAGAAGTGCAGAGAATTCTATTTGGTTCCTGAATGAGAAACTTCACGTAAATCTTTCCCCCAAATATATGCAACTCCACACAGATTACAGCAGCAAGCAAAGTTAATCTGACTAAATAATATAGAGATAACAATCCCCAAAAGACCCCTCCCCATCTCTCAAAGGCCAGATAAGACTTATAACTGTGTTATACAAAGACTCATCTTCCATTGAAGACACCCAGCAAACTTGGGATCCATTTCAAGTCTTTCATATTTTTCTCAAAATGCATTTCCTCAGGATACATTGATTTATCTGGAGTGGGCAAGAGGGTCATGGAAGGAAATTTCTATTCCCCTACAACTATCATTTTGGTTAATAAGAACTGCTAGTGCTGAAGCCATATTTAAAAGAAAATTGGAATCCAGTTCCTCTAAGGAAGAGATAATCTTATTAACTCAAGTATTCATTTGTTAAACAAATATTAATTTGGGGGTTAAGCATAAAATTTTACAGAGAAGGGACAGAGAGATAATGAAATCTTTCAAACCCATATGCTTTGCCTGCAGGAATACACTTATTACCTGCTGTGATGTCACTGGGTAATTTTCCTGGATGGTAGAGATGCAGCTTAAGTTTTCCATCATTGAGAAAGAGGAGGAGACCCCCTGAAACCAGTTGAAGCTCCGTGAATAACAGAAGCCCAGCCTTATTCCAAGTTCGAAATTGAAAAGTGGCAGAAATCTCGTCCTCCCCGAAAGATCCTGGCAGTGCCAAGTAACTCCTGGGGCTCAGAAAAGTCACGGGCACAGACTGCGGTTGTGAACAAGAAAACGACACATTTCCCTGAGAAGAGAGCAAAAGGGAAAGCTTTAAGAATGACACACCACATTAGTAATAGAATCTGAACGATCTAATTACCCATGGTTTAAAACAACAGGGAAAACTGCTACCCACATGGATACGGAATCCTTGCCATACGTCTTAAAGGTTCTTCAAATCCAGGGATACACAGTCAGGCAAATCTCTCCCTGGGCTTTCTGGGTGAAATTGTTTTCTTCCGATTTCTCAAATTTCACAAAGGCATCTAACTCAATGCAATTGAATTCAATCAAAATTTATTTAAAATAATTCTTTATTTATGTTTTACTTGGTTTTCCCTTCCTACTTTCGCTGCCTTTGGCTTCAAAGCTACTCCATAACATAACCAATATTAATGAGCTACTGGCTCCCCTTCCATATTCTTTCATAATTTTCTGTTACTATTGACACATACAAACGTATATTAATATATCAACACACATATGTGCATATACATATTTAAGGCATGTGTTCAGTTATATGTATATTCACATATATCTAAATATATATTTGGAATACATATACCAACACACTAGACATTATTTGTTTTATAAAAATGGGAGCCATGTTTTATGTTTGCTGTACCATGATTTTATCATTAACAAATACCTTATGGAAATCCTTTTGAATTATCTGGTGAAAGCCTAATTCCTACTTTTATTGATTAGGCAATATTCTACTGTGTGAATGGTCAAATTTCCAGTCAATTGTTTTCTTATCAAGGGGTTTTTCCAGTGGCTCAGTGGTAAAGAATCTGCCTGCAAAGCAGGAAACATAGGTTTGATCCCTGGGTTGGGAAGATCCCCTGGAGGAGGGAACAGCTACCCACTCCAGTATTCTTGCCTGGAGAATTCCAGGGCAGAGGAGCCTGGTGAATTACAGTCCATCAGATTGCAGAGTTGGGACATGACTGAGCCACTGACACTTCCACTTCCACTAGTATGATGTCACTTTGTTTCAAAGTTTTGCCTCTCTCAACCAAGCACGAATAAGCTTCTCTATGTGATGGTATTTTCAGTTCTTCAGAAGACGGTTCTAAATACAGAGCTAGTATATCTACATATTTTAGTAAATATTTCCAGTTTCTTTCTTGAATTCAAAAAAAAAGTTAAATTTTCCACATTTCCAACAGTAGTACACAAAGACATACTTTTCCCCACATCCTTGGCAGCAATAGGTATTACATTTCTTTTAAATCTGCATAAGTTCAAGGACAAAACGCCCACGTGATGTATCGTTGTTATTTATCTTGCATTTACCTAATAAAGAATCTAAGTCTTTTTCATGGGTTTGTTGCTCTTTGGCCTCACTTTCATCAGAAGGGTCGGTTCATAACCTCTGCCTATTTTTCTTTCTTTTTTTTTTAGGTTTAAGATTGCATAATACAATGTACAATGTACTACTTACATTCTTATTTTGAACCATTGTGGTTTTTTTCTTATTTTTATGCTCTTGTCATCAGATTTACATGTATTATTTCTTGTCTAATGGTTTTTAAATAGATCTTCAAGATACATTAGAATTGCATGAATTTTCATTAAAATATTGTACATGAAAGATTATTTTGCTGTTAGCACTAAATACATATTTAAGGATTAAGAAAAAAATGTTAACGTCTGAACTATTTAGAAATAATTAGCATGTTCCTTAACAGGCTTCATAAATCAAGATAAATGTTTTTATTTTTCCTGAAAATAACCTTCAACAAACCTTCTAAATATAGATTTGAAAAGTCAATGAAATCACTTTATTTAAAACAAGACAAGCTGGAATTAAAGTACTGGTCTAGGTTAAACAAAAACATTTGGCTATATTGTGATTCTGTTAAAAGTGAACTAGCTTTCACTGCAGACAAATATCTTGTCCCAGTGAATGAAACATCAAAAGCTGAAGAGTGAAATATACTGACCCATAATGTAAAGGCAATTATAAGACTAGCAAACCTGGTAAAAATGGAAACATTTACCAGCTGCATTTGGACAGCTGTCTGCTAGCTACTCTGCAAGCAGCAAATCCTCTTGGCAATGAAGAGCCGGTGTTAGCTACATGAGCAGCTTCTGGAAACTCATTTTGCAATGAAACACTCACATCTATCTCTCTACAATAGTTTTATTTTCCATCTAAATCCTTTTCCTTTTTATATTAAAAAAAAAACTATTTAAAAAATCTTGCTGGATGGTGTGCTCATATAAGCACTATCAATTCACACAGAGAATTAAAAATAAAATATTTTATAAGCAATAAATAATTCTGTGATGTACTCTGGGTTTTGCTGACACAACATGAGCTTTATTATATATTTTGAATTTTGAATAATTAAAGGAATGTATTCAAATGGTTGGATGTGTCTGCTTTTCTATCAGCAAGCAGGTTAAGCTAGAAAGCACGTTCCCCAGAATCTCATTTCTTGTCTGGGTCCAGTTAAAAGTTAGCCAAAGAGGGAGCTGACGAGACACCTGAGTCAGAAGTGAAAGGCTGGCCACTTTCCCCAAAAGGCTGTCTGCGTGTGATGAAGTCCAGGGAAGGATGATGACAGAGGGGCTGGTGACTATCCCAGCGTGTCCTGCCTCTTTCACTCTGCTCCATCTCTTCTTCCAGACCGCTGACCTCCACTTTCCAGTGCCTCCAGCTGTTAAGATCCAAGTCCTAAAACAGACCCCTTGTCCCTAAACCCAGAGTGCTTCTCTGACTGCACCCTGACCAATACAGCTGTATTTAAATTCCACCACATTTCCATAGAATTAGAACATCAAACAGCCTGACCAGCACTGCTCGTGGCAGATGCAATCTTGTAAAAGCCTATTAGCTTCTTTTATTAGTTATGAATGACCATGGCAAAATACAAATTTTCCAACCGCTTCTCTAATATACGTGCATGTTATCTGATTCCAGGAAACCAGTATTCTGCTTCGGAGAGTAAGTCAGGGAGTATCTTATTAAGGAAATTACAGAGGAAAAGAAATTAGTCTCCTGGGACCAATAATATCACAACAAAATAAAATGATCAATTGTACCAAGAAAAGAACCTGCTTTACTTCATATAAAAATAAAATAATCATGACCTGTGAATTTTAAATATTTTGCATAGAATTAATCCCGTACATGCATATTGCCAAGCTGAGAACTGAGAACTCTTTTTCTAAAGAACAAGAGTAAGGTCTAAAATATCATGTCAAAAAAAAAAATAAAATAAAATAAAATATCATGTCAAGTGGGAATTCAAAATGAAGCATTTTTGTGTGGGGGGGAAAGCCACACAGTTTTCCCTTTTTTGTATACATGAAGACTCTCTTACCATAACGATCATCTGTGGGTCCTGCCGCTTGGCCAAATCAATGATATCCACTCCATCGTAAAAGAGATTTTCTAAACACCCATGAAAGTGTTTATGGGGGAATGACACTGGTTTTCCAGGTGCTGGAATCCCTCCAAAGCTGATCTTAGAAAGAAAAATGGCATCAATAATATTGTTTAGTGATTTTCTGATAATCTGCTTAAATAATTACGATTAGCAACTATAGCTGTAGTCATCACAGATAGACCAATTTTTCAGTACTCTACACTGCCATATTGTTAATTTCAAATGGAGATTTAAAAAAAAATTATGATGCAGGTTTTAAAATAAGTTTATATGCATTCAGTTTTCACTGACAATAGAGCTTGATTATTCTTACAAGTTGCTAATCAAACTTGATTTTAATATTTATTGGTTGTTGAAGAAAAATACATCTTTATTTCCATAGTGACTGGTTTTAACAATGTAACCAATTATAATGACATTTTATTTTATATACATTTCTGGCATATATTGATTTTTGTGCATTTGAATTGGGTATTGATGAATCAGTTAACCTATTCGTTGCTACATTCTTTCTCTAAATCTGCACTGTTCAGGAGTGCTTTTTGCCCCCACCACCTCCAAAATCATACAACACAGTCTATATTTACTTGTAGTAAGGAGATCTCTTCAGGGAGATTTCCTGCATACACACTGCAGGCAAAAAAAAGATGATGTTTCTTTATAAAGATAAATTAACATGCAGGGAGAAAAATGAAGCCGCAGTACTATAGGCACAAAACTCACTACCTGAGTGAGGCTACCTAGAGGAACACTTCCTCAGGACCTTGACTGACTCTGGAGGTGGGTCTTCTAGAGCACTGCCTTCCTAGACCTCACCACCTAGACTTCACGAAGTCTGCATGAATTGAAACGTAACCATCACACCTCATAATCGAGATGCAGGGAACTGAACTCGCCCTGGGCGCGGAAACGACGCCTGTGCCCGTCCACCGTGAAGTTGACCTGTGTGCCCAAGCGCTGGATGAGCACGGAGTGCCAGTGTTGGTCGTCCAGCAGGCTGCCCAGGGTGAGCCTGACCGGGGCACGAGCCGAGGGCGGCTTCGCGTCACCTTAGAGGGGAGAGAAAAGAACAGAGCCATGATTCCCAGCTGAAAAAAAGAGAAAAGCATTCTTTCATGGGGACCAGAGTCTCTCATAACAACTGCAATCTCCTTCCATGCACCCCAGCCAAAACGCTAGTCTGAATTTACCTCAACTTTGAATACAATATCCTCTCAACCTTGCTGTCATTTCTTCCACTGTTAATTCTCTTTATTAGTATTACCCATCATCACAGGTTCGTTTTCAATGAAAATTTTATCTTTGCTACAACCTTATTATTTTATAATACCTCAGTATTTTTCAGTGACCCATCCCTTCCATCAAGACGTTTGAAAATAACTAAGTGGTTCTATCAGCACTGTGTAAGAAACATCAAATGAGGGTCCTGAATAGTTCACAAATTACATGAAAGTGCAATACTGGCATATATATATATATATATATATATATATATATACACACACACACATATAAACCCTTGAATGTGGAAATAAGGTACCTTAATCACTAAAAAAGGTAAGTTATAAAAGCATAAAGTTACTAAGGTGATAGCTAAATGACCAGATTTTCAAGCACTTTATCCAAAGAGTTTTACCTGAATTAATAAGCAAAAAGAGTTTTCCTCTTCTTAATTCCAGCGTGATGTGATCTCCATTTTGTCCTTCCCGGTGGAGTAGAATCCCATCACTCTGCATGGTTTTAAATTTCAAAGAAATTACATCCTTTATCGGGCTCAAAGATTTTTGATCAAATCTGTAGAGAAGGCAACTTTTTCCATCAAGATCAACCACCTCTGATCCTAGACAAAGATATCAAAAGTCGTTCTAAGGATAAATATGCTTTTCATTAAAGTATTTAAAAACCACATCTATGAGAGGATTAAACATATACCCATACATGTATAGTTCAGCTCCAAGTCAATCATAATAATGGAAAATAAAACCACAAATGTCTAATTCCTTCTTGATACCTGGGACTGATTCCATTTCAGATTTTACCCACCTATTTACAAAATTCATGATCTAGAAATATATTTTGAAATGTATGCCTAATTTCTCTTATGTTATTAAAGACTGTTTCTTAACCCATAAAAACATCAGGGAAAAGATTATAATTAATACCGCTAAAACCACTTTGCATATTTCATGATCAACATTTTCAATGACTTTCTTAAAAGCTGGAGTTAAAGGGTTTTTTAGCTTCTGAAAAAGTAGAAATCTTTTCCTACTTTTGAAATCTCAAAATTCTTTCATACATGCCATATAAAAAAGATTCACATATAAATACATACATATACATCAGACTCATCAAATGCCACCTCAAATGTATATTAAACTGACCTTTGTGTTATATTTTTTTGTGTGTGTGGCTAAGTAATAGTATTTAAGAGCAATGCTATTTTCTATCTCCTCACGGGTGTTGTTGGAAAGATATTCACTTAATGACATTATAAGAGCTGTTCTGCCGTGTTTGTGTCATAACTGTGACATTGACAGGTTTTTTCAGCTTTCTGACAGTGTCTTATCTACTCATTGTCAAGATCACTTTTATTCAGTTCATCTGAAAAAAGATGTCATGTTATACCAGTAACATAACAGTACATCTGTCAAAATCAGTTGCACCCTGAACAGGCGACAGAAAAAAGAGCTGATAATACTCAGAAAGCCTGGCAGCATTTCCTGCATTTCACAAATCAAAGTTTTTTTTAAAAAAAGCAATTACCCTTGAGAGTGCATTTATGTAATAAATGAAGAGGTTAGGGAAGCCCAATAAAATAGGAAGCTATTTTTCAACTGGTTAGGTGACGTCTCCCAGTCAACAGAACGACATTACAGTTTACTCATCTTGTTTCATTCGACAAAATTATTACATCAACTTGTATGCTCAAATATGCATCTCATTCAGATTATCCATCATATTTAATATGAACCATTTATATTCACCACTACCCAAAATTTTTTTCAACTATTTTATGCAGCTATCTTTTGGAAATTCAGAGGTTTGATTTTTCCACATCTTGTTAATGTGCTTATAAAGAATTCATTCACCAAGTACACATGAATAAACATTGCATTCTGTAGAAAGAATAATGTTAACCGAACAATTATTCCTTGTTATATAGCTGAATGAATGTGCATGACACAAACATAACTCTGTGTCAAATACAAATAATGTGTTCTATGATTATTAGATTACAATAAATTAAGAAAAATTCCAATAAGACAGGCCTTAAATGCTGACACATTTGGAGCAATGCAGTTATCTCTGAGTTAATGCATCGCTTAAAGGCAACCATCATTATAATGATTTTATTTCAGATAAAGTCTATCTTTGGAATTAGCTACCAAGAGATATTTTTTTTCCCCAATGAGGGACTAGCCTGGGATACTTCAGCCTTCTATTTCTTTTTTCCTCTCTTCTTCACTATAGCTATTACATTATAATGGTCATATTAGCCTTTCATTGCACCAAAAGCTTTGTGCCAGGAATATGTCCATCAGCAATATGGGATAGTGAGAAACATATTAGACTACTGATGCCTAAGGCAGTGGTATACTGTTTCATCTCTTAAATGGAAGCCACTTGCCATTTTCTCTTGCTCTGACCTATTATGTTCTTAATTCGCAGGTATCACACAATGTAATTGGACCCATTCACTAAATAAACATGTATTTAGACCATCTAGTTTGAGGCCCTGTGATGGATGCTGCAATAAAAAGATGGACCAACACCAATATGGTCCTTGTCCTCAAGGAACTTATATTCAGTGAAGACAGACAAGTGGCATGTAAAAGAGTAAATTCATAAACCATTACAGACTGTCAGAGGCATTCTGATCAAGATTAAAAGAAGCCTGGGGTCACTTTAGTTAAGGTAGTTGGGGAAGCTCAGTTCTGAGGCTAAAGCAGAGGGTAATCAATAATCTTCTTACTCTTGCCAGACTTCAACTCCTAAACTTGTCCCCATAAAATAGAATTAGTTCTATTATGTTTAATTTTAAGATGGCTAGACATTCTCCCAACACAGTCTTTCCTCCACTGTCCTGAAAGGAAGCTCTGAGGTTGCTGAGAAACCCCAGGGGCAGTCAGTAACTCAGCTCTCAGAAGGAGAACTTGAAGGGAGGTGGCTGCCCTTAAAAAGGGGGCCTGAAAAGCAGGAGGTAGCGAAGTAGAGGGTTCAACAAACTCATTACAGTCACATCACAGATCTCACATCCATGTGAACAATATCCTTCAGGAAAAAAAAAATCTAAAAACAATTCAGAGTGTGAGTACAATGTCAGTACAGGGAAACTTCACATCACATCCATGCAATATATATATATGAGGATTCTCATAAAACAAGAAATTCAGGATGGTTCCAAACAGTATTACTTTAGATAGAAAGCTCATTTATAAAAGCTATTTACAGAATTTATCTGACATATTAAAAGCATATGATTTTAAATAATACTCATAAAATGCTGTGCTATGATTAAAGACAGTTAATGATATAAAAATCTGGGACTAGCTGAAAAAAAATAATCTTTTGAGAGACAGAGGGAGAAAGAGGGAGAATCTAAATTTTCTCCAAGGATGCTGATGGAAGAGAGATGTCTCTTTGGAAAGCGATGTTACCACTACCAAGAAAACTGGAAAAACTGGAAAATAAATCAAAGGAATAACTTCATGTCCTCTCAATGTCATGCTGGAGCTTTTTAAAAGAGTCCTGTCTAAGGATTACTTAATTTTACGTGAATTCACAAATGTCTAGTTTTACTATTTATTACTGATTAGGGCCAGACTCTAAGTTACACATTAATTTATAGTTTTTTTTTCCCCCAGTAGAGATGTAAATAACTTCGATTCTGGCAGAAAATATATCCCCAAATATTTTGGTTTTATTGCCCTGTTGGGCATTTTAACCATTCGTGTAGTTAACCTAGTGACAGTAATCCAACGTTCTTAGGTTCCTATATACACTCAGTCTCTCGAATTTTCTTTGGATGCCTTCTCTAATAAATCAAATGCACCTTTGATATACCTTTATGCTCTACTTGGATCAATACAGAACTACCATCTGACCCAGAAACCCCATCCCTGGGTATATATCCAGAGAAAGCCATAATTCAAAACAATACACGCGCCCCAATTGCAGCACTGCTCACAACAGCCAGGACATGGAAGCAACCTAAATGACCGTCACCAGAGGAGAGGATAGAGAAGACTCGGCACACATGTGATGGAGTATCACTCAGCCATAGAAAGAGAATTCAATAATGCCATCTGCAGCAACGTGGATAGACCTAGAGATTATCATACTAAGTGAAGTAAGTCAGAAATAGAAAGACAAATATCATATGATATCCCCTATATGTGAAATCTAATAAAAATGATACAAATCAATTTATTTACAAAATAGAAATAGATCTCAAAATAAAATCATTACCAAAGGAAAAAACGAGGGGACGTGATAAATTAGGTTGGGATTAATATATACACATTACTGTATATAAAACAGATAACTCATAAGGACCTACTGTATAGCACAGGAAGTTTACTTAATATTCCATAATAATCTAAATGGGAAAGAATGTGAAATATATATGCATATACATGTATAACTGATTCCCTTTTCTGTACACCTGAAACTAACACAGCATGGTAAATCAGCTATACTACAATAAATTTTCTTTTAAAAAAGAGCACTGGCAATGCAAACACATTCTCACAAAATAAAAAGTCCAGATGATTTATAACAGTATTTCTTCATGTTGAAACTGACAGGTGTATGGACCATTAATAAAATTAATCCAACTCAATGCTTATTTGTTTTAATGAAAACACTAAATTAATATCTAAAATAATATTAACATTTAAATTTACATTTAATAACACATTCCAATCTTTTGTCAAACATTTTTTTGGAGAAAAGAAGCTTTTGTACACAATGGAATATATAAATAGGAAAAGCAGAGGTATTAGAAAATGGATTACAGGAACAACTGAAAGTTGGCGGTTAACAACACTTGTAACAGTAAATGGTCTACTGTCCAAAGATGTAGGAAGAGACATGCTACTTGATTGTAAGAGAGAACTGCTTCTCTAATTGCAAATTTGTTCATCGGTATATTAATTAACTAAAGTTATGTTTTTAAATGGGTTTTTACTTCATTGCTTTATTGCACTGACCTCTAACAGAATATTGAATAGAAATGATAATAGTAAGCATCTTGTCTCACTCCTGATCTCAGGGGACAATCTGAAATAATCCACCATTAAGTAGGATACTTGCTATAAATTCTTTGTAGATAGCTTCTAACAGATTAAAGTAGCTACTTTTGTTTCCTTGTTGGTAAAGAGTTCTCATCATGAATTAGGTACTGGATTTCATCAAATACTTACTCTATATCAATTCAGATGACATGATTTTTATTCTTTATTCTGTTGACATGGTGAATCATATTACTCAATTGTGTGTGACTCTGTGTGTGTGTGTGTGTGTGTGTGTGCTGAGTCATGTCCAACTCTTTGTGAACTCATGCACTGCAGCCTGCCAGACTCCTCTGTCCATGGAATTTTCCAGGCAAGAAAACTGGAGTGGGTTGCCATTTCTTACTCCAGGGGGTCTTCTCCACCCAAGGATCCAACCCATGTCTCTTGCATCTCCAGCACTGGTAGAATTCTTTACCAACTGTACCACCTGGGAACACCAAATGTTAAATCTGTATTCCTGAATTAAACGTGCATGATATGCTAGCCTTATGCATCGCTGGATTTGATTTGCTAATATTTCACATAAATGTTTTTACTTCTGTTTCCAAAAGAGACTGATCTATAACTGAGGTTATATTTTAATGATTATATTATCATCAATATTAATAATGTGACTCTATTTTATGCTGGCTCACCATGGGGAGGGCATGAACTCTAATTTTCTATAAATAAATTTCAAATTGTTCTGACATGTTCACCTCCTGTTGGTCTGTGCCCTTTCAGCCATTTTTCATAAGTACATTATACTTAGCCTGGTAGTTAAGACAGCTAGTCAGTGTGGGTTTCAGTCTGCACTCTACCTTAGGCAAGTGTATGAGTTTTCTATCATTGCTGGAACACACTTTGTTCCATAAAAAGAAAACACAAATTTGTTATCTAACAGCTTTGGAATTCAGAAGTCATTACTTTGCCAACAGAAGTCCATCTAGTCAAGGCTATGGTTTTTCCACTGGTCATGTATGGATGTGAGAGTTGGACTGTGAAGAAAGCTGAGTGCCGAAGAATTGATGCTTTTGAACTGTGGTGTTGGAGAAGACTCTTGAGAGTCCCTTGGACTGCAAGGAGATCCAACCAGTCCATCTTAAAGGAGATCAGTCCTGGGTGTTCTTTGGAAGGACTGATGCTGAAGCTGAAACTCCAGTACTTTGGCCACCTCATGCGAAGAGTTGACTCATTGGAAAAGACTCTGATGCTGGGAGGGATTGGGGGCAGGAGGAAAAGGGGACGACAGAGGATGAGATGGCTGGATGGCATCACCGACTCGATGGACATGAGTCTGAGTGAACTCCGGGGAGTTGGTGATGCACAGAGAGGCCTGGCATGCTGTGATTCATGGGGTCACAACTGAACTGAACTGAATCGAACTGAAAATCAGGGTTGGCAGGGACTGCTTTCCCTCTGATGTCTCTAGAAGACAGTCACTTTGCTTGCCTTTTCCAGCTTTTAGGAACCCTTTCATTCCTTGACTTATGGCCCCTTCCTTCATGTACAGAACCAGCATCAGAGCAACTTCAAATTTCTCTTTCTCATCATCGCTCATGTTTGCATTCACAGTCACATCTCCTTTTCTAACTGATCCTGTCACCTCTGTTTTACAAGGACTCCTGTGATTACATTGGGTCCACCTGGATAATTCAGGATAATCTCCCCAACTCAAGACCCTTAACTTAATCACAACTATAAAGTACCTTTGTCATGTATGGTAACATGTTTACGATTGTAGGGCATTATTCCATCACAGCAAGTTACTATCTCTCTTTGGCCCTATTCCTTCAACTGTAATGTTGGAATAATAAGAGTATATTCTTTTTTGAAGCTGAAATATAGGTGACTTACATATTTTGTTAATAATAGAATATTCTTCATAGGACTGTTGTATGAATGCATTACTATATAATTTTGGAAGTTGTTGGCATATAATTAGGCTTCAATAAATGTGAACAATTACTAACGCTAATGCTATTATTTATTATTAGAATACTGGGCGGGGAAAGAGATATGCCAACAATAGTTTAATAAATACATTTCGTGTGTTTATTTTTTTTTAAGTGGACTCTTTAAAAAATAATGAATTTCTGAAGTACCCAAGAAATGCTCAATTTCCAATGTCATTGCTGGGTTATGCAGCAAGAATGAGCTTGAGCCATCTGCGGGTTCTGTGGCTTTTTCTCTGTCTGTCAGCAAATGCCTGAGCTGACTCACCACGGCAATTGTCAGTGACCTGAACCCTCCTCAGTGAATACCTCCATCTCAATTCTTCTCAGAGCAGGAATCAAGGAAAGAAGAGACTCACAAAGATTGCAAGCCCTGCTCTCGTATCAATTCTCCCTGTGACCCTGGGAAAGAGGTATGGCCTGCTTGATTTGCGTGGTTCAGAAATACAACTTCCCACTGAATACAAAGTTTCCTCAGAGAAAATATTTAAATTTCTTTCAGGGAGTTGTGTCAGAAGTGGAATTGCTGAAACGTATTCTGTGCTCCTTCTGCAGCTCATGTTTACGGAGACCTTTCTACGAACACAGTGGAAGGCACAGTGATGCATAAAACCAAGCACAGTTCCCCCAGAGCTTACAGTCTAACGGGGAGGACACCCGTCCCTGAGTGGTGATTGTTCAGGCTTCACTTCTGCAGTAGAGCTGGGTCCCAAATGATTTCTCACATGTGAAGGGGGAGCCGAACCTCAGCCTCAGAGAAGGAGGCTAACTAAATGGCAGAAATGCTTCACCTCCGTGAGCAGCAAACTGGTTTCCTCCCTCTGCATATTTTACACGCAGGCACACTCCTCACGGTGATATCCCCCACCTGACCCAGTCCCCTTTCCTCACCCTTGCACCCTGCCCCTGCTCTAGAAGCTGGAGGCTTCTCCAATTGTTAGGGGTTGCCACTTGCAAAAGCAATGTTTTCCCCACCTTATCAGAAAAAAACACATCCAAGGGCTTGATTTCTCAAAGGCGTGCCATGGTCCCCCACGTTAGAGTCAGCTAAGGAGAACCTCTTGTGGCCTCCACAAATACTCAACAAACATCCCGAGCTCTGCCTGACGTCCACTAATTCATTAATAGAACCTCTGAAAGACAACCCTGACAGACAGGTTCCTGAGTGAGCCTGAGGCCGAAAGCATGAGGGTTATCTGACAAGAAGAGCAAGTAGTTTATAGAAACCTGTTCTCTGAAAGTGAACAACCTCATTGCATATGGAATTGTACCGTGGAAATCAAAATTGTTTTGTTTATTAATATCATAGGCGGTACTTGCAGAAAGTTGTGGAGGTGGTAGCGACTTGTCCCTGAAAGACGTTTCAGGGAGCAACAGATTCTGTGAGTTAAACCATATTATTATTGAATCATATTATTATTGATGAGATCAGCTGACTAAGAAACTTAAATCAGAAAAAATGAAATAGGAAATGCATGAACTGGAAAACAAGTCATTAAAAATAGGAAATTGACTTTATTGATGGTCCTGGAAGAATTCTTGAAAAAGACAAGACAGTCTTCTAATAATTGTTAGGGAATCACCCAAAAAACACAAATAGAAAAAGAGAGTTACTGCTGGTGGAAACAGAGACGGACCAAACTCTTCTTGGCGAAATTGAATTCAGCCCTAAACACTGAATACTGCCTCTCTATTTAAAAATTACTACCTATGAATCACTAAACAGAGGTCCAGTTTCTCTTTATAAATAAAACACATTAATCAGACTGAGTCACCGTTAAACTATTATATAGTGAAATGTTAAAGCTACAGCATGACGTAGAGGCACTTGCGTCTGCACTACAGAACTAGGCTTTAAAGAGATGTAGAGGACAGACGAAGCACTCTAGAAATCAACAGGAAATGAGCTGTTCTATTTTTGCATGGTAGCATAAAAGAACACAGAATGATTTAAGGGACTCGGGTTTAAAACAACTAAAAGTAATACAACAAAAAGGAAGAAGGCAGACAGGGAAAAGGTGACTTGACTATCATGGTTTTAAATAATTAAGGTCTGTGATAACACTCCAGGGGGTCATGGGAGCAAACGTCATCATGGCCATTTATATGTCAATCTAAATTAACATTTTGAATAGACTTGAAATAGATAACATCTACTTCATCAAGGACACTGGAGTGTGTCATGGGAGGATGTAAGCTGGATTTCTGTTTCTAATATTTTAATTTTTGTGATCTCACAGATTCTCAGTTTCCCCATTTGGAACATGTGAAGAATAATTCCAACCTTTCATGCTACACCAAAGAAGATCTTGGCATCCAGTGGAAACATCAAAATGCCTTGACATTTATTACTGAGTATGCTATTTAGTGGCTCAGTGGTAAAGAAGGCACCTGCCTATGCAGGAGATGCAGGAGACACGGGCTCAGTCCCTGGGTCAGAAAGACCCTCTGGAGGAGGAAATGGTAACCCACTCCAGTATTCTTGCCTGGAAAATTCCATGGACAGAGGAACCTGGCAGACTACTATCCACAGGGTCACAAAGAGTCAGATGTGACTGAGCACACAGGCATGCTATTATTATCATCTTAATAACAACTTTGGAAACGTCATATGTTCATCTCAGAGATTTTTCCCTTTTCATCAACTGCCACGGCTTGAATATAATAAACTTGGATATTTACATATTCATTCACTTTTTTGGT
Organism: Bos indicus x Bos taurus; assembly: GCF_003369695.1. Lineage (NCBI taxonomy): Eukaryota > Metazoa > Chordata > Mammalia > Artiodactyla > Bovidae > Bos > Bos indicus x Bos taurus. The sequence continues at coordinate 62,172,885 of NC_040093.1, forward strand.
TTATATCATAGCGAATCAGACATTTTTCTTAATGCATCTACTTAACAAATAATTGCTGAACATGTACTGTGCTAAGTTCTATAGCAGAAGCCTGTGTAACAGTGAACATTCAGGCTTCTGGCCTCACGGATCCTCAAACCATAAGGAAAAGAAAGACATCATGAGACTCATCCCCATGTGAACAGATGCTTTTACAAATGGTAAGTGGAACTTGAAGGAAAAGGACAGGGTTATATGAGAGTTTTGAGTAGAAAGATTCAAATTAGGTTGCTGATTAGGGATGACATCTCTGAGGAAGTGATATTTAAGATGAATAGATGACCGCTATGAGAAGGTCCAGGGTCAGGAGGATGTGGGGAGGGGAGGAGTGGGTAGGAAGGGCTGGGAAGGCGGGGAGTCTGGCGAGAGATGGATGGCGTGGAAGGAACTACAGGGAAAATTCAGCTCCACAGGGAGCTGAATTACTGGCAGATCACCTTGACTCTGTGAAAGCTTGCTTCCAGATTTTTCTGGGACAGGTCTATTTTGGATTTGTCTTTAGTCCCAGGACATAACAGTTGGCCATCGGTTACGGTGTTTATTCCTAAAGCAATGCTTTTCTGGGTTTTCAGTTAGAAGCCCAAAGTGCTTAGCAAGTCTAAGATGGCAGGACTTGAATCCAAAGGTGCCCTTCCCAGAACTAGGCAGGTGCTGAATGAAGTCCCCAGGATTTTCGTCTCCTGGCTCCTGCTTTTGCCCGGTGCATCGTGGGCACGTGCAAGTCAGGGATCAGGCAAGGCTTTAAGGGGACTGTGGACGCAGAAGTCAGGGCTCCCCTTCTGACACCTTGCTTTTCGGTATTCCACCCTAAAGTTCTAACCACTCTGGCAACTTTGAACTTTGTCCTCTGTCTCCTAGCAAAATTTGGCTCCCTTCTTCTTGAGTATAATGATGTTCTTAGGAGGAAGTCAGTTACACGTGGATCTCCTGGAATTTGTTTTCCATCTTTCAAAAATCAAGTCCTTTTCAAGTTTCTGCCTGTTTTGAGTTGAACTTCAAAGCCCTGAAGCAGCTTTTAAAATATATATTTTATCCAGCAACAATAATTGTTGTGGGCAGCAAGATAGTCCAATAAAAGCTCTCTCTTATGACTGGTACCTAAAAGGAAATCTCTCTCTTTTTGTGAACACATGCATGCTATTATTATCATTTTAATAACAACACTTTGTAAATGTTATATGTTCATCTCAGAGATATTTCCCTTTTCATCAACTGCTACTGCTTGAGTATAATAAATTTGGATATTATAATATATGGTGGATTGTATTATATTGTGGATATATTATAATGTGAATGTTATATAATTATTAACTTGGTCCATTAACTTATTTAGGATTGCAAAATGGGCATATACTGATTCTACTATTTCTTCTTTATTTATATAAATATAACTTAAAACAGAAAGCCCTTCTAATCTTCTATGTGATCGCCTTGAGGTACAGATTACATAGGAAAACCAGGATAAATGCTTGATGTTTTCTCCACATTTATTAGTTTTCAAAATAATGAGTCAATTCCTTAATAGCTCTCCTAGGTGACCAATGAGAGTTTTCTCTTTTTAGAATTATCATGAATCCATTCTTTTAAATATAGTTAATATGTTTCAGAACTGCAGTTACCAACTTTACAGATGCTAAAATATTTGCATCTTTGATCAGTGAGAGCCTCTTCAGTTGGCTCTGTGTGCTTTTGACATAATCCTGATGGGTTTTCACAGTGTCCTTATTTCCTCGAATTTTAATAGCTAACCTTATTTTAATTTACTATAACTTCACCTATCATCAAATTAAAATCTTAAGACTATAAACTCTGCAAAGAATTAGAATTTATCTACTTTGATTTTAGGCCAATAAGAATCTATCCTCTTTTTAAACTCTGACATAAAATAGGATCCCTTAGCTGCAGTATTAGCTGATAAACAATCTGAGAGCAGGGATTGTATTTAATGCATCTTGTCAAGATTTCAGCAGTTAACACGTTGTTAGCATTAGGTGCTCAGTCATATCTAACACTTTGCGACCCCATGGGCTGTAACCCACCAGGCTCTTCTGTCTATGGAATTCCCCAGGCAAGGATACTGGAGTGGGTAGCCATTCCCTTTTCCAGGGCATCTGTTGGAGTTGCTTAATAATTAGATATTGGATTCAATCACAACTATACTTTAGGTAAATATAACACATTTCCTGCTTTTCCTTTCCCCGCTAACCCAACAAGTGGTGTGAGAGAGCTGCACCCTGAGTAGACAGAGTCGATTACCTAGTTTTCTCTCAGAGTTTTTCACCCACATAAACACTTGCACTTCTCATGCCACTTTATTACGTTTCCTGTTAATATATTTTCTAAGCAGAAATCTACAGATGTGAGTAGTTCTAACTCACATCTGTAGTTCTGAAAGTTCTAACTTTCAGTATCTTTTACATTACAAAATGCACACTCTTATTTTTTTAAGTTAATGTGTTTTGCACTATCTGACTTATTTCCATCTATTAAATAGAATCCATACTTTTCTCTTACATGGTCTGCCGTTAAGCACATAAGCATACAAGACTGACACTTCTGTACATTTCTTCTCTGCCAGGCCTCTCACTCACTCCTTGCCCAGGGCCCTATGCCTGATCTCTAACAGGCTGGGTGTGCCACCTGGATGATGGGGACAGCCTTCCTGAGGTTCCCCAGACCTGCTGCAATTCATTCATTCATCTATCCAGAAGACTATCTAGTTTCAACATCATAGAATGTGCCTGATGTGACTGGGGGCAGAACATACCTTCTGACCTAAACAGGAAGTACTAGAGAAACTGTCAGAAAGTGTGATTTCCACACTGAGAAAAGACCACAAGTTAAAGAATTATCTAGGTAGGGGAATAAAGGCTGGATGTGTGTGATGGCCTTATGTATCATTTAAAGATCCTAAGACTAGAAAAATCATGAAACCACAGCAGTTCAAAGACACTAATTATTTTCGCTATGGCTGGGCAGTTGGATGTTCTTCTGCTGAGGACGAGTAAGTAGAGACCACGGATTACAAAATGAGAGTGTTCCCATAAGAACTAGAGAAAAAAACCAAGAATTTACTCTCAGGGCAACTGCTTCAGCAGTTTACCCACAATTAAACATTATCTCCTGCGGCTTAATTGCCATTCCGAAGGACTCCTCAGACGCACTCGCTTGAACCCGGTTATTTTCTTTTCTTGCCTTTTGTTTACCATTGTTTATTCTTTGGGACACACTGCATAGAGCAGTATTTCTTCACCATCAAACACTGTCTTTTTCTTTCTTCCACAAGTTATTTCCTTCCCAAAACCTCTTGTCCAGATCTATAAACATGTTTGCAGTGGCTACGGCCAAGACATCTGAAATTTATACTTTCCCTTTGAACCCATAAAATCTAGCTTCTGCTTCTCTCATTACTCAGGAAACAACTTCAGGTTTACCGACATAAAAGGAGAACATGCTCTTTGATATGGATTTTCCATTCACTTGGTGCTCCTTCATAACAAGTTACTGCTCTAACTCATTGGGAGAGAGGGTAATAAAACCATGTGTGGGTCTCACAACAGCCACTTTCCCAGCAATATTCACAGGGACAGCTTGCATGTATAACTCTAGCCAACACACATTAGGCACAATGGGGAGGGGGTGAGGTTAAATTTTGGCAAAAAATGCACACTACCTGAAAAACAGTATGAAAGACCTGTTTTAATTATGAGAGAAAAGCATTTCTGTCTTTCAAAGACATGAGCAGTTGTACAAACATAGCTTTAAACTTTATACTTTTATTATCGACAGTAAGTAGAAAGATTATGACTTAATAACTAATGATATTGTATAGGTTTCAATTCTGTATCCCCAACCCAGAAGCTATGGAGTTCCTATCTTCCGTATTTTTGTCGCTCAAACTCACTGAGTCAATCAGATCAGATCAGTCGCTCAGTCGTGTCCGACTCTTTGCAACCCCATGAATCACAGCACACCAGGCCTCCCTGTCCATCACCAACTCCCGGAGTTCACTCAGACTCACGTCCATCGAGTCAGTGATGCCATCCAGCCATCTCATCCTCTGTCGTCCCCTTCTCCTCCTGCCCCCAATCCCGCCCAGCATCAGAGTCTTTTCCAGTGAGTCAACACTTCTCATGAGGTGGCCCAAGTACTGCAGTTTCAGCTTTAGCATCATTCCTTCCAAAGAAATCCCAGGGCTGATCTCCTTCAGAATGGACTGGTTGGATCTCCTTGCAGTCCAAGGGACTCTCAAGAGTCTTCTCCAACACCACAGTTCAAAAGCATCAATTCTTCGGTGCTCAGCTTTCTTCACAGTCCAACTGTCACATCCATACATGACCACAGGAAAAACCATAGCCTTGACTAGACGAACCTTTGTGGGCAAAGTAATGTCTCTGCTTTTGAATATGCTATCTAGGTCGGTCATAACTTTCCTTTCAAGAAGGAAGCGTCTTTTAATTTCATGGCTGCAGTCACCATCTGCAGTGATTTTGGAGCCCAGAAATATAAAGTCTGACACTGTTTCTATTTCCCATCTATTTCCCATGAAGTGATGGGACCGGATGCCATGATCTTTGTTTTCTGAATGTTGAGCTTTAAGCCAACTTTTTCACTCTCCACTTTCACTTTCATCAAGAGGCTTTTTAGTTCCTCTTCACTTTCTGCCATAAGGGTGGTGTCATCTGTGTATCTGAGGTTATTGATATTTCTCCTGGCAATCTTGATTCCATCTTGTGCTTCTTCCAGCCCAGCATTTCTCATGATGTACTCTGCATATAAGTTAAATAAACAGGGTGACAAAAACGGCCTTGACTTACTCCTTTTCCTATTTGGAACCAGTCTGTTGTTCCATGTCCAGTTCTAACTGTTGCTTCAATAGTGGAATTAATTCTTTCTCCTGCTCCCTTCCAGAACTTATTTGTTCTCCAGTGCCTCCTCCCAGTAAATGGTATCACCTTCCAGACAGTCGCTCAAATTTGATGATAACTCAGTGGCTACTCACATAAAATCACCGAATTCTCTTGATGCGATAGTGAAAGAGAAAGTGTTGTCACTCGGTCCTATCCAACTCCATAGGCTGTAGTCGACCAGGATCCTCTGTCCATGGAATTCTCCAGGCAAGAATTTGGAGTGGAGTTTCCATTCCCTTCTCCAGGGGATCTTCCCAACTCAGGGATTGAACCTGGGTCTCCTGCATTGCAGGCAGACTCACCAGGGCCTCCCTGGTGGCTTAGATGGTAAAGATTCAACAGTAGTCTCATCATATTGTGAATTTGATTCAATTCAGGAGAACTCTCTTTCCATATTGCTGGTCCTCTAGTCTGAGACTCCAGCTGTCACTTGCACAAAGGAATTCAAGAAACCTTCCAACTGAGCTGCTGCCTTTAATCTGTACCCCTCATATAGCCCTCCACCCTGCACCCATATTTCAGTCTGAATCACAATTCTCAAATGCAAACTGATCCTCCAAGCGTATAGACTGATCCTCATTCCCAGGCTTGACTGACCACACCCTTTCTCCTATTTAGACCATTTTCACAGCCTCCCATGCAAAAATATCTGCACCTTAGTTTCAAAACCTACTGCCATAAACTTTCTCATACTAACCTTAGTCTATCAATCACTTCATTCCTAACACCTTATACTAATGGTACCATATTTTGCTTTGGGTTTGTGTCATTTTCATGACATCACACTTTCTCATCTTTAAGGAAGTGTATATTAATTTAAATTCCTCCCTACACCCTACTGCACTAAAAAAAGTAGATTTCTTTTTTTGCCAGTGTTAATAGATATTTAAAGGATGAACACAAGTTTGATTCATCAAGAGTACTAGTTTTGGAAGGTGACGGATCTGATTTCAGATCCTAGATCTAACACAGGCTGTGCAATTCCAAAGTCCTTAATTTCTGTGAGTCCACTTTTCCCCATGTCAGGAGACTTTTGAAGCACTGTAGTACACAATATTCTTGAGTGAGTTGCTCAGGTAATCACACTCCCCCCCAAAGTCATGGTAACATGGTGCAGGCAATGGGAACACATGAGCCGGCAGGCAGATGCAATGCTCCAGGCCTTCTGCAAGCCCCCAGGAGGCCCACTTCACTGCCAACATGGACAGGTGTCCAGAGTCTGTGCTCGGGGAGAGACCCTACCCTGCTCATACTGCACCCTTAACACTTTTCCTTTATTTTTTTTTTTTTTCTTTTCGTTGTAACGATTGCAGAAAAATGGGCTTGCATATCTGGGGAAAATCCAGTCTGATCTGGGCTACTCAGAGACTTGAAGACAAAATCCTAAGCTGGATTCTTCTGCTGACCTATAGCTTGTCCTATTGAGGGCAGGGAACACTAGTGATCACAGATATTTCTGTGCCAGGCAACCCAGAGCAAGTCACAGGGGTCATTTAGCAGACCATACAATGGTAGTATACAAGTACTGACTTCACTGTGTCATTAAGATTATAAAAAATAGCATCTGACTCATATTAACTCTCCAGTGGTCAACACCAAAATCAGATTGATTATATTCTTTGCAGCCAAAGATGGAGAGGCTCTATACAGTCAGCAAAAAAAAAAGACCGGGAGCTGAGTGTGGCTCAGATCATGAACTCCTTATTGCCAAATTCAGACTGAAATTGAAGAAAGTAGGGAAAACCACTAGACCATTCAGGTACAACCTAAATCAAATCCCTTAGTGAAAAATAGATTTAAGGGACTAGATCTGATGGACAAGAGTCCCTGATGAACTATGGATGGAGCTTTGTGACACTGTAAAGGAGACAGGGATCAAAACCATCTCCAAGAAAAAGAAATGCAAAAAAGCAAAATGGCTGTCTGAGGAGGCCTTACAAATAGCTGTGAAAAGAAGGGAAGTGAAAAGCGAAGGAGAAAAGGAAAGATATACCCATTTGAATGCAGAGTTCCAAAGAATAGCAAGGAGAGATAAGAAAGCCTTCCTCAGAGATCAATGCAAAGAAATAGAGGAAAAGAATAGAATGGGAAAGACTAGAGATCTCTTCAAGAAAATCAGAGATACCAAAGGAACATTCCATGCAAAGATGGGCTCAATAAAGGACAGAAATGGTATGGACCTAACAGAAGCTGAAGATATTAAGAATTTGTGGCAAGAATACAAATTCTGTATTTGTGGCAAGAAATTCTGTATTTGTGGCAAGAATACACAGAAGAACTGTTCAAAAAAGATCTTCATGACCCAGATAATCACGATGGTGTGATCACTCACCTAGAGCCAGACATCCTGGAATGTGAAGTCAAGTGGGCCTTAGAAAGCATCACTATGAACAAAGCTAGTGGAGGTGATGGAATTCCAGTTGAGCTATTTCAAATCCTAAAAGATGATGCTGTGAAAGTGCTGCACTCAATGTGCCAGTGAATTTGGAAAACTCAGCAGTGGCCACAGGACTGGAAAAGGTTAGTTTTCATTCCAATCCCAAAGAAAGATAATAACAAAGAATGCTCAAACTACCGCACAATTGCACTCATCTCACACGCTAGTAAAGTGATGCTTAAAATTCTCCAAGCCAGGCTTCAGCAATATGTGAATCATGAACTTACAGACGTTCAAGCTGGTTTTAGAAAAGGCAGAGGACCCAAAGATCAAATTCCCAACATCCGCTGGATCATCGAAAAAGGAGAGAGTTCCAGAAAAACATCTATTTCTGCTTTATTGACTATGCCAAAGCCTTTGACTGTGTGGATCACAATAAAATGTGGAAAATTCTTCAAGAGATGGGAATACCAGACCACCTGACCTGCCTCTTGAGAAACCTGTATGCAGGTCAGGAAGCAACAGTTAGAACTGGACATGGAACAACAGACTGTTTCCAAATAGGAAAAGGAGTATGTCACGGCTTTATATTGTCACCCTGCTCATTTAACTTGTATGCAGAGTACATCATGAGAAACACTGGGCTAGAGGAAGCACAAGCTGGAATCAAGATTGCCAGGAGAAATATCAATAACCTCAGATATGCAGATGACACCACCCTTATGGCAGTGAAGAAGCACTAAAGAGCCTCTTGATGAAAGTGAAAGAGGAGAGTGAAAAAGTTGGCTTAAAGCTCAACATTCAGAAAACTAAGATCATGGCATCAGTCCCATCATTTCATGGCAAATAGATGGGGAAACCATGGAAACAGTGGCTGACTTTATGTTTGGGGGCTGAAAAATCACTGCAGATGGTGACTGCAGCCATGAAATTAAAAGACGCTTACTCCTTGGAAGGAAAGTTATGGCCAATCTAGACAGCATATTAAAAAGGAGAGACATTACTTTGCCAACAAAGGTCCGTCTAGTCAAGGCTATGGTTTTTCCCGTGGTCATGTATGGATGTGAGTTGGACTATAAAGAAAGCTGAGCACCAAAGAATTGATGCTTTTGAACTGTGGTGTTGGAGAAGACTCTTGAGAGTCCCTTGGACTGCAAGGAGATCTAACCAGTCCATTCTAAAGGAGATCAGTCCTGGGTGTTCATTGGAAGGACTGATATTGAAGCTGAAACTCCAATACTTTGGCCACCTGATGCAAAGAGCTGACTCATTTGAAAAGACCCTGATGCTGGGAAAGATTGAGGGCAGAAAGAGAAGGGGACGACAGAGGATGAGATGGTTGGATGGCATCACCGACTCAATGGACATGGGTTTGAGTGGACTCTGGGAGTTGGTGATGGACAGGGAGGCCTGGTATGCTGTGGTTCACGGGGTCGCAAAGAGTCAGACATGACTGAGCGACTGAACTGAACTGAACTGAATGATAAATAGTATAATGTTTTAGTAAACTAATATTCTGCAAGGCTAATGCTATGCATACATGAGAATAAGTGTTGACTATGGTGTAATTGAGGAATTAAAGTCAACTTGATCAAATACATTCCCATAATGCATTCACACCCAACCTTGTTGAGGTTATTTTTTGGTCATCTATGAAAGTATTTTTCCATTAAGTTTATTTTTTTGTCTTTTATACAAAATTATCCAACAGAAGGGGACAACAGAGGATGAGATGGTTGGATGGCATCACCGACTCAATGGACACGAGTTTGAGCAAACTCTGGAAGACGGTGAAGGACAGGCAAGCCTGTCATGCTGCAGGCCACGGGGTCTCAAAAGTAGGACATGACTTGGCAACTGAACAGCAACAACAATATCATTTTACCATGTGTCTTTATGTTTGAGTTTAAAATACTTCCTCTCAGTATTGATCCTTCAATCGTGGGTCCATGAAAAAAGGAGGCTGACTAAATGCACAGCTGATGTACTTTCCTCCAAGAGACAGCAAATGAAGTCACAGTGAAAACACTGTTCCATGGGGCTGCAGATCAATACAAGGGTGGGAAGTGGGAGGAAGATGAGTTATCATCCAGCACAAAGCAGCAGAGAACTCAAAGGAACTTGCCGCTACTTCTCAGAGACTCAAAGACCCTCCTTTCCCAGCAGCCACTTCATAGGGACATTACAAAGGAGACTAGCATCAGTAGCCTTGTTAAACTAATGTTGAGTTTACATATGAGATTCAAAATATGAAGTGTGTGCTGCTGGGAAAACTGCTTAATATTTCTAAGACTTCTTTGGATGGGTGATTTTTAGGATTAAATTAGAATATCTATAAAAACTGTTATCTGACGCAGAGTAAGTGCTCAATAACTGTTTGCTATTATTATACAGTGATAAATATTTTGCAAAGTGGATGCTCTGAACCAGTAGAAAATGTAACTATAAATATGAATCGTTTTGGAGTTTGCTTTGCTGATTGTCCATTGTATGGCATGTAAAACTCCACAATCCTAAGACAAATAAGACTGTCCAGATTCTGTGTTCCAGAATCACAATCTGGGGTGGGATTTTTTTTTTCTTTAAGGATAATTTTATTCAAGTGAGATCATTGTAAAGGGAGGCGCTAACACATACCAGGAGCAGCTGAGCTGAACTGCAGAAGCCAAGAAAGCTACCAGGAAGTCAGGCAGATGGTGAGAAGTTAAGCTGCCCATGGCTCGTCTTGGATTTAACAGCTGGAGGAGGCAGAGCATGAGCTGGGGTTCTGGAGTCTGGCAGATGAGGCTGCAAATCCTGTCATTTCCTATCTGGGGGACTGGAGCAAGTCACAGCCTCAAGAGTCGAATCTCTAAGCTTTAGCTTCCTCATTTGCAAAGCAGGGGAATGGAAGAGTTACCTAATAATGTTTATCTGGACTTGGTTTTGAATTATAAACTAACTGCTTAATGTGGTGTCAAACATATAACAAGCACTGAAGAAAAGTGTTACTTTTGGAATTATAAAAATTAATCCTATTAACATGAGTGCTCTATTGCTATTAATACAATCATGACATTTCTGTCAACGTCGTTTCTCTGTCGGACGCAGTGCAGACAATTTCAACAAGCTGCCTGTCCTCTGTATGACATGCCCACCTTTTACATAAATAAAGTGAGCCTGAAAAAGCGATGAGACACGTGAGAAGAAAGCTTTAGTGGCTAAAGAAATAAAGGTTTACTAGAGGAATCAGGATGTAGTGGAACTGAACAGTTCTTCTGTGGACTAAGTTGTGAGACACTGGGCAAATTACTGACTGTCTCCAAACCTCAGACTGCTGGTCTGATAATTGTAGATCATATTAACTAACTCATTGTTCTCTAATAGAAGGGCATCTGACAGGATAGTGTGGCTTGAGGTAGACTATCAATAACTCTTAGGTCCCTGTCCCACAGAAAGACATAACAAAATGCTTCATTAGGAGGAGACTAAGTGAAATCTGTGGTTTCTACCTTTTCTTATATGAAAGTATTTCAAACACACTTTACACTTTGGCAGGGGTCTTTACTTTCTCTATGAATTTATGTTCAAGGCATAGCATATTTATAAGTGAGTTTCATGGCATATTATTTTTAGGCTGCAGAGGAAAAGCATTCTTTGTTCTCACAACAGATGATTGGTTTTACTAAATGGGTCACTGTCTTTTATTAAATTTTGGCTACCCAAATGAAACATCATAAAATATAGCCTACAGAGATAAGTTCTAATATTTACAAGTTAAGATATAGTCAGTAATATCAGATTTGGGTAAATGGACTCACATGTGTCTACAAACATCTATCTATTTATCTCTGTATCAATTTGTCAATAAAATGCTTCCATTTCTGATTTAAAATATAAAAGCAGAAAACATAAGCCAATATTGGCATGTATGGGCACATATAAAGCTTTCCACAAAAATTGCCCCTGTTTTTCCGTCTCTTTACATACTCTAAAGTCAATTTCAGCATATAGTTGGCTTTTAAAACATCTCCTTTGATATCTATTCCACTGCGTTGGATAAACAAATACTTACTATATGCACATCCAAACACCTCAATTCGCATTCCAATTCTGCCCTTGGGGTTCCACTCTAGAGGGATGAAGCGCAGAAATCTGGCTTTGATAGAAGGCTGGAGTCTATAGTACACAACACTGTCTGCGTTTGCATTTCCTACAAACCCCTAGAAGAAAAGAGCAAGAAGGAAATCAGTGCATCTGGAGAGTATCTATTTCACTTTGTCCCCTAAAACGCCAATAAGCAGTGTCTGATTTGCTTTTTAACTTATAAAATGGCAACCATTTAAAGAAGATCATATCATTAACAGTTATATCATAAAGTTTCATCTGCAGAAGTTACTATGGTCTAAACTGCTTTCTATATAGCAGTTTAAATCCCACCATCTGCATGAAGTCAGCTTTCACTGTGAAACCCCCAGTAAAGTTTGTTTCTATGAAGTGCAGATGAAAATAAAAGTTACTGACATGAACAGTGAGAACATCCTCTTGTATTCAAAAACTAGAATCAGATTCCGCATGGAAGTTGCTCATGTAGTTGATGAATGAGTAAGATTCAGACTTGTTTCTGCTGTTTCACTTTCTCATCTTACTCAGCAACATAAAGGAAAGTATCACCAGACATTCAAGTCAGAGCTACACTCTGAGAATAGGCTCTTAAACTTCACTCACCACACAGCCGGATACACACATTAAAAACTGTTGTTACATGTCATTTTTATTCAATAAAAAAATAATAAAGTAAAAGCATCTCTATTTAAAAATTGTTAAGGGAAACTGGAATCAATAATAATTTGGAAAGATGTGAAATTAGACTGACAGACTCTAGAATCTGAAGCTATAAAGACCATAGGAATGCTGCTGAGCTAGTACCATCAAATTGCAAATGAGGAAATTAAATGTCAAAATGGCAAGAAAAAAAAAACCCTCTGGTGTTTGCAAAACTATTATATGGTAAGACCAAGAGCAGTGTTCCTTTCACAATATCAGGATGCATCTACCTAACACCTGCAAAACCCACACTTAAACAGCTTTTATTTTCTCCTACATGACATATGGTAAAGCTGCATATGTGAAAAAGTTAGGATGAGACAGAAACTGTTCTCAATAATTGATATTTAACTTTTAAATTTTTTATTTCTTCTTTTCTGTGTCCTCTTCCACCTCTTCTTCCCCTTCCACCTTCCTGTTCTCCTTCTCTTCCCCTCCTCCTCCTCCTTTTTTTGTTTAACTGTAACAATCAAGACATGCAACAAAATAAGGGATCTTATTATGATCTACTCAGCCACGTGGTAGGTCCCCTTACCATGACTCGATCCACAAATGAGGTCACGCTCATGTAGACCATACCAGACTAAGCAAATATTTCAGTAACACCAATACCCAGGGAATCTATCCATTTGCCTCCTTTTCTTTCTACTTCACAAATAAGCATTTACCAAAATATTTTCTAACACAGTAAAAATAATAATAATAATAAAGTTGGGTTTTTCATAAAGAAAGAAAGTGAAGTGAAGTAGCTCAGTTGTGTCCAACTGTTTGCGACCCCGTGGACTGTAGCCTACCAGGCTCTTCCCTCCATGGGATTCTCCAGGCAAGAGTACTAGAGTGGGTTGCCATTTCCTTCTCCAGGGGATCTTCCCAACCCAGGGATCGAACCCAGGTCTCCCACATTGCAGGCAGACACTTTAAGGGTTTTTCATAGTCAAATTAATTTGATTTGATTCCCCTTATCCCTCAATGCCCCAATACCTCATACACCCAATTTTCAGGCTCACACAAAATAAGCAGTTCTGTGACAGTGTCTTCAAATTATATCCCAAATCGGGGCATCTCCCTTCATCTCAGCTATGACCACCCAGTTCAACAAAGCAGTATTTCACCAGAACTACTTCAATGGCCTCCTCCTTATCTTTTCAGCCTTCTCTTTCCCATGCCCATGCCCAACCATATCCCTAATCTCGTTCCCTCTGAGCAGTCAGTATGATTTTTAAAGGTAAAATAAATTATGTTACCCCCACTGCTTCCTTTACCACTTAGAACAAAATCCGAATTCCTTATCAGACATTAGCACCATCTTTGGCAACCTCGTCCACAACGCTTGAAGCACAGGGAGCCTCTGTGTGAAAACCAAGTTCAGCTCCCCTGAGCGCCTTTACCACCGGCTGTTCACTCCCCTCTGAAAGTTCTTCCCTTATGATCTTGGCACAACCAGCTCTTCTTGGCATCTCAGGCTTTGTTCTAAAGAGAGCCACCTAAGACGGGCCCTTTCTGATCCCCCAGGTTCTGAAGGAGTGTACCTGGCACCCTGGCATCTTATTACCTTTCTGTTTTATTTTCTTCATATTACTCATTATTTGGGGATCTTTTTTGATTATTTGTTTATCTTCCACCCCCACCCCTCCATCACCCAGAAGATAAGCTCTATTAAGCATGGACTTTTACTGACCTTCCTTCTGCAGTACCTAGAACACGGCTGGGCTCAAAGTGGTTCTCAACAAAATATCTGTTGGATGTGCATGTTTGGGTAACACTGGGCTTAAAAACAAACCAAAGTTCAACAAGTTTCTCGACTATAGTATCTCTCTGAACATGTCAAATGAGAAGGTACAAATGAGCACTGTATCTCCTGAGGGAGCGACAGTTACGCAGCATGCTTGAAATCTGTTAGTCCCATATTCTTGGCTAGTATTTCCCAGAACATAAACAGGAGAACATCATTTAATCCCATCGATATTTGGACTCTAATAACCAGACACTTCTAGAATGTCCCATCTATTCCACGAGTCGAGGACCTAGTATAAAAGGTCAACTGTGTCACACTACCTAATATCCATCCTCACTTCATATTTAGCACACCAGGATCTCCTTTGCTGTCAAAACCACTCACATTTGCCTGAAAATGTCCATTTATTCTGACCTTTTCCTTAGAAGGGCTGATGAAGGGCAGTTTTATTTTAGACAGTATTTCCCAAACCTGAATGACATATTAAACGTCCCAGTGCTCAGACTGGGCATTGTTGTACGCATGTGCGTGCGTGTCTGATTCTTTACAGGCTCTCCAAGTCAGGGTAATGTGTCTCCAAGGTTGAGGACCACGTTTATAGATATTCAATCCTAATCAGACTTTCTTATACTTCTGATTCTGTTTTCCTGGGTACGGCTGGCAGGTTAATACAATACCTAATTATGATTTCTTGCAGGGAACAGCTGGATGATGAATTAGATAGCCCTCCAAAATATCTCGCATTTTTCCAAAATTAATCTAAGTTCACAGATTGAGATAGATGGCACTGTGATGATCTCAGCATTTAATGGGATTGGGAGAAAAGATGCAGGTGACAGTGGCTATGGGTAGGTAAATGGAAAGAGGACATCTGTAAATGGAAGATTTTCACAGTTTATGTGATCAGTTTATGAGCTATTTGAATTTTGAGAACATAAAGAAGAAATGCAAATTACTTAGTTTGTCTAAGTTATAAAAACATCTGGGCACATTCAAAATTTTAAGCGATTATTTCTTACAAGGGATAAGGGAAATTTTGAGGTGGGGATTATGAGATTTTAACTTAGTACAGTTTATTCATTTATAAATTTTTTAACTAGCATGTACTAATTTTACAGTAATTAGCAAAATAAAGTAACACATACATGTAAGTGTGTACAATGACAGAACAGGCAAAAATATCACTTAGTAGCGCTTTGGGTACCTTTAATAATATTCTAATATCAATAACATTGGGAAAACATGCACCATTACTACTAATTAAATATATTTAACTGAACAATAATATTTGCATTTTTTGCTCCCCGTGTTGATAACTTAAAACATAAGATAACAAAGATTCTGTTGTGGAATTCAATAATCTAACAGGAATTTTTGTATAATGTCTATGACTGAGACAGGGAATTAAAGCCATGTTGCTTTATAAATGGAAAGTCCAATGCATACTAATATTCCTAATGTAATTCCATTGCCTAAGAGACTTTCCTCAATTTGCTATAAGATTTTTTCATATCATTATAATTCACAAAGGAATGCATGAATTTAAACGTCTCATTCTCTTTTGAAAAAATAATTTTATTATGAGAACGTGTATGTCCTCCCTCATACTACAGATTCTGAACTTGAGCATGGGTCCACATGACCTGAGGCACTGTCATGCATCACATCTGCGGGAGGGGCTTTAGAGTCTGCATTTCAATGCAGGTCAGACTGACTTGTGCTTTTGGTCTTTGGCCTGCTCCTTGAACATTCTTCAGGCTTGTGGATAAATCGTGCTCTTTTCCCCTTGCTATTTCATCTCAAAATTTTTCAGAGAGAGAAAAGGTTTTAGCAGAAGAGTTCACTAGGGTTAACTTCCAAAAGCAGGAATAAGTAAGTAACAAATGTCTGTTGTGCTATCAGTCGGACTGTCTTCAACATGAAAGGTTGTGTCTCAACATCAGACACAGCAGAAATATATATTATGTAGTTTTAATACTTGCCTCAAGGCTGTGAAGTATTTTTCTGCTCACCGTAAAACTGAGGATAACAAAAATTATAGAGGTTATGTGCCTAGAACCACACAGCTAGAAAGTGACAGGGTAAGGATTTAATTCCATACTTCTCTGAATCAAAAGCCCATAATTTAGCTAAGCATCAAAAGGCCTCACTCTTACAGGACATGAAAACACCAACCAACCCTAGAGGAAACCTGATATTTTATCTGAGGGTTTTTTTCCATTTTTCTCATAATTTATATTTAACATCTTAGACACATTTGAAATTAATGCAACTTAGATTATTACTGGCTGGAACATATCTCTTCCAGTTGATTTTACAGACAATAGGATTGTTCCATTAACTACGTTTTCTCGAAATTAAAAGACAAATGTTCAATTATCAATAGGATACTTTCATATAAATGGTAACCTCCTAGTAGATGCATAATATAAAAGAATATGCCATCAGATCATCAAACATATGAAATATCTAAAAGTAAAATTAAGGTGATGTGTCTTATGTGATAAAAATCAAAAGCCTTAATTATATTTTTCTTCAAGACTTGATGATTTTCAAACTCAATGAGGTGTTCATAGATGGGTTTAGAAATGTATTCTAACCAAGATAATTTATTGAGTTAATGAATTAAAGTTTCTCACAGGATTTTAAGTATTTTCATAGTGATTCTAAAGTTTATGAAGAAGTGTAATAGCATTAATTTCTTTTGCAAATAGTAATTGAGCAATTCATCTATGAAAGCCAAGATGCATAAAGGAAGATAGCCATATGGCAGTTCATAAGGGGCTCCAAAACATGGCTGTAATAAATCAGAAACACGGGAGCAGTTACCTGCTGTTTTCCAGCAGATTTGTAACTACACATAGAATCGTCCAGCTCCCACCAAAATAAATAGTACCGTGAGTAGAAATTCAATACAACAAACAGGCAAACAGTAAAATCCTCTGACCTCCCTTATTCGTGTGACTTACATATGACCTTTTTTCCAGGTACAATTCATTTTGACACAGTCAGCTAATAGATAGACACTAAATATATCACAGCAACATGCTGTCTAATGGAAATCAGCTCTTTATTTTACGATGTTGGTTATAAATCTTTACTAAGTATGCCTCCCATGAGATCAGGTCTAGAAAAATGTAAAAGAAAAAGCAAAGAAAAATAAGAACTATCAAAAAATGGGCAATATGCTAACATAAACCCAGATAAGATTAACATTTAAACATATTAATATGCTGCATAAGACACTGCAACTGTATCTAACAGAAGTTGATTCTATCTTGAGTGTGAATGGAATTTGTTTAACATAATAGAAGATCAGCAAGGGAGTATAGCAGTCAAATCAGAAAGTTAAGTTTTGTTCTGAATATACAATAACACTCAATTTTCAAAATAAAAGGGTATCAAATTTTATTAATATTAAATCAGTTTCTATTATCTCTCTCAGAAAATATTCAATAGCTTTAAAATATTTATTTTGAGGGATACCAAATTATTAACAATAGTCCACTGAGGAACCGCAAACCAGCCATTATATTAGAATCTGTGGATGCACAAAGCTGTAACATACACTGGTTAGGCCCTTTCAGCACAGAAGGGTTCAAATTCTCAAGACAGAAATATCAAAGGGAAAGAGAGAAAAAGTACATGAAAGATGCATCCTTCACTGAAGTCCATAACTATTGTTCCTGTTCACTTTCTCAGTTGTGTCCGACTCTTTGCAACCCCACGCACTGCAGCACGCCAAGCCTCCCTGTCCATCACCAACTCCCAGAGCTTGCGCAAACCCATGTCCATCAAATTGGTGATGCCATCAAACCATCTCATCCTCTGTTGTCCCCTTCTTCTCCTGCCCTCAATCTTTCCCAACATCAGGGTCTTTTCCACTGAGTCAGCTCTTCACATCAGGTGGCTAAAGTATCAGAGCTTCAGCTTCAGCATCAGTCCTTCCAATGAATATTCAGGGTTGATTTTCTTTAGGATGGACTGGTTTGATCTCCTTGCTGTCCAAGGGACCCGCAAGAGTCTTCTCCAACAACACAGTTCTAAAGCATTCTTTATAGTCCAACTCTTACATCCATACATGACTACTGGAAAAATCATAACTTTGACTACACAGACCTTTGTCAGCAAAGTAATGTCTCTGTTTTTTAATATGCTGTCTAGGTCTGTTAGAGCTTTTCTTCCAAGGAGCAAGTGTCTTTTAATTTCATGGCTTCAGTCACCATCTGCTGTGAGCCCAAGTAAATAGTCTGTCACTGTTTCCATTGTTTGCCCATCTATTTGCCATGGAGTGTTGGGACTAGATACCATGGTCTCAACTACTGTTGAGATATAGTAACAAATTGTTATGTGGCTGATATATGGACATAAATTTATATTAGGGTAATACATGGATAATTTTGTGGAAGATTAAAATTTGATTGAGATGCAAAATAACTTTTAACTAAAACCTAATTATATTAAGGTAATGGTAGATTAGGAGATTCTGAACAACTCCCCTGCTAAAAGCTGTACAAAATGAGAAACAGGGACTGAAGATCTAAAAGACAATAAAATATTAAATGTCCAAGATCTGGGAGAAGAGCAGCCAAAGAGACCAGCCCTACTTTTGGGACCCTTGTTTTCCTCTTTAGCTGACCTAAGGATTTCTAAAGAGAAGAAACTGAGCAGACCTTTGGACAACTTCACAGAGTTAAAGATAAAAATTTAGTTCTAGAGCCCTCAAGGGCATGAATATCCCATAAGCTTCCATGCAGTTCATGTCAAAACTTTGAGAGTCTACAGCTAAGAATAAATGGTAAGATGCAGAGAGACAACTCCCCACAGGGATGAAAATTCAGCTTCCCATTTTCTCCACCTGTGAGATTACATGACGGTCAGAGAGGCCTCATGCTCCTTGCTGCCTGCAGAAGCAACTGTAATTATACTCTGTAGGAAGATATCCTTCTAAATCTCAAATTATCTGTTCAATTCTTCATATATAATGTCATACACACAATAGAAAGCAATAAAACATCAGCAAAAATTGTTCTTAAAGGAAATTTATAGTCTTGAACATGCACACAGTTTAGTGAATAGGAAAGGCATCAGCTATGTTATTTAAAGAACTGGGAAACCATTACTCTACAGAACAAGAAAGTGGGGCAAGCCGAAAATCAATGTTTTCTGAGAGCCATCAGAAACTTGAGATTACATGCACTGAGTTGTGTCCCTCCTAAAGCATGTAGGGTGAAGCCCTAACCACTTCCATGGTGACAGTATTGGGAGGTGGGAATTTGGGGAGGTAATCAGGTTTAGAGGAAGTCATGAGGGTTGGGGACCCCATGATGGGGTTAGCATCCTTACAAGATGAGGAAGACAGACCAGAGCTTCCTTTCACTTTGCCAGGTGAGGACACAGTAAGAAGGCTGATGTCTGCAAACCATGAAGGCTCCTCACGAGGAACTAAGTCAGCCAGCACCTTAATCCTAGACTTCCTAACCTCCAGAACTGTGAGAAATAAATGCCTGTTTTTTGAGCCATCCAGCCTATAGCATTTTGTTATAGCAGCTTGAGCTGACTAATACACACGGCAAACCACACCTCTGAGATCCGGAGAGAGAAAGCTACCCAAAGACAGCAGAAATCTGTCCATCTGCTGGTGCCATAAACTGATAGGGGCTCCCATGGTAATCTTGATGAATTGATAGAGGCCAAGCGTGGACTAGCATGAGAATGAGAAACTCTTGAGGCCTTGTCACAGAGCATAGATAGTTTCCTGGAGGGAAAGCCCACAGTAATGCTCTGTGACAATCAGAAAAAAAAAAAAAAATTTTCTTCTTGGCTCTAGCAAGGAGGGGTAAGGGTAATCACTGCTACACTCAGAGTGATCTACCATCCAGGGGAAAATCTGCCAGAGCCTATTCCCTGATGGCTCAGTGAATAAAGGATCCACCTGCAGTGCAGCAGACATGGGTTCGATCCCTGGGTCAGGAAGATGCCCTAAAGAAGGAAACGGCAACCCACTCTGGTATTCTTACCTGGAAAATCCCTTGGACAGAGGAGCCCGGCAGGCTGTACAGTCTATGGGGTGGCAAGGAGTCAGACGCAACTAAGCACACAGCCTCCCCAGGACCTCTAGAAACACTAGTGAAGGCCACAGTTTTAAGACAAAGGCACTGACATTTAATCACAATATTGGAGAACATTCTTATTCTCTCTCATCATACCACCAATGCCAACAGGACTCCAGTATAATAATACTGGATAACAACTGAGAAAAATGTGAAACCCAGACCACCTCTGAAGAGGATGCTGAAGTCAAAGGAGAGGCAAAAACAAGGGTACTAGATGGATTTGAAGTCTATGACACCGATAGCGTGTATGCTGCTGCTGCTGCTAAGTCGCTTCAGTCGTGTCCGACTCTGTGCGACCCCATAGACGGCAGCCCACCAGGCTCCCCCGTCCCTGGGATTCTCCAGGCAAGAACACTGGAGTGGGTTGCCATTTCCTTCTCCAATGCATGAAAGTGAAAAGTCAAAGTGAAGTCGCTCAGTCGTGTCCGACTCTTAGCGACCCCATGGACTGCAGCCCACCAGGCTCCTCCGTCCGTGGGATTTGCCAGGCAAGAGTACTGGAGTAGGGTGCCATTGCCTTCTCCATATAGCATGTATAGAAAACATTAAATACAGCCCAATTTCTAGCCAGATTAATATAAACTCTCAAACAAAGACCTATTTATCTCAGTTCCCATGACTAGACACAAAATGTCCAAATTTCAACAAAAAGTTGCAAGACAGGCAACCAGCAAGACAATCATCAAAACTTAATGACAATCACCATCAGGTTCACATATCTTACAGATGTTTGAATTATCAGACTAGAAATTTTTTAAAAATTATAATGAATATGGGAAGGACTCTAATGGAAAAAGTGGACAACATGCAAGAACACCTGGGTAATATCAGCAGAGACATGAAAATCTAAGAAAGAACCAAAGATTCCAAAATATTTAGAAATCAAAAACACTGTAACAGAAATGAAGAGTATCTTTAATGGGTACATTGATACATTCAACATAGCCAAAAAAGAATCAGTGAGCTTGAAGATAAGAAAATACAAACTTGCCAAATTGAATTGCAAAGAGGAAAAAAAAAGTGGAAGGGAATATCCAATAACCATAGGATAACTGTAAAAGTTGTAATGTATCCAAAAATGGAATAAAGAAGGTGAGTAGAGAGAATGGAGCTGAAAAAATATTTGAAATGATAATGGCCAATGAATTTCTAAAATTAATGACAGACACAAGGTCCAAGAAGTTCAAAGAATAATAAGCAGGTTAGAAATCCAAATAAAAACTATATTTAGTCATACACATTCCAACTGCAGAAAAGCAAAACTAAAGAGAACATTTTGAAAGAAGCCAGAGGAATACCTTACCTTTGGAAGAACAAGAATAAGGACTACATTGGACATCAGAAATTATATCAGAAATCATACAAGCAAGTAGAGAGTGGAGTGAAACATTTAAGGTGTTGAAAGAAGTGAAAATAATCTTAGAATCCTATAGCCAGAGAAACTATCCTTCAACACCAAATGAGAAATAAAGATTTTCTCAGACAAAAGCTGATGATATTTACCACTAGTAGATCTGCTCTGAAAGAAATATTTAAAAGAAGTTCTTCAGACAAAGGAAATGATATATGTCAGAAACCTCGATCTATGCAAAGAGAGGAAGAGTATTTGAGAAAGAATAAAAAAAGGTAAGATAAATTTATTTTTCTTATTCTTGTTTAAAGAAACAACGTGTGCTAAGTTGCTTCAGTTGTGTCCGACTCTTTGCGACCCCATGGACTGTAGCCTGCCTGGCTCCTCTGTCCATGGAATTCTCTAGGCGAGAATACTGGAGTGGGTTGCCATGCCCTTCTCCAGAGGATCTTCCTAACCCAGGGATCAGACCCACGTCTTTTATGTCTCCTGCATTGGCAGGTGGGTTCTTTACCACTAGCACAACCTAGGAAGCCCCAAAGAAACAATAGGAAGAGATAAAACAGAATCCTACAAAATGCTCAATTAAATTCAAATAAGGCATTTAAAAGAAGGACAACAAGAAAAAGAAAAGAGGGGAACAAAAAACATAAGACAGGGCTTCCCTGGTGGCTGTGGAAAAGAATCTACCTGCCAATGCAGGAGACACGGGTTCGATCCCTGATGGGGGAAGATTGCACACGTCGCAGAGCAATAGGCCTGTGTGCCCAGCGACTGGACCTGCAGCTATTGAGTGTATTACTGTGTCCCGACTACTGAGGCCCATGCGCCTGGAGCCCATGCTCCATAGCAAGGGGGCCACTGCCGTGAGGGGCCTGTGCCCTGCAGCCAGGGAGCGGTCCTGGCTCACAGCAAAGACCCCACACAGCCAAAAATAAAACAGAAACACAGTACAAATACAACAAAGAGAAAACAGCTGCAAATGTGATAGACAATATTAATCCAAATATATCAATAAGTACTTTAAAAGTGGATCTAAATACGCTGCTTAAATCACAGAGATCTTTAGAGCCGTATAAAGGATGACCAGATCCAACTATTTGCTATCTATAAGAAATTTATTTTAAATGAAAGATTAAAACTGATTAAAAGTAAAGACATGGAGAAAGATAAGCCATGTTAATCTCAAAAATTCATAAATAGCAAGATTAAAACCACCAGATCAATAAAACAGTAATCAGGAAGAGTTTATTGTACATGTTAAGAACAGTTTAGAACTGGACGCTTGCAACCTCAAAACTAATATGAAGCTCAGAGGCAAAATGTTACAGAATGGCTTACGAAGTGAAAAAATGAGGAAGCGGTTTAACCTTTATGGTGATTGGTTATTACAATGAGGGTTTCTAGAGGGCAGGGGATTGCTCAAAAGTGATTATTTAATACCATGTTAAGGAAGATGACTTAGCATTTACAAGAAGTAAACTAAGTTAAGTTTTGCTTATGCACATGAAGTAGGCTAGATTTAGTTTTGCTTATATGGCTTAAATGGTTTTGTCTCCTCAGGGAATTTTCAAGTTTGATGTTCATTTTATATTTTACTTTTTACAGTGATGCTAAATCTAAATAAACCTAGGATAGCTATATTAATTTCAGACAAAGCAGACTTCAGAAAAAGGAAGATTATCATAGATAAGTCGGCACACCTCACAATGACAAAAATATCAATTTTCCAAGGTGGCTTAACATTCCTCTCTGCATATGGACCTAACAGCAGAGCCCCAGCACACAAGGCACACACTGACGGGACAATCAGGAGAGACAGGCAAATCCATTATAACAGCTGGACTAATTGATACGTCAAGGAGGGAGAAAAGCAGCAAGAATGTAAAAGACCCGCATCACTGTTAATCAACTGGATCTAACTGACATTTTAGGCTCTTCCAGCCAACAGCAGCAGAAACAGTCCTCTCCAGTTCATGAAGCATGCATGGGCCCTCACAAATTTAAAAGAATACAAATCATACAAAGTATGCTCTCAAATCACAATAGAATTCAACTATTAATCAGTAACAGAAAGATAGCTAGAAAGTCACAAAATGTTTGAAAATAACCCGAGTTGAAGCAGAAATCCCAAGTCAAATTTTTAAAAACTGATGTAAGTGAAAATACAATTTATGAAAATTTGTGGGGAACAGCAGCATTTTTAGCATTAAATGTATGTATTAGAAACAATAAAGATCTAAATAAATAAGTTTCTATCTTAGGGAACTAAAGGATATAGAGCAACTTAAGTCTAAAGAAGAAAAGAAGTAATAAAAATATACACCACAAGTTATTGCAATAGAAAACAGAATGTGTTAGAGAAAATCAACAAAACCAAAAGCTGGTTCTTTGAAAAGTTTGCTAAAATTGATAAATCTCTAGTCATGCTGTCCAAGAAAAAAAGATCAAGAAGACCCAAATTATCAATATCACGAGTGGAATAGAAGTCACTGCTGTCGAGCACGTGGACATCAAAAGAAGGAAGGAGAAGATTAATGAGCTGAGGATGAATGCAGACACCAGGAAGAATACAGTAAGTTAAAACCAAGGATGAAACAGGAAGTAGATACTAAAAATAAGGCTTCAAAAGACATCTATTTAATTTTTGAAGTATAAGATCATGGCATCTGGTCCCATCACTTCATGGGAAATAGATGGGGAACCAGTAGAAACAGTGTCAGACTTTATTTTGGGGGGCTCCAAAATCACTGCAGATGGTGACTGCAGCCATGAAATTAAAAGACACTGCTTGGAAGGAAAGTTATGACCAACCTAGATAGCATATTCAAAAGCAGAGACATTACTTTGCCAACAAAGGTTCGTCCAGTCAAGGCTATGGTTTTTCCAGTGGTCATGTATGGATGTGAGAGTTGGACTGTGAAGAAGGCTGAGCGCCTAAGAATTGATGCTTTTGAACTGTGGTGTTGGAGAAGACTCTTGAGAGTCCCTTGGACTGCAAGGAGATCCAACCAGTCCATTCTGAAGGAGATCAGCCCTGGGATTTCTTTGGAAGGAATGATGCTGAAGCTGAAATTCTAGTACTTTGGCCACCTCATGAGAAGAGTTGACTCATTGGAAAAGACTCTGATGCTGGGAGGGATTGGGGGCAGGAGGAGAAGGGGACGACAGAGGATGAGATGGCTGGATGGCATCACTGACTCGATGGACGTGAGTTTGAGTGAACTCCGGGAGTTGGTGATGGACAGGGAGGCCTGGCGTGCTGCGATTCATGGGGTCGCACAGAGTCGGACGCGACTGAGCGACTGGACTGATAGTTGATTTACAACATTGTGCCCATCTTTGCTATGCAGCAAAGTGACTCAGTTATACGCATATGTATACTTTTATTATATTCTTTTCCAGTATGGTTTATCACGGGATATTGAGGACAGTTCCCTGTGCTATTCAGCAGAACCTGTTGCTATCCATTCTAAATGGAACAGTTTGCATTTACCAACTCAAACTCCCAGTTCACCCATCACCCTTCCCCCTCCCCCTTGCAAACCACAAGTCTGTTCTGTATCAGTCTGTCTGTGTTATAGATACGTTCATTTGTGCCACAGTTTAGATTCTACATATAAAGGATATTATATGGTATTTGTCTTAAGGTTTTGAAGGAGATTTAGATGAAAAAAAAAAAAAAAAAACCCACTAGCTAAACCGATCAAGGAAAAGAGACACAACCAATATCCGGAATGCAAAATAGCATTTTACCATCCTACACACATGAGAATGATAATAAGAGAATATCTGGAATAATTTTATGCCAATAATTTTAAAGATTAAATAGACATATTCCAAACTGTAATTTACCAAAGCAGGTGAGAAACAGGGAAATCTGAGTTGCCTATATATAGGCAAAACTAAATCTACAATTTAAAAATGTTCCCACACAGAAAACTTCAGTCCCTTTTGTTTTCCCTAATGAATTCTTCTCAATATTTGAGGATATAACAACACAAGCATCATATAAGCACTTCAAAAAAGTAGAAAAACAGAATTGTTTCCCAGTTTGTTTCGTGAGGCCAGCGTAACTGTGATATCAAAATCTGAGGGAAAAAACTTGTAAGGAGGAAAACAAAAGCCAATCTTATTAAAATACAGATCCCACAATCCTTAAAAGAAACTTGCAATATTATATTAGGATATAAAAATAAAGAAAAGATATAATAGGTCAAAATGCAATCAAGTTTATTCCAGGAATATAAGGAGTGCTTAACATTTAAAAACTCTTCAATGTAATTAATCAAGTTGAAGAAAATATAGTCTTCTAGATAAATGCAGAAATAGTCTTTGATTAAACTCAGCAATTAAACAAGATTAAAACCTTTAGCCAAGTACGGAATATCTACAAGTTTTACAGTCAGCATCACAAATAGGACAAGATTCTGAGAGCTGTTTAAGAGTTTGGGTCCCAGGCAAGCATGTTGTCTACAGACCCATCAATTCAACCTGTAGTGAATATTCTAATTAGTACAGTGAAAGTGAAAGTCGCTCAGTTGTCTCTGACTCTTTGTGATCCTATGGACTGTAGCCTGCCAGGCTCCTCTGTCCATAGAATTAGCCATATTGGAGTGGGTAGCCATTCCCTTCTCCAGGGGATCTTCCCCACTCAGGGGTCAAACGCAGGTCTCCCGCATTGCGGGTGGATTCTTCACCATCTGAGCCACCAAGGAAGCTTAAGAATACTAGAGTGGGTAGCCTACCCCTTCTCCAGAGGATCTTCTGACCCAGAAATCAAACCAGGGTCTCCTGCATTAGAGGCAGATTCTTTACCAGCTGAGCTACCAGGGAAGCCTAATTAGTACAATAAGGTAACAAAAATATTTAACAGGTAATAAGGATGGGAAAGGAAAAAATAAAACTGCTGTTATTCATAGGCTGCATGATTGTGTATGTGTATATATATATATATATATATTTTTTTTTTTTTACTGCATATAGAGAGTTTAGCAAATCCACTGGATAAAAGTCTGTATATAAATATGAACTGAAGTTACACATCTGTTAAAAGAGCTAAAATCCAGGACACTGACAACACTAAATATTGGAAAGGATGTGGAACAACAAGAACGCTCACACATTCTTAGTAGAAACACAAACAGACAGGAATCACCAAGATATTCATGAAGAAAAACAAAGTCAAAGGATTTTCTTTACTGAATGTGAAGTCTTAACAATGTGATCCAAAAAAAGAGAGAGAGAGACAATGTCATATTGGCAGAGAGGTACTCAGACAGAACAATGGAACAGAATACAGACTGAACATATATGCACAGTACATTTTGAAAATGTTTGCAATGCAGAGCATTAAAAAAAAGAAACAAACAACTTCTTTTAAGTGCATAGTACCAGGCCAATCGAATATCAACTCTGGGGGAAAAAAGAAGAAAAAATGTAATGGAAGACGGGTTGATTACTACTTGAAATCATAGGCAGAATTCCAGTAAGAATGTAGGCCTATATGGGAAAAACAAAACAGTAAAGCTACCAGAAGACGGCACAGCTGACTTCACAACTTCACATCTTCACAACTTCACATCTCCACAACTCTGAGGAACACAAATACTTCTCAAACGCGATGCCAAAGGCACAAACCATAGAGGAAAGACGACAAACGCACATCTATTGAGTTTAAGAATCTCTGTTCATTTAAAGATGTTAAAACAGTGAAAAGAGAAGCCACAGAACAAGAGAAGCGATTTTCCAGTGTATTAGTAACCAGAATATACAGAGGGCTACAAAGCGCTAAGGAAAAGAGGAATAAAGGAAATATCTAAACGGCTAACAAATCCATTCAACAGTGTCCAGCCTCATTAGTCATGGAAGTACTGCAAATTAAAACCAGTGTGAGAATTCTACACTTCAAGTAGGTTGGCCAGAATTGAGGGAAACATTAAAAAGTGAAAATAAAATAAAACTGACTATATCAAGTGTTGTCGAGAATGTCGAGCAAATGGCATTTTCACACACTACTGCTGAGTGTAATTAGCACAATCTCCATAAAAAAGCCTTTCACATGTTACACTAAGTTCTAACTAAAGTTCAACCTATCCTTATTTGAGGCACCAGCAATACCACTCTGAAGAAAGCACCCTACTGCAAAGCAGACATTGTGTACCAAAAGACACGCACATGCCTCAAGTATCCTCAGAAGAGTCCCAAAACACAACTCACATACTATTTGTAGAATGGATAAACAAATTTAGACACAGCCAGATAATGAAATGTTGTAACGCAATGAAAATTAATCAGTTACACCCATATGCCACAGCATGGTGTTTAACAAGCATAATGTTAACCCAAGAAGCCAAGAGAGAAAAATATACACATTTCACGATCCCTTTTGTACACAGTTCAAAACTGGCATTAGTAGTCATGACAGTGAATAGCTTGCGAG
The DNA here is from genome assembly GCF_003369695.1 of Bos indicus x Bos taurus. Lineage (NCBI taxonomy): Eukaryota > Metazoa > Chordata > Mammalia > Artiodactyla > Bovidae > Bos > Bos indicus x Bos taurus. The sequence continues at coordinate 62,200,661 of NC_040093.1, forward strand.
AAGAGGGAGGTGGTAGCGATCAGGAAAGGATGAACGAGGTGTCTGAGATCTGGTAACATTCTTACTGCTGATGTGTGTCCTCCGTCAGGTCACGTCTGACTCTGCAACCCCACGGACTATAGCCCACCAGGCTCCTCTGTCCATAGGATTTTCCAGGCAAGCATACTGGAGCGGGTTGCTATTATCTCCTCCGGGAGGGATCTTTCTGACCCAGGGATCAAATCTGCATCTCCTGCGTTGGCAGGTGGATTCTTTACCACTGAGCCACCTGGGAAGTCCTGTAATGTTTTTGGCCTAGGTAATATTTAGATAACTGCATTCACTTTTTGATCACTCATGAGCTGCATACATAATGCCTTTCGCCTTTTACTGGATGTGTGTTGTACTTCAACATAAAAATAAATGAAAATAATCTTGGAAACTATGGAAAAGAAATATGCCCTTAATGCTTTAAGAGATAGTTCAGTGAACACAATTGAGATTAAAATTTGCATATATTTATCTAAAAGCAAAAAAAAAAAAGATTTTAAAGAATACCTCATTAAAATTGTATTTTTCACTCTTGTGCTTTTCTATATAGATCATTAAGAACCCCATGAGAAGTACCTTTCAACTTCAAATTTTAGATATCATATGATTTATCATGCATTATACCATAATGAGTCCCATTAGCATCTTTCCTTTACTATTAATATTACAAAGAATAATGGCATTCCTATGACCATTATCATTAAAAAAACTATTATTCAGTGATAAAACTATTGAGTTATCTATTAGAGATATTATAAAATTTAAAGTAAAATATTCCTCACTTACCTCTATATTCTATTAATGTTTTCATACAGACTTTCTAATATGTTGATTAATCTTCAGAGTACTTTAAAACGGCATTTATTTATTAAATGAATCGCTAATAGTTCTCTCAGTTAGAAACATATTTGTGTTTTAGAAAGATACAAAATAATCAACCAGTCTTTTAGGCAGAATACAATAAAATATCTACCTATTATATTTAATTTGAGAAGCTGAAATGTTTAATCAGCTCTTACTGTTCAATCAGTTCTTATTGCTTCTTATAGTTTTAGAGTCAATGGATTTCATTTCGGCCTCTGAAGCCATTCCTTATTTAATACATATTAATTACATTATATTATTATTATATATTATAATAATGTGCATTAATTTACATTGTGATGTAAATTAAATACTATATACTTTAACTGGTGAACACTGTATCTTCACTTAGATCATAACCTAAACCTTCATAGAAGCTTGTCACTCAGAAGCTGTGTAGTTTTCTGAGGTCTTAGCCGGGTACAAAGATATTATAATGGATTCTAAAGTCTTCTTTTTAAAGTCGGTGCCAATTTGATATTTAACCAAGTATTTTTAGAACACAGAGATGAAACTACAATTCAGTATTATTTGGGGTAGTTTGACCTTCAGATTCTGTATAATTTGGTCACACAATTAAAGTTTCATTACACAGAAAGTCAAGGGAGAGACTACTTTACTTAGCAATAATGTAATCAGGGAGCAAAAACCTGCAGACTTTCCTATCCTATTCTTCACCAAAGAGACAAACTCACCAGTCCTCTGGGAACAGAGGGTGAATAAATGCATACAGTAGACACTGGGTTAGAGGGACTAGCGCAAAAGTGTTTTATTGCAATCAATAATAACACCTGCCTACTTGTATTGCCTTTTGAAACTCTGCCAGATGTGACAAAATAACAAAACCAACCAGTAAATGGCTCATATACCCATGGGTACCTTGATATAGATAAATTTAACAAAGAATGCAGAAAACTTGAACACCTTAATGCATGTGCTCCGTTTTTATTGCTAGGGTATCTGAGATTTGGAAATAAATCTTTACTTAACATAAAGATGACAAAAATTCATTTATTTCATGTTCAAATATCTCTTTAATCTTTGTAGGCAACTTTTTAAAGCCTCAATAATCATCATTCCAACACCAACTGAAACATTACCAGTGTATTCACCCCCTCTTCATAGAGCAAAACTAAAGATGTCCATCTAACACCTTTGATCAGGAGACTTCACTTAGTTTGCCCTGGTGAAACAAGACTATTGTGGCTCTTAATAGATAGGGACCTATCCCTTAATAGCTGGAGAAACTTCCATGAACTATATTCCTAAACTTCAGTTTCTTCATCTATAAATTGGGAAGGGAAATAATTACTCTCAAAGTTTGAAGTATGAATCATTAATAAGTAAAATATAGAAATTAGTATCTGCCTGGCTCATTACAAGTTCTGTGGAAGTGCAGCTGTGGTTGGTGAGTGGCGGAGCCATCCAGTCCTCGCAGATGGCACACTGGCCCTGACTGAATAGCATTATTTGGGCTTAATATCTGAGTCTCCCAGCCAAACAGCCCAAAGAGAAACAGCGACTCTTTTAAATGTCCTTTGATCAAAGTGACAGTTCCATTTAGGAAACAAAGTATTCAGATGAACACTTATTTGAATGTAGTTGACAATATTTTTAACTTCAAGGCAAAAATTATCAAGAAAATGCTTCTCAGAAAAGTATTTATTTACTCAAATAAAAATAGTTTTCATTTCTTGAATGCAGAGTTTTATTTCTTTTAAAACTCAACTACCTTTGAATGTAAATTTTGGGAATTATATTTCTGTCAGTGTAATTATAGCATCACACAGCAATAAGAGGTTCTTAAATGCCCATATTACTTTTGTTTCAAAGCAACTGAGATTAGTTGATGAACATTTGAAAAATATTTCAACAGTACGCAATAAATCTAAAACAGAAACTTTTATAGATACCTATATGCATGCTTGAAATCTATTTATAAAGTAGACTGCATATGATTTTAATGATATTCCTTTTTTTTTTTTTTTTTGGAAAGTCACTCAGTTATGTCCAACTCTTTGCAAGTCCATGGAACTCTCTAGGCCAGAATACTGGAGTGGGTAGCCTTTCTCTTCTGCAGGAGATCTTCAATCAAACCCAGGTCTCCCACACTGCAGGCTGATTCTTTACCAGTTGAGCCACAAAGGAAGCACAAGAATACTGGAGACGGTAACCTATCCCTTCTCCAGCAGATCTTCCCGACCCAGGAATCAAACCTGGGTCTCCTGCAGTGCAGGCAGATTCTTCACCAAATGTGTTCTCAGGGAAACCCAAGGATATTCTATAGACTTTAAAATTTTACTTATTTGAATTTTAAGATAATACATTGTTTCTAATGTATGAAACAACCATAGTATTCCTTAAGGAACCAGGTAAAACGCCTCCTTGCTCTCTGTAGATAAAGAAATTTAAATGAATGAATCAGAGGGCAACCTCTCCTAGAATTCTGATGACACAGTATCAGGGTTTATTACTTTATAGTTAAATAATATTTATCTCAACATGATATATAGTGTAGAGACTACTGTTCTATACGTTCAAATTTTCCCTGAATTCTCCCAGAACAGTCATGAATTCTTAGGCCACGATTAGGAATAAAGGGATGACAGACACAGTGACCTATCCGGGCCGTGTCCTCAGCTCAGGTATTAAAACCACGGTTCTATCAGGAGAGGAATAAACCTTTGCTCTGAACACGGCTCCTCCAGCAGTGCCTCAGGGACTCGGATCCCTGCCGAGTGCCGGTACTGCACAGAGTACACGTGCAGAGAACAGGCTCCAGCAACAACAGTCTTTATATGAACTTTATTTCTTACTAGAATCAGGTCTTAGAAAAGTTACAGTCTTTATTTGTATGCTGGGAATGATAAAATGCATTTTTCCAGTTAACTACCAACTAGATATTTGAAGACCAACTAGATATTCGATAATGTAAATGAATTACTGCTATTTTTTTAGGTTCTGTTTTAAGAAAGGCTTTTTGCCTGTTAGAGATTCACACTGAAATAGTTAAGGATGAAAGGCTAAGATGTTGGTGTTTGCTTTGAAATACCAAAACAGGAGCAATATATGGGGGAGATGGATGGGATAGGATTAGCCATAATTTGATGGTTTGGGAATGTGTACAAAGGTGTTCATTTTGCTTTTCTTTTTATTTGTGTATATGGAACATATGTGGGCAGTGATTGTCGTGCAGATTAAACAAATTAATGTGTGTAAGAAGCTGAGTATATTTATAAGCTTATATTTTCTTTTATAATATTCTTCTTACTGTAAGTATACATTTTGAAAGTTACCTATTGACAGGCAAGAAACATTTATTTTAATTTATCTAGTCAACTTAAAAGCTCTCATCGCACCACACACACCAAAAAACTGATTTATTTAGTAATCAAGATTGACTATATCTGATAAAATGATCCGTTTCTATATTATACTCTTTAGTTATGGAAAAAGGTGTAACCCAGGGACCATTTACATGCTATGCATAATGTTTCCAAAATAAGTTATTTAGGCACTGATGATACTGAAAGGTGCAATTCTCCATTTTATTTTGCTCAGCAAATGACCACAGAGAAGGAGTGATCACTACCATAGTGTGGTTTATGAAGGTCTCTAGAATGTGACATAATGTTACCTTTTATAACATTATGGGTACGTGCTCATAGAGAATGACACTGAAGAAAATGCAGGTCTTCTGAGAAGAAGCTCATTAGTACGTGCGTTCAGGCAATCTACTAATTCTGTATCACTTTCTATTCAGAATTCAAGAAATGAAATCATCTCCTTATTTGAAACACATGCTTTAACATACATTTATCATAAAGTCTTCACCACAGTATCATCACCATATGTTCTGAAGTATCAAAACACAAGTGTTTATATACAGTACTCCGCAGTCGGGGGCTTCCCAGGTGGCTCAGCAGTAAAGAATCCACCGGCCAACGCAGGAGACTCAGGTTCCATCTCTGGGTCGGGAAGATCCCCTGGAGAAGAAAATGGCAACCCACTCCAGTGCTCTTGCCTGGGAAATGCCATGGACAGAGGAGCCTGATGGGCTACAGTCCACGGGGTGGCAAAACAGATGGGCACAACTGAGCGACCAAACAACAGCAACAGCTGTGCAAGTCTTAGACTCAGCCTTAAATTTCTAACATGTCTATTTACTGTGATAAGCGATTTCACACATTCATTTAATGCTTATAAAAATATTGACGGAGCCTTATACATAGACACCATGTATTGAACAATTTAAAATGATTAATCAATCGTGCCAAACATCCATGTATACTGGGAGATTCTAACTTAGTCCCTTGGTTAACCTTTCTCTGAGCTGTTTTGCTTCAGAAGTAGGATGATGTTATTTAAAGAAAGTGCACTGGAGAAGGGAATCTTGTTTGGGTTCTTCCAAAGGTTAGATCTAAAGCATATTCTTAAACATACAGCCTTGGCTGACTCCTTCATCTCCAACACAGTATTAATGCCCAGAAGGTCCAAATTCACAGCACTGCTTGAAAACAGTATTACTAAAGATGTTTGTTCTCTATGGAGCTGTGTAAATATGACGTATTGTTAAGCACATTGACTTACACTATCTTAGTGTGAGCATGTCTAAATCCACTGGATTAAAATAATTTGTAATTTATACTACACGCTTTTGAAGATACTGAATTACTTTCAAGTCCAGAGCACTAAAATATAATTACCCTGGCACATGCACTTGAGGGAATATTATGAAGCAATTAAAATGGTGATTTTGCAGACTATTGAAAAATTAGCATGCTCTCTTTTTTACTTAAGTATGATACATGACTGTGTGAGCAGCATAATTATAAGTTAATTCAAAGTTAAGCATAATAAGAAAAGAATAAAGATGATACATTAAAGTTTCAATAGTGGTTTCTTAAGGGACAAACTTACAGATTTCTTTTTTTAACCTCTTCCATTTGGCAATTTTTAGTGATGTGATTATAATACTTACAATAGAAAGATAAACAAAAAGAAAGAAGAAAAATACATTATTCTTTTTTTTTTTTTTAATCCACTGTTAGTCTCTTGCCTTTTTCCAAATCCCCTTGTCCTGGACATTATCAATTTCCTGAACATTCTCCACTACAGTTTCTCTTGCTCTCTTACCATGGGTTCCAATGACCTCAAAAGAATATCCCTTAACTTAATTTCAGGTATTGGCAATTTTATAATAACCCAATTCCCTAAACTCTTTTTAAATTTGCCTTTTGATAAATCATCTGGAAAATAAATCTAATAATAACAAATACAGAAAACTTCTTGAGGGAGCTTACTACTCTGCAGACCAAGTTCAGATCACTTTCCGTGTGTTTCCTCATTCCACCACCTTTCGGTGAGACAGACATACTTTTCCCTCATATTACAGAGAGAACTGAAACTCTATAAAGGTGAAGGGACATCCAAGATCACACAGTTAGCAAGTTAAGAGAGAAAAAACAAATGCACTGCATGAACAGATGCTGAACAGTATTATTTAATAAGACAATAAGAAATAAGATAAAACTTTGTGCTTAAAAGGCTGACACAATTCAGAAAGCTAGACAATCGCGTGTGTTGGCAGGAATGTGGACACATGGGGCCCTTCCTGTATCGCTGGTGAGAATGTAGACGGATACGGCTCCTCTCAAGCACACCCTTGCATTACGTAGTTCGGTCATGGATCAGTCACTGAGATGGATATATCCTACTACCCAGTGGCTCAGTTTCTAGCTGAAAGCAATCTCACCCGAGAGCATAAAGAGGCATGCAGAAGATGCTCTCAGCAGCATGGCGGCTGAGAGCTGGGAGCAACCTGAGTGTCCGTGACCAGAGAGTGGGTATTAAGGAGAAGCAGATGCCCAGCATGTAGTATTACAGGCCAGTTAGTGAGCCCTCCAGATGACTGATGCAGGCAAACACAGCTCGAGAAACTTCGTATTACACTAGGCGAAGGTTTCCAGTAGCACAAGATCTCTTGCTCTCCCCCTCTCCCTGTGTGTGTATGCATTCATATATTCTTTTGTTTATTTATTCATTCATTTATTTATAGTGCTGTGATTATAGTCATGAAATTTTATTCATGAAATGACAGAATGTATGAAGTGACAGTAACTCTAGTATTTTATGGCTCAGATCTTATTATTTTTGGCTCTTTCTGCTACTCTTTGGTATGTGTGTGCATGCTCAGTCCTGTCCAGCTGTTTGCGACTCCATGGACTGCAGCCCACCAGGCTCTTCTGTCCCTTGGATTATCCATGCAAGAAGACTGGAGCAGGTTGCCATTTCCTACTCCAGGCAATCTTCCTGACTGAGAGACTGAACCCAAGTCTCCTGCAGTTCCTGAATTGGCAGGCAGATTCTTTACCACTGAGCCATCAGGGAAGCCCCTTAGGTATGGAACAGTTGCTATAAGGTCCATTCCTAGGAATGCATTGTTATGAAAACAAAACTACCCACTCCCTATCTGATGCTGCTGTAGGCACGTTCCAAACCTTCTTTCCTTCTGTCCCATGAACAGCCAGACTCTCCTTGGAAACGGAGGGGGCGAAGAGCCACTGACCACACCGACCCCAATTCCGTTAAGATTTAACCCTTACAACTTAATGTCCTTCCCCACAATTATCCTGACATCAACAGCTCAGAGCTCACTCACATTCTTCTGACCGTAATGTTCAACAATTTCTCTCTGTTCTCATCCTTCATTTCTCATCATCCCCACCAGCCTCATCTATGTGGATTCTCTGCCTGGGAACTGCTTCCCGTCTTTTGGCCTCTGGCTCAAGTATCACCTCCTGAATAAATCCTCCCCTCATGTCACGGAGGGTGCCTTGTCCCTTCCCCTGTAGGCTCCCGGTCCTCCTCGTTCACTTGGTGACTACAACAGAAACTCGAGTATGACTGTGATGTCATACTCTAACATAACTCTAACCCTACAGAAAGGAAAGGGCCTCATCCATGATGGATTCCCCTGCAAATACCTCACCGCCAAAGGCACAGCACTAAATAAGTATCCACTGAATAAATGAATGAATATTTGATGCTCAAAGCTTGGGAAATGTTCAGTCTTATTACCCACATGCCTCCCTGCCTGGAATATGCCCTAGTGCCAGGACAAAAACGTCCAGTGACCAAACGGAGCACAGCCTTCTCAAGCCTCCATTTCGAATCAAGCCCAGGCTGGCGCACTCGGTCCTCCGCTCCCGACCCTCCCAGTCCTCTCCCACGTGCTGTCCCTCCAGCCAGGCTGCTCTCTGGACCCTGCCGCCTCTTCTCCTCTCTGCCTTTGCTCTCACTGGACCTGAAACGACCCCAGGCCCCACCTACCCAGGAAGCCTCTCTTCGAATTTCTATCACTACTTGAATACATGTCAAACGCCCCAGTTCCACACGCTTCTGGCTCCCCTCAACCCCTTTTGTCTCTGCTTTCTTTGAAACCTCTCATTGTTTGCTGTGTGTTTACTTATTGCCCTAATTAGGCTTTTATGATAAATAGCTTCAGTTCTTGTCCGCGGTCCACGGGGACGCGAGGGACTTCTGAGCGATGTGATGTTTTATGTGTGAACTGGGAAGAATGACACATCCCGCCTGCACCGGGCGTTTCTGAAGGGTGAGTGATTGGTGTGCAGGCCCAGCAGGGCTCAGGGCCGCACGGGCCGCGGGAGGGGAAGGACGGCGAGAAGGGGAAGGCCGCCCTGGCTGCGGCACTTGGGGTCTAGGCTGGTGTTTTACAGTTGATCATAAACAGCGTCACAAGACACCAACATCACACAAGGTTACTCTGTGGCCGTGACGGAGAGAGACAAAAATGAGACGCTCTGTCATTCCGCCTGCTGCTGCTGCTGCTAAGTCGCTTCAGTCGTGTCCGACTCTGTGCGACCCCATAGACGGCAGCCCACCAGGCCCCGCCATCCCTGGGATTCTCCAGGCAAGAACACTGGAGTGGGTTGCCATTTCCTTCTCCAATGCATGAAAGTGAAAAGGGAAAGTGAAGTCGCTCAGTCGTGTCCGACTCTTAGTGACTCCATGGACTGCAGCCTACTGGGCTCCTCCGTCCATGGGATTTTCCAGGCAAGAGTACCAGAGTGGGGTGCCATTGCATTCTCCACATTCTGCCTGAATGCATCCCAAAACCAAAATAGCGATGACACCACAGAAGTACAGGGTCTACCTCTTGGGCCGGCTATTTCCACCAATTACAGCTTTAGCCCTGTTTCATTCCCCAACTCGCAGATAAAATTTAGGAGACTCAAGTACAAAGCGCCCTCTCCTTTGTTGTGATAGGAAGGAAGCCCAGAGTTGTTTGACCAGAGGTCTGTGTCCAGTGGTGTCTGGCTGGAGAGCCACCATGGCAGCTATTATTGAGATCAGTACGTCTGCTAGTCTTTGTTAAATTAAATGGCTGGCTATGGTGCGGGTTTGAAGGAATGTGAAGTCATTCCTTTCGCTCTTTAGATATACAGATGCCTAAGAAGTTAGTTAGAGAAGGCAATGGCACCCCACTCCAGTACTCTTGCCTGGCAAATCCCTTGGACAGAGGAGCCTGGTGGGCTGCAGTCCATGGGGTCGCTGAGAGTTGGACACGACTGAGCGACTTCACTTTCCCTTTTCACTTTCACGTGTTGGAGAAGGAAATGGCAACCCACTCCAGTGTTCTTGCCTGAAGAATCCCAGGGACGGCAGAGCCTGGTGGGCTGCCATCTGTGGGGTCGCACAGAGTCAGACACGACTGAATCGACTTAGCAGCAGCAGCAGCAGCAAGAAGTTAGTTTAGTGAAAGTTGCTCAGTCATGTCCGACTCTTTGCAACCCCATGGACTATAGAGTCCGTGGAATTCTCCAGGCCAGAGTACTGGAGTGGGTACCCTTTCCCTTCTCCAGGGGATCTTCCCAACCCAGGAATCGAACCCAGGTCTCCTACGTTGCAGGCAGATTTTTTACCAGCTGAGCCACAAGGAAGCTCAAGAAATTAGTTTAAGGAAGTAAAATTTGTCAGAGTTCCATATCATAGACTCACTTAACATATGTCTTACTTTTAGTTGATGCTGAGATCTTTCCTTATTTATTTATTGTTCAGGTTAATAAAAATGAGAGGTATTTTCATGGCACCACCCTGCTGCCGGTGCCAGTCACTCATCTGTGAGCAAGATAAAACTGCCAAAAGGTCCTCCTTGCACATTTATTTTTTACTGAGGATACTTTCAAAATATCATTTCTCTTCAAATGAAATAATTTATCACACTCTATTTTAATAACCTCCAGCCTGAAAAAGGAAGAGTGAAATGGGGGGAAAATGAATGCTGTCTAGTCCTCTGGTGTCCTCTAAGGATCTGATTTTGAGCAGTTTCAGAAGGTCATGATCTCCCTACAGCCCAATCTCAGAGCTTTCCACCTGGCTTCCGTTTGCTGTCATTACGGACATTCCTCCAGGAGCATCATGTCTTGTCAGCAGAAGGAAACCATTTCAAATGCACAGCTGTCTTTGAAGCAATGTTGGTGGCTCTGGTCCCACTGATTTGTCTAGTTGTTCTATCAAATCAGCAGAAAATCATTCATCATGTCATCACTTTGGGAAAGGGGAGTACCTGTGACCCTACATAAAAAGGGCCTATGAAATGTCATATTGACTGGGGGAGAAAACACTGAAGGGTGGTTTCAATCTCAGGCACTTTCCATGGTGGGAAGGTGTGGGTGATCCATCACTCATCACACGGGCTGTATTCTCTCTGTACTCCTCGGTTTTCCACATTCATTCACTGAAAATGCCTAGGGCCTCTCTGATAATCAGAACACAGTAACAGAACTAAATCAATATTTAAGTAGATACCAAGAGTGTTGAAATTTAATTTCAATAAAACCATTTTATCTCAAAGTATAATTTTTATTTTAAATAGTGAAAACTTTCATTATAAAAGGAAGTTAAATATGTTGTTATAGAATCATCTCAGCACTTCTAAAAATCAGTGGAAAATTGGGTCGTTTCCTCTAGTCATTTGTTGAAAGTTACAGTCCTGTCCATTAAGTCATTTTATAGTTGCAATCTGATACCAATAAATATAATCTTTCATTTTTATTCTAGCTAATTAGCATTTGGAGGACACATTCATTCTTGTCACACTTTCCAAAACTATAAGGCACTTACACGTGTGTGCACTTGCAAATCCAACCTTCCCAATTTCAATGACAGCAAAGGACATGGCACCTGTGATTTACAGAATAAACTCCATTTAAATAGACACTATTTAAATAGCTTGCTCGAGGTCAACTTGCAAAACCAACTCTATTCTACCACTAAGATCAGGCCCTCTCATGAGGAATGTCAAACGATAAGATGAATTTTTAAAGGTATATATTTTCTCATGAATTTTCAGATGTCATAGAAGTCAGAGCTTGCCATTAAAGAAAATAGGCGTAACTTTTCTCCCTGCTCTATCTGATCTCTTTCTTCAGCTTCTCTGTTCATCCCCTTGAAGAGGATCATGTATTCACCCGCACATCCAGAGGAAAAGCCACCAGAGGGGAAGCATTTGACACACGAAAGTGCTCACAGTCTCACAGAGCTTGTTTCTCTGAAATAAGTCATTTGCACTGACTTTCTTTTTCCTCTGACCTCATTTAAGCCCCTAACATTTAAATTATTTTACAGCTACTTGATAGGCCTAACAGTTCTCTAAAGAGGCAGCAGGGACTTCTACATTTTAGCCAGATCTCACAGCGCAGAGAGCTGAAGACTCTTCTTAGGGAGACTCTTTTCAGGGAGGGAGGCTGGGGATACAGCTCACGTGAAAGTGACCTTTGTGCCGCAACCTCCCAGGCCCTCCCAGCGTGGCCCCCTCTACCCTGGGGAGGCTCTCCTTGTTGCTGCCTGAATGTCGCACTCCCCACCCCACCCCCACTCCCACCACCATCCGGCTGCATATGCTTCTCTGCCAGAAATGTGCTCCTCCTCACACCTAAAGCCATGAGACCCTCACTAAGCCTTGTCCGACCCATCTCGGTGCTGTCTTGGCCGTGATCCCTTGAGGACCCAGAACTCTGTCTCCAGCTCTGCTCAGAGTTCTGGGCAGAACTGTGCCCAAGAATGTTCATCTCCATTAATCCAGCAGCACAGGGCAGAACAGGTGCCCGGGGCTTAGCGCACTCTGGCTGAATGGACCTTCGGATTCCTGCCTGATCATCCAAAGCCATGGGACTTACTGCCACTGTCACTGGGATAAATACCAGAGTGAACACGGAAAATGGTGTAAAATAGGGTTTACCTGGGGACCCATCCCGCCTCAGTGTGACATGACTAACTTGACATCTGCGCTTTCTTGATCAGTTCATCACGTGTCAAACGCAGGGCATATTTGGGAGCTCCTCACTGGATACTCAAGTTGTTCTCAATTGTTGAGAATAGCCATAGTAATAGTAAAGTGGTGGTTTACAGGGACTGTTCCATAATGGAGAAAAAAAAGTCCGCGAGGTAGAGAGTGAATTTGACAGAACCTCTCTGAGCAGGATTTGTGGGGAACAAAAGGATGCGGGAGATCTCCGTGTCAGAGTGGGATGGAGACAATCACGGTTCTTAAAGCCATTTCCCAGGCTGAGAGCGATTAAAATCTTTGTGATGAAATTGATAAGCCTCTGCTGCTGAGACTCCATTTCTCAGACTTGGCAAGAAGCAAATGACAGGGCACAAGCAGAGACCCCGGGCGAAGCGCCCCGGCTCCCTGCCTCCCAGCGCCGCACCTGCGCCCACCTGCCCGCTGCCCTGACCTGCGCCAGCCAGTCTCCAGGCAGAGGGACGTCCGTGCGAAACTAAAGAATCTGTGCCCAGGTATCCGTGTCTGTGTGCACGCTCTGAAAATTCAAATTCCATGTCCATTTGTTATTTCAAATAAGGGTTATTCCCTAAGGACTCAACACTAGAAAATATTTGTTTTTTCTTTTTTCTTTGTGTTTGACGGAGGCACATTTCCCGAGTGACGGGATGTGCCAGGGCCAAGGGGGCAGTGTGTGCCAGGAAATAAATCTCTGCACCTCTCCCTGAGAGGAGACCTTTCCCCACTGTCTCAAGGATGTGTTCCAACCATTCTGAGTAGCCTGGCAATGTCTTGTTTTGTTTTTTAAGTAAGGGAGTTGAAATCGGATCTGCAGGGTGCCTTTCTCTACCCTTCTTTCCCGAGCTGCCTCCTTCGTGTAGGACTCATAGATACAGTATCTGGGCTCATGGCTTTCCAATGAGAACTTTGATGTCAGAGTTAACGGTGGTTCTCCTTTTGGGTCAGTGACATTGAGGAATATTTCCTTCCTTCCATAACTGTCCATACTAAGACCCATTTTTAATGCTAATTTCATTGAGTAATTTGATATAGCTTACTATTTACTGACACTGATGACACAAGCTAAATCCTCTGAACAGGGCTCTTCAGATTGTGATGTGCACGTGAATTTCCTGGGGCTCTTGTTGAAATCCTGACTCAGTTGGCCTGGAGAGAGGTGCCTGAAATGCCGTCTTTCTAACCGGTGCTCCTTTTGCATGAGAAGGAAATGGCAACCCACTCCAGTATTCTTGCCTGGAGAATCCCATGGATGGAGGAGCCTGGTGGGCTACGGTCCACTGGGTCGCAAAGAGTCAGACACAACTGTGCGACTTCACTTTTTCTTTCTTTCTTTCTCTCTCTCTCTCTCTCTCTTTCTTTCTTTCTGACATCACACCAAAGAACTGTGAAACCATGATTCCTGGGCTCTATTCCCAGAGGTTGTGACTGCATAGGCTGGCATGGGGGGGTCCCATTCTGCAATTATAACATGCTCCTAAGAGATGCTGATACTGCTGATCAGGAAAACAGACTGTGACTATAATGAGGTAATCTAGTTGAGTTATAAAATGCCAGCCTGACCCTTACTAGGCCGAGCATACTTTCGGCATAGCAGGACATTTTAGATAAAAATAATGTTAGCATGCTTCAGAACACTCCCCCATAAAAATGCAATTTCTACAAGTCAGATACAAATTGGAAAGACTGCCAATGGTGGGGGAAAAAAATGGGTTGATTTTTTCAACCAAAAACAGTAACAGATGTGGAATAAAGTAACATTGAGGTCATTTATGTTGGAAACATTTACCATGTCTGATTCTTTCTCATGTGCAAGAAGGCAATATTAATCTTTAGAGTTCAGCCAAAAGTCAGTATGAGTTACTGTCCACATCCATAGACAAAAGCGGTTAATGCGAACTAGAAGGAATACCGGACTCTATACTCCCCAAACTTCAGGAAGGAAACCTATAGTTCAACTCAGAAGTGATCACAGAGTTCAATTTAGCTGAGAGAGCTGAGGAGGAGCAAGGATAGAACAAAATCTGACAAAGCATGGCCTTACAATGGTTCATGTTATGTGTCAACGTGACTGGGCCACCAGATACTCAGATATCTGATAAAGCATCAGATGCCCAGATATCTGATTCCTGGGTGTGTCTGTGAGGGCGCTTCTGTATGTGAACTGGTGACCTGGTAAAGCGGATGGCCCTCCCCAGGGTGGATGGGCATCATCCAGCCTGCTCACAGCCAAGGCTGGTTTCATGATCCTTCTGCTTGGCTGAGAAATGGGACCCAGATCTTCTCCTGCCTTCAGAGTTCCCGGTCCTTCAGACTTGGACTTGAATCTGTACCGTCTGCCCTCCAGCTCTCAGGCCTTCAGCCCACATCCCAGGCTTCCCTGGATCTCCAGCTTGCTGACTGCAGATTAGGGGATTCTCAGCCTCCACCATCGCATGCTCCAATACCTTACAATAAATGTCTTTATGTGTTTATATAATTGATTCCTTTTCTCTGTGTGTGCACTAAGTCACTTCAGTCATGTCCATGGGATTCTCCAGGCAAGAATAGTGGAGTGGGCTGCCATGCCCCTCCTCCAGGGAAATCTTCCTGACCCAGGGATTGAACCCACGTCTCTTATGTCTCCTGTATTGGCAGGCAGGTAGACACTGGTGCCACCCGGGAACCACCCCCCTTTCTCTGGAGAACACCAACTAATCCAGATTCTGGTGCCAGGAGTGGGATCACTGGGACAACTTTGGTTTCAGGCCACATCCTTTCACTTGGTACTGCGCTTGATAATGCACTGATGGGGAGGTACGATGGCTACTTACAACAAGCAGAGTTTTTGGTACCTAATATTGGTGGGGCCAGAAGACAGAGAGCTGATCTCCAGTTTGTGAACACAGCCCCTGCTGTGAAAGCTTACTGAGCGAAGGAGCACTGGACTTCTCTTAAAGGAAGCAGTCACACACTGAGGTTTCAAGGGGGAGGTGAAGCCTGGGAAGTGGATACGGTCCAGACCCCGGTCTTCAGAGAGTGGTCCAGTCCAGGAGGCCTCAAGTGCACTGATGAAAAAGAACTTGATGGCTTCAAAAGACTAGCTCCAACAGATAAGGCTGGAGCACTGTAGCCACAGATGTCAGGACCCCACCAGATATCTGAGGCTTCTGCCATTTCCAGACCTGTGTTGCTTAATCCCAGCTTCCACCATCACGTAAGTTTATCTGAGGCTTTATCTGTCTCCCAGGGAGAAGGATGAGCCCTGCACCCATGACTGGCTGGAGAAGGTGGATGACTGACTCGCCCCGTGGGTGACAACGCAGATACAAGCAACACCAGCTCCTAGAATTCCCTGCCGGGGCTGAGCTCCAGTTGCCCACACCGCATTTTTATTAGCTCCTTTCTCTCTCAGCCTCATTTCTCCCCCTCCTACTGTTGTTTCTCGGGATCACCTTCCAAATAAATAACTTGCACTCAAATTCTTGCCTCAGGAAGTGCTTGTGGGGGAGCCCAGACTAAAACACATTAGTTTGGGAAGGCATATTAGATAGAAGAATCAGAATATCTGCGCACAGACTGGGTCACCATTCTCAGGTAATGAGATGCCCATAAATAGAACCGTCGACTCACTGGATGGAATTGCTGTAAGCAACGCTGCGGAAACAACTCCCGTGACACTGATTCAGGGGCAGACACAAACGCAAGACAGGCTCAGCTGATGTGTGTGATGTGTGTATGTATGTGGGTCAGGACACATACTTCCGTAAGTCTATATGGCACCATGGCGTGGTCTGATCCCACACACACAGAAAGCTTTATCCTGCTCATTAATTGCCTCCTGTTTGAGTTTTCCCTCATGTCTAGCAATATCCATTTTCTCTCTTTCATCAATGCAAACACTTTTGTACTTGCTTTTATTGTGTTACATGCTATACAGTGTGTTGCTCATTATGCAAATATATCGTTGTTGCCATCTAGTCGATAAGTCATGTCTGACTCTTTGTGACTCCATGGACTGTTAGCCCACCAGACTCCCCTGTCCATGGGATTTTTTTCAGGCAAGAATACTGGAGGGGGTTGCCATTCCCTTCTCCAGGGGGATCTTTATGACCCAGGGATTGAACTTGCATCTCCTGCATTGCAGGCAGATTCTTTACCACTGAGCCACTGGAGAAACTAATGCCAATATATAATATTTTGGCTTATATACACATATATTCAATATGTAAACTTTTAAAGTTTTTTTAGCATTACTTTCCATTTTTTCTAGAGTTACTATAAGGGTACAGAAGTTCTTACTAAATATTACTGTTTGAATCACAAAATGAATGATTTTATGGTAGAAACAGAACATGTTGGGACAGATTTTAGTCTGGAGTCATATATGCCTCAAGTTGAATGACTTGGAAAACATTATTTCATTTCTGTGATTTTAGTTTCCTTGCATGTACAACACCAATAGATATTTATTAATATAAGCTTATCTGAGGGGAAAAAAAATATAGTCTAAAATATTTGGCATGGACAGGTAAAAAGTCTATATGTATGTGTATGTGTGTGTGTGTGTATATATATATATATTTTTTGTATCTCACACAAAATGACATTACATAGATGATATTACAAATTGTAGTATTATATAAGAGATAACTATAATTTTAGGATCTTGAGTTTTTCTTTTTATTTTATGCTCATATTACTTTGTGTGAATGGATATATTTATGAAAATACTAGAACCATATTAATGCCTCCTTTATTTGTTTCAAATCCATTTAATCAATAGTCTGACTAAATGTACAATTCTAAATGTTTCAGATCCACTTAATCACTACCCCAATAAGAAAGAAAGGTATTTTGCTGTGTAGAGGAAAGTATTCTTCCTGTTTTAATTAGTATACCAATGTTTGAAAAATGCTGACTTTCCAGGAAGAGTGAGTTCCTGGCAGTACACACTGCTGCTCCCTTTCTGAGGATGGATGAAATAAGCAGCACACTATAATGAACTCTTGGGTAAATGTCTCAGAAACGTTCCTGACACCGCAAAATGCTGACTTAGCTAAATCCATGAGGCAAGAACTTGTCAAGTAATTGCTACCCACCTACACATGAGGGTGATTTGTATGCATCTCAAGTCAGTGGCCGACAGTAAAATACAAAACCTTTTCGTTTGGGGCAAAATAGACTGGCAAGCATGGCTAATGACTAATATTCACACAGTGTTGGATTTCAGAAAAATGAATGTTTTTTAATAAAGTACTTTCACTAGCTTAGAAAGGAGGGAAAGAGAAAGATATATCTCTACTATGTTCATGTAATAATAGCAATGACATTCTTAACAATAACAGTAACAGCTTTATATTTACTGAGCATGGACTGTATTTGGCAGCAGAAATAAATGCTTTATATCATCCTAGCTCATCCTCATGACAACATAATCATCCTAGCTAAACCTCTGCTAAATCACATTGGCTGACAGCATGCAATCAAGGTTTTGTCCATGTTCCATGGTTTTTAAAACAACATTAATTTTCATTACTTCTCTGCTAGATTATTTCAGGAACATTTTGATTCCAAAATCAGCCAATTAGCAACTTTAAATCCATTTGCAACCCGAAATACCCATTGTCATGTAAGGTAGCATATTCATGGGTTCTGAGATTTAGGATATGAGCATCTTTGGAGGGCCATTCTGCTTACCATAACAGGATGCACATTATTCAGGACTCATATTCATTTATTTTGTCTACATATCTCCTGAGCACTAGTATGTTTTCCAGCACCAAGTGATACGCTGAAAAATTAGCATAAATAATACAGATATATCTTTGAGAGCTTCCATTTTAGTCTTGCTAAGTCCTGCAAGCAAACACAGATTGAATTTTTTTTAAAGTGTACCCCTGAAAAGGTGGGCTTCCTTGGTGGCTCAGTGGTAAAGAACTCCTCTGCCCATACAGGAGATGTGGGTTCTATCCCTGGGTTAGGAAGAGCCCTTGGAGAAGGAAATGGAAACCCACTCCAGTATTCTTGCCTGGGAAACCCCATGGACAGAGGAGCCTGCTGCGCCACAATCCATGGGGTTGTAAAGAGTCAGCCATGACTTAGCAACTAAAGAACAAAAACAACCCCTGAGAAGGCGAAAGACAGTTTCTAAGAGAAAAGAACGTGACGATTCTGCCTGAGTGAGCCTGGTTCTATAATCTTATCACAAACATTGTAGAAAACATTCCTGATCTAGTGACCCATTAAGTGACAGCCAATTCTCAATATTCATAGATTCTGTACTGGTAAGCACACCTTCTTGCTACAATATATTTGTAACATCGACTCTAAGCTGATTCAAGTTGTACGGCAGAAACCAACACAATGTGGTAAAACAATTATCTTCCAATTAAAAATAAAATTAAAAAAAATCAATATCTGTGGTGTCTTCGTGGTCACTGGTGGACACGTGTAGTGCTGAAAAGTTTGGGTTGCCCATGATGTGTGTTTCCAACTGAGTTAAAACCAGGCAATACTCTGTTTTCCTGTTTCAGTTCCCATCCCCAATGTCCTTTTCGTGTTGTATTTAGTGTCACAGATTCACGTTCCTGTACCTTTCTTGGTGATTCTGCTGTTTAAGGAGACCCCTATGCATTAATACTCAAGTGCTGCCTAGTCTTAAGGGCGAGAAGGCTGTGATGTGCCTCGTGGAGAAAATATGTGTGATCAATAAGCTGTGCTCAGGCCTGAGTTATAGTGCTGTTGGCCGTGAGTTCAGTTAATGAATCAACAATCCAGGCATCCCTCGTTTTACTGCCCTTCACAGATACCACGTCTCACAAATCGAAGGTCTGTGGCACCCCTGCGTCCACCCAGCGCCATTTTTCTTATAGCATTTGCACACTTTCTGTCTCTGTGTCACATATTGGTCACCAGAGGCTCACAGGAACCTCACTCTATATTTCCTTCAGGAGCAACAGTTTAGTATTGGCCAATTCAGTGTTCATAGGGAATTTATAAAACATAACTGTCACGAATAATGAGAATTAACTCTACTTACTGTATATTTCTTACTGCTTTAACTAACTGCTGGAGAAATCCATAGTTAAGTGTCAAGACAAATCAACAAAATGCATTATAATGTCATAAAAAATGATCTTTAAAGATTTATAATCCTGCTCCTAACATATAAGCTATTTCATACTTTACAAGTTTTGCCTGTCAGGTGTCAGAATAATTCACATGTATATGTTCACTATATGTATGTCTTGGATTATTTTTCTTAGAAAAATATTGATTGTGACTTTAAAAGAAATCACTGATTCTTAACATTTTAAATGCACACTTCAAATGTAGCTCGGGTACTGAAATATATGTTTCCCTGTTGTTCCCATTTTATTTTATATTAGGTATTTTAAGAGGAAAAGAAGCAGAACTATAAATGCAGGTGCTAATGAATCATCATAAAAGAAAAGCTCTTTAATATGTGTTATCATGTATGCTTCATACTTTAGAAATTATTCCTAAAAGCCTAGACAAAGGGGGGATTCCCAAGTGGTGCTAGTGATACAGAATCCTGCACCAATACAGGAGACGTAAGAGATGGAGTTCAGTCCTGGGTGAGGAAGATCCCTTGGAGAAGGAAATGGCAACCCACTCCAGTATTCTTGCCTGGAAAACTCCATGGACAGAGGAGCCTGGCGGGCTACCATCCATAGGTTGCAAAAGGTCAGACAGGACTGAAACGACTTAGTGTGTACACAGACAAAGGTAGATTAGATGATTTTGAGGATATTATAAAACTTGGCTCACAGGACCACTTCCAGTCACCTTCCATGAGTGCTTCTGTGAAAGGAGTAAAGGAATCCAACGCCTCGTGAAGGCAGATCCGGGCGAGGCTAATCCACTGTCAGCTCCTCTCTGCCCAGCACCCCGCAGGTGCGGGGAAGTAAAAGGCAAGTCAGCTAGAGCCAGAGGTATCCCCTCTGCTCGCGCATCATGCCCAGCACCCCGCAGGTGCGGGGAAGTAAAAGGCAAGTCAGCTAGAGCCAGAGGTATCCCCTCTGCTCGCGCATCACGCCCAGCACCCCGCAGGTATGGGGAAGTAAAAGGCAAGTCAGCTAGAGCCAGAGGTATCCCCTCTGCTCGCGCATCACTGAGCCTGAGGCACAGGGGTGGAGAAATAAGAGAGGACGATGGCTGCTCTTACTCTCCCCTCAATTCCTCTCCTTCTCCTTCCCTGTAAGATCTGCCTTTGCTTCCTCTTCTCTATTCTGAGGTAGCAGCAAGCCTCATCTCCTTCCTCCCCACTCCCAGCCCAAGTGCTCTTTTATCAGAACAGTGTCCTCTGGGTCTGGACCACCTCCCTTCACCTCAGTGGAGACAAGCAAACCTTCCTGAGTCTTCATTTCTCCATTTGACTCTCCTAGTGGTGTTCGTGATTGCCAGCCTTATTGTCAGCAAAATTAACACGTGTGAGAATGGAAACTTAAAACTACTAAAAAGTTAAAGAGGAGAAAGCATATATCTGGCATGAAAAATTTTATTATAGACATTTTCAAACATATACTCTAGAAGGGAGACAGAACAAAAAAGTCATCCATATCCAGTTTCAAAGACTGCTAACTCATGGCTCATCTTAGTTCACCTCTACCCACATCCCCTCCCACTCCATGACCTTTCCTATTAGATTATTTTAAAGCCACTCTCAGACATCATATTTTTCATGCATTAGTTCAGTTCAGTTCAGTCACTCAGTCATGTCTGACTCTTTTCGACCCCATGAATCGCAGCATGCCAGGCCTCCCTGTCTATCACCATCTCCCGGAGTTCACTCAGACTCACGTCCATCGAGTCAGTGATGCCATCCAGCCATCTCATCCTCTGTCATCCCCTTTTCCTCCTGCCCCCAATCCCTCCCAGCATCAGAGTCTTTTACAATGAGTCAGCTCTTCACATGAGGTGGCCAAAGTACTGGACTTTCAGCTTTAGCATCATTCCTTCCAAGGAACACCCAGGGCTGACCTCCTTTAGAATGGACTGGTTGGATCTCCTTGCAGTCCAAGGGATTCTCAGGAGTCTTCTCCAACACCACAGTTCAAAAGCATCAATTCTTTGTCACTCAGCTTTCTTCACAGTCCAACTCTCACATCCATACATGACCAGTGGAAAAACCATAGCCTTGACTAGACGGACCTTTGTTGGCAAAGTAATGTCTCTGCTTTTCAATATGCTATCTAGGTTGGTCATAACTTTTCTTCCAAAGAGTAAGCGTCTTTTAATTTCATGGCTGCAGTCACATCTACAGTGATTTTGCATAAATATCTCATAATATTTCTTTAATGGGTAAGAATTTAATTTCAAAACCCAGAATGTTGACAATAGTTCTATAATAACATCAACATCCTATGATGATTGCTTCTCTCTTGAAAATGTATGGGCCTGTGTGTGCATGTATATGCAATATTGTTCAAAAAAGGTTACCCCAAATTTCCATGCAGTTGTTGTTCCTCTTAAATATCTTTTAACCTGTGGATCATCTCCCTGTCATTTTCTCTCAGTTTGCTATTGGAAACTGCTGGCCAGTTGTCTTCCAGTTTCCCACGGTTTGCCGATTGCCTCTCTACAGTGTCATATGATGCGTCCTATCCAGTTAGACTGTGGGGCTTGATCTGACTTACATGTGAACTTCAGGCCAGAGGCCTTCAAAAAACACACTGTACGTGTCCAGCAGGAGATGCGTTAGGCCTGACTGTCTCTGTTTTTATGATTCCAGAGATCACTGATGTGCCACGAGTACATTATTTAACTAGGGGTTATAAAATGGTGATATTCTGATTCTGTCATCCCTTCTTTAATGTCTTTTTAATTCTAGAATACATCTCTAAAGACAAAATTCCTCTTCATCAAACACTTGGTTACCCTGAGATGTAGTTTAATCTGAAAAAGCAGAAAAAAATACTCATTATTGCTTTTTGAGCCAGTGTTCAGTGAGTTGATCCTCTCGCATCTTCCGAAGATGATGAATAAGGAAACTTTTGTATTATAATGAATTAATGAAAGTTTAACTAAGTTGGTGTTTCAATACATTTCTGGTATGATTCTTATTGATATTCTAGTTGTTTCATTTTGGCCAGTGAAATGCTTTTCCAGTCGGCTCCTAAGTCTTTTTGACATGACCCCAGTGGTCTTTAGTAAAAATCCTAGTTTTCAGGTATTAATACTGTAATATTCTAGATTTATTTTGTATACTTCATGCCTCATAGCTGGATTCAACTATTTTTCACAATGAATCCTGAGTCTGGGATTCCTCCTTACACAATCAAGGGGTAAGGAGGATCACTGTTTAAGGCTGGTCACACATTCTTGATCAAAAGAATTAGGAAATAGTTTTATTTTCTTTTTTTAAATTGAAGGATAATTACAATGCTGTGCTGGTTTCCACTGTACAACAACACAAGTCAGCCATAAGTACACACACACACACACACACACACACACACACACACACACACACACACACATATATATGCTGCTGCTAAGTCGCTTCAGTCGTGTCTGACTCTGTGCGACCCCATAGACGGCAGCCCACCAGGCTCCCCCGTCCCTGGGATTCTCCAGGCAAGAACACTGGAGTGGGTTGCCATTTCCTTCTCCAGTGCATGAAAGTGAAAAGTGAAAGTAAAGTCACTCAGTCGTGTCCGACTCAGCGACCCCATGGACTGCAGCCAACCAGGCTCCTCTGTCCATGGGATTTTCCAGGCAAGAGTACTGGAGTGAGTCGCCATTGCATATATATATATATGTAAATAAATATATACACCCTCCCTCTCGAGTCTCCCTTCCTCCCCTTGCTCCATCCCACCCTTCTAGGTTGTCACAGGGAGCTGGGCTGGGCTCCCTGTGTTATAAAGCAGCTTCTCCTTAGCAATCTGTTTTACACATGTTGATGTATATATGTCAGTGCGACTCTGGATTTGGCCCACCCTCTCTTCCCCTCCCCAACTGTGTCCACAAGAACAGACCATCCTCTACAAGTACGTCTCTATACCTGCCCTGCAAATAGGTTCATCAGTATCATTTTTCTAGATTCCATATATATGCATGCTGCTGCTGCTGCTGCTAAGTCGCTTCAGTTGTGTCTGACTCTGTGTGACCCCATAGACAGCAGCCCACCAGGCTCCCCAGTCCCTGGGATTCTCCAGGCAAGAACACTGGAGTGGGTTGCCATTTCCTCCTCCAATGCATGAAAGTGAAAATTGAAAGTGAAGTCACTCAGTCGTGTCTGACTCTTAGTGACCCCAGGAACTGCAACCCACCAGGCTCCTCCATCCATGGGATCTTCCAGGCAAGAGAACTGGAGTGGGGTGCCATTTTGCCTTCTCTGATATATATGCATAATATATGATATTTGTTTTTCTCTTTCTGACTTACTTCACTCTGAATAACACACTCTAGGGTCATCCATTTCAACTGACTCAAATGCATTCCTTTTGCAGCTGAGTAATATTCCATTGTGTATATGCATCACATCTTTATCCTCCATCTGTTGATGGGCGTCTAGGTTGTTTCCCTGTCCTGGCTGTTGTAAACAGAGCTGCAGAGAACAGTGGGGTACATGTGTCTTTTTGAATACGGTTTTCTCAGGGTATATGCCCAGTAGTGGAACTGTTATGTCATATGGTAGCTTTATACCTAATTTTTTAAAAGAATCTCTATACTTTTGAACTGTGGTGTTGGAGAAGACTCTTGAGAGTCCCTTGGACTGCAAGGAGATCCAACCAGTCCATTCTGAGGGAGATCAGCCCTGGGATTTCTTTGGAAGGAATGATGCTAAAGCTGAAACTCCAGTACTTTGGCCACCTCATGCGAAGAGTTGACTCATTGGAAAAGACTCTGATGCTGGGAGGGATTGGGGGCAGGAGGAGAAGGGGACGACAGAGGATGAGACGGCTGGATGGCATTACTGACTTGATGGACGTGAGTCTGAGTGAACTCTGGGAGTTGGTGATGGACAGGGAGGCCTGGCATTCTGCGATTCATGGGGTCACAAAGAGTCGGACACGACTGAGCGACTGATCTGATCTAATCTGATACTATTTTCCATAGTGGTTGTATCAATTTACATTCCCACCAACAGTACAAGAGGGTTCCCTTTTCTCCACATCCTCTCTAGCAATTAAATTCATATTGACACATCCAATTCAAACTCAGTGCAGGATATGTACCTCATCTCTTCAATTTTATGTTTGTTTCTCGTTTCTCTTTCAATAAAATTATGATTTCTGATATTAAAATGATCACTTAACTGTTTTAACAAAACAAGTTTTACAGCCATAATATAATATTTTAAATAAGATATTATGTATGTCACGAACAAAATGTGATTACTGAAAGTAGTTCAAGATTTTTTGTCAGTGGCTTCTAAAACAATAAAAATACGTAACTGCTGTGTTTCAAGTCACTTAAAACAATTCCTCTGTGTGTGTGTGTGCCTTTAACTCAACACACAGGTTTGTTTCATGCTATTGTTGATCTTTAGAAATAGCTTCCGAAGTTTTATTTAATATCATTGTACAATCTTTAAATTGTGTTTATTACTTTTTAGATAAACATAAAAAAACACAAAAGTCTATATCCTATCCCTATTCCATCCCTCCTCCTATAGGTTATCACAGAAGTAACATTTCTAAATTGCTCTTGCTTATCTTCCCATTTATTTAAAAAATATGAGAAAATATGTATTTCCATTCCCTTTATTTAAATAAAAGGTAATATACCCTACCCATTTGCTTCACTTTGTCAAGGTAACTGAAGAAATGTGAGAGGTAGAGGTAAGACATGCATTTTAATGCATCTTTTTAAATGGTCTTCACCCTTGAATGGTTATCCAGATGAAAAGTGATCCCATGAAGGAAGGGTAAGAAGAGTCCAGGCCATCCTACAGTAAATTTTGGAGCCTTTTCCGGCCTAATCCCTCAAGTATCACTGTCCACCTGCATCCTCCTTCTACTCGGACATGACATCGGAATTACTACTACTATTTCCCATGGAGAAGGCTGTACATCTCTCAGAGTCTCTGCTGGAAGAAGACTCGGTGGGGGACAGACAAGATAGCTACTGTGACTTGTCTCGTGTCCACTTAGGGGACTCACTCCAAACACACAGGAAAGGCCTCTATCTCAATGCCTCCATGGAGCACAGAGATTGAGAGAATGTCAACTTAAAAAAAGGAATACCTTTATTAAAATGGTTAAACTTTAAAATTTAGCCCATCCAATGCAATGCATTTTGGGGAAGATATTGTGATAGTATTTATAAGTTCCTGAGAAAGTTTTAGGAGAAAGTAATTGTGGGTAAATGATAATAGGCAATAGAGAAAAGTTGTTGTAAAGCACGGAGAAAAACTTGGGAAAGTTGCAGAGAACAGTCACAGAAGAAAAAAACAGGAGAGAAGGTCCAGGGATGTTCAATAATAATATGATAATAATTACAATGGTAGACGTCTAACTGAAAAGAAAGTAACTGTGAGTTCACGCTGCATCATAATTTTTTCTTGGCATTCTAAGGCGCACATATCGATGCTTTGTGGTGTGGAAGAAGCAACCTATATATATATGACTTCCTGAGCACACACTGACTCTATCCTTGGTAACTGCTGTATCATCAGAACTTTTAAATATTTATGGATGGTTTGAGTACACATTGTTCTGTTCCAAGCATTGTCTAGCAGTAAGAACACAGCTCTTCAGTTATATAGAGGCAGTGTTTCTAATAACAAAAAGCAATTGATGAAAGTGTTTAGGAAAAAAAAAGTTCCCCTAATCACATTCAATTTCAAAGTTATCTCTTGGTTCTCTTATTGTTACACTATTCATATAATTGCTTGCACTTTTTAAAAATGGGGAAAAGCATAAAAAATGCAGACTATAAAATGTACCCATCATTTTCCTTTAAAGTCTAGCAACACAAATTTCAAAGTAATCTTGCAATCTAAAGGAACTTAGTTTCTAATGTACTTTTAATCAGTGAGACCAAGACCAATTATATGATGCAGAGAGGCGTGAAGTTTATCAGAATATATAAATCCTAGTTCTTTACGCCCATGCCAGCTGTCACCACCCTCCACTCTACTGATTTCATTTTAGATGCCCCAAATCCTTTAGATATCACACCTTATTCAAATTAAAATAAATAATAGTGTACATCACCTAGTCCTAAAAATATAGGGTCATTTTGAACATATTTTTCAGCAGAAAATAATGGCCCTAGAATGTCTTGAGAAACTGTAGTAAACCTGAGTTGTAGTTGATAGAGTATTTTCCTCAAAAAATACGTGGCGCTTTCACTCTGAAATTCTGACTTCAGACATTGAGCATTTGAGCAAATGTCATTAAACTAGACAGACAAATACCCTTGGAGTCAAGGACTTCACACCACAAAGTCCTCAAGATGTACTCCATTTTATAGATGTTAAGCATATCTTTTTAAATCTGAACTTAAGCATAGAGAAATCCTTCACATATCATTAACTCAAGAACGGTACAGGAAGCAAGAATATTCCACATCCGTGAATCAATTTAGAAAAAAGATGAGGACCATTGTCCTGGTCAGAACCAGCTAAGATCAGTCAGTAGTGATTGAAACTGATGTGCAGGCCCTTAACCATTAAATCAGTAGTAGAATACCAGAAGCCACTCAAAGGGTGATGTCGCAGCTTGGTTAATCTCCAGTTCCATTGGGAGGAAAGGCATCATTAATAGATGCATCTCACATGAATGATGACCTGAGAAATTAGGGTGTGACCTCTAGCTGCCACACACAAGGTAGGAAGGCAACAATGAGACAAAATTGGTAAAAGGAAGAGTGTCCTGTTTTGGAATCGACTCCACTAAGATCAGAAATGGAGAAGGACAGAAAGAAAAATCAGTGCCACCTGCAAACTCCAAAGAAAGTTCAAAGGATAAAATAAATTTTATAAATGAAAGTTTTAATGGAAAAAAGCTTATACAGAGTGAGAAATAGCAGAGGAAAACTATCTCACCCCTAGACTGTTGGAAGAGTTCCTGTTCATTTCGTTCCTTTTCAGGATACGTGACCTTCCCTAGGACGCCTTCCATGCAGGTGTGTGTGCTAAATCATTCAGTCACATCTGACTCTTTGCAACTGCATGGGCTGTAGCCTGCCAGGCTCCTCTGTCAGTGGGATTATCCCAGGCAAGAACACTGGAGTGGTTACCACGCCCTCCTCCAGGGGATCTTCCCGACGCAGGGATCCAACCCGCTTCTCTTCGGTCTCCTGCCAGGTTCTTCACCACAAGCAGCACCTGGGAAGCCCAGGATAGCTTCCACAGTCACTCCCAAAGCCCATGGGCCTCTGCATTCTTTTCTCCTATTTCCCATGTCTTTCTGTGAACTGGAGTGATTTGTTAAGGAGCGGAAAGTAGGGCTCTGATTTAATTAGATCCTATAACAGCTGAGGAACGGTGCAGAGTGAAACGCATCTGCGATGACTAATTTTACGTGTTAACTTGACTGAGCTAAGAGATGCCTAGATAACTAGTAAAACATTATCTCTGGGTGTGTCTGTCAGGGCATGTCCAAAAGAGATTAGCATATCCCATGAAATTCTAATTAGCATTTTGGAACCGAAAGTGAATTTTGCTCACTTTTCCCAAATGCTACATGTCTATGGAGTCAGTAAGCATTTTATAAAGCTTCTATCAATTCTGCATAATTTTTCTTTCTTCCTCATGAAAATAAGCAAGCAAAAGGAAAGAGAAGAGAGGACACTTATTTCTGCTTCTTTGTGAATATCCGCTGATTATAGCAAATTCCGGCCCTCTCAGCTTTCGTCCTCCCACAAACTAAAGGTCATTTCCTCTTCTTTGTTGCAATCTTCTTGGGCAACTTTCTGCTTCAGTACCTTTGGATGATCCATAAAGCATCCTGGAATTAAATGACCTTCACATGCTCCTTTTTAATACTTATCTGCCCACATCTAGGTCCTTAATCATTCCCTGTGATTGCACCATCTTTGAAATTGTAAATGCTTATATTCTATTTTTTGATCCCAGATCACTAGATCTCTCTAGTTCTCTCAATCTCATTCTCCCACGCTTATTTACTTTTCACCCTCAAAAGCTCCACTGTTCCTTTGACATCTTCCATCTCTGTGATAGTTAATTTTATATGTCAACTTGACTAGGTCACACTTCCCACACATTTAGTCAAATATTTTCCTGGATGTTTCTGTGAAGATACTTTTAAGATGAGATTAACATTTAAAGCAGTGGAGTTTCTAATAAAACAGATGACACTCCCTAATGTGGGTGCACCACATCCAGTCAGTTGAAGGCCTTCAGTTCAGTTCAGTCGCTCAGTCGTGTCTGACTCTTTGCGACCCCATGAATCACAGCACGCCAGGCCTCCCTGTCCATCACCAACTCCCGGAGTTCACTCAGACTCACGACCATCGAGTCAGTGATGCCATCCAGCCATCTCATCCTCTGTCGTCTCCTTCTCCTCCTGCCCCCAATCCCTCCCAGCATCAGAGTCTTTTCCAGTGAGTCAACTCTTCGCATGAGGTGGCCAAAGTACTGGAGTTTCAGCTTTAGCATCATTCCTTTCAAAGAAATCCCAGGGCTGATCTCCTTCAGAATGGACTGCTTGGATCTCCTTGCAGTCCATGGGACTCTCAAGAGTCTTCTCCATCATCACAGTTCAAAAGCATCAATTCTTCAGCACTCAGCTTTCTTCACAGTCCAACTCTCACATCCATACATGACCACAGGAAAAACCATAGCCTTGACTAGACGGACCTTTGCTGGCAAAGTAATGTCTCTGCTTTTGAATATGCTATCTAGGTCGGTCATAACTTTCCTTCCAAGGAGTAAGCGTCTTTTAATTTCATGGCTGCAGTCACCATCTGCAGTGATTTTGGAGCCCCAAGAAATAAAGTCTGACACCGTTTCCACTGTTTCCCCATCTATTTCCCATGAAGTGATGGGACCAGATGCCATGATCTTCGTTTTCTGAATGTTGAGCTTTAAGCCAACTTTTTCACTCTCCTCTTTCACCTTCATCAAGAGACTTTTTAGTTCCTCTTCACTTTCTGCCATAAGGGTGGTGTCATCTGCATATCTGAGGTTATTGATATTTCTCCTGGCAATCTTGATTCCAGCTTGTGTTTCTTCCAGCCCAGCGTTTCTCATGATGTACTCTGCATAGAAGTTAAATAAGCAGGGTGACAATATACAGCCTTGACAATATACAGTACTCCTTTTCCTATTTGGAACCAGTCTATTGTTCCATGTCCAGTTCTAACTGGTGCTTCTGTATAGTTCTTCTGTGTATTCTTGCCACCTCTTCTTAATATCTTCTGCTTCTGTTAGGTCCATACCATTTCTGTCCTTTATCGAGCCCATCTTTGCATGAAATGTTCCCTTGGTATCTCTAATTTTCTTGAAGAGGTCTCTAGTCTTTCCCTTAGGAGAAAAAGGCCTTAGGAGAAAAAAAGACTGACCTTCCTAGAAGAGGGAATTTTGCCAAAGGATTTCTTAAGACTCAATTGCAATTCTCCTAAGCATCTCCAATCTGCCGTGCATATTCTGGACTTGCCAAACCTCCACAATCACTTGAGCCAACTCCTTAAAACAAGTCTATGTACATCGAATTGGTTCCTTTCTATCAGCACCTGCCCCCTTGACTTCACTCCCTCCCTGTAGAACACTGACTCTATGACACTTTCCTTCCTCGATGTTCCTGCCAGCTCATAGGCATTCTTATCCTAGACAAGTCCTTCCACCACAGTTTCCCCCGGATTCCAATCCTGGATCAGACTAAGAAACTACACCCTCTGCTCCTGCACACGCGTAACCAGCTCACGGCTGGTGAAAACCAAACAACAGCGCACACGGGCACCGTGTGTGTGGTCTCCAGCCTTCGCTGAGCTCTCAGTGCTGGGCGGAGATTCTTTTCCTGGTCCACACCATTCTCACTTCTCTTTGTTGTCTGTAAACACAGGACCTTTCTGCCCACAAAGAGCCATTCCATAGGCTGAAGTTCAAACACATTTTTACTTTTTTTTCTTCTTTTGTAAGATATGTCATGCTTCAAAACCAACTATGATCTGGATCCCCTCGCACTGGAATCACCTCCATGTTCAATCCCTGGACCTCCAAGGGCTCCCTCTCAAGTGCTAACCAAGCGCAAGTCTCTCCACTAACAAGCCCTCTGTCTGCGCATCACTCATCCCATCTCTTTACCATCATCCCACTTCTTCTCCACACCACCAAACTACTGGGAATAGTATTTGCCATTTCCTCTTCCCTCGTGGGCTGCCATCCATGGGGTTGCACAGAGTCGGACATGACTGAAGCGACTTAGCAGCAGCAGCAACAGCTTCCCTCCTTCTTGTCATGGTTCCTCTCCTAAAAATGACTGCATTCAATCTCCTCCTAGCTGAATTGCTGATAACCTCAGATCTATTGTTAATTTTGTGTGAGGCTTTTTTTTTTTTTTAATCACTTAGTATTTTATTCAGAGAAGGCAATGGCAACCCACTCCAGTACTCTTGCCTGGAAAATCCCATGGACGGAGGAGGCCTGGTAGGCTGCAGTCCATGAGGTCGCTAAGAGTCGGACACGACTGAGTGACTTCACTTTCACTTTTCTGCATTGGAAAAGGAAATGGCAACCCACTCCAGTGTTCTTGTCTGGAGAATTCCAGGGATGGGGGAGCCTGGTGGGCTGCCGTCTATGGGGTCACATAGAGTCAGACATGAGTGAAGCGACTTAGCAGCAGTAGCAGTACTTTTATTCATTTATTTTATTTTTTAAAGTATTGGATATTTCATTTTTGCCTCTAGGTAAAAACACAAAATTTCAAAGCTGCTGCTTAAGATCTCAGCCCTTCTAGCCCTTATATGGGATTCCCAGGTGCTGCTGCTGTTGCTGCTGCTAAGTCGCGTCAGTCGTGTCCAACTCTGTGCGACCCCAGAGACGGCAGCCCACCAGGCTCCCCCGTCCCTGGGATTCTCCAGGCAAGAACACTGGAGTGGGTTGCCATTTCCTTCTCCAATGCATGAAAGTGAAAAGTGAAAGTGAAGTCACTCAGTGTGTCCAACTCTCAGCGACCCCATGGACTGCAGCCTACCAGGCTCCTCCACCCATGGGATTTTTCCAGGCAAGAGTACTGGAGTGGGGTGCCATTGCCTTCTCTAATTCCCAGGTGGCTCAGTGGTAAAGAATCTGCCTACAATGCGAGAGACCTGACTTCAGTCCCTGGGTTGGGAAGATCCTCCTGGAGGAGGGCATGGCAACCCACTCCAGTGTTCTTGCCTAGAAAATCACTGGATAGAAGAACCTGGTGGGCTACAATCCACAGGGTCACAAAGAATCAGACATGAGTTAGCAACTAAACAAGAACAAAGCCCTTAAGTAGTTGTGAGCTAAGTACTTAAGTGCTGACTATTGAATTCTTTAAAATGGCACCATTGTTGGCAGATTGAAAATCCACACTAGTCTTCACCTGATTCTTTGCTAAGTTCATAACGGTATTTATATTAAAAAAAAAAAAAAAAAACTTTTGCATGAGTTTTTATAGGTTTTCTCTTTTTTTTTGCATTTAATTCTGCAAAAGTCCCTTCCTCCTTCCCCTCATCCCACTTCCTTCCTCCCTCATACAAATTCTTTAAGGCATTTATTATTGCAATTTGCAGGGGGTAAAAGCAACTTGTCCAGAGTCACACAGCTGTTAGAGATGGTGCCTGCATCTGAAGGCCTGTGGCCTGGTAACAGAGATGACTTCCTACGGCCATCCACAGCCTGCGCCTCTTCTTCCTTTTGCGTGCCACAGCTCTGGTACTTTGGTGTAGTATTTTCAAAGTACTTTGCTACTTTGAACTGGACCTGATTTGACACGCCAACTATCCGAGTCACTCTTGGCCCAGACTAGAGAAATAGTACCATGGTTTCCAGAAAGCCGTCCTGGGCATGTGCACAGAAACTGAGACCACTGTGTGCTGATGGCATTTGCCTCAGTTGTCCCGGATTATCAGAGCCCATCATGTTTATTCTGCTTTCAATCCAGAGCCTGGGGATGGTGAGTTTCAACGGAGGAGAGGAGGGGAGAGGACGATTCACAGGGACTTTCCTGGAGTGGAGGCAGGATACAGCCATGTGTGGCCCAATGTGAAAAGCTGTATAGATTTCCTCGGGGCGGAAGACTCCAGTGTAGAAAAGCCCTATGCGGTGTTCTAAGCAGAGAGTAAACAGAAATAAATAGAAGGAATATATTTCATGAAAATACATACATGCCTGGTCTAATCATACAAATTACAGTTCCTTATTTGTGAAAACGTCTTTTTAAAAACTTGTGCTATAGTCAAGTGTATACGTTATGCAGTTCAGACAAATTAAACACTCGAAGGCTAAGAATTTAAAAGTACAAACCAAAAAAATTTAGAGGAATCATATGGAAATTCAATGTGTGCTCATGTATCCAAAGTGCTTGATTTTATGGAAAAAAACCAAGAGGGAGACATAGAAAAGACCAATTTCTTTCCAATTTAGTTTTTGTATTTATCTGTCATCTCTGACATGCAAATTTTTAAAGAAAGCATAAATAGCACTGTAAGCTTAATTAATTTATGTATTTATTCTAATCTAAGGATCAAAAATCTATATGCCAAAGTGACATATTGGGAAAATTTTTTTTTTACCTTTGAATTCCAGAGTATAAAAATGGAACTGCCATTACCATAATAGCTTTGTGGCTCTTAGGACTATTTTCTGCAACTTTTCCACAAACTTGCTAAAATAAATATAAGCTTTTTTTCTCTGAAACTTATATTCCCCACCCACCCCCAGCTCATGATGACTCTGACATATTGTAATAAAGCCATTGCTCCCCGAGGATCTCTTTTCACTGCTCTAGCAATTTCTCTCTTCTCTCTCTCTTATTGAAAAAGAACCCTGTTATTAAGTACTTAAAATGTTCAAGGCTCCAAAAGGAAGACAACCTTTCAGTATGAGAGATTAATAATAACAATAAGAAGCACGGAAGGGAAGATAGGAGTTCAAAGCTAAATAAAATTTTCATTTGCAGAATACAAATCAAATATGATTTCTTTTGAACTGCATCTCTCTGATTTATAGACACAGCTCTGCAGAATACTTCCTAGCATTTTCGCTTCGTGTTTTCTTCCTTTCATCCTCATGGCTACTTCTGGACAAATGCCCTAACACTTTCCGAAAGCATGGCTCTTCTAAATCAACCAAAGGATTATTCTTTATGGACATTTCTGAAAGGAGTAAGAGGCAGATAATAATATAAAGAGAAAATCTGAGACAATACCAGCTCAGAAGCAGGACTCCTAACAGCAATTGGGAATGTGGATGGATAAAGCCGTATGGCTCAAGTCCTGGTTATGACTAGGAGTTCTTCTTTTACATACTTATACAAAATATCAGATGGATACCCTCATCTCAGTGGGCTTCCCCCATGGCTCAGTGGGTAAAGAATCCGCCTGCAATGCAGGAGACAAAGGAGATATGAGTTCCATCCCTGGGTGGGGAAGATCCCCTGGAGGAGGAAATGGCAACCCATTCCAGTATACTTGCCCAGAAAATTCCACGGACGAGGAGTCTGGTGAGCTACAGTCCATAGGGTCACACAGAGTCGGACGTGACTGAGCGACTAAGCACGCACACACAAGCACACGCGCACCCTCACCCAGTAAACATGCAGGACCTCTGCATCGTGAACCAACAGAAACATCACCGATCACTGGGTTTTGGGTCTGAAGTAAATAATCACAAAAGTGCTTCCTTTTACCGTTATGCTTTTGTTAATATCAATTCTAAACCACATTAGCAAAACAGTACGGTGGTCCTCTCTCCAATCACATTTACTCTTTCCTTGGACTATCTCCTGTATCCTAGGAATTCAGTAGGTACAGTATGCATTTTAGCCAGCAGTGTTTGGGAATTTCTGTCACATGTAAAATCTGGAAGAAAGGAAAATGTATAAGTAGAGTGAAAGCAAATGAAAAATATATGAATGAGTTTGAAATTCAGCTGATTAAGGTTATACAAACTAGGCAAAATTCTCCAGAAAGTCTTCCTGGAAATAACACAATGGCAGATGCCATTGGGAAAAGACTCTAGAGATGAGTTGGTGACGACTGGAAAAGCGATGGGGCAGGCTGGACTAGAGTAAGTGCCTGAAAGGCCCTACACTGGGAGGGATGACGCAGGCCTCACAGAACTGAAGAGCATGCCCAGAAGAGAAGTCTGAAAATACAAGAAACCTTGGGAATGTCCTGAGAGCAGCAACTAAGTGTCTGAGATAGAAGCTGTGGTACATGAAGAAGCTGCCAATGAAACGTGCCAGATCCGGGACGGGATGTGGCCACCCAGTCTGCCAGGCAAGCAGAAACACTTCAATAAAGGAGCAGTGGGCTGTGTTTGCACAACAAATGTGTGCAACAGCCCCATCCTAGAGGCAACAACAGCGTGCATTAATCCACAGATACACCCTTCTACTTGATCCTCTGCAGGGGAGTCCTGGACTCAGCTATAGAATGTCTGATGAGAAACACAGCAATGCTCTCTCTCCCACACAGAAGGCAAAACTATACTCTGTCTTCAGTACGTACTGTGATAAACAACAAGACGGTGAATTCATAATTTATGGTTTTCTCCTGCCTTACAGTAGATTATGTGTAAAAAATGACACTAAACCAATGATTTCATCTACACCATGAATTCCGGTTGAAATACTGTTCTTCCCTAGCTTTGCATATTCATCAGTATTGACAGGAGGAAAGAGAGCTAAATTAACATGAACTTAGGTGGGAACTTGGGAGAAGGACATGGCAACCCACTCCAGTATGCTTGCCTGGGAAATCTCAAGGACAGAGGAGTCTGGCGGGCTACAGTCCATGGGGTCGCAAAAGAGTCAGACATGACTCAGGCACTAAGCCACCCTAACAAGGTGGGAACTTACTGTAGACATCTCAATTCCTTCCGTATCAAAGTATTACTGATCAACCTTCTTGATGGAGAAGCCTGCAATTTTACTACTGAAAGGAATGAGGGATTAAATTACTCAGCAAGTACCTGAATTCTCCCTCATTCTGTAGGAAAAAGTTTATAGAGGTGAGACTTC
The DNA here is from genome assembly GCF_003369695.1 of Bos indicus x Bos taurus. NCBI lineage: Eukaryota > Metazoa > Chordata > Mammalia > Artiodactyla > Bovidae > Bos > Bos indicus x Bos taurus. The sequence goes on from NC_040093.1 coordinate 62,236,013, forward strand.
CTTAGGAACAACGTAGCTTCTTAGGGCTGTGCTTGTTTCCCTTAGAGCCATGTATCACTGTTCCCTGCTCTATTCTGAGCCACAGGAAGGCTGAGTGATGGAGACTGACAGTCCCAGGTCCTGTGCGAGCAAGCTTCCTGCCGGGCAGAGAGAGTTTGACAGGTGAGAGGAAGGGGGAGCCTGGATATTTCTCCCCACTCTTTCAATGCCTCAGGCAGCTTCTCAGTAGTGGCTGAGCCTCTTTCAAGGCTCCTGCTCCCCATGGACAAGCCTTGCTTCCAGAATCTTCCATTGGACAGTCCCTGCCACGGTTCTAGCACTAACTGAACAGTGTCAGCTACAAACTCTAGAAACACCACCTTCTCATTATCCCTCCACTCCTGAGAAGTTACAGTGTCTGCTTGCTGCTGCTGGGCTCTGAAGGGTGCACCACCTCACACCTGATTTGCTTTGATCAGCTTTTCCACTACCTGTAACCAATTTTCTAGAATGACTTTGCAGTTTCAGATGCCCGGAGTAATTTCTGATTTTCTGACTGAGTGCTGACTCACAAACCAATTTAGTATCAGAAATGTGGTGTTTTTCTATTTTATGATCAAAGATTAGATGACACGTTGCACATATAAATGCCATCCAACCACTGTAAAATATAAATATATAAACTACTAAAATAATATTAAAAATAATATATGATGCTACATATTGATAACTCCCATAGGCTTGGTACTATCAATAACTGTTAAAAGATAATTTCATCTAACAAGTGGGAGATAGCCATTATGTTTGTTTTTTTTTAAAAAAATCAATAATTGGATTGTTTCCTATCCACTCCTCTCTGCTGCCCTTCATTTCTTTCAGTCTCAGATTATCCCCTTTGAAACTTCATATAAATCCAATCTTTACCTGTGCTTTAGTAAATTGACATATATTCCATCCATTGTCCCCATCTCTTTCTCCTCAGTCCTTAAGATTTATTCTTCAGTATCAAATGACACTTCAATTGAAAATTTTCCATTGGTTTTGAAATTCACTGCAGCAATGGCCAGTGTATTTTTACATCATCTGTTTCTGATGGCCATCCAGTACTCGGCTGCACAGAAGTACTGTTAATAAAATCTGCCTAAGTAAGTGACCTGCTGCTGGTGTATTGCTTTCTATTTCAGATAGATATGTCTTCACATTTAATCATCTTCTTTTATGTTCATTAGTAATATTCTAAATATTATCTTCATAAATCTCATAATTTCTTTTTACTTTCTCCCTTGATATTTATCATTTGGGAGTTCTATTTTAAGTGGAGCATATGTTTTCCTTTTATGTTGTCTACCTAGTTTTTTATATGTAGAAAGATAAATTACAGGTTTTAAAAATTAATTTTATTGTTAGGCACAGAGTTTATTGAATTATCTTTAAAAAAAAATAAGATGTTCTCTTAGATTTTTAAGGAATATATTGTATCAATGCCAAATCTTTCCTCCTTTCTACCTTTATATATTTTTCTAGCCTCTTCTCTGATTATGTGTGGTAAGTTTGAAAATTAAAAATGTAAAATAGGAAAGAGACGCTCATGCATTAGTTTTTAGAAGACCTAACTGACTGCGTCTTATGCAGCAATAAAGAAACACTTCAGAAGGACAGAATCGCTTCCCAGAGAGATTTCCAAATGTACCTCCTGGGACTGGGGAATGAGAAGAGTCAGATGCAGACATCTGCAGCACTGCATCACAGCAAGGATAAGAGGGGAGAAAAGAGGGTGGTGTCTCGTCCCTGAACTGTCACGTGGGGGAATGTGAGACACGAGCTGTAAAGTGGTTTTAAAACATGCCATCCTCTGGTTGATGCTTTGAGGATAAACTGGATGTGAGTGTGTGCTCTGAAGGGGGCATTAAATCAAATCTGCTGACCCTAATCACTCTCTTCAAATTACTTTTATTTTGCTTGCTTAGGGACAGGTCAATTGGAAGAATGTGAAGCAACGTTGCCATTTATCTTATTCAATGCATATGTGTTCCCACAGTTTACAGGGGTTAATATATATTTTTGTATATTACATATTCATGTAAAGTTCCAATTTACGTGAGCCCAGAAAGTTTATGAGAAGGGACTGACATAACGTGTTACAGAATGGGCACAGATGGGACGAGGTGAAATAAACCATGCTGCTTGATTGAGAAGGCACCTAGCAGACTAATTGTTCTGATTTATGACCAACGTCACATTAAAAACCCCAATGCAGCCACCTCCAACCAGGCACTCCTAGGTTAATCATTTCCAAAAGTGAGAGAACCAAGTTAAATAGAAATACCAACAGGAGAGTCCCTGGGAATACAGACTAATCATATAGACTTTCAATAAAAAACATCTTTCTGGCACTCAAGCAGAGGCTGTGTTGAAAAGCAGAAGCAGCTTAAAGCACTCTCCAGGCATTTGCCCAAGTTCTGAGCCAAGGATTGCAAGGCATTAAGCTTGATGATTTGACATGTTGACATACAGGGCATCAGTGCTGTTACACTTTATATCACCACACATGTGGTGGGCTTAGAATACTAGAATAACATAGGAGAAAGGTCAACAGAGGGAAAGGTCTAGGAAAGCTGCACCTCACAAAGTGGGGAGTCCACCAGACTTACCACACACCTCTCACTTGAATTTCTGCCTCATTGGGTTTTCTATTAAATGACCCCAGCCACTTATTTATTTGACTGGACATAAATACATGTTAAAATCTTTGCAGGTGGTATAGAGTTGACAACTCAATCATTCACAGTGATAATAATGCTGTGACTATATGGTGACAGGAGATACTTTTGTCTAATTGACTATACACGTCATGGGGGCCTCCGTGTCTTTCACTAGCCAAAGCCAAACCATGACACTCAACACTTTTAATTTAAAAAAAGTTATATTAACTTCAGAAATATGTTAATATGAAATTATGGTTTTTTGTTTGAAAAATGAGATACAATTGAAATATTGTGCATAATACACTCCAACCCCATGAACTGTAGCCTACCAGGCTCCTCTCTGTCCATGGAACTCTCTGGGCAAGAATACTGGAGTGGGTAGCCATTCTTTTTCTCCAGGGCATCTTCCTGACCCAGGTATCAAATCCAAGTCTCCTGCATTGCAGGCAAATTCTTTACTGTCTGGGCCACCAGGGAAGCCTCATTGTGCATAATAATCGTATTCCCTTAAATAATTCATAAAATTAGTGCCATCCCGTCCCTTGCCCTTATCGTCTGCAGTGTAAAAGAGAGAATTTGTATAATTCAGCTGTAAAGTTCCTGCACATGTTACTCTGCTTAAAATAATTTTCTAAGATGTTAGTTTTATGAAATTCCAGAAATTGTTCTTAGATGAGCAAAAATTATACTTCACACTTCCTTTTCCAATCGTTTACAATAAACTGGCTGAAAAGTCTTTTGACTGTGGATGTTGAGAAATTTTGTTTTGTCTTCGAGAGGAACAATTACAGCAATTTGCATTCTCTATTTTTTGCAAAATATTTATATGCCATCTAGAAAGAGTACTTTGTATAAATTATATTTGTGGGCACTGGACTATAAGTTTTATCCAAAAATTAATTTTTAAAAAATATGTCTCTCTCAAATTTACAGTTCTATCAAGTATATGCATGGCCGTAAAGATAACAAATGAAGTATTTTGCCTTTCTTTTTTAAAGATTATTTGTAAGAAGCAGCAGGGCATTTGATGAATTCTTTCAGGTGTACAGAAGTCATTGCTCTCTCTAGTGCTCGAAGAGAATACATTGAAGGAGAATGAGGAATCCCCACGGCAGCATTTGTATCCATGTTGATGGGTTTTATTTTATGTGTTTCTAAACTTGTAACAACTGCCTTTTCTTCCTCTTTCCATCACATTCTCCTATAATGCTTTATGGGTTCCCTAACTCTCTTCCACAGATTTATTTGTATCATCTGGAGCAGACTGTGAAGCGCTTAAAAAAATTGTCATGTTTTGTATAATCTGGATACATTACCCATAATGGGCAAAAAAAAAAAAAAAAAAATTTACAAAATACAGATGTGCTAAATGTGACAAAGAGTCAAATTCCTTACTACGAACATCAATTAAAAATTGGTCTTTAGCTAAACAAAAAACCCACATTAAAGTGATCTGTGCCAGATCATTTTAAACAACCTGGAACCAGGTTACAATTCACCATGTTTCATTTTGCCCCTGTTGCTATTGTAGAGTCACAGAGGGGGGCTTCCCTCAGGGAGGGACCTGAGTAATTACGGGGTAAAGAGAGAACTATGAGCCTACCTGGGATGGACAGACAGCATGAGTGTGTGTGTGTGTGTGTGCACGCGCATGTGTGTTTATACATATATTGACAATGTTTGAAGATTTGAGCTGTTTTACCTACACCATAACCGTATCCATTTTATGTGTGGTCATGGCATCAGCGGCAAGTCTCAGTTTTGATCTTGACGTTCAGTTATCCATCTGCTTTCTTTACCATATCCAAAATTATAGTCCAGTCTTTCCCAAATCTGTTAGTCCATTCTGACTGTAGTCAGAGTCTAAAAACGACATTACCAAGCCAAGTAACTGTGATAGATACCATCTGTCTTTACATTGATTGGTTTGGATTAGTTAAGGATATCATTCGTGTCACTAATGCACCCTGACCACCTCGCTTTTTACAAGGTAAGTGAAAAAGACGAACAGCACTGTCCAGGTTTGGCTTTCCTCAAGCTTGATCCATGAAAACAATTAATTTTCATGGTTAATCTTTCTCTCTAAAAAATGTCAAAATACACATCTTACTTAATACAGCTAAATATTAGCCACTACTTATCTAGTTTAAAATCCAAAGCTTATTTAGAAGAAAAGAGTAAAAGATAATCCAAACACCTAGTTAAAAAAATACCTCATTAGGCTTTCACAGCTATTGGTTCATAATTACTGTTTAATTTATCCCCAGTTTGAATGGTTTTCATGGGATTAATTCAACCGTAATATCCAATTTTTCTTGCTCTTATACATAACTTCAACTTCCTTTGGATTTTAAGGCAGGTTTTCTGAAAATGCTTACAGAAAACTTCCAGCCTAACAGTCGTTCTCTCTAGAGAAAGAGCAGGGCTACATTTTCTCAATTCAACTTACATCAATAAACATGCAATTGAATGACCACCAAGTGCTTCAGAGATACAAAGGTGAATAATCACAGTCCCTTTCTTCAATGAGTTTACAATGTGTCACGGAGTTCTAGGAAGTTTCAAAAGACAGGCCGTTGACTGATCAAAGAAAATTATCATTATGTGCCCAAACAGGCCTCCAAATTATCTGTGTGCTAAGAACAACGCTTCATTAAGTTACTCATTTTCTCTGGTTCCAGCAGCTCAGTCAGAGGAAAATTAAAAAAAAAAAAAAAGTTCTTTGATTGCAGTATGTTGTCCCTGGCCCACATAAAATCCAAACCAATACTTTTCTACACTAAAAGAGAAGTCCTTTCTTCACCAGCAAGCAAACTTTCTTTAGCTTCCTTCTCCCACTGGGTGTTCATGTATACTCGGTCAACTACAAATACCACTCACTTTATTACAAACTGCCTCCTGGTCAGTCTCCCTTGTAACAGCTGTGCCCTGTCCACAAAACACAGCATTTTAACACTTGAAAAGACTACAGAAAGGTTTATATATAAATCATATATGTGTGTATAAGACATATATAAATATTCTAAATATTATATATAAAAACCTCTATATACTAGGGAGACATTAATTCATATTTCTCAGAGTCATCAGAACAACAAAAAAAATTCTTTTTGCCAACCTTAAATAAAGGCAATGCAAAACTGCTATGTTACTAAACAAAAAATGTTTTATACAGGCTTGGTTTCTTCCTTTAATCTTCACACTATTTAGAGCACTAATGAGATTGTTTTTTCCTTCAGTTTCTTAGGACTCTGTGAAATAAGTTTACTTTTAGTATTTTCTTAAATTAAACCATAAAATGTATTGGAAAATGAATATTAATACATTGGAAAATGTTTTCTAAGTAAGTCCAAAGATTCTGATTCTAAACAAAGTTTAAGAGATTCTTAAACTGTCTGTAGGAATGACCATGCTTCCTCCTCTGAGAGGCCATGTATTCTGTTAAAGAAACATACCCAGATACTGTCCTCCTGGCGATACTGCTTCCAGTTCCTGCCGCTGTCGCTGAACATCAGGAGGTAGCTGGTCACCCAGTTGGAGCTCCCATATCCCCCTTGGGTGGCCACGGCAGTGATCTCCATCCTCTCTCCAAGGTCAATCTGCAACCACTGGTATTTATTTGACACAAGTGGAGACCAGCCACCAGCTCCTTTTGTGAAAAGAGAAAAAAGAGAAATGAGCAAAGAATTCATTAGACATCTGTTAATGAACTAGCAATGCCAGTAAGACTATTCCTCTATGAAACTTCAGAAAGTCAAATTTCCAAAATACAAAACTTTCCATAATGGTAAAAAAAAAAAATACAGAGAAACAAGAATATAATGTAAATGGATGGCACCTATATTAATTATGTTGATTTCTAGGTGTTACAACCATCTAACACTGGGAGAGCAAATTCAGTGAGGTTAAACTCACTGTATGTTTAAAGTCCTTAATTTGAGAGGCAGACAGCCATGTCAGCACATAGAACTAGTATGTTCAGTGCCCACACACGGCTGAGTAACGATTTGCCTTCAGACTGTGATTTACCTTCAAACTACATGGAACTTGGAAATGCAGTACTTGGATGAAATCTCAGAAATGAAAGAATGATCTCTGTTCATTTCCAAGGCAAACCATTTAATATTACGGTAATCCAAGTCTATGTCCTGACCAGGAATGCTGAAGACGCTGAAGTTGAACGGTTCTATGAAGACCTACAAGACATTCTAGAACTAACACCCAAAAAAAGATGTCCTTTTCATTATAGAGGCCTGGAATGCAAAAGTAGGAAGTCAAGAAACACCTAGAGTAACCGGTAAATTTGGCCTTGGAGTACAAAATGAAGCAGGACAAAAGCTAATACAGTTCTGCCAAGAGAACACACTGGTCATAGCAAACACCCTCTTCCAACAACACAAGAGAAAACTCTACACATGGACATCACCAGATGGTCAACACCAAAATCAGATTGATTATATTCTTTGCAGCCAAAGATGAGAAGCTCTATACAGTCAGCAAAAACAAGACCAGGAGCTTACTGTGGCTCAGATCATGAACTTCTTATTGCCAAATTCAGACTGAAATTGAAGAAGTAGGGAAAACCACTAGACCATTCAGGTATGACCTAAATCAAATCCCTTATGACTATACAGTGGAAGTGAGAAATAGATTTAAGGAACTAGATCTGATAGACAGAGTGCCTGATGAACTATGGACGGGGGTTCGTGACATTGTACAGGAAACAGGGATCAAGACCATCCCCATGGAAAAGAAATGCAAAAAAGCAAAGTGGCTGTCTGAGGAGGCCTTACAAATAGCTGTGAAAATAAGAGAAGAGAAAAGCAATGGAGAAAAGGAAAGATATACCCATTTGAATGCAGAGTTCCAAAGAATAACAAGGAGAGATAAGAAAGCCTTCCTCAGCAATCAATGCAAAGAAATAGAGGAAAACAACAGAATGGGAAAGACTAGAGATCTCTTCAAGAAAATTAGAGGAGGCGGTCCTAAGATGGCGGAGGAATAGGACGGGGAGACCATTTTCTCCGCCACAAATTCATCAAAAGAACATTTAAACGCTGAGTAAAATCCACAAAAGAACTTCTGAATGCCAGCAGAGGACATCAGGCACCCAGAAAAGCAGCCCATTCTCTTTGAAAGGAGGTAGGAAAAATATAAAAGACAAAAAAAGAGACAAAAGAGGTAGGGACAGAGCTCCATCCCGGGAAGGGAGTCTTAAAAAGAGAGAAGTTTCCAAACACCAGGAAACACTCTCACTGCCCAGTCTGTGCTGAGCCTTGGAAGCACAGAGGGCAACATAATAGGGAGGAAAAATAAGTAAATAATTAAAACCCACAGATTAGGAGCCCAATGGCAACTTTCCCAGAGGAGAAGCAGCGCAGAGGCCTGCGCCCGCCACTAGCAAGCGGGGGCTGGGCAGGGAGGCGCGGGCTGCATTGCTTAGAGTAAGGATTGGGCGGAATTCCCCCGAGGGAAATCAGAGCCAATTAATCTGGGCTAACAAACCAGACTGTGGGATAGCTACCACGCGAAAAGCCCTAAGACACCGCCAGACCCACGCACAGAACAAAGGGCAGAATAGAACTAGCGGGCTGCAGACCATCCTCCTCCGGTGACAGGCAGCCAAAGCCGGAAGAGGGCAATCGCAGCCCCAGAGAGACATTATCTACCAAACTACAAGCAGGCTTCCTTGCTTACTAAGACTTCTTGGGGTCCTGGACAGTCATCCACCTGAGAAGGTGCGCCAGTTGTACACCCAGAAAACCAAGCAGCAGGGTCGGGAGAGGCGGTAAGTCGCAGTGACCGCGCTCACCAAACACCTCATCACCTGAGCTGCTCGGAGCTGGGAAGGGCACAAAACGCAAGCCCAACGGAGTCTGCGCCTCTGAGGACTACCCGAGTGCCTGAGCCTGAGTGGCTTGGACCTGGGAGGTGCATGCAGCCCAGGGCCGGCCTCGGACCGTTCTGGTGGAGCAACCTAGAGCCTGAGCTGTGTGGGCAGGGAGGATGCACGCACCGTGAGTGGGGCACAGGCCCAGTGTGGCTGAGACACTAAGCACACGCCAGTGTTATTTGTCTACAGCATCCCTCCCTCCCCACAGCGCCACTGAACAAGTGACCCTAAAAAAGTGTCCACCACCGCCCCATTGTGTCAGGGCAAAAATCAGACACTGAAGAGACCAGCAAACAGAAGCTAAAACCGAGGGAACCGCCTTGGAAGTGACAGGTGCAATAGATTAAAACCCTGTAGTTAGTACCGACTGCATAGGAAGGGGCCTACAGATCTTGAGAAATATAAGCCGGACCAAGAAACTATCCGAAAATGAACTGACCCCACACTGCCCACAACACCAGAGAAAGTCCTACATATATTTTTACTATTTTTACGATCATTCTTTCCTTTTTCTTTTCTTTTCTTCTTATTTTTTCTTTTCTTTTTTTCTTTTTTAACTTTTTTATAATTTTTAAGTCCTCTATAAAACATATATTTCTGCTTTATTGACTATGCCAAAGCCTTTGACTGTGTGGATCACAATAAACTGTGGAAAATTCTGAAAGAGATGGGAATACCAGACCACCTGATCTGCCTCTTGAGAAATTTGTATGCAGGTCAGGAAGCCACAGTTAGAACTGGACATGGAACAACAGAATGCTTCCAAATAGGAAAAGGAGTTCGTCAAGGCTGTATATTGTCACCTGTTTATTTAACTTATATGCAGAGTACATCATGAGAAACGCTGGACTGGAAGAAACACAAGCTGGAATCAAGATTGCCGGGAGAAATATAAATAACCTCAGATATGCAGATGACACCAGCCTTATGGCAGAAAGTGAAGAGGAACTCAAAAGCCTCTTGATGAAAGTGAAAGTGGAGAGTGAAAAAGTTGGCTTAAAGCTCAACATTCAGAAAACTAAGATCATGGCATCCGGTCCCACCCCTTCATGGGAAATAGATGGGGAAACAGTGGAAACAGTGTCAGACTTTATTTTTCTGGGCTCCAAAATCACTACAGATGGTGACTGCAGCCATGAAATTAAAAGACGCTTATTCCTTGGAAGGAAAGTTATGACCAACTAGATAGCATATTTCAAAAGCAGAGACATTACTTTGCCCACAAAGGTCCATCTAGTCAAGGCTATGGTTTTTTCTGTGGTCATGTATGGATGTGAGAGTTGGACTGTGAAGAAGGCTGAGCGCTGAAGAATTGATGCTTTTGAACTGTGGTGTTGGAGAAGATGCTTGAGAGTCCCTTGGACTGCAAAGAGATCCAACCAGTCCATTCTGAGGGAGATCAGCCCTGGGATTTCTTTGGAAGGAATGATGCTAAAGCTGAAACTCCAGTACTTTGGCCACCTCATGTGAAGAGTTGACTCATTGGAAAAGACTCTGATGCTGGGAGGGATTGGGGGCAGGAGGAGAAGGAGACGACAGAGGAGGAGATGGCTGGATGGCATCACTGACTCGATGGACGTGAGTCTGAGTGAACTCCGGGAGTTGGTGATGGACAGGGAGGCCTGGCGTGCTGCGATTCGTGGGGTCACAAAGAGTCGGACACGACTGAGTGACTGATCTGATCTGATCTGATCTGATTACTCCTTTAATTTTCACTTTTATAACCTACTATTACTTTGCAAAAAAAAGACTATTTTTTAAAGCAAACTTTATATATATATATATTTTAATAACTTTTGTGACTTTGTGTTTTTTTCTTCTTCTTTTCTTTAATACTGTATTTTTGAAAATCCAACCTCTAGAATTTTAATCTTTGCTTTTTGGTATTTGTTATCAAATTTGTACCTTTAAGAACCCAATCTTCAGTACCTATTTTTACCTGGGAGTGAGATTACTGGCTTGACTGCTCTCTCCTCCTTTGGACTCTCCTTTCTCTCCACTAGGTCACCTCTGTCTCCTCCCTCCCCCTTCTCTTCTCTACCCAACTCTCTGAATCTCTGTGTATTCCAGACGGTGGAGCTCACTTAGGGAACTGATTACTGACTGGATCTATGTCTCTCCTTTTCATTCCCCCTTTTATCCTCCTGGCCACCTCTGTCTCCTTCCTCCCTCTTCTCTTCTCTGTATAACTCCATGAACATCTCTGAGCAGTCCAGACTGTGGAGCACACATAAGGAAGTGATTACTGGCTAGCTTGCTCTCTCCTCTTTTGATTCCACTTCATCTCATTCGGGTCACCTCTAACTCTCTCCTCCCTCTTCTCTTCCCCATGTAACTTTGTGAACCTCTCTGGGTGTCCCTCACTGTGGAGAGGGACACCTCTTTCATCTTTAACCTAGATGTTTTATCAACAGCGCTGTATAGAAGAAGTCTTGAGACTACTGTAAAAATAAGACTGAAAACCAGAAGCAGGAGGCTTAAGTGCAAATCCTGAGAACATCATAGAACACCTGACTCCAGGAACATTAAGCGATAGGAGTTCATCAAACGCCTACATACCTATGCTGAAACCAAGCACCACCCAAGGCCAACAAGTTCCAGAGCAAGACATACCATGCAAATTCTCCAGGAACACAGCCCTGAGCTTCAATATACAGACTGCCCAATGTTACTCCAAACCCATTGACATCTCATAACTCGTTACTAGACACTTCACTGCACACTCCAGAGAGAGGAAATCCAGCTCCACCCACCAGAACACCGACACAAGCTTCCCTAACCAAGAAACCGTCACAAGCCACCGATACAACCCAACCCACAGTGAGGAAACGCCATAATAAAGAGAACTCCACAAACTGCCAGAATACAGAAAGGCCACCCCAAACTCAGCAATATAAACAAGATGAAGAGACAGAGGAATACCCAGCAGGTAAAGGAACAGGATAAATGCCCACCAAACCAAACAAAAGAGGAAGAGATAGGGAATCTACCTGATAAAGAATTCCAAATAATGATAGTGAAAATGATCCAAAATCTTGAAATAAAAATGAAATCACAGATAAATAGCCTGGAGGCAAGGATTGAGAAAATGCAATAAAGGTTTAACAAGGACCTAGAAGAAATAAAAAGAATCAATATATAATGAATAATGCAATAAATGAGATAAAAAACACTCTGGAGGCAACAAATAGTAGAATAATGGAGGCAGAAGATAGGATTAGTGAAATAGAAGATAGAGTGGTAGAAATGAACCAGAGAGGAAAAAAGAAAAATGAATTAAAATAAATGAGGACAATCTCAGAGACCTCCAGGACAATATTAAACGCCACAACATTCGAATCATAGGAGTCCCAGAAGAAGAAGACAAAAAGAAAGACCATGAGAAAATACTTGAGGAGATAATAGTTGAAAACTTCCCTAAAATGGGGAAGGAAATAATCACCCAATTCCAAGAAACCCAGAGAGCCCCAAACAGAATAAACCCAAGGCGAAACACCCCAAGACACATATTAATCAAATTAACAAAGATCAAACACAAAGAACAAATATTAAAAGCAGCAAGTGAAAAACAACAAATAACACACAAGGGGATTCCCATAAGGATAACAGCTGATCTTTCAATAGAAACTCTTCAGGGCCAGGAGGGAATGGCAGGACATACTTAAAGTGATGAAAGAAAATAACCTACAGCCCAGATTACTGTACCCAGCAAGGATCTCATTCAAATATGAAGGAGAAATCAAAAGCTTTACAGACAAGCAAAAGCTGAGAGAATTCAGCACCACCAAACTAGCTCTCCAACAAATGCTAAAGGATATTCTCTAGACAGGAGACACAAAAACGGTGTATAAATTCGAACCCAAAACAATAAAGTAAATGGCAACGGGATCATACTTATCAATAACTACCTTAAACGTAAATGGGTTGAATGCCCCAACCAAAAGACAAAGACTGGCTGAATGGATACAAAAACAAGACACCTATATATGTTGTCTACAAGAGACCCACCTCAAAACAGGGGACACATACAGACTGAAAGTGAAGGGCTGGAAAAAGATTTTCCATAAAAATAGAGATCAAAAGAAAGCAGGAGTAGCAATACTCATATCAGATAAAGTAGACTTTAAAACAGGGCTGTAAAAAGAGACAAAGGACACTACATAATGATCAAAGGATCAATCCAAGAAGAAGAGATAACAATTTTAAATATATATACACCCAACATAGGAGCACTGCAATATGTAAGATAAATGCTAACAAGTATGAAAGGGGAAATTAACAATAACACAATAATAGTGGGAGACTTTAATACCCCAATCACACCTATGGATAGATCAACTAAACAGAAAATTAACAAAGAAACACAAACTTTAAATGATACAATAGACCAGTTAGGCCTAATTTATATCTATAGGACATTTCACCCCAAAACAATGAATTTCACCTTTTTCTCAAGCGCACATGGAACCTTCTCCAGGATAGATCACATCCTGGGCCATAAATCTAGCCTTGGTAAATTCAAAAAAAATCGAAATCATTCCAAGCATCTTTTCTGACCACAATGCAGTAAGATTAGATCTCAATTACAGGAGAAAAAATGTTAAAAATTCCAACATATGGAGGCTGAAAAACACACTGCTGAATAAACAACAAATCACAGAAGAAATCAAAATATGCATAGAAACGAATGAAAATGAAAACACAACAACCCAAAACCTGTGGGACACTGTAAAAGCAGTGCTAAGGGGAAAGTTCATAGCAATACAGGCATACCTCAAGAAACAAGAAAAAAGTCAAATAAATAATCTAACTCTACACCTAAAGCAACTAGAAAAGGAAGAAATGAAGAACTCCAGGGTTAGTGGAAGGAAAGAAATCTTAAAAATTAGGGCAGAAATACATGCAAAAGAAACAAAGGAGACCATAGCAAAAATCAACAAAGCCAAAAGCTGGTTCTTTGAAAGGATAAATAAAATGGACAAACCATTAGCCAGACTCATCAAGAAACAAAGGGAGAAAAATCAAATCAATAAAATTAGAAATGAAAATGGAGAGATCACAACAGACAACACAGAAATACAAAGGATCATAAGAGACTACTATCAGCAATTATATGCCAATAAAATGGACAACGTGGAAGAAATGGACAAATTCTTAGAAAAGTACAACTTTCCAAAACTGAACGAGGAAGAAATAGAAAATCTTAACAGATCCATCACAAGCATGGAAATTGAAACTGTAATCAGAAATCTTTCAGCAAACAAAAGCCCAGGTCCAGACAGCTTCACAGCTGAATTCTACCAAAAGTTTAGAGAAGAGCTGACACCTATCCTACTCAAACTCTTCCAGAAAATTGCAGAGGAAGGTAAACTTCCAAACTCATTCTATGAGGCCACCATCACCCTAATACCAAAACCTGACAAAGATGCCACAAAAAAAGAAAACTACAGGCCAATATCATTGATGAACATAGATGCAAAAATCCTTAATAAAATTCTAGCAGTCAGAATCCAACAATACATATAAAAGATCATACACCATGACCAAGTGGGCTTTATCCCAGGGATGCAAGGATTCTTCAATATCCACAAATCAATCAATGTTATACACCACATTAACAAATTGAAAAATAAAAGCAATATGATTATCTCAAGAGATTCAGAGAAAGCCTTTGATAAAATTCAACATCCATTTATGATAAAAACTCTCCAGGAAGCAGGAATAGAAGGAACATACCTCAACATAATAAAAGCTATATATGACAAATCCACAGCAAACGTTATCCTCAATGGTGAAAAATTGAAAGCATTTCCCCTAAGGTCAGGAACAAGACAAGGGTGCCCACTCTCACCACTACTATTCAACATAGTTTTGGAAGTTTTGGCCACAGCAATCAGAGGAGAAAAAGAAATAAAAGGAATCCAAATTGGAAAAGAAGAAGCAAAACTCTCACTGTTTGCAGATGACATGATCCTCTACATAGAAAACCCTAAAGACTCCACCAGAAAATTACTAGAGCTAATCAATGAATATAGTAAAGTTGCAGGATATAAAATCAACACACAGAAATCCCTTGCATTCCTATACACTAATAATGAGAAAATAGAAAGAGAAATTAAGGAAAGAATTCCATTCACCATTGCAACACAAAGAATAAAATACTTAGGAATGTATCTACCTAAAGAAACTAAAGACCTATATAAAGAAAACTATAAAACACTGATGAAAGAAATCAAAGAGGACACTAATAGATGGAGAAATATACCATATTCATGGATCGGAAGAATCAATATAGTGAAAATGAGTATACTATCCAAAGCAATCTATAGATTCAATGCAATCCCTATCAAGCTACCAACGGTATTTTTCACAGAGCTAGAACAAATAATTTCACAATTTGTATGGAAATACAAAAAACCTCGAATAGCCAAAGCAATCTTGAGAAAAAAGAATGGAACTGGAAGAATCAACCTGCCTGACTTCAGGCTCTACTACAAAGCCACAGTCATCAAGAAAGTATGGTACTGGCACAAAGGGAGAAATATAGATCAATGAAACAAAATAGGAAGCCCAGAGATAAATCCACACACATATGGACACCTTATCTTTGACAAAGGAGGCAGGAATATACAATGGAGAAAAGACAATCCCTTTAACAAGTGGTGCTGGGAAAACTGGTCAACCACTTGTAAAAGAATGAAACTAGAACACTTTCTAACACCATACACAAAAATAAACTCAAAATGGATTAAAGATCTAAATGTAAAACCAGAAACTATAAAACTCTTAGAGGAGAACATAGGCAAAACACTCTCTGACATACATCACAGCAGGATCCTCTATGACCCACCTCCCAGAATATTGGAAATAAAAGCAAAAATAAACAAATGGGACCTAATTAAAATTAAAAGCTTCTGCACAACAAAAGAAACTATAAGCAAGGTGAAAAGACAGCCTTCAGAATGGGAGAAAATAATAGCAAATGAAGCAACTGACAAACAACTAATCTCAAAAATATGCAAGCAACTCCTGCAGCTCAATTCCGGAAAAATAAACGACTCAATCAAAAAATGGGCCAAAGAACTAAACAGACATTTCTCCAAAGAAGACATACAGATGGCTAACGAACACATGAAAAGATGCTCAACATCACTCATTATCAGAGAAATGCAAATCAAAACCACAATGAGGTACCATTTCACGCCAGTCAGAATAGCTTCGATCCAAAAGTCTACAAGCAATAAATGCTGGAGAGGGTGTGGAGAAAAGGGAACCCTCTTACACTGTTGGTGGGAATGCAAACTAGTACAGCCACTATGGAGAACAGTGTGGAGATTCCTTAAAAAACTGGAACTAGAACTGCCATACGACCCAGCAATCCCACTGCTGGGCATACACACCAAGGAAACCAGAAGGGAAAGAGACACGTGTACCCCAATGTTCATCGCAGCACTGTTTATAATAGCCAGGACATGGAAGCAACCTAGATGTCCATCAGCAGATGAATGGATAAGAAAGCTGTGGTACATATACACAATGGAGTATTACTCAACAATTATAAAGAATACATTTGAATCAGTTCTAATGAGGTGGATGAAACTGGAGCCTATTATACAGAGTGAAGTAAGCCAGAAAGAAAAACACATATTAAAACATATATTAACACATATATATAGAATTTAGAAAGATGGTAATGACAACTCTGTATGCGAGACAGTAAAAGAGACACAGATGTATAGAACAGTCTTTTGGACTCTGTGCGGGTGGGGGATGATTTGGGAGAATGGCATTAAAACATGTATAATATCATATGTGAAATGAATCGCCAGTCCAGGTTCAATGCAGGATACAGGAAGCTTGGGGCTGGTGCAATGGGATGACCCAGAGGGATGGTATGGGGAGGGAGGTGGGAGGGGGGTTCAGGATGGGGAACACATGTACATCCGTGGCAGATGCATGTTGATGTATGGCAAAACCAATACAATACTGTAAAGTAAAAATAATAATAATAATAATAATATTAAAATAAATAAATAAAATAAAATAGAGAAGCTGGGGGAAAAAAAAGAAAATTAGAGATACCAAAGGAACATTTCATGCAATGATGGGCTCAATAAAGGACAGAAATGGTATGGACCTAACAGAAGCAGAAGATATTAAGAAGAGGTGGCAAGTATACACAGAAGAACTATACAAAAAAATCTTCCCGACCAATATCATGATGGTGTGAACACTCACCTAGAGCCAGACATCCTGGAACGTGAAGTCAAGTGGGCCTTAGGAAGCATCACTACGAACAAAGCTAGTGGAAGTGGTGGAATTCCAGTTGAGCTATTTCAAATCCTGAAAGATGATGCTGTGAAAGTGCTGCACTCAATATGCCAGCAAATTTGGAAAACTTAGCAGTGGCCACAGGACTGGAAAAGGTCAGTTTTCATTCCAATCCCAAAGGAAGGCAATGCCAAAGAATTCTCAAACTACTGCACAATTGCACTCATCTCACACACTAGTAAAGTAATGCTCAAAATTCTCCAAGCCAGGTTTCAGCAATCTGTGAACGATGAACTTCCAGATGTTCAAGCTGGTTTTAGAAAAGGCAGAGGAACCAGAGATCAAATTGCCAACATCCGCTGGATCATGGAAAAAGCAAGAGAGTTCCAGAAAAACATCTATTTCTGCTTTATTGACTATGCCAAAGCCTTTGACTGTGTGGATCACAATAAACTGTGGAAAATTCTGAAAGAGATGGGAATACCAGACCACCTGACCTGCCTCTTCAGAAACCTGTATGCAGGTCAGGAAGCAACAGTTAGAGCTGGACATGGAACAACAGACTGGTTCCAAATAGGAAAAGGAGTACGTCAAGGCTGTAAATTGTCACCCTGCTTATTTAACTTCTATGCAGAGTACATTATGAGAAATGCTGGGATGGATGAAGGACAAGCTGGAATCAAGATTGCTGGGAGAAATATCAATAACCTCAAAGATGCAGATGACACCACCCTTATGGCAGAAAGTGAAGAATAATTAAAGGGCCTCTTGATGAAAGTGAAAGAGGAGAGTGAAAAAGTTGGCTTAAAGCTCAACATTCAGAAAACTAAGATCATGGCATCCGGTTCCATCACTTCATGGCAAATAGGTGGGGAAACAGTGGAAACAGTGTCAGACTTTATTTTGGGGGGCTCCAAAATCACTGCAGACGGTGACTGCAGCCATGAAATTAAAAGATGCTCATTCCTTGGAAGGCAAGTTATGAGCAATCTAGACAGCATATTAAGAAGCAGAGACCTTTGTCAACAAAGGTCCATCTAGTCAAGTCTATGGTTTTTCCAGTGGTCATGTGTGGATGTGAGAGTTGGACTATAAAGAAAGCTGAGTGCTGAAGAATTGATGCTTTTGAACTGTGGTGTTGGAAAAGACTCTTGAGAGTTCTTGGACTTCAAGGAGATCCAACCAGTCCATCCTAAAGGAGATCAGTCCTGGGTGTTCATTGGAAGGACTGATGTTGAAGCTGAAACTCCAATCCTTTGGCCACCTGATGCGAAGAGCTGACTCATTTGAAAAGACTCTGATGCTGGGAAAGATTGAGGGCAGGAGGAGAAGGGGACGACAGAAGATGAGATGGTTGGATGGCCTCTCCGACTCAATGGACATGGGTTTGGATGGACTCCGGGAGTTGGTGAGGGACAGGGAGGCCTGGCGTGCTGAGGTTCATGAGGTCTCAAAGCGTCGGACATGACTGAGTGACTGAACTGAACTGAACATGGAACTTGGAAATGGCCTCTAAATGTCTGATGATGTTTAGACTCCTTAGAGAAAGAGGGACAGCATTAAGCCCCAGAATACCAGAATGGTCTAGGGATCATTCCTGCCTTGACTGTGTTTACAGTCTTATTCCCTGGTGGCTCAGATGGTAAAGAATCTGCCTGTCAATGCAGGAGACAAAGGAGATGCAGGTTCGATCTCTTGGTTGGGAAGATCCCCTGGAGGAGGGCATGGCAACCCACTCCAGTGTTCTTGCCTGGAGAATCTCAGGGACAGAGGAGCCTGGCGGGCTACAGTCCATGGGGTCACAGAGAGTCAGACACGACTGAGCACAGCACAGCACACAGGAGGAACAGACATGAAAAGCATGCTGGAAACACACCTGGGAAATGTTACTGGTGAGGCAGGTACAGGGAGCAATAATACAGTAAGTGATGGAGAGTTCCATCCAGTGATAACTGGCTTGCAGCAACAGGCAAGAGATGATTACACTTTCAGGAATTCTACAAGATGATTATTAAACATAGCCATCTTTGCAATTGGCCATAGTGAGAGTATTTAAACCATGAACACTGGCAAACTCTGCATATCAGTACTCACTCCGACTCCAGCCAGTTCTCCAACACATCACTAGTTGTATCCTATCTAGGAATGGGGGTGTGGTGACAGTCCGTTTACTATTTACTATTTACACAATATTTACTATTATGGTGCAGCGCATAGCATTGTGAGGCCTAAAGGGAGACATCTGTGTGAACAACCTGCTTTAATAAGATTTAAAAATCTTTTGGGTGGCAGACAACACAGTGACAGTCTGAGTAAGGACAAGCAGAACTCTGTGTTACTCCCAGCTTCAAAGAGAAGATTGCCAGGCAGACCATGGAGGGAAGTATGTCCCAGAAAGGATGAGTAGCTGAAGCTGAAGGGAGCAGCTGACGTATGCAGAGCGGGGAGGAGTTAGCTAGCTGTTGTGTGCCCTGTGTGGACTGGCTAATGTGAAGGGGCTCCGGGCAGCAGGGGCTGTGTCCAGGCGTCTGCACCTGGCTGCAGCGTGACCCGTTCAGATGTGTAGTGGCCACAGAGGGTGTGAGGGGAGGGGCTGGGTTTGGACATAACCAGCTGCTCAAGAAGGGGAACTAACCTGGCTCTAGTCAGGACCACAAAATGAGTCAAGGCAGCATCTTTTAAAAGAATTCTATTCCTATAACGTCCTCTCTTGACAGCATCACACTAACTCCCGCTTGTATTCAGGTATGCGTCCTGAGATTACTTACTACATAGTCTTTAGAAATAGATGCTTTTTTTCAAATTTCCTTCTGTCTTGGAGGGAATCGTTGTTCAAAAGTGTCTTTCACTCTATACATCGAAAGTACAATGCTCTCCTTAGGGACCCAAAATATTTAGAGATTGTGCAGTTTTTACTGGTGTGTTTTTACTTTTCTCTGTATTTGCCCTTGGAGAATGTGTGGTTTGGGCTGGTAAGCTGGATGAGTAGAGTTCTTTGGGGCACCATCTACCATGTTTAGGTGATGGGGAAAAACTCTTACATTTTAAGTAAGAAGGCGCGCTGGGTAGACAAGGGACTTGGCTGTAATCTGAGTGCCTTGGTGTCATTGATCTAGCATGGCTTTGCTGTCCACAAAGGGCATCTCTCATGCAGTCTGTTATCTATGTGGAAGAGAACTTACTTTTGAATGCTCTGAAGAACACCTTAAATAGCACCTGACCAAAAATAGCTCAGGGAGCTCTTGAACCCTGACTGCAAACTGCTCTCATAGCATTATTTTAAAATCTAAGCCAACTCCTTCACCATATTTCACTTCTCAGGATGTAATGAAACTCCATCCAACTTTCCCACTTATTTTACCGTGGTATTACTTAGTATTTACGCAGTGAGTACTTTGCGTTGGGCACACTGTGAAGGCACTGTTGCTTAATTCTCCAAGCGCCGTGCTGAGACACAGAGGGTCTGAACGCCTTGCACCAGTCTGCAGAGCAGCAAGACGCACCGAGCTCTGAACCAGGACACGGCAGTGCGCCCGCCTACTGTTACGACATGTAAGTGGATGTGTCATAATGGATGTAGAAAAGACAGCAGCAGCCAGGGTTGGGGAATTTCAGGATTTGGCTACCTGGCAGTAGGGTCATCTTCCCTCTCTAGAGTTAACAACAGACCACGTCTTTGAAGTATGGATACATGACAGGAGGGGTGAATGGGTAGAAACTTCCCTCCAGTGTTCAATCTAATTTTTACTGTTCTGCCACAGGTCTATCAAAAGTCTTCAAGTTGAAAGTTTCTGGGGTCTGATGTTCACCAAGGGTGCTTGGTTAATATCAGTAGCATAGTTGGCAGGTACGTTGCAACTCTCTCTGCATTTTTTATCTTCTTTCTTTACATAGAAAAGGAAAGAACGGACGAAGTGCCTCCAGCCAGCCATCATCTTTCCCTGGAGTCTCTATGTTTGGAATTTTATCTACATCACCTTACACCTTTGAGAAAAATACTGAGTCATTTTGTTTCTTGCTCTTTCTAGTTAATTTTAAAGGTCTAAAGTCGGTCATGAAGACATATTTTTAATACAGAGTAGCATAATATTTCTGTGGCACTTTTGACATTCCTTTATAGACCACTGTTTAAAACACAAACATGTGAGAGAAGCACAGTGAGAGGGGAAAAAAAAAAAAAAGAATCAGCATGATTCCAGTGAGTGAAAATTGGATCATCAATTCTCATCAGGAGCACGAGGCGTCTCTCACTGACCGCTCCCTCTTCCCAGCATCACTCACCGTTATAGCTGAACCAACCGACTTGAAACATTTGCAGTTAATTGACCTTGAACATTTCAATTTCTTACCTGTGGTGAAAAGGTACTACTGATATGCTAATCAAGCGATGTCATTAACGAGGTACACCAATAAGGTAATGGGAATTCAGATGCTCCCAGGCTTTACCAAGTCATGTCAGCAGGATAATCCAGCCACAGGGAATCCTGAGATTGCAACAGGGTTTTAAACCATGCAGCGCTGAAGATACACATGGTGTAAGTGTGTGATGGAGTTTTGAAGGTTCTGATTTTAAAACAAATGCTGAATAGTAGTGTGGAAAATGTAAGGACACAGACACAGGCATATAGACATGGGTGTAGAACTCAGCATCCTTCAGTTGTGCCGGCCTCTGATGACATGTAGGGACATGAAACCAAAGTGCAGCTGCAGCTGAGGCCAAGCTACCCCAGGCAGAGGCCTCCCGCATCGCCAGGTGGGTTCTTTGCCCCTGAACACCAAGCATTCCACGGTTACTGATGCTTAATCGACAAGACCGAGTCTTGTCCCTCCATTCTTTCCTTCCCCACACCGCAGTCCTCCTCCCCCTATTCCACGCTCCTTTTTCTCCTGCCTTGGCCTCACTACTGAGACTTGGCATAATAAAATGGCATAAATTTATTCAAACAGAAACATTTCTTGCATCTTCGTATCACAGCCTGAAACTTCACACTTAAGACCCTTCCACTCATTGATGAGACTTTTAAAGCACTGTAGTACAGCTGTGAGATTTAAATTTAAGAAGCACAAGTGCTTATTGATTTCTCCCACACACAGCAAGCATGTGAGTATATCATGGCTGTTACTTTTTGAGCCATAAAACAATTATTACCGCTATCAACTCCAAAGAGTTACCATCACAGTAAAGTTGAGCTTTGAAAAAATTTAGTTACTGAATGACCACAAAATACAGCATCTCTTGTGTCTGCTGCCTCCTGCTTTTAAACATCAGGTTCCTAAAGAACTGGCTTTATAATATATGTTGCTAAGAAAAGCAAACTAAAAATTATCTGGTGCCTACTGTATGCTAAGTCACTAGAAATTTTATGCACAATATTAAACTTAATTATTAAAATTATTTAGTGAGATGAAATGTTTTAATATCTCTTCTTTTCAAGTGAAACTTTATTTAAAAAAGAGCTTTACAGAAGCTAAGTAAAATAACCCAAATTTTTAGTATAGATGAAAAATTATTTTTAAAATGATTTTAATCTATTAGAATCTCATTTTTAAAAATCTCCTCCTTTTTCATTCTTTAACCTTGAAATAATTATACAACTATCATTGCCTCAGGGTGGTATATTCTACCCCAATAATATATTCAAATAGTATATTCAGTGTTATTTAAATATAAATAACCAGCTGGCTGAATTGTGTTTAAGATCCTCACATTCCATCTACTAGGTAGCGTCAATATTTAGTTCAGGACATGGAGGAACATTTTACAATTTCATAGAAGTGAAAGAAAAACTGAAGATAAAGTACTCTTGGTTGGAACCTTAAAATATAGAAAAGAATCTCATCTATCCCCTACTAATATTAAAAATGGCATGACTGCCACTGCTGATGGTCATCAGTGAAGGTGACGTGTCACAGAGCTTGTCGACTTTGTAAAGGTTGGAACACAGGAAAGGGCAAGCCATTTTTCTCAAGATTTAAAGCACAGAAGGATACAGGTGCTCAAGGACACAAGACAGACGGGAACACAGTTCAGTAACAACCGTAGCCACCATGAGGGCATCTGCACTTCCACAAAGTAACTGGCTTAATTAAAACTCGCATAGGGGAAATTTCCCTCTATGGTTCTTTTTTTCACATGTGATTTCATCTAGATTTCCTCACAAGTGTAAACTGGCCTGGATCATTTTGATCTTGACAGTGAATTACAATAAGGTAAAAGGATCAGAAAAAAATTGTGTCAATATTTGTCCGGCTCCCTTAAATGGTCTGCAGTGTCCTGGGGCCACCATTGAGAACCTTATCAAGCTTTGTATTCTACCAGTGCTGTTCTTTTCACTGGAAGAAACACAACTCTATTGATGCTCCGTGCCTGGCTCGTCTTGCCGCATGTTTACTCCTGAATGTTGGCCCAGCTGCCCCTGCCTGCAGAGACTGTCACAGCATGGGCAGGCCAGCTAGCCTAGCCAGCAGGGCAATTCCTGGATTTTACGGAGACTGTTAGAGAACAACCCTCTTTTCTGCTGTGAAAGCTGAAAGGATGGGAATTAGGCATCGAGTTGTAGGAGCAATGGTCGAGGAAAACCTCGGTGAAGCAGCAAAGACCCGAGCAGACTGGAGAGATGAAGCGAGAGGCAGTTCTGATGGCACAGTCAGCATCCCTGAGTCCCGCTGGGCCCGCAGGGCAGCCCCGCGCTTTCCCGGTGCTGCTGCTGTTCAGTCGCTCAGTCGTGTCCGACTCTTTGCGACCCCATGGACTGCAGCACGCCAGGCTTCCCTGTCCTTCACCAACTCCTGGAGTTTGCTCAAACTCATGTCCATTGAGTCAGTGATGCGATCTAACCATCTCATCCTCTGCCACCCCCTTCTTTTGCATTAAATCTTTCTCAGCATCAGGGTCTTTTCCAATGAGTCAGCTCTTCGCATCAGGTAGCCAAAGTACTGGAGGAGCTTCAGCTTCAGCATCAGTCCTTCTGGTGAATATTCAGGTGGATTTCCTTTAGGATGGACTGGTTTATCTCCTTGCACATGAGCCATTGGGCAGCCCCTTCCACTGTGCTAAATCCACTCAGGCCACTGCACCAGCAATTCTTCACTCTTGTCTTCATTATTTTTTTCTCCTTAATGGATCCCACTAATATACATGCATGCTGTTATTTTCCACATTTTAAAAGGAAAAAAAAAAACTTCTGTTGACTCCATTCTATTTTTTCTATTAAGGTAATATGTTAATTCAAGTACAATGTCCATACGCATTCTTTACAGTGTTTCTGATCTCATTCTCTCTTAGGCCAGTGTCAATTAGACTTTCAGTCCACGTCACTTAACTCAAGCTGCTCTTGTCAAGATTACCGAAGAATTCTGTATTGCTAAATCAATGGGTCTGACTACCACTTGGCCTGTCAGCGACATCTGAGACATTCGACTACTCCTAATGCCCTGATATTATTTGTTTACTTAATTTCCTCAAAAGCTCATTCTCTTAACCTTATTCTTAGTTTATTTATTTTTCAAATGTTTTAGCCACATCATGTGCCATGTGGGATCTTACTTCCCCCACCAGGGATTGAACCCATGGCCCCTGCAGTGGAAGCGCAGAGTCTTAACCACTGGACCCTCAGGGAAGTCCCTCTTCTTAGTTTATTTTTTGCTTCGTTTCCATCTCCAGTGACAGTTTTTCCTTTTATCTCTTCTCTCTTAAGGCTGAGATGCTCCAGGGCTCAGTCCTTCGCCCTGTGTCTTTTCCATCTTCATCCACCCCTGGATGGCCCCTCTCGGCCTCAAGGACTTAAAAATATCATGTGCCAGAAATTCCCTAGTTTATATCTCCATCGCCAAACTCTTCCCTGATATTAGATTCACTGCTTGATATCTTTAACATTTCCCAAACCAAACGCCTTTTCTTCCACCAAACCCCACTCTATCCACTCTATTCACATGCTTCCCCAAACTAGTTTATGACAATTCCATTCTTAACGATTTTTAGGGCAAAAAAAAACCCCAAAAAGCAGAGTGTGCTCGACTCCTTTCTTTCTTTCTCACCATTCTACCAAGCTAACAAAAATACTGCTGGTATTACTCAACTCTACAGAATCAGAGGACTTCTCCGTCTTCACTGGTGCGCCTTTCTAATCCAGCCTGGATTCTCGCCATAGCAAGCTAACAAGTCTCCCTGCTTCTCCCTTTGGTCAGCAGGACTCCATCCTCTACACAACAGGTTTAAGTTATTTCTGTGCTCAAAACACTACACTAACTTCCACACACGGTGGAAGGCACAGTCATCGCTCTACAGCCTCCAGATTCCTCACATGACCTGCCTCCCTTGCAAGGCTCCCACACCAGATCTAGCTTTCCAGATCAGGAAACTCCATCAACAACGGCCTCTTCGAGATTCTCCAAGCAAGTGTCATTCTCCCATCTCCCATACGACCCTGTGATAAGCTATCCTTTCCGCCCGGAGTGCTCTTCTCTGAGAAAGCTGGGGCTAACATCATTGCTACCATCAGGTCTGCTCAGATGTGATGCTCTCATTCAAGCTTGTATCTCCTGACCTTCCCTATTAAAATTCCTTCCACCCAGCAGTCCTGCTCCAAACCACTTCATCCAAACCAGTTTTCTTTTTTTTTTTTTTTTCTGGCCAGACATTGACATATTTACACATAATTTCTTATTTACTATATTTCTTTATCATTTATCTTGCCCTATTAGAATATAAGCTCAACGAGGCCTACAGTCTTTGCCTGTTTTGTTCAAAGATAGATCCTATGTGTCTAGCACACTGCCTGACACATGGTAGGAGCTTAACAACTATTCAATGCATAAAGGAATTAAGTAAATCTGTAATGAAAGTAGTAAGACTGTATAAATTTATATACAAAATCTGAACATATTA
This sequence comes from Bos indicus x Bos taurus, assembly GCF_003369695.1. Classification (NCBI taxonomy): domain Eukaryota; kingdom Metazoa; phylum Chordata; class Mammalia; order Artiodactyla; family Bovidae; genus Bos; species Bos indicus x Bos taurus. The sequence goes on from NC_040093.1 coordinate 62,261,748, forward strand.
TACCTAGTGGTAAAAGCTAAAACTAAATAAGAGCACAAGACACTTCTCTTTGCAAAATGGCATTTTCAATGAGGTGTTCAAAGAGAAAACTTCAAGCACTTGGCTGAGACACACATCCACACACACACAGGCACGCACATACATACACACAATGTCTACCAATCACCCCAAAGGTACCTAGCTTAATCACTTGTGAACTATTATTTCCTAGATATATTTATTGCTTTGTTTTCAGCTTTTTTTGATACAGTAAAAAAAGAGACGCTTTTCACTTTATTTCCCCAGCAAGGTTCTAAATTAATAATACCTTACTAAATTCTCCTAGGTTTTAGTGCTTTGCTGTTGATCAATTTTTCCTCCCAGCAAATTGGCAGGCTGACTCTCAGCCCTACTTCTTGCATTGCCAGATCAAACATTTCTGAAGTCTTTAATAATTCAGTGGATTGATCAGTAAATATTTACATCCTTTCTCTGCTCAGGCATTTTGATTGGTATATTTGATGTGCAAATTTGGGGACAGCCAAATTTCATCTTAGAAGACTAGAATAAAATTGCAAAAATGCCAAATTCTGTGCTTTAATTCCACTACAGTCAGTTTTATTTCACTCAAATTAGTAGTTTTGGAAAAATTACTCTGAGCACATGATGTCTGAAAATTCAGATGGTAATCAGGATTTGCCCATGTTTTGCTTTCTAAGGCCATTATAATACTTTTCTAAAAGTTTCGATTTAGATCTACTACAGTGAGGCAGGTCATTTCAGTAAATGACCTCATGCATCAGATAGAGCATACTGACAATATCCCAGAGACTGAAAAACCATTTTTGCTTCCCTACCTTTTTTTTTATCTTCCCCAGCCAGAGAGAGATGATAAGCTGTCATGAGCCAAATGTCCTCATATCACTCCTGGGTCAAGAAACCGAAGTCACTCTCTTATACCCGACAGACATCATTTCCACATAATGACTGGAAAAGCCAGCAATACTAGGACACAGTATAATCAAAAGAGGTTCCAAAAAAAAGTGCAGAATTTGATTGATTAAATCATTTAATGTTTTTCCAATTTGAGAAAATGCTACAACATTAAAACAGCATTATAACCCCAATGAATAAGATATGTTTACCTGTAGGCTTAGGTGTTTGTTGAACTTAGTATTAAATACACGTATTTTATTTAATCCCATTATTTATCGCTTTTTAAGTGTTATTTTATCGTGGAAACTTTTCTTTCACAGGCAATAGGAAAAATGATTAGTGACGTTTGTGGCCAAAACAGCCTTAATGCCCCTCACAGCCTGACTAAACTTTAGACAGTTTTTTTTCCTCTGACCATAGAACCCAGCCTCCCTTTTTCTCAGAGCATTTAATTTAGGGAATTTGCCATTGTAAATTATTTCTCTGTCCCTTGAAATGGAAATCTTCATGAAGCCTCTTTACAGTTTTACAACCCAAGAATGTCTTTCTCAAGAATCTGAGTCATCCCTCTGAAGTATAATCAAGAAAGATAGACCCCTATCTCCCAGCCTCTGCAGGGAGGGCAGGAGCTTAACTTCCATAAGCACCAATTAGCAGACACAAATGCCCTAAGCACACTGACCAAGGTCCCCTAATGTTCTCCAGTACTTTTCCATTAGCTCAGCTCAGTGCTTAAAAATTCCCCCATCTTGATTTCAACAGTTCCCCCTCTCTCCCCTACTGCAGAAGTCTTGACCCCCATTGCTATAGACTTGAATAGTGTTTCTTGTCTTTTTAACTCAATCCAGTGCAATTTTCTTTGATGAGATAATTGGGTTTTTTTATTAGAATGATGTGTTTTTCATTTTTCTACCTTATGAGTCATGCTCCCCAGAAACCATTACACAGAGTCTGAGAAGATAAAGAACAAGGCTTAGAAATGAATGAGGGTCTGACTAGAGCTAACCAGAGGGATTCTTCACTGTAGTGGTGGTGGTGGATTGTGTATGTGTTAGTCACTCAGTAGTGTCCAGCTCGGGACCCCATGGACTGCAGCCCACCAGACGCCTCTGTCCATGGGATTTCTCAGGCAAGAATACTGGAGTGGGTTGCCACGCCCTCCCCCAGGGGATCTTCCTGACCCAGGAATTGAATCCACATCTCCTGTATTGCAGGCAAATTCCTTACCACTGAGCCACCAGGGATTCCCCTTCACAGGAGTAACAATGCCCGAAGATCACTGTACATATTCTCTACCTATTAACCAAAAGAATGTCACAACCAGCTTCAGGGAATCTAAATGAAACAAGAGGTGCAATGGGACCCAGAATAGGTGATGGCCTTTGCCAAGAGAACAGCCAAAGGGACTCACTGGTCACTAAGTTCGGCAGCGCACATCAACAAACACAGGGCCAGGACCAAGCAAACCACACTCAGGCTGCCCTGAACTGGGACAGAAAGATCCAGTCAATGATCTCTGGTGGACATCACACAGTCACCAACACGTGCCAGGGAAGCCCCCCAGCCAACTATGCCAAGACACCATCTGCGCTCCGCTGATGCCAACTGCATTTTGGAAATGTGTAATGGGAAGATTAGGAAATCAGGAGGTCTTAGCATTTACCTAGAAGGGACTGACACATCCAAAGGGGGGGTCTTATACTCAGCAGAGGTGGGGGTGGGTTGAGGTGACCTGAATGGGGACTTTTGAAAGTGATGAGTAAGTTTAGGGCTGTGATTATGGTGATGGTGTTATGGTGGGCACAAATGGGAAACAGTCTCTGAAGTGAAGAGCAAGCAGGGTCTTCCCCAACTGAAAAGAATACTCAACTGCTAAAGTTTTGACAAAACTGAAAAATACATGGTGTTTCCATGTTATTTCTCAACTACTAATATAACTTTGCAGTCTCAGAGGTTTGAAACTGGCCTGAGAAAATCAGATCAACCAATATTTCAAATCTGAATGGTGAAAGATACTAGAGTATCTTTATGAGTATTTTGTGGGTGTGCTTAACATCCTCAAAGCTGCTGATTATGCATTTTTATATAATTTATGATTTTCAAAACTATATGTGGATTGTCAAGAACATTTCCATGTGTACATGGGGGGTCAACCAGAATCGATGTATGTATCTGATAAAAAAAAATTTTGCCATATGCATAGCATTGATACAGTCAAGTTTACACTCTAGAGCAGAATCACTCAACATTCACTGGGCATCACACCGATTTGTGGCACAAATAAGAGAGAAATAAACACACACACACACACACATACACATGAACACACACAATCTACTGTCTTTAATAATGTAGTGTTCTACAATTGCACAGTGCAGTTAGATACAAATAGGATTTGGTGTCTGAAGCCAGCAGGTACAATATTCCTCTGTGCTCACATTCAATTCCAGAAATGCTTTGGATGGCAGACTCTTTTGCTATACAAATGAATTGCTTCCTCTAACATCCAAGCACCCTAGCCAGCTCCATCTGGCTCCTGGCCTATGTACAAATAGAGGAACACACAAGGGTTATAGTTTTTTAAAAAAATACAGAGGAAAAATATGCTTTTATGAGATTTATGTCCAAACTGTGATACATGGCCATTAACTTTGCCAGTGATGGACATACATTTAGATTTTTTAAACATTATTCTCAATTATTACCTGTGTGTCCAATGGTTTCTTTACTTCATTATACAAAACAAATCAAATTTCAACATATTAGATTTTTCAATAGTTTATTGTGCCAAAATTGTGAAGACTCGAAATGGACATAAGTGTAACAAACCACTGTTGGGTGGTTTTTTCCAATTAAACTTTTTAAATTTATTAATCTGATTTTAGCCTATGGTTATAAACTTGTCATTTTGTGACTGTATAACCTAAACTTAGAGATAAACACTTTCTAAAATGATATACCACCAATTATTCTGTATCAGAAAGGATAGCCTGCATTGCCCTGGCTTCACAAAGATAAAAATTGTCTTATTTTGAGGGAGCTCAGTTGAGTCCGCCAGGATGTGAAAGGTGGGGAAGCACAAGGAGAAGGGGGAAAAAAATGCATCATTTTGTTCTGTGTATCTCTACCTTTTCACTATTTGCAATGTATAATGGAAAGTTCTAAATTGTCCATCTTGATAAAAAAAAGGGAGTCTCACAAGGCAGCTTCATTTCCACTCGAACCAATGAGGCCTTTCACACGACTGTCAGGCCACCTATCATGGTTCATGGTTCCTAGTGTTCATTGATCCACTGAGTCATAATAAAGTGGTGTTTCCAGCTGGGAATGAGAGTTAATGCAAACACTTTCTGGATCAGAAAAGATGGACCCCAAAAGTAGGTCATGCTCTGCCTTGTCAATTTCAAGTTGTTCCAGCCAAGACTGTGCCTCTCTCCCGCATGCCGGTGCCTCCCTGCACATTCCATCACCACACAGGAGAATGCGGCCACTGAGAACAGCGTCCTGGCAGGAGCAACTCTGCGCATGGTCGTGATGACAGCCAGAACAACGACAAAAACAAATAGCACTTTTGATGAAAATGAAAATTCAGTTATCAACATGGTTTATCATACTGCAATTGTTTTTGCTTTTACTATATTCTTTTTCTGAAAAAAAAAAAAGTTAATTTGTCAATACTGTTTGGAATATACCTTCAGGGTTTAGAATTTTACATTTCAAGTTTTTAAATTACCATCAAAACTTTTTTAAGAAAAATAAATGAATGGGGACTTTTGAAAGTGATGAGTAAGTTTAGGGCTGTGATTATGGTGATGGTGTTATGGGTATATACTTATCTCCAAACTCATCAAGTTGTATGTATTAAATATGTACAGCTTAATGCATATCAATCACACCTCCATAAAGTAGTTTTAAAATGAGCAATTCACAATTTCAAGAAATATGAACATAATATTTCCAGAGTCAGCTGAGCCTGTTAAACATAAATGCCAAGATCTTTATATTTGTATTTAAAGGCGTCAATTTTTCCTTCAACAAACATGTAACTGAGTAGAAGAGTACTGTAGTGTGTTAACTGTGCTTTGTAAAGAAAAAGATCTTTTGCAAATATACACAATCCTAGGATTTTGGCTCTTTTCATAAAACACCGGAGAAACAATATGACTGCATGCATGCTATATTTTTTTACATCTGTATATTTTGTTTTAATTTTTTAATTGAAGGATAATTGCTTTATAAGCTTTTCTGGTTTTCTGTCATACATCAACAAGAATCAGCCATAGGTATACCCATGTCCCCACCCTCCCGGACCTGCTTCCCATCTCCCTTCCCATATATTTAAGGGGACCTCCCAGATGGTCTTTAGGCAGAGTTTCAATAGGAATTCATGATTTACATGACTCTTGAAGGATGATGCCTTCAACAAAAGAAAAACAGCTGTTTGCTTTTGCTATGCTGACATCCTGCATCTTTAGAATATGTGCCTAAGTCAATAACAGAGCTGCAAATAAAACTATCAGGAAATGTTTCATGACCAAACAGCTGTTACTAAGAGCATCCTCAGCTCCAGGTGACACTGCAACTTCTTGGGTTTTCCCCTCACTCCCCTGGCCAGCCCTTTTCAGCATCCTTCAGAGAGCTTCCTTTCTCCACTTTTGTTGAAAAGCTAACACAACTGCTCTCTCCTCTTTTACTTTACATTCTCAGTGGACACCATTTCTCATGCCTTTGGCTGCAATGATTAGTTTTTTGTTGTTGTTGTTTTAGATGATGAGGCCTGAACCTTTATCTTTAGCTCTGACTTTCCTTTGAAATCTAAATTCTAAATCCTGAATGCTTCCTATATATCTATTCATGGATGCCCTATAGATATCTCAAACTCAACATTCCAAAAATGGATGCCTTACCTCCTGTCAAAACCAGATGGCCACATCATTTCCATCTTCAAGTCGCTCAGACTAAAATGTGAAAATCATTTCTAATTATCCCCTTTCAATAATACAAATTTCTATATGTGTAGAAATGGCCAAATCTGGTCAACATCATCTCCAAAGTGCTGTCATTGTCCCCTTTGCTTTTCATGATTCCTACTTTAGTTTAAGTCCAAGTGTCAACCACTCAATTCAACTTATTTTCTGTATTTATTTTTAGTTGCTGGGGATACGGCTTTGAAGTGAGTAAATGAAAGAATGAGGAGACATGAAGGCATCTGAGAGATCCCAGGGAGGGAGACTGGCGGGCCTTGATGCCCTGTGGACAATCGCTTTGATGTCAGATGCTGGGAGGGCAAGGAGCTGGGAAACAACAAAGTCAAGGATGATAGCTTAGAAAAGTTTCTGGATGGTGGTGCTGAGAGGAGAGTCATCCATGGAAGGGAAATCTGAAACATACAAAATTGAAAGAACGGGAATCCTGGGGAAGTGTGAAGGACTCAGAATGCTATGAGTGAGTCACTGTAGAACAGAGGGGCAGGCCTTCTAAGGGGGATAAGAATGAAGGAAGCAAGGCCATTGGGGTTTGCAAACGTTTACAGGCTTTGGAAAGGAAATCAGGAAATTGTACTCTGAGCCTGATAGTCTACTCTTCCTAAAAATCTTCAATATGTGCCTTTTAGATAACCGACCTGTTTTTGCCACCATTCCCAGAGTTGTTTTGGTAAAAGCAAGTTGAATCATTTTTCTCCTGGTTGCAAAGAGCATCCTTTTTGGCACAGCACTAAATGCAACTTCAGTCTGGCACTGGAGCCTCAGAAAAATAGTCTATTTTTTTTTATGAAGTCTGTTTTCATTCTCCACAATTTCATTTGAATTATACTTATCCTTATGCTTCTCACTCAGCCAGGACTTCGTTTCCTCCACCTCTCAGCTACAACTCAAATACCACTTCTCCCACAATCTAGCTATAAGAATTCTGTAATATGAGATAATATAGTTTATTTATGTTTGTTAAATTAATAACTAAGAATCAAGTTCCCTATGAGAATACCATTCATACCCCTTGGCAGAAATGTTTATTTATGTTTGTTAAATTAATAACTAAGAATCAAGTTCCCTATGAGAATACCATTCTTACCCCTTGGCAGAAATGTTTGTAAGCTGCTAAGACACAAAAGTGAGGCTTGCCATTAGCTAAACTCTTATTGTTCTAATATGGCCAAATTCAGAGCAATTGAAGTAAATTAGATAGACTCTGAGATGATTTCAGAAGGTCAAGGGGCTGTGAGAGTTTTGCTTTCTAGTAACAAAGTAAAATGACAGACTTTTTTAATGAGCAAATTCAAATTTTTAAAGGATCTTAAACTCTTTTCATGTCATTTTTTTCTAAGATATAACTCTGATTAATTTCTGTCAATTTTTTTGTAGTATCTGAAATTGTATCTTGAATTCCACTGAATAAATGAATTTTGGCTGAATATTAATTTGCCACTTCCTGGCAAATAGATGGGGGAAAAATGGAAACAGTGACAGACATTATTTTCTTGGGCTCCAAAATCACTGTGGACAGTGACCGCAGCCGTGAGATTAAAAGAGGCTTGCCGCTTGGAAGGAAAGCTATGACAAATCTAGACAGCATATTAAAAAGCAGAGACATCATATTGCTGACAAAGGTCTGTCAAAGCTATAGTTTTTCCAGTAGTCATGTACAGAGGTGAGATTTTTGACCATAAAGAAGGCTGAGCGCTCAAGGATTGATGCTTTCAAACTGTGATGCTGGAGAAGACTCTTGAGAGTCCCTTGGACTGCAAGGAGATCAAACCAGTCAATCCTAAAGGAAATCAACCCTGAATATTCACTGGAAGGACTGAGGCTGAAGCTGAAGCGCCAATACTTTGGCCACCTGATGCAAAAAGCTAACTCAGAAAGATCCTGATGCTGGGAAAGATTGAAAGCAGGAAGGAGAAGGAGATGACAAAGGATGAGAAGGTTGGATGGCATTACTGACCCAAAGGACATGAATTTGAGCAAACTATGGGAGACAGTGAAGGACAGAGAAGCCTAGCGTGCTGCAGTCCATAGGGTCACAAAGAGTCGGATACAACTGAGTGACTGAACAACAAATTAATTTAATAAAGTATCAACATAATTAAATGTCTTAAAATATAAATTATATTGTTTGTGTGTAGATTAACTACACTGGTTAGTGTTTATATTTTTGAAAAATATAAACACTTCTAATAAACTCTTTTCATACCCTTTCAAAAATAGGAAGAATACAGAAATAAGAGATTGAAAGTTGAATAAAGGACAGGCTATGAAATTTAGGATATTTCTAATTCTTTTAATTAATTTATTTATTTTAATTGGAGGCTAATTACTTTACAATATTGTGGTGGCTTTTGCCATACATTGACATGAATCAGTCACAGGTGTACATGTGTCCCCCATCCTGAACCCCCCTCCCACCTCCCTCCACATCCCATCCCTCTGGGTTGTTCCAGAGCACTGGCTTTGAGTGCCCTGTTTCATTCATCGAATTTGGACTGACCACTTATTTCACATATGGTAATATACATGTTTCAATGTTATTGTCTCAAATCATCCCACCCTTGCCTTCTCCCAGAGTCCAAAAGTCTGTTCTTTACATCTGTGTCTCTTTTGCTGTCTTGCATATAGGGTCGTTGTTCCCATCTTTCTAAATTCCAAAAATATTCATTAATATACTGTATTGGTGTTTTTCTTTCTGACTTACTTCATTCTGTATAATAGGTTCCAGTTTCATCTACCTCATTAGAACTAACTCAAATGCATTCTTTTTTTTCTTTTTTTTTTGCTGAGTAATATTTCATTGTGTATATGTACCACAACTTTCTGCCATTGGACATTTGTCTGCCATCTGTCTGCTGATGAACATCTTGGAGGCTTCTGTGTCTTAGCTATTGTAAACATTTATAATTCTTAATAAAAATTATTAAGCACAAAAAACTAGAAGGTTATAGAATACCTTTTCTTTAGAGTCTCTAAATGTCATCCCTTATAACAAAGAATATAGAATTTACCTCCCTAATCAGACTGACTAGTTATGGTCTTCGGTATTAGATCACACACAAACTTTTCAAACAGAGAAAAATATTGTACACAGGGAATTATCAATATCATTCTAATCACTATCATTAATATCCATAACATACATCCCAAAAACCTGAACCAAAATGTGATCAACATATCCATCAGCACATATATAATCAAAAGAAATGCCAGGTATATCCAGAAGAGACGAAAACTCTTCAAAAACATATAAATACACCCCAGTGTTCATAGCAGCACTGTTTATAACCGCCAAGATACGGAAGCAGCGTAAGTGTCCACTGACAGATGAATGAATAAAGATGTGGTGTACACACACACACACACACACACTCACACAGTAATAATACTCAGCCATAAAAAGAATGAAATACTGCATTTGCAGCAACATTGACTGACCTAGAAAATGTCATAGTAAATGAAGTCAGAAAGACAAGTACTATATGATATCACATACATGTAGAATCTAAAAAACAATACAAATGGATTCACTGACTAAACAGAAACAGATTCACAGACATAGCAAACAAACTTACAGTTACCAAAGGGGAAAGAGGGGATGGGGAGGGATAAATTAAGAGTGTGGAATATGGGCCTCCCTAATTGCTCAGTGGTAAAGAATCTGCCAGCAGGAAACACGAGTTTGATTCCTGATCCAGGAAGATCCCATATACCGCTGAACAACCAAGCCCATGTACCACAACTGTTGAGTCTGTGATCTAGAGCCCAGAGCCGCAACTCCTGAGCCCATGTGCTGCAACTACAGAAGCCCGCGCACCCTAGAGCCCAAGTTCCGCAGCAAGAGAAGTCACCGCGTAAGTCCACGCGCCACAGCTAAGAGCAGCCCCCGCTGCGGCAGCTAGAGAAAAGCCCGCGCAGCAAGGCAGACTCAGCACAGTCACAAATAAATAAATGATAAAAAAGAGTAGGGATAAACAGATACACACTACTTTATATAAAATAGATAAACAATAAGGATTTACTGTACAGCACACAGAACTATGCTCAATATCTTACAATAACTTATATCAGAATCACTTGCTGTACAGCTGAAACTAACTCAAAATTGTAAATCAACTGTACTTCAATTAAAAAAAAAAGAAATGCTAAGGATGATTCTGGAGCTGCCAGCTATGAATAAAAATTGCCTATATATTCTACAACACACTAAGTACTTCATTGTTCTGACTTATTCGTTCTCACAATAAGCCTTAGTGATAGAAATTACGATTTTTCCCATTTTAGACGTGAAGAGACTGAGGCAAGGGGAGGTAGAGTCACTTGTGAAAGGTCACAGAGCTGCAGTAAATCAGGCACAGCCCTAAACACAGTTCCACTTCAGAGCCTCTTCATCAGCACTTATGACGTGGCTTCCACCGTCACGAGCTTTATCTTTTATGAAAGATGACACATCAGCAGATGATACGCGTTATACGAGGAAGTTCAGGACACGGTGAGGGCTGGCTGAGTGATTAGGGAAGCAGAAATATGAACATTTCATTCAGGTTTGGGGGTGGGATTTTGAAAGGCAGAATGAAGGGTTGGTGCCTTCAGAGGGGAGGAATACTGTGAGGACAGAGGCGAGGCACGTTTCTCAGGACGGCAGGAACTGAACTGAAGTGGGTGAGGGGACGTGAAAGGGCCGCGGCCATTACAGCAAGAGAGAGGGGAATAGGGGAACCAGACTGCAGACAACCTTTCATTCAAAGCTAGGAAAACAGCAGTCAAACTCAGTTCTCAGCATCGGACAAACAGTGTGTGTGCTGTGTTTGGTACACAGGTGGATCACCGATTTTAGATAACTTAATAAATAGAGACCATCCACAATTGTAAATGTACAGAATAAACAGTATTTTAAGATCACTAATAATATGCATGGTTCTTCATATTCTTTTATAAGAAGATGGTATTTGCAATCTTTTTACCAACCTATGCCCAGCCAGGTGGATAGTTTGGTCTGCACAGGCAGCTTCTGCAGTGAGTTGGTTTAACTGTCATTCTTGATGTTTACTAAATTAAAAAAATCTTAATTTATATGTGACTGAGGAAAACCAGATGTATTAATAATACATTGTGAAAATACAAACTACATATTTATAGGTTCTTTTTTTAAGCAACAAACAATTAAGCACTAGGAGCATGTCAAACTGTTTTGGTTCACAGTCCAATTCTTAAAAGAAATTCTTGTATCTTTTCCTCTGACATCATTACATCTTGTCTGATGAGAGGTACGTCCAAGTAAGTAGTATGTAGGACTCCTGCTTCACAGCATCTGTCACTTCCTGTGGTGTAAAGGCCTCCATGGCAGATTTCAAGGTCCCAACTTGACAGTGCTGAGCTGAAAAGACCTGCTCTCACAAGCTGGCAGGTTACTGACCATATCTCAGATAAGCTACTTGAGCAAAGCAGTTGGAATCATATTGCAGTTATGAATTTCTCAGTTGTAGCCTCAGGTATGAAAAATGCATTTTTTTTTCCTAACTCAATCTAATTTTCTCTCTTGAGTTCCTATTCTGTCCAATGCAGAAAATCAATCTAATCATTTCAGAGGAACTCGGTCCAGTTTATGGATTTCTGTCAATTCAGGATTTTATTTCTGTCACTTTCAGCTTCGAAATGCTCTCAGGGATCTGCCCCCCTTCCTGCCCACCCTGGGGGCAGTGGAGATGGGGACCACTCTTGTCTTGTGTGGTCCGTAAGCCACTCCACTCTGCTCCAAGTTGATCTGTTGCAGGTTGGTCGGGACGTGCCTTGTCACGACATTGTGATGTTCTTCCTCCCACCCCTGGTATGACCTTTGCCCACACCCACTGCTTCATGCCCTAATTTCCACATCCATTCTTGGCTTCCCTCACATGCCACCCGGGGCTGATGTGGGGACTGTCAGACCGCCAGCTCTGCAGTGCAGCAGCAGGGTGATCCAGTGACTCCTCTTGGGGCAGGCAGTCTCCCCTTCAAGCACCCACTCTGAGCACCCTTTCACATTCAGACACCTGAGTGTGAATGAAGGGTTCTGTCAAGCTTCCTACTGTGAACTTAGTTTGAGGACAAGACATCATAGAATATGATCCTTCAGACTTACTTCCTCATGTCTCTTCCCTCTGTGGGGTATGGGGAAAAGGGATTCCTTTAGGCTGGCCATTTCCCCTTTCAAATTGTTTCTATTTTAGATCTAAAGGGTACCCACTTAAATTTGTTTCTTTCCCTTAGGCTGTGGGTGGCATGTGCCTCTCTGAGCTGGACGGGGAGACGAAGGACCAATGGACAGGTCATGTCTATTTCCACCCCCATATCACCTCACAGAGAGAAACAGCCACTGAAGCAGTTATTATTGTCATTAAAAATGCTTTTTATTTCATTCTTCATTACCGGAACTTATGTGCTCACGTTTGCCAACATGAACCAGTTTACTTTCATGCAGAAAAAAGCACAAAGTATTGCTCACTTTTTTGCACAACACAATAAAGATACCCCCCCCAACTCCCACACTTCCTAGTGACGTCAGTTTGGTAAAACTGTCACATTGAGACATGTTACTGTCAGCACACTCTCCTCTGTGAACAAGGCTTCTTGTGTCCACCCAGTGCCACCTCAGTCCAGCTCCAGGGCATCTTCCAACCTGCAATGTGCATCAGATGATCCAGAGCACAAGGATCAACGCTGTCTCCTACACTTGTGGATCACCACGGCTAACCAGATTCAAAGGGTCGAGTCCTTCACTTTCATACAAGTAGAAGGAAGATGAAAACTCAGAAGTCAAAGCAGTTGTACCAGTGAAGAAAGCAGGGGTCTATTAGCATGTTCTCATAGTGTTTACTCCATATCCAGGACCACCGAAAAATACTGCTTGCGATAGTGTCTTTCTGAGAGAGAGAAATTCTGTGAACACTTTATTCTATTTTGCTCCATGAGCATAATACTAATAATGAGATGGGTTTTTGCTATTGGAAATGCAACTTTGATGTACATCTTCTGTTTTCCTCTATTGCAGAAAAAATCCATAACACTCACATTAGAAGACACTAAATTAGATTTGCTTTACAATCCACGTTCTCTATGTGTTGAGATTTCATTCTCCTTATTTCCTTTGACTCTTTGAGCATATTTGAAAGACAATTTAAAATCTTTGTCTAGTAAGTCCAATGTCCACCTAGTGCTTGTCTGATTTAGATGCTTATATGAAATCACCATACTCAAATATTCACATATCCCAGCTTCTATGATTTAATCTTTGTACTAAAGTCATGATCACTCCTCATCCTCTGTCCATAGAATTCTCCAGGCAAGAATACTGGAGTGTGTAGGCATTCCCTTCTCCAGAGGATCTTCCCAACCCAGGGATCAAACCATGATCTCCTGCATTGTAGGCAGATTCTTTACCATCTGAGCCACCAAGGAAGCCCTGTATTTATGATATTGTAAATTTATTTTATTTGTAGAAGAAATATAAGTAATAACACATAAATTAAGCAAAGATAGGGTAGTTAAGAGAAACTATCCAGGCATGCCTCAGAGATACTGGGGAATAAAGACCACCACAATAAAGCAAATATCACAGTAAAATGAGTCAAACAAATTTTCTGGTTTCCCAGTGCATATAAAAGTTATGCTTATACTATACTTGATCTACTAAGTATGCGAGAGCATCTCTTTTAACATATACATATTTAATTTAAAAAAGCTTTATCACTAAAAAATAAATGTTACTGAGTCTTCACTGAGTCATAGTACTAACATCAAGATCACTAACCACAAATCTCCATACCAATTAAAATAATAACACAAAAGTTAGCAATATTGTGAGAACTACCAAAATGTGACACAGAAACACAAGGTGAGCAAACGTTCTTGAAAAAATGGTAACAATAGACTTGGCTGACACAGAGCTGCCACAAACCTTAAATCTGTAGAAACACAGTATCTTCAAAGCACAATAAAATGAAGTATGTCTGCACTCTGTGAGTTGTAGACAATTCACAAAATCTTACAGTTTAACTTGTGAAAAGTTTATAAGCATTTTTTATTCTTCTTTCCTTGAAACTACCAAATTATCTGCTCAATCGCTCAGAATATTAGCTAGACTTTGGAAAGTATATTCAGAAATACCTATACATGCAAGGAGGTTGAAAATCTTAAGCAGGCAAAAAACAAGGTCATGACACTGCTTTAAATTTTATTTTTTATTGAGGAAAGCCTCAAAGGTACATGACTTCAAAATAGAATGGTTATTAAAATAACCTTGGCTAGAAATCCAAAAACTGCTTTAGGGTAGTAGCAATGGAAACCCCTCTCCCCAAAAAAGAGTATGAGAAAGAATTTATCAAATTCAGGAGAAGGGATCAAGGGAGAAATAAAAGGTGATTCTAAGAATGTTAAGCCATGGTGATTAAGATAACCATCAGGAACCAGAAAAGAAAAATAATTACAAGTAGAAGCTGGTTTAGAGGTGATATATTTAACAAGTCTTATGTCGAGCTTTTTGGGGAAGACAAGCCTTCTAGCAGGCAGTTGGAAAATTCCAGCAAGCAATTGAAAATACAAGATGGGAGATTGTCAGACATGTTTCTCCTCCAGCACAAATGTGGGAGGTGTCTGCACAGGCCTCCTCTTGAGGCCCTGGCAGTGAACCAGCTTGCTCAGGGAGGGCACACACAGCGCCAAGGTCAAAGATGAGGCTTTGTAAAAACCCACATAAACATTCTCATTTTGGCACGGAGTCTCTGATCTTGCTTTTCATTTTTATACAGTCAAGATATTGTTGTATAGTCTATTAAGTCAGTTCTATTTTATACAGCCAATTATACTTCAATTGTGTATGTGCCCCTTTTCTTCTCTGTTTTAGTATCCAGATAGGAGAAAAACAACAAATATCAAACCACTGGATCTTAGGCTAGCTTTCGACTTAAACTTAGACCTGTAAGGACCTAATAGTTCCCACTGAGGGAGAAAATCTCTGACATAAAGTTGTATTTGAGAAGAAACAGAGAAGTCCTAAATTCGTGTAATTCTTCTACCTCTTTTCTTGTGGAATTACATCTGCAGGGCAGGCTTCAGGGTACAGTGAAAAATCAAATGAGACAATTTACGGGAGCATATTTTTATTTACAGAACTATTAGACAGACAGAGGCCTAACATATGAAGTGACGTCGTCGGTAAGACGGCAGAATAGGAAGTCTCTCACTCACATACACCCGCTTAGCAACAACAATCCGGCAGCCCTCCATGGACAGAAGCGCCTGGGTGGGAGCTCTGGGATCCAGCGGCAGGCCCAGGGCCCAGGGACCCACCAGGAGACTTGCTGACGATGTCCCTGGAGGGGGGGCCCACCGATTCTAACCCAAAAGGAGACTCTCAAACAGTCCTTGTAGCTCAGCGCCGCACTCCAAGCTGCGGTGGGGGAGGTCTGGCAGGAGATACACCCACCGCGCCCGACAGCAAGCTAGTCGCCCTCAGGGTGGCTGCAGATCGTGAAGCAGCCCCGTGAGCTGGCCCCAGGCCCTCGCAGCTGCGGTCAGCTGCGGTCTGGCGAGGTCCCTGCCCCCTCAGTCTGACTGAATGGTCGCTCGGCGGCGAAGCAGACAGGGAACAGCTCCGCCCACTCAGGGACGCGGAGGGAGGCACGCCCACCGGGAAGTGGCCCTTGATTCAGCTCGGTCCCTCTCAGACAGGCTGGGACCAGCCTGCCTGCCCAGGAATCTGCCCAGTGATGCTCCTTCAACTGCACAGACACCAGTGCAAGGCTACATAGACCCCAAAAAGGCAGGCAAACGTGAGACCACCAAAAGACACTAATAAACTGAGTGAACTCCGGGAGTTGGTGATGGACAGGGAGGCCTGGCGTGCTGCGATTCACGGGGACGCAAAGAGTCGGACACGACGGAGCGACTGAACTGAACTGACCCCAAAGAAATAAAGGTCTCCCGTCTAACAAAGAACTCAAAATAATCATCTTAAGGAAGTTCAAAGAGATACAAGAAAACACAGACAGGTAATAACAAAATCAGGAAAAGAATGTATGGATAAAATGAAAAGCTTGGCGTTTTTCCAAGCAGCCTTTTGAGGAGACACAGCTCAGAACTTTCCACCCTGAGGACAAAGGTGGAAGATTTCATCCCTCAGGTCTCCTCCTCTGTCGGTCAAGGTCAGTCTCACAGGCAGGCAACAGTGCCCAGAGCCCTGCATCAGGATTTACAGTGCCCACTGGTTATTGTTACCCTGCTTATTTAACTTCTATGCAGAGTACATCATGAGAAACACTGGGCTGGAAGAAGCACAAGCTGGAATAAAGATTGCCGGGAGAAATAATCAATAACCTCAGATATGCAGATGACACCACCCTTATGGCAGAAAGTGAAGAACTAAAAAGCCTTTTGATGAAAGTGAAAGAGGAGAGTGAAAAAGTGGGCTTAAAGCTCAACATTCAGAAAACTAAGGTCATGGCATCTGGTCCCATCACTTCATGGGAAATAGATGGGGAAACAGTGGAAACAGTGTCAGACTTTATTTTGGGGGGCTCCAAAACCCCTTCGGGAGAAGGCAATGGCACCCCACTCCAGTACTCTTGCCTGGAAAATTCCATGGGCAGAGGAGCCTGGTAGGCTGCAGTCCATGGGGTCGCTAAGAGTCGGACACGACTGAGCGACTTCACTTTCACTTTTCACTTTCATGCAATGGCAACCCACTCCAGTGTTCTTGCCTGGAGAATCCCAGGGACGGGGGAGCCTGGTGGGCTGCCATCTATGTGGTCGCACAGAGTCAGACACCACTGAAGTGACTTAGCAGGAGCAGGAGCAGAAAAACCACTTCAGATGGTGATTGCAGCCATGAAATTAAAAGACGCTTACTCCTTGGAAGAAAAGTTATGACCAACCTAGATAGCATAATCAAAAGCAGAGACATTACTTTGCCAACAAAGGTCCATCTAGTCAAGGCTATGGTTTTTCCAGTGGTCATGTATGGATGTGAGAGTTGGACTGTGAAGAAAGCTGAGTGCAAGAGAATTGATTCTTTTGAACTGTGGTGTTGGAGAAGACTCTTGAGAGTCCCTTGGACTGCAAAGAGATCCAACCAGTCCATTCTGAAGGAGATCAGCCCTGGGTGTTCATTGGAAGGACTGATGCTGAAGCTGAAACTCCAATACTTTGGCCACCTCATGCGAAGAGTTGATTTATTGGAAAAGACCCTGATACTGGGAGAGATTGGGGGCAGGAGGAAAAGGGGAGAACAGAGGATGAGATGGCTGGATAGCATCACCGACTCGACAGACATGAGTTTGGGTAAACTCCGGGAGTTGGTGATGGACAGGGAGGCCTGGCGTGCTGTGATTCATGGGGTCGCAAAGTGTCGGACACGACTGAGCGACTGAACTGAACTGGTTCCCTGGGAGCTGACCCTCCCCAGCATCAGGGGAGCCACAGGGCAGGAAGTGACAGGTCAGTGGAACTACAAGAGGAGACCCTGTTATACCTGTGGGAAGCTGAACTTGGTCCCAGTTGCAGAAGGAGGTGGAGCTGAAAAGATGTTAAGTGTTGTCCAGGAGATGTCCAATATAAAACAGCACATCTTTAATTATGATAGTCCCTAATATAAGTGAACAAACTATGGCTTTCCATGTGTAAAACAGAGCTAGTGGGAAGTTGCTATATAACACAGGGAGCTCTGCCCCGTGCTCTGTGACAGCATAGAGGAGTGGGATGGGGCGGGGGCAACGGGAGGGAGGTTCAAGAAGGAGGGCATATATGTTTGGCTGATTCACATTGCTGTACGACCGAAACCAACACAATAATGTAAAGCAATTATCCTCCAATTAAAATTTGTTTTCAAAAAGAAAAAAAGATGGCTTCCTATTGCTAGCTATTGTCACATTTCCACTCCATCCTCTCCTAGGTAAGATGCTCAAGATACTTATGCATGGATCAGACAAGAGAGCTCCAGGCCCTGCTTTCACTGTTTTTCTGGTTGTGCAGCCCACCATGCTCTCAGAACACACGTGCACTCCAGCTGAGAAGGTGCATTCTCACGCTGAAGCCAAGCCCCCTTCACACATGTATGCTAATATTTTGTTTATAGCATTTCACATTTATATTCATGAGAGAGAGTGGCTTTTAATTTTTCTTCCCTGTTTGTCCTTGACGTGGCTTGGTATCAAGGTTATGCTGCTCTCATAGAATGAGTTGGGGAGTACTTTTTTTTTTTTCTGTCCTCTGGAAGAGAATGTGCAAGATTAGAGTTGTAGCTTCCTTAAAAGTGTCTGGAAGAATTCACACATGAATTCATTTTAGCCTGAAGTTTTCTCTGTTGGAGTGTGTGCATTATGGATTTACTATCTTTATCTGACAGAGAAATATTTTATTTCTTGGGGACAATTTTTCAGGTTGTGGTTTTCAAATAATTTTTTCAGTTCATTTAAGTTTTCACAATTATTAGCAGGACACTTGTTAAAATATCCTCTTATTATGGTTTTGTCTATACTACATATACTACATATTTTATATTTCATTAATTAATGTACTTTTATTCCTTTTCTTTTCCTTACTTTGGGCTTAATCTGTTGTTCTTTTTCTAATTTCTTGAGAAACTAAAGAAGTAAGCAATGGGTGGATCATAAATATTTAGCTTTCCTTCTTCTTTAATATGTGCAATTAAGGCTATCAATTTGACCTAAGTTGCACCTCACAATTCTGACCTATGGTATTTTGTTACCATTGAGTTTAAGTGTTCTCTCATTTCCATTGAGATTTCTTTTTGAGAAGCGTATTAATTAAATTCCACACCTTTCTGGGTTTTTAAGTATTTTTTAATTATTGATTTCTAGATTAATTCAACTGTACCCAGGGCACCTACCCTGCATGATTTAAATCCTTTGAGATTTGCTGAAGCATTTTTTATGACCCAGAATAAATTTAAGTAAATATTCTAGGTACTCTGGATAAGAATGTATATTTTGCAGTTGTTGGAGGTAGAGGTTTATATATGCTACCTATTATGTAAATATAAATTACATGCATAAATATTCTGTCAAATTTGTTAACTTTGTTGTTAAAATCTGTATTTCCACTGGTCTTTTGCATATTTCCTATATAAGCTACCAAGAAAGAGAGAGATTAAAAACCTCTCACTATGTTTGGTGTTTCATTTTTTTTTTCACCTATTATTTCTGTCCAGTTTTTTATGTTTTGAAGCTCTGTTATTTGGTGCTGAAAATGTCAGGCTCACTATATGGTATTTCTTTTCTCTCCAGGATCTTTGACCCTGAAGGCTTGGCTATCTTGGTTTCCCTCAGATATCACCAAGCAGTTAACACTTTGTAGTTGGTTCACTGGTTTATAGAAATGCAGCTTTTAAGGGCTGTGACCCACCCTGCCCCCAGACTCATATGTTGAAGCCATAACCCGCCCCCCACCCGGTGTGATGATATTTGGTATCACCTTTCAGAGGCAGTTAGATTTAGATGAGGTCTTTAGAGTGGGACCCCCATGATGGGATTAGTCACCTTATAAGGAAGACAGAGAGCTCTTTCTCTCCCTCCCCAAATACGCAAGCACCAAGGAGAGGCCATGTGAGCACACAGCAGGGAAGTGGCTGCTGCGAGCTACTAACAAGGAACAGAATCTGCTGACACCTTGATCTTGGACTTTTCAGCTTCCAGAACCGTGAGAAAAAAATGTCTATTGTTTAAGCCAGCTAGTTTATTGCATTTGATTATACTGTCTAAAGCTAGTGCTTAGACACTAGCTATTCTAAATTATTTACACTGCCAGCCACCTTGCTAGCCTCAGTTCCCTTAATGGGAGGTAAGACAAAGCCTTAGGTAAAACTTCACCACCCAGAGTTTCCTGGGAGATTAGGCTGTGTGTGGGACTTCACTTGAAACTGTGCTCTCCTCCCTCCTATTGTGCTTCCTACACTCCCTCGCTGTTTTCTCCTGGGAACCATCCCCTAATAAACCACTGGCACCTCAACCATTGGTCCAGGGTGTAATTTTGGGAGAACTCAACCAAACACCACCCACTATTATTTCACTGTACCAACATGTGAAATTTTCCTCCTCTACAGAGTGAAGAATATTAGATATACACAAAGAAGTGTATTTTATATATTAATAATAATTTTTAACTTTATGGATGCATTTTAAGTGACTAAATTTGAGCCCCTGTGTCAATTACAATAAGCGTTAGTCACTCAGTCGTGCCCAACTCTTTGAGACCCCATGGACTGCAGCCCACCAGGCTCCTCTGTCCGTGAAATTTTCCAGGCAAGGATACTGGAGTGGGTTGCCATTTCCTTCTCCATGGGATCTTCCCAACCCAGGGATTGAACCCGGGTCTCCTGCTGCAGGCAGATTCTTTACCGAGTGAGCTACAAGGGAAGCCCACTATGTCAATTACAATAGACTCATATTTATCACTTGAATTCCTATATTTTATAACAGTTGAAGACTACCTCCTAAGCCAGGCACATTCTGTGTCTTCTAATTGAGGGGACTTGGAAGGACAGTCTCCCTTAAGATTCTGCCCTTACCTTCTTATTGAAAAGCCATCAAAGTCACTCACTCACATGCTTTGAAGATCTCCATTATTAGAGTGAGTTAAAAGGAAAAGAGACATAGCCTACAGAATATTACAAATAAAAAAAGTACATTGCCACTGGATTTAGAGATCCCCAAATTTGACTCCATACATTTACAGGGAAAAAAGAGAGAATATATCATTTTCCCAAGGGCACTCACAGTTTAGTATGATAACCTACTTTTTGTGATTCCAAAACCAGCATTTTTCATCTCTGTAAATTACTTAGGAACGTGGCACACTCACTGGGATTGCATCATCAGACCGATTTAGAGCTGAAGAAACTGTGCTACAGGACAGACCAGGACAACAAAGGGTAAGAAGGAGGGAGTATCAGGACCGTGGCCAGAGATCGGAAGATAGTAGAGCATGTTCCTGAGTAAGGGTCAGAACAGAGAGACACCCAAAGTAAGGAAGAGCCAAGTGGTCAGGAGGACAATCACCTCCGGTGGTAAATCAAATGAACTGAGAGAACGGAAGTGACTGCATATTAATCCCAGACATGACAGCAAACCCTCTGATTCTTTAATGAATAGAGGACATAGGCTTATCAATAAATTAGATGTAAATATTCACTCATCTTTATTTCACCTTCTCAAAGCCAGTACACAAAACACAATCTATATAAATACATGACACACCAGTGACCATAAAACTGATCTAGAATTTCATTTTCCAAACCTTTATCAAAATGTTAGTATTATTTTAACTTCTTAAACCAACTTCCAGTTGCTAAATATTTTAAATAAAACCACCAGAATACCCTAGTTCACAGATTTTGACTAAGGATGTATGAGAACATTTTATCTTTACTTCAAGCTAATAATGAACACATAAAATGTAATTCTTTGACCCTGCTCTGTTCTAGAATTAATCAAGAATAAAAATACTCTTTCGCCAGAGGTTTTGTGGAAGCCTGAGTTTTCTGAGATTACCTTTATAACAGTTCATGTATATATCTGGTCCCGTGAGGGTTGCTGAAGTGAGGTTAATTGGCAGGACATGCTCTGAAACTGTTCAAATTCTCTTGGGACCATACTTTAGTAATTCTTGTGGCCACACCACAGCACTGTGATCATTTTCAATAAACCCAAAACCATGTCAGTATTATCCCTATTCTTCCAGAAGAAAACTAGAGAGTTTAAGCATAGAGATTAAATATCTCTTCCATCTTTAAAAAAAAAAAGTAAGAAGTAGTAATGATTTAAACCCAGGAACAGTGAATCGATCCAGATAAGTAACACTTAAGTGTTCATCCCTCACCTAAAATGTTGTGACCCCCCGCAAGTATAAAGCAGAGAAGCAGAGCAGGAGGCTGAGGTTCAGGTGTGCTGGAGAGGAGATTGTGTCCTGTGACCACAGGGGTGACGCGCAGGGATCTGAATCCTTGGGGGGGTTTGTCAGGGCTAAGTGCTCTCATCCCAACACTAGGAACTGTACATCTCCTAATCTCAGATCAGTTAAGGCAAGACAGAAAAACAGGGCAGAGCTAATGCAGAGCTGTGTACTTACAGCCTGACTCAGCATGGAGACTCGGGACCCTTGCAGTTCAGGGAACTCTTCGGTGCTAAGGGCTAACTCAGGCACATCCATCCCGGGTGTGCGGGAAGCAGTTGACACAGAAGCAAACAAACTGCTGACATCTCTTGTTCTTTAACCACCTCTCCAAGAACACACCGTTCTCAATGTAGTCAATGTTCTACACTTGGTCGATGAGGCTCACCTGCCCCAGCTCTGATCCTGGGGACCGTCAGGCACGTTTCAGACCTGCACCCACCTGGCCGATGAGACTCACCTTTCCTGAGGCTCGAGTTTTTTCAGTCCCATACAGAATTCGTCTCTCATTCTTTTCCTCATAAGGAATTGGCTATCAAGTATATTTTCATTTTAAATGTGAGCATTATAAATGATATTATGCAATATGCTTAACAGCCAGAAGCATTCACCTCAACTGTCCTCAAGCAAGTGACATGCACCAGACATACCTTGGGAACTTATCTATGGGATTTTAATGCAAGCATAATAGTTACACGCAAACAAGCACAATGATTTAGAGCAGTATGAACTGCCAAATAATTCTGTATAGAATGTTGTCATTTTTCCCACTAGAGGTACATCCAGAATCAGAGTTCCTTCTGTCCACTAACTAAATATGCTCATTTCTCTACAGATAGATGCTTGGTTTTAACAGCAAACCCTACAGGCATGAAGAAAGCACTGCTTTACAAGCATTTAGAGGAGAAGGGTTCAGCTGTGGATAAACAGACAATGGGAAAATAGAGACAAATATTCCACTTTCTAGCAAAAGAGGAAATATTTTGATCTTACAGAATAGATGAGAGGAAAATCTCAGTATTTGTTACGTATGGGGGCAACCTGCTGTACATACTCCTGTTTACATTCACACATACAAATATTCTATTTTTGCTCTGTACAGTCATTTTATTTACTGCTTTTACAAGCGCATGCTCAGTCACTAAGTTGTGTCTGACTCTTTATGACCCCATTAACTGTAACCTCCAGGCTCCTCTGTCCATGGGATTTTCCACACAGGAATACTGGAGTGGGTTGCCATTTCCTCTAGGGGATCTTCCTGATCCAGGAATCAAACCCACATCTTCTGGATCTCTTGTACTGGCAGGTGGATTCTTGACCACTGAGCCACCCAGGAAGCCTTAGACAAGCACCTCAGTTTGCTATAACCCATTTCCAAGGTTTCCCAAGTACATGAAAATAACAACATTCATTTAGACTCTCTTGCAACTTCAGAAACAGTTCTATACATATGACCTCTTTATATCCTGTCCTAAGAACACACTTGGACCACTGAATGGCACACTAGAACCCGTCTGAACCATACACTGATGATGGCAAAATTTTCAGGTGCCAAATGTATTAGTAACTCAACCTACACTGAAACTGTAACAATGGGAATAGTATATAAGGGCAGAGATGAGATTCCATTACAGAGCCAATAAAGTAGTGATTAGTGTTTGTTTGTTTGTGTGGTTTAGGGTTAAGTTTGGATCACACGTCTCTGAGCTGTGAAATCTGTCAGGTTCAAATCGAGAAGCATCTTCCAGTGCAAAAGAAACATGGAGAAGACATCATCTCCTCAGGGCGCTTGTACCAGCCTCCCAGGCTGCTATAACGAAGTATCACTAGCTGCACAGCTTTTAAGGAATAAAATTAACTCTCTCACAGCTTTGGAGGTTAGAAGTCCAAAACAGGCGTCAGCAGGGCCATGCTCCCTCTGCCGGCTTCAAAGAAAAACCCTCCCCGCTGGAGTTTGCTGGCAATACTTGATATTTCTTGGTTTGTTGCTATGTCGTCCGGAGAAGGCAATGGCACCCCACTCCAGTACTCTTGCCTGGAGAATCCCATGGACGGAGGAGCCTGGTGGGCTGCAGTCCATGGGGTCGCTAAGAGTCGGACACGACTGAGCGACTTCCCTTTCACTTTTCACTTTCATGCACTGGAGAAGGAAATGGCAACCCGCTCCAGTGTTCTTGCCTGGAGAATCCCAGGGACGGGGGAGCCTGGTGAGCTGCCGTCTATGGGGTCGCACAGAGTCGGACACGACTGAAGCGACTCAGCCGCAGCGGCAGCAGCAGCTGTGTTGTCCCAATTTCTGCTTCTGTCTTCTCAGGGACTTCTTCCCTCTGTCTCTGTGTCCCTGTGGATCTCTTTTCTTTTAGAAGAACACCCGTCATTGGATTCTAGTTGCTGTTGTTCAGTTGCTAAATCATGTCCAACTCTTTGCAAGTCATTCGATTTAGGGTTCAGCCTAATCCTGGTGGCTCAGTGGTAAAGAATCCATCTGTACTGCAGAAGACCCAGGAGATACCGGTTCGATCCCTGGAGAAGGGCATGGCAACCCACTCCAGTATTCTTGCCTGGAGAATCCCATGGACAGAGGAGCCTGGTGGGCTACAGTCCATGGGGTCACAAAGAGTCAGGCACGACTGAGCACGCACACGCACTAGTCCATTATGACCTGATACTGATTGCATCCACAAAGACTCTAAGTCTAAAGGAGGTCACATTCAGAGGAATCAGGGTTAAGAAGTGAACACATTCTTTTGAAGGACACATTTCAACTCACAATAGAATTAAGTGGCAAAATTAAATTAACAGACCTCAATAAAAGTACATTTTTCTTCTTCCCTACTGGTAGAAATGGAATAATTCCATTTAATAGTAGTCTTTTGCTGATCTCTTTTCCCCATTACAGGGCCTAGTCATTATCACAGTGTTACCCAGAGCACTTCTTACTTATCTTAGATGGAACGCTGTGGGTTGTTGAGCTTGATTTCTCATTTCTTGCTTGTCTGTTCTTTAGCCCTAAGTTTTCCAGACTCCATAGCAAAGAGGTCACTCCATCTGGGTTTCTAGGATACTAGGATCTTTATTAGCTGACTTAATTTATACGTTACTTGCCGACTTAGCTGGACACCCTTCCATAGCCTGATTTAAATACTACAAGGAGTGTTGCCATACTAGTATAATATATAGCCTTTAATAAATCACTCAAAATCTGACATTCCTTTGTGAGCACTTCATGTAATTAATAGGAAAAAAAAAGAAAAACGAAATAAAAAAGAAAAAATGTAATCAAGTAGGCTGACAACCAGCAAAAGATAATTAAAATGATCCTGTTTTGTTTCTCTATTTCATTAACATGCAAATGAGATTCATGAAGTTTAATATTGTGTTTTACCAAGAGCCATAGAAACGAATTGAGAATGAAAATGAGTCCTACTGATGAAGATTCCTGATGAGTATATAAATTAATGAAAAAATATGATTTGATTCAACAAATAACACATCATATATATGTATATATATACACACACACACATAGAGAGAATGTGTATGATTTCTTGAACCCCAACAAATGAAATAAAGATAAGTAGTTACATTAAATTTTGCATCTCTTTTCATGGGCCAATCCTATGAAATGTTTTATTACTCAAATGGAGTGGTGGTAAATGTTAAACTGCTTTACTTTTAAAAAGAAGTACAAGATAGAAACTTCATTCTAAGGTCACTGTTTTGATGGCAGCATTCTCACAGGAGGGACCACTGGCTCAGAATCTGGACCAACTCCCTTAGTGGCGAGGAAAGCCCACTTGCCTGTAGTAAGGGATTCAGAACTGAAAACAAGAGAAATAGTCCAATGTGACAGTAACTTTCACTATAAAGCAAATAAAAGTAACAGCAAGAATTATCTACACAAAAGTATTCAAAGCCCACAAAGTTCTCCTTGTAAACTGAGTAAGACAAGGATCTCAGTTATTACTCCCCAATGATAGTCTCACACTAAGAAACACACAAAGTTATGGCAACTGCACCCAATAAAAAAGAAACACACATAGAGGAATGTATCAAATAATATCAGATAAAATCTTTTGAATAAACTCAAACTCACACTGCAGTGTTAGGTATTTATAATACTTATCATATAGCAAAACACACAAACACACAATCCATTTGTTCTGTCCAGTGTTCAACGTACTCAAACATTAAACAACAGAACAAAGAATAAGACCAACCAGTAAACTCAGAAGTGGCTGAGCGCTTCCCTGGTGGTCCAGCAGTTAAAACTCCGCCTGCCAATGCAGGGGACACACGTTCAATCCCTGGTCCGGGAAGATCCACGTGCGTTGCGGCAGCTAAGCCCGTGCACAGAAACGACTGAGCCCGTGCTCTGCAGCCTGTGCTCTGCACCGAGAGAAGCCACCACAGCGAGCAGCCTACACATTGCAGCTAGAGAGGAGATCCCGCTTTCTACAACCAGAGAAAGCCTGTGTGCAGCAACAAAGACCCAGTGTGGCCACAAATAAATAATAATTAATTAATTTGTAAAACCCACAATATAAGAAGCCATTATATACCTACAGGGTTCCTATAGCTTAGTTGGTAAAGAACCTGCCTGCAATGCAGGAGACCCCAGTTCAATCCCTGGGTCAGGAAGATCCCCTGGAGAAGAGAAAGGCTACCGACTCCAGTATTCTGGCTGGAGAATTCCAGGGACTGTTTAGTCCATGGGGTCGCAAAGAGTCGGACACAACTGAGCAACTTTCACTTTCACTATATACTCACTAGAATAACTAAAAGCTGAAAAAAAGATGTGGCTGATACAGCATGTGAGAAGGGAATAAGAAATGACTGAATCACAGTTTTACTAATATATGATGTTGATGTCTTTTTATGCTTCTTAATAGTATTTTTTGGTTAGTATTGCTAATTCTTTTTCCATAGAATGCATGAGCAGATGGGTTTTGTCTTAGTATATAGGAAGGGATAACAATGATACTCTGTCTTTAAGTCCATAGAGTTTTGAAATTCTCTTATTTCTACACTAAGTTGCCATTTAATTATCTGCACTTTTCTTGAAACATACTGAAGCAATCAAACACAACCTACCTAAGAGATAGTCAACAATATGAACTAAGTATTCCCAAAGGAGCATGAAATCTTATTAACTTCCCATTCCTCAACAGAAGAGAAAATCATGTCATTCACATTGAGAATTAAATAAATTTAGGGATGACTATTTTTAAACAACTAGCAACTTTTTTACTGAAGGATAATTGCTTTATAGATTTTGTTGTTTTCTGTCAAACCTCAACATGAATCAGCCATCAGATCAGATCAGTCGCTCAGTTGTGTCTGACTCTTTGCAACCCCATGAATCACAGCACGCCAGGCCTCCCTGTCCATCACGAACTCCCGGAGTTCACTCAGACTCATGTCCATCGAGTCAGTGATGCCATTCAGCCATTTCATCCTCTGTCATCCCCTTCTCCTCTTGCCCCCAATCCCTCCCAGCATCAGAGTCTTTTCCAGTGAGTCAACTCTTCGCATGAGGTGGCCAAAGTACTGGAGTTTCAGCTTTAGCATCATTCCTTCCAAAGAAATCCCAGGGCTGATCTCCTTCAGAATGGACTGGTTGGATCTCCTTGAGTCCAAGGGACTCTCAAGAGTCTTCTCCAACACCACAGTTCAAAAGCATCAATCCTTCGGTGCTCAGTCTTCTTCACAGTCCAACTCTCACATCCATACATGACCACAGGAAAAACCATAGCCTTGACTAGACGGACCTTTGTTGGCAAAGTAACGTCTCTGCTTTTGAATATGCTATCTAGGTTGGTCATAACTTTCCTTCCAAGGAGTAAGCGTCTTTTAATTTCATGGCTGCAGTCACCATCTGCACTGATTTTGGAGCCCAGAAAAATAAAGTCTGACACTGTTTCCACTGTTTCCCCATCTATTTCCCATGAAGCGATGGGACCGGATGCCATGGGTACACATATATCCCCTCCGTTTTGACCCTCCCTCCCAGCTCCCTCCCCATCTCACCCCTCTAAGTTGATACAGAGCCCCTGTTTGAGTTTCCTGAGCCATACAGCAAATTCCCATTGGCTGTCTATTTTACATATAGCAATGTAAGTTTCCGTGTTACTCTTTCCAACATCTAACCCTCTCTTCCCCCCTCTCACCATGTCCATAAGTCTATTCTCTATGTCTGTTTCTCTACAGCTGCCCTGTAAATAAATTCTTCAGTACCATTTTTCTAGATTCCATATATATGCATTAGAATGCAATATTTATCTTTCTCTTTCTGACTTACTTCACTCTGTATAATAGGTTCTAGGTTCATCCACCTCATTAGAACTGACTCAAGGGCGTTCCTGTTTATGGCTGAGTGATATTCCATTGTGTATACGTACCACAACTTTTTTATCCATCCATCTGTTGATGGACATCTAGGTTGCTTCCATGTTCTAGCTATTGTGAATAGTGCTGCAATGAACAATGGGATACATATGTCTCTTTCAATTTTGGTTTCCTCAGGGTATATGCCTAGGAGTGGGGTTGCTAGGTCATATGGTGCTTTTATTCCCAGTTTTTTAAGGAATCTCTATATCATCTTCCACAGTGATTGTATCAATTTACATTCCCACCAAGAGTACAAGAGCATTCCCTTTTCTCCACACCCTCTCCAGCATTTATTGTTTGTAGACTTTTTGTTGATGGCCATTCTGACCAGTGTGACATCATATCTCACCAGTGTGAGGTGATATCTGACTGGTGTGAGGTGATAGTTTTGATTTGCATTTCTGTAATAATGAGCGATGTTGAGCATCTTTTAATGTATTTGTTAGCCATTTGTATGTCTTCTTTGGAGAAATGTCTGTTTAGGTCTTTTTCCCACTTTTTGATTGGGTTGTTTGTTTTTCTGGTATTGAGTTGAATGAGCTGCTTGTATATTTTGGAAATTAATCTTTTGCCAGTTGTTTCATTTGCTATTATTTTCTCCCATTCTGAGGGTTGTCTTTTCACCTTGGTTATAGTTTCCTTCGCTGTGCAAAAGCTTTTAAGTTTAATCAGGTCCCACTAGTTTACTTTTGGTTTTATTTCCATTACTCTAGGAGGTGGGTCATAGAGGATCTTGCTTTATGTCATCGAGTGTTCTGCCTATGTTTTCCTCTAAGGGTTTATAGTTTCTGGTCTT
Organism: Bos indicus x Bos taurus; assembly: GCF_003369695.1. Lineage (NCBI taxonomy): Eukaryota > Metazoa > Chordata > Mammalia > Artiodactyla > Bovidae > Bos > Bos indicus x Bos taurus. The sequence goes on from NC_040093.1 coordinate 62,290,776, forward strand.
TCATTTAGGTCTTAAATCCATTTTGAGTGTATCTTTGTGTATGTTGTTAGGAAGTGTTCTAATTTCATTCTTTTACATGTAGCTCTCTAGTTCTCCCAGCACCATTTATTGAAGAGGCTGTCTTTGCCCCATTGTATATTCTTGCCTCCTTTGTCAAAAATAAGGTACCCAAAGGTGCCTGGGTTTATTTCTGGGATTTCTATCTTGTTCCATTGGTCTATATTTCTGTTTTTGTGCCAGTACCATACTGTCTTGATGACTGTAGCTTTGTAGTATAATCTGAAGTCAGGAAGGTTGATTCCTCCAGTTTCAGTCTTCTTTCTCAAGACTGCTTTGGCTATCCAGGGTCTTTTGTGTTTCCATATGAATTGTTAATTTTTTTGTTCTAGTTCTGTGAAAATTGTCATTGGTAATTTGATAGGGATCACACTGAATCTGTAGATTGCACTTGGTAGTCTCGTCATTTCCACAATATTAATTCTTCCTACCCAGGAACATGGAATATCTCTCCATCTGTTTCTGTCATCTTTGATTTTTTTCATTAGTGTCTTATTATTTTCTGTGTACAGTTCTTTTTTCTCCTTAGGTAAGTTTTTTCCTAGATATTTAATTCTTTTTGTTGCAATGGTGAATGGGATTGACGCCTTAGTTTCTCTTTCTGATTCTTCATTGTTAGTATATAGAAATGCAAGTGATTTCTGTGCATTGATTTTGTATCCTGCAATTTTGCTAAATTCACTGATTAGCTCTAGTAATTTTCTGATACTATCTTTAGGGTTTTCTATGTACAGTATCATATCATCTGCAGTGAGGGCTTTATTTCTTCTTTTCCAATCTGGATTCCTTTAATTTCTTTTTCTTCTCTGATTGCTATAGCTAGGACTTCCAGAACTATGTTGAATAATAGTGGACACCCTATTAAATAATAGGACACTCTTAAATAAAGTGGACACCCTCGTCTTATTCCTGATCTTAGGGGGAATGCTTTCATATATAATTAGCAACTTTTAAAATCACTTCTTGCAAACTTCCTTCTTATCTTAAAACAGAGGATCAGTTACATTTTCATGGCTACTGTATACATAATGATTGTATATTGTTGTAGAAAAGTATATTTTAGGATCAAGATGGAGGAGTAGGGAAACTCTGAACCCACCTCCTTCCATGTGTGCATCAAAATTAACTACTTAGAAAGCTAACTATCTATGAGAATGACCTGAAGACAAGCAGAAAAGATTTTACATAACTAAAAGCATAAAGAAAAAGCAACAAGAAGACAGGCAAGAAGGACAGAGATGCAATCTAGTCAGGACCCCCAGCCCAGAATCAGTGACCCACAAATACAAGGGAAATCATAGTCACAGAGGTCCTCAGTAAGGGGCATGCTGTCCAAGCCACATATAGGGCTCTCGGCCCAGGAATCCTGCACAGAAAAGATGAGGCCCCAGAAGTCGAGCTTTGAAAAGGAACAGGGCATGTTTGGAAGAGCCAGAGGGCTATGGACAACACAGACTGCACTCTTAAAGGATGTGTGCAAAGTCTCACATATGCAAAGTCCCAGTGGAGAGGCAGTCATTTGAAAGGCACCTGGGTCAGACTCGGTTAACGCCCTTGCAGAGCCTTCCACAGAGACAAGAGGCAGTTGAGACTCCCCTCGGTAATGAGACACTGATGGCTATTTGTGGAATCTCCTTCTCCTGGGCTGACACCAGCAGTGGCAAGTGCCATTTTGGAATCCTCTCCTGAGCCTACTAGTGCCAGGAAGCACCACCATCCAGGCTTCTCAGGTGGCACAGTGGTGAAGAATCCACCTGCCAATACAGGAGATGCAAGAGATGAGGGTTCAATCCCTGGGTCAGGAAGATCCCCTGGAGGAGGAAATGGCAACCCACTCCAGTATTCTTGCCTGGGAAATCCCATGGACAGAGGAGCCTGGCAGGATACAGTGCTGGGGTCATAAAGAGTCAGACACAACTGAGCACATACGCATGATAACAACACCCAGCAGTGGGTCCACAACAGGCATGCACCCCAGGTCACACAGCCAGCCAGCTGGGGGTCAGGCCCCCCGCCAGCTCACTCACAGTGGGGGCCCAGCCACAACATGCCTCGACATCACTCACCGCCAGGGAAATGCAAATAAAAACCACAGTGAAGTATACCTCACACCTGTCAGAATGGCTATAATCCAAAAGGCGACATCACGACTACCAGTAACAAATGTTAGGGAAGGTGCAGAGGAAAGGGAGCCCCGGTGCACTGCTGGTGGAATTGTTAACTGGTGCAGCATTGAGGTCCCTCCAAAATTTAAAAACAGAGCCACCATAAAGTCCAGCAACTTCACTTCTGCGTATTTACCCCAAGAATATAAAAGCATGAAAAAGATATATGCCCTCCTATGTTCACTGCGGCATTATTTACAATAGCCAAGTAATGGAAACAACCAAAGTGTCCTCTGTAGATGAATCACTGAAGAAGATGCAGTATATACATATACAATGGAATATCTATTTTTCATTAAAAAAGTGAAATCTTACCATTTGTGATAACTTAGATGAATCTAGAGGGTATTAAGTGAAATAAGTCAAAGACAAAACTATATGACTGCACTTATATCTGGAATCTATAAAACAAACAAAATGAAATCAGACCCATAGAGACAGAAAAGTAAGAGGTGGTTGCCACAGAAGGAATGGAAGGTTGAGGGAATGAATAATATAGGTGAGAGAAATTCCATATATAAAATAAATAAGTCATAGGATGTAATATACAGCATAGGGAATATGGTAATAATACTGTAATATCTTTGGTTACTAGACTTAACATGGTGATCACTTCAAAGTGTATTTCAATGTCAAACTGTACAATATACTGCACACCTGAAACTAAAATTGTACAGTATATCAACTATACTTCAATTTAAAATAAAAATTTTAAATAAAAGTTTATTTTATAAGATACATTTTAAAAAATCACCAGATTGAGGGAATTCAATTCTTTGGGTGCTAAAACGATGATGCAAGATATTTAAATAGGCGCATCCCTTTGCCATTCCAGAACCAATCCCAAATGTCATGTACAACCCACCAGTTTCTGCCATTTGCTTATTTACAAATTTACTTCCTTTTATAATTTACTTCCTTTCACAATGTATCACTTAACAATGATTTTACTAAAAGAGAATGGAAGATGAATGAGATTCATCATGAACCAATCAGAGCAGAAAAAGCAGACTTACCATCTCTTCGGTTTAGCCTTGCAAACCCAGGACCATGACTGCTGGAGAGCTCAGAAGAACTGCTGAATGATGCTTGAGACAAGGTAGACACCAGAGGGTCATCACAATTATCTGCCAAAAGGAAAAATTCCACATTCAGGTTAGTAGCCTGCTGACAGCTTACTTGGATTCAATAGATAAAACAAATAAAGAAAATGAAACAAATAAACCTAACAATATGCCCACTGTTTATAGATAGTAAACACTCAACAAGAGAAAAAGAATTTAAAGACAGGACAATATGGAAATGGAGAAAGAAAACTACATAGAAATTACAAAATAGTATTTTGAGATAGAAACAGTTTACTTAAACAAGAAACAAAAATATCTCATCAGTATACCTAATTTACACAAATAAATGTATATTATTTAACTACATTAAAATTAAGAACTTAGAGCTGTCAAAAGACAGGTGAAGTGAAGAGAAGTAACAACATGAACAAAGTATTCCCGGAACAGTTTACAATTAGTTTTGCAAATGAAGGGAAACAAAACAAAAAATGAGGAGAAACAAAAACTCCTTTCAAATCAGTTAGAAAACACAGTAGGAAAAAATGACACAAAACCAGAGCAGAGAGTTCACAGCACAGAACCACTTTAAAATGATACTCAAACTCAAAGCATAAATTAACACTACTATTAGATACTATTTTACAGAGCTTCCCTGGTGGCTCAGACCCTAAAGAGTCTGCCTGCAGCGCGGGAGACCCGGGTTTGATCCCTGGGTTGGGAAGATCCCCTGGAGAAGGAAATGACAACTCACTCCAGTATTCTTGCCTGGAAAATCCCATGGACGGAGGAGCCTGGTGGGCTACAGTCCATGTGGTTGCAAAGAGTCGGACACGACTGAGAGACTTCACTTTCACTCCACAGACAGGAGGCCAGCAAGATTTAATACATCTGACAACGCCAGATGGTCTAGACAATGTGGGCCAAGAGAAGCCCCAACATCCCGCCAGTGGCAGTGTAAACATGAGAATCTACTTTAAAAAAAACAATTTATCATCAGCTTGCATTTTTTGAACCTCTGCTTCCCGAGGCCCGTCGCCCCACTGATAGGTATGTCCGCCTCGGCAGAGCCGCCGGATAAGGGTGTTACACAAATGCGAGTATTAACTGTGCCATCAGGAAAGCGGGCAGCATTAACCTAGAGCAGCTCTTGTATTTGTTCACAGGGATACGTGAGCAGTTTCTAGCAACAGTGCTCATAGCAGCAAAAATTGACAATCTGAACATTTACTGATCAAATAAGAGATAAATAAATCACAGTACTTTTCACAATGGAATAACATACAGCAGTAAAAGGAACTACACCAACGGACACCAAAAGAAAAAACAAAAAGGTGCGATCTTAGAAATACAAATTTTAATGGGAAAATGGCTATAGAAGACCATATAATATATGTTGATAGCTTTGAGAATCTTAAAAACAAGCAAAGCTAAATAAAACATTATTTAGGGACATAAGTGATGAGGAAAATACTATTAAAAAACAAAGTAATGAAAAGCTCAGAATTCAAGACAGTGGTCACTTCTGAAGGAAGGCAGGGTGTGTGTGTGTGTGTGTGTGTACATTCCCATACATACATGTATATATCAATAGGTATATAAGGGTATATATGAAATACATATATACATGTCTTATTATCTATTCTATTATGTATGTCACATAGCCAATAAAAAGGAAGGTACAAACAGTAAGGAAAAGTGTAAGAATAGTCTCATGTTGACATTTTATTCAGCTAACTCTTCATTTCATGCAGTCTTTAGATTTTCATATTATATAATTACTAAGCAGTAGCCATTTTTGCTCTTACCAGATAATATTTCTCTTATATTTAGGATTTAACGTATGTTGGTAATTAAAAATCATGCACGATTATTGTCACAATTCTTAATTTAACAATGAACATTTTAATTTAAATACATCTAGGATTACATAGATTCACCTGAAATTTTGTGAAGTCTAAGCATTTTGAACATGGTTTTTTTTTAACCGTCACTAGTAGTTTTATTGCTTAAATATTCAAACTACAATATTTTTCTGCAGTGCTGCTATTTGAAATATACACTTTTCCTTCAAGTTAAAGGTTTAAAGTATAAGCGGTTAGTACAAATTTACCAACTTCACATTTGAATGCTTTTCAAAAGAATTTGCTAAAGATAGCATTCATTTTTTAGGATTGTCTCATTTTCATTTAAAAGTCCACTTTTTCTTCTTTCACATCTTAAATTCTTTAACTCTTAAAACAGACTGATAACTGGTCCAGACTTCCTGCACGTCTATCGATCGGCTTAAGTACTGACACTGTCGATCCAGTTGTAATTCAAGTGTTAAGAAATGTAGACATAAAAAGACGTAACAATTCGTGAAGTGTTACACTCAAGCAACAACCAGAACGCTTCCGTATGCTGTGGAAACTATGACGTATGTGTTTGTGTGCACAAATGAGCACATATATATATGGGGTGTGTGCATGTGTGGGTGTTGTATCAACCGAAACTATAATACTTGTGAATCACTATCAGTATTCAGGTATAAATGTGACCCCCCCCAAAGCTAGGCTGTTTCACTGCAATTCACAGTCAATTATGCAGATTCAACTCAATGCTTCAGATGTAAAATGACTCTCTAGTGCAATCACTCTAGAGGGCATACACTTATTGCACATTTGTTTTTGCCACTATAAATTGAGAATCAATACTGTTCTATTTTTAGCTTAAAAAGAATGCGATTAATCTAAGAGAAGGGGTGTTTACCCCATCTGTGGGGAAAAGGACACGTGATATGGGAAAGGGATCAGCGGGGCGGGCAGGGTGGAGTTGCGGGGGAGGCGGGTGGTTGGGGGGCAGCCGGGAATAGACGAGGGCTTCAGTGTCAGCTACAGTTCCAGCTGTCAGCCTGAGTTGTGGTTGCATGAGTATATACATTTCCCCACAATCTGTGGTATGTTCGTTTAGCAGTAAAATATTCTAAAGTTATCCTTACATAGAACTAATAATAATGAACACACGCATTCAGTGAGCACTCTGCTAAGAACTTAGAACCGTTTCACACGAGTGAAGTGAAGTGTAAGTCGCTCAGTTCTGTCAGACTCTTTGGGACCCCATGGACTATACAGCCCATGGAATTCTCCAGGCCAGAATACTGGAGAGGGTAGACTTTCCCTTCTCCAGGAGATCTTCCCAACCCTGGGATCGAACCCAGGTCTCCTGCATTGCAGGAGGATTCTTGTCCAGCTGAGCCACAAGGGAAGCCCAAGAATCCTGGAGTGGGTAGCCTTTCCCTTCTCCAGCGGATCTACCAGTTTTTACCATTCTTCTTTGAGATACTAATATTATTTTACAGATGAGGTAAAATTGAGACACAGAATTTGGTTAATTTGCTCATCTCCTTGTGATGAGACCATGATATTTAAATACTACATCAGATCATCCTAATATCTGGTCCCTTCACCAAGTACATATGTACCATACAGACATATAGTATATATATATTAGTAACAATGTATTATATACATCTAATATGTATATGTACAATATTTGTACTTATGCATAATACATAGCACAGTATAGTTATACTACAGTGTCATGCATTTATTATATATATACAATTATGCATATAATATATAATTATATTTACAACCATAATGCATATATGTACAGGCATGACATACATATATTACAATATACATATATGTATTACAAAATGTATGTGTATATATATGTATATATAGTGTACTGCCGGGAGCCAGCATGAGGACCTCCGCCCGTGGCAAAGGTCATGAGGAAGGAGGCTTGACATACACAAAGGCGGGATGGAGCCTCAGGAGTCCCCCTGGAAATTCTCAAGCACCCACCCCCAAAACCAGAGCCTGCCTACTTTACTACTTTGTGCTCTCACCTACACCTCTGACTTTACGGGGGGCTGTCCCCCACCACCTCTTTCAGAGAAGGAGTTAACTTACAGCTCCAGTTAATAATAATTCCTGGGCGTGATAGGAGTGTTTCAACCTACAAACTCCTCTGAAGGTTCTCTAGCCTGCCTGACAGGCTTGTCCGGCCACATGTGATTGCTCACAGCCTCCCAACTGTGAGAGGCATGAGATGCTTTAAACCTTCTAAAAACAGGTTCTTTAGAGAAGTTAGAAAACTATTAGTATTGTATAGTGGGCTGATTAGAAATTGTATTGGTGAAGGGTTTTTCATTTGTTGAGCCAATATTTACTGCTAAGTCTCCACATCCCCTACCCTTATACACATTAATGAATATATAGAAGAAATAAGTATTAACCTTTGGTATTAATCACATTGGACCTAGGCTAAGCAAATTCTTTCCTTAATTAAAACCCACTACACCCTCACCCTATAGGAATGTAACTTTATTTGGTACCTTCAGAAGGTGGCGTCTATTTTAAGAATAATCACCCCTGGAGAAATAAGTGTTCTGGTTGACTGACCGCTGTCACAAGGAAAGGGTCATAAATTGTCAGCAGGCCCCCTGGCCAGAAGATGATGTAACACCCCTAAGACCTCTGTATACATCTGTATGAAGCACCTGACTTTAATAAAAGTCAGGACTGCTGACCCCACGTGACTTTTGTATAACATCTCAGTGTATAAAAACAGATCCTGGAAAAATAAAAAAGGGGATCAGTTCCTCAAAAGACTGGTCTCCCCATGTCGTTCTCTCACCTTCTGGCTGAATTATTTGGAACGTGGAGGCTCGTCAAGCCTACTAACTATGCCTGGGCTTCTAAGATCTGACTGGGGAGGCCTTAGTGTCTCCTCTCCTTCAGGAGAACAGGAGGACACCTGCGGCCTACGTAGGTGACATAAATTCCTTGCCTTGGAATTTTACTAGCTTTCCACGTAAACCAAGTTATTCAGCCTCTTTTCTCCACTGAATTTTCCTACTGAGCCATCCTCATCCTATTACTCTTCATATGTCTAATTAATATTTAATTAAAGCTATCGTATCCTGATCGCTGAAGCTGTCTCTCCTTCGAATTTCCCTGGATCCACTGGGGCTGGACCCCGGCAATGTATACAAGCTGACCCTGTATAAATGCTAAGTTGGCCATCAATCATAAGTTTAACTGATGGCACAGACTTATTATATGGCCTTCTTAGGTAGGCCCTGGGGATGGCCCTCCAAAGGCTCCCCCTCCTTCTTGAAAGCACCCTATCTCACTACCTCTAGAGCCCAAGGAAGCAATGGTTGGTATAGGGCACAGCCTCCAGATGAGACAAGAGGGAGGAAGTGCTGGAGCCTAGCAGGGGCCAGAAGAAGAGAGAGGATACTGTTTCCAAGCTGAGGAGAGCTGTAGGCATTTATCCACAGAAATACAGACTTATGTATTTATGTGTAAATATTTTTATATTCACATATTACATATGTATTAATATACATGTATTTACTACCATATATTATAATATTTATATTATATATACATGTGACATATGTTCTTCACTTGTACATACAATATGTAGTATAATTTCATGTGCTCAGTCACTCAGTCATATCCAACTCTTCTGTGACCCCATGAACTGTAGCCCACCAGGCTCCTCTGTCCATGGGATTTCCCAGGCAAAAATACTGTAGTGGGTTGCCATTCTCTTCTCCAGGGGATCTTCCCGACCCAGGAATTGAACCCAGGTCTCCTGCATTGCAGCAGAGTCTTTACCATCTGAGCCACCAGGGAAACCCTTGAAGTCTCCCTGAGACAAACATTGTATGGCATTACTTATATGTGGACATGCTCAGTCATGTCCAACTCTTGGTGACGCCATGGACTATAGCCCACCAGGCTCCTCTGTCCATGGGATTTCCCAGGCTAGAATACTGGAGCGGGTTGCCATTTCCTTCTCCAGAGGATCTTCCTGACCCAGGATCGAACCTGCATCTGTTGCACTGGTAGGATTCTTTACCACTGAGCCACCAGGGAAGGGGCACAGGAGAGCGTGGAAGACTTCAGTCACCAGTGAAATTTAAAAACACTGTCATCAAGGGGGAGGCTTCTACAAATCTAAAGGGTAGCAAGGTATGTTTGGTTAATTTGTGTTTTTTTCTATCAGAGGAAGAAATGAACATCACTGTTACTACTCTATGCTTTTTCAAAATGATATTACTCTTTATACAACTTCTCATAGTCATATTAGAATTTCCACATTAAACTTGATATATAGTGAGAAATAATAATAATGTATAATAACATATAACTTAATACATTAAATTATAATTATTAAGTTATACATTATTAATATATAATAATGAATGATGTATAATAATGTATAACTTATTATTTTGTCTTTTTGTAATTACAGAATTTTTGTTAATTTTTTCATATATTTGTTTTGATTCACTTTTTTAGAGAATTATATTAGAATATACATATCTATACATATTTATTATTATACATACATAATTGTTTTAGAATATACATTCACCCTGGAGGGGGCATGGCAACCCACTCCAGTACTCTTGCCTGGAGAATCCCCATGGACAGAGGAGCCTGGCAGGCTACAGTCCCTGGGGTCTCAAAGAGTTGGACACGACAGAGTGACTGAGCACACATACACACACACACACATTCTAAGGGAAAAAATTACCTACTTTCTGTTGAAATATTTTCATGTGCATGCATGTACACACACGCACAATGACACACAAACCTACAGCTTTCAAGCCAATATCTCAGAAAAGATACTGTTTACTCCTTACTGTGAGAGAACTTACCATTGTCATTAAAAAGACAATGATAAATTAGATCTCTGGCAAATTGTGTATATGAATATACTCAATAGCCTCTTACAAATACAGATGCAAGCTATATTGAAAGCATTTTAATATAGCTTAATTGATAGTAATTTAATTTAATTTTACAAAGGGCTTTATTTCATAATTTCTATAAGTAAAAGCTGTTCAGGTTTTAATAAAAGTAAATCAATTTTCTTAATCTCTGTGCAATACAATCTGTACTAAGATAATAGGTGTATGTTATTGGCTGCTTATGTTCTTGGTGCTGTATGTGTATTAAATACTGACAAATACCTTATACCATTTGATACTATTAATTCCATTGTACGATTGAGGAGGAAGGGACACAGTAGTTAGACGATTTACCCAAAGTCACAGAGCTGCTGTTCTGAGGCACACATTGTTGAAACTGGTAATCTAAAGTATACTTGCAAAAATAGGCCTGATTTTCAGTAACATTCAGCTTAGTTGCCACTGAGTAAAACAACTTTCTCTGTTATTTGGAAGACCTGCTGAAATCAGTTGCATGCCTCCTGACGAATCACGTTTCCCATGGGAATACTCACTACAGAAGGGTAGGACAGGGCAGAAAAGGACAGGCAGGAAAGATGCTTAATACCTTCAGAAACTTTCCATACACCAGAAGTGAGGCCTCCCCTGGGAGCTTTAGAGACATCGCATCTCAGTCGTTTCCGAAAACAGTTGACTGTTTAGACCTATTAGAATTCAAACATTCCATTGACAGATTGAGGGTTAGGAATGCCTTTCCTTTCAAGAAATCTATTTCCTTAAAGCGCTTTATTCCAATCTGTATTATTGAAATTGTCATTCAGTTGAAGTTGGAAATAATGGACTAATTTAGGAAAAGTGTGGAATTTTGCTGACATCATTCAAAAATATTGTGTACAAGGCAAGCTTTCATCCCCAAAGTGAGAATACAATATTGTTCTTTAACCATAAGTCCAACCTGAGTTAGTTCTACAGATTATTCAGGTCCAGTTTCACGATTTCAGAAGGAGTCCCATCTTCCTGCCCTAGCATGACACAGGATCCAGACCCTGATGACCACTCCTGCCCAGTGAGAGACCGAATATACAAATGGACAATGACCATACTATGTACAAAAATAGAACCTCATAATGTGTAGCAACCAGCCCAGGAGCCAACCTACTATCCTCAGTAGCCTGTTCAGGAAACCAAACAATAACTGCTGTAGCAACTGGCTCCAAATAGCCAACACTTGGTAAATACCTTACAGCTTCCCAACTTGTGTGCCTGCTTCCAACTTGTGTGAGTGTGTGCTCAATTGCTCAGTTGTGTCTGACTCTTTGCGACCCCATGGACTGTAGCTTGTCAGGCTCCTCTGTCCAGGGGATTAACCAGACAAGAATACTGGCTCAGGTTGCCATTTCCTCCTCCAGGGGATCTTCCCAACCCAGGGATGAAACTTGCATCTCTTGTGTTTCCTGCATTGGTAAGCAGATTCTTTACCACTGAGATACCTGGACTGGATAAATCTCTGCCAAATACAGAGGAACCGAAATATGTACACCTAATCAATCACATAGGATGGCTCACTCCTGATTACCATGTCTACAGTGTCCCCCTGCAAACAGCTTGCAATCAAAGCATACCTGATGCCTTCTTTTGTGTTTTTTTTTTTTCCCACAATAAAGCTTTCCCTCACCCCCTGCCAGCATTTGAGTCTCTGCAGAACACAGCTGATGGTAGCTGACTCCCTTGCTACAGCAAGCTCTGAATGAAGAGTCTGTGCTCTCAACGAAGGGAACTATAAACAAGGTGAAAAGCCCTCAGAATGGGAGAAAATAATAGCAAACAAAACAACTGACAAAGAATTAATCTCCAAAATATATAAGCAGCTCCTGCAGCTCAATACCAGAAAAACGAACAATCCAATCAAAATGTGGGCAAAAAACCTAAACAGACATCTCTTCAAAGAAGACATGCAGATGGCTAACAAACTAATGAAAAGACGCTCAACATTACTCATTATTAGAAAAATGAAAATCACACCCACAATGAGTTATCATCTCACCCTGGTCAGAATGGCCATCGTCAAACAGTCTACAAACAATAAATGCTGGAGAGGGTATAGAGAAAAGGGAACCCTCTTACACTGTTGGTGGGAATGCAAACTCATACAGCCACTATGGAGGACAGTGTGGAGATTCCTTAAAAAACTGGAAATAGAACTGCCATACGACCCAGCAATCCCACTGCTGGGCATACACACCGAGGAAACCAGAATTGAAAGAGACACGTGTACCCCAATGTTCACTGCAGCACTGTTTACAATAGCTAGAACATGGAAACAACCTAGATGTCCATTGGCGGATGAATGGACAAGGAAGTTGTGGTACATATTACTCAGCTATAAAACGGAATGCATTTGAGTCAGTTCTAATGAGGTGGATGAACTTAGAGCCTATTATACAGAGTGAAGTAAATCAGAAAAAGAAAGACAGGTACAGTATATTAACGCATATATATGGAATTTAGAAAGACAGTTCTGATGATCCTACATGCAGGGTGGCAAAGGAAACACAGATGTAAAGAACAGACTCTTGGACTCAAGAGGAAGAAGGTGAGGGTGGGATGATTTGAGAGTATAGCATTGAAACATGTATATCACCATATGTAATGATGGTAATGATGACCAGTGCAAGTTTGATGCATGAAGCAGGGCACCCAAGGACGGTGCATGGGGACAACCCAGAGGGATAAGACGGGGAAGGAAGGAGGGGGTTTCAGGATAGGGGGGACACATATATACCTGTGACTGATTCATGTTGATGTATGGCAAAAGCCATCATAATTTTGTAATTATCCTCCAATTAAAATTAATTAATTGGAAAAAAAGTCTGTGCTTTTTCTCATTTCGGTGGCCTTCATTGATTTCCATGTCAATGAGGTCCTCCCAGCTATGCAGGTTCATCCTCACAGTTGTAACCACCCTAAGCATTCACTCAGCACATCAAAGAAAAGCCACAGAAGCCCATCCTAAGAATTTACAGAAGTCCCAGTTTATGTTTGAAAAGTAGCATCAATCTCTTGATTTTATATATATATATATATATATCACTTTTATGGAACATGCACCTATAGTAATCCATCCTAGCTACAGAGTATTGTGTTGACCAAAAACCGTTTTCTGGAACAATCTGAACAACCTTTTTGGCCAATCCAGTACAATCATGGAGGGAGGTTTATAACTTGCCCATGACTTGCCCTATTCCAGGTCGCTATGACTTGCTTTGTCTGGGGTGTAGTTTAGCCAGGACCATGCTAATTTGGAAACCACTAAAATAGACTTGCAAATTAATTTCTAACCAATGGAGAGCTTTGTTCCTTTTGCAAACCTCTTTATGCTTTTTGTACTGTTTCATGAAGCTATTTAAAGATTGAAGAAATGGCTGTGGTATCACACCCCGTCCCTTTCTCCCTGTGTAAGTATGTCAACTGACAGTGTGTGGAGGCAGCTACCACATAGTGACATTCTGGTGAGAAAAAAGAAAGTTTAAGGAGTGGTGATGATACAACTGGGCATGAATAAAATATAAGTTTTCATAAGAGTAGGTGACAAAATATGGGCCTATCCTGATTTTTCTCTCTCATCGTTACCTAAAATAACATTTCAACTCAATTAGCTACCACTGAGTATAGATCACTGCTAAATTCTTTAGCTTGTATAGTGATCTGTCTTTGACATGAAGATTAACATTCACTGAGGATACCACTGTTAGATATAAGACAAGCATGAGCTTCTAACCTTGTCAATCAGTGGCTTAAATCTAAAAAATAACATACTGCTGCAACTCAAAACAAGTAAATATTTATCAGTATGTTTTCTAGAGCTGAGTCAAAGACAAAAATGATTTTCTAGTTTTCAAGAATTCATTTCTGGTAGCAGCCTATAAGTTTCTATGCATTTTCTTCTACATAAGCCATGGGTGATTTATATATACATACTCATATATATACACATACGTATACATATGTATATATGCACATATATGTCTAGGCATATATATATAATATATATATAAATACTCTTTGATGTTAATAGGATAAACTTTCACTTGGAGGCAAACATTGGCTTACATACCCCAAGTTACAGCCTTGAATACCTTTCCCAGTTAATGGATTAATGGGAAGGCAGTTAACTTTTAATGACAGCACAGCCAGAGGCTGATTGATTTTAGAGGTTTAATAGCAACTATGAAGTCCAGATACTAGGACAAGGAGACCTACAAATTCACCAAACAAAACCATCCAAAGGTGAAAGGGTGGAAGAAATAATTAAAAAGTAGAGACAGTATCAGAGTTCTAGGAATCTGTATACAACACAAGCCTTTACTGACAGATAAATGACCACACGTGACACCATGATGATGTTCCTGAATCTAAGCGCCTCCTGCACAACAGGCCAGTATATAAAGAGACAAGTTGTTGGGGCGGGGAATAGCAACTTTATTTGAAAAGCTGGCAGACCAAAAAGATGGTGGACTCATGCCCCAGAGAACCACCTTGCCTGATGGAATTCAGGCTTCTTCCAAGAAGGGCACAAGTAGAATCAAACTTTTTCTGGTTCTGGCCAGCCTCCAAGGGGATGTGTTAATTTCTTCCTCCCTGCTGTCATTCACTGGTGGGCCTGGTCAAGATGTTTCCTGTGAGCTAGACAAGGATATTTTAGCTTAATGCACATTACCTAGGGGGCAGGGGAACCAGAGAAGGGCCCTTATATATAATTTAAGTTTATAGGCAACATCCCTTTAGTGATTAACTTGCATTAGAATGTAAAAGTTTCTTCTCTATTACAATAAATAGATTTAAGATTTGTAACCTTATCTCAAATTCATTCCTTTTATGACCAAGTCTAAATTTCAGAACTGACTTTTGACTAAAAAAGGACTTAAAGAGAAAAGTTTTAAGCAGGTATAAAATTCAAAATCATTCAAATAATAGATTGCAGAATACACTAGGATTAAAACAGAGCTATAAAGGGTTCTCTCATAAATTTTGGATTTTTTTGGAGTGGAGGTGGGGAGAGTTTTAGAACATTAATAGGTGTGTAACATGGATATGATAAAGTATGCTTTGAATTAATGAAGAGGAAGCCCAGTCAAAAGAAAATGCTCATGTAAGATTAAAAATTCAGTTGGAAAAAATGACAACAAAGTAAAAATGATGTTCACTAACATGAGGTTTATGCTGTTGACAATCTCAACATACAACATACAGTCAAGCAAGAAAAGTGATGAGAGGCCTAGAAAGTATCACATATAAATAAATCCAAGGAAGTTTTACATACATTTGCTCATACACAGATTCTGCAGTGTACACAAAGTGAACTCATACATACGAGTTTATGTGAATCCTCATCCATTTATTGCAAACAATATAGATTAACTTGCCTTTAAACCTATGATAGAACAACTAAAGTCAAATGGCAATGAAGGTGAGTCTTTAAAAGAAAATAGGTTTAGATGTTTAGTGTAAAGAACTTTTCTTCCATCTTTTTCTTTCTTTCTAATAGGTTCATACAAAGACTCTGGAGTGATACTCATATTAATACAAACAACTTGTTTTTCACAGCCCAGGAATAGAGGCAGAGGAATGGCCACTGTATTAGATTCCTGTTGCTGCTGTAACAAATTACCACAAACTTAGTGTCTTAAAGCAACACAAATGTATTAGCTTACAGTTCAGGAGGTCAGAAGGCCAAAATTAGTTTCACTGAGCTGAAGTCAAGCTGTCAGCAGGGTGATATTCCTTCTCAAGCTCTAGAGGAGAATGTTTCCTTCCCCTTTCCAGCTTGCAGAGGCCGACTGCACTGTGCACAGCCTTCTGATTGCTGCTTGCATCATCATATCTTCTTCCTGACTGCCCTGCCTCCTTCTTACACTTATTCTTGTGATTATACTGGACCCAACTGGATAATCCAAGATAATATCACCATCTCAAGAGCCTTAATCTAGTCACATCTATGAAGTCCCTTTGCCAGTCACTTTGTAAGGTAACAAATTCAAAGACTCCAGGGATTAGGAGGTGGACATCCCTTAGAGGCCACAGTCCTATAGCTACCACAATTGCCAAACTGTAGGTGTAGAATCAAAAATGTGATTTTTTTTTTTCAGATTCAAAACATTGCCCAGAGATTGTTAAAAGGTAGTTTTGAGTCTGGTGTAGTGACACACATATACTGCTTTGATGATGAGACTTTCTATTTTGAGTAAGCCATTGGAGTTAACAATAATGGAATCCCCATGTGTGATTATAATTTGAGAGTGATAAGACTGGACCTTTGCCTACAAAGGTCTGTATAGTCAAAGCTATGCTTTTTTCCAATAGCCACGTATGGATGTAGGAGTTGGACTATAAATAAGGCTGAGTGCTGAAGAATTGATGCTTTCAAACTGTGGTGTTGGAGAAGACTCTTGAGAGTCCCTTGGACTGCAAGGAGATCCAACCAGTCAATCCTAAAGGAGATCAGTCCTGACTATTCATTGGAAGGACCGATGCTGAAGCTGAAGCTCCAATACTTTGGCCACTGGATGTGAAAACCCAACTCACTGGAAAAGATCCTGATGCTGGGAAAGACTGAAGGCAGGAGGAGAAGGGGACGACAGAGGATGAGATGGTTGGATGGCATCGCCGACTTGATGGACATGAGTTTGAGCAAGCTCCAGGAGATTGTGAAGGACAGGGAATCCTGGCTTGCTGTAGTTCATAGGGTTGCAAAAGAGTCAGACATGACTGAGCGACTGAACAACAATAACAGGACTGTGTCGTTCCCAAAGTCACTTGGAATATTATCGTAACCATCTCCTCGATACACAAAGCTTAAAGAGCTTCTTTTCCTTGTGAGCGCCTGCTTCTTCTCCAGGTTTCAGCCATAGTTCCCCATTCTTCGTGAAACCCACCCCTCAACCACCGTTCCTCCCATCCCACCGGAGGGCCCCTCCTTAACCTGACTGGGCTTCTACTAGGACACCTTTCAGGTGATCTAGGTCTCCACTTGTTGGGACGAAAGCAGATGGTCAGTGCCGCGAGTTACCTGTCACCTCTTTCAGAACCCAGAACATAGCACAAGTGACGACAAGGCTAACCGCACAGCCATCCTCCAGGGGCTCAAGTCCTGCCTCTGCCAGTTACTGAAGGATCTTAGGCACTTTATTTAAACTGCCTCTTTCCACCTTTAAATGGAAAGTACTTACCTTAGTACTTTAAATAGTACTAAGGTAAGCTTTCTGAGAATTAAAAGTCAGCATATACCAGTCCATTCTGAAGGAGATCAGCCCTGGGTGTTCTTTGGAAGGAATGATGCTAAAGCTGAAACTCCAGTACTTTGGCCACCTCATGCGAAGAGTTGACTCACTGGAAAAGACTCTGATGCTGGGAGGGATTGGGGGCAGGAGGAGAAGGGGACGACAGAGGATGAGATGGCTGGATGGCATCACCAACTCGATGGACGTGAATCTGAGTGAACTCTGGGAGTTGGTGATGGACAGGGAGGCCTGGCGTGCTGTGATTCATGGGGTCGCAAAGAGTCAGACACGACTGAGCGACTGATCTGATCTGATCTGATATCAGGAATATTGGTAGCTGGTATATAGTAAGTATTGTGTAACTGTGATCACTACCTTAAATAATTACTAGTATAAATTCAAAACTTTTGGACTTCCCTGGTAGTCCAGTGATGAAGAATCTGCCAGTGCAGGAGGGGTTTGATCACCAGTCCAGAAAGATTTTACATGCCATGGGGCAGCTAAGCCTGTGCACCACAACCACTGAGCCTGTGCTCTTGAGCCCAAGAACTGCAGCTATGGAGCCCGCACGGCCCAGCTCCTGAGCCTGCGTGCCTAGAGCCCGTGCTTGGCAACGGGAGGCCACCACAATGGGAGGCCCGCACGCCGCAACTAGAGTGGCCCGGCTCGACGCAACTAGAGAAAGCCCACGTGCAGCAAAGGCTCAGCAGAGCCAAAAGTAAGTAAATAGATAAAATTATAAATTCAAACATTTCAAGAGTTGGAACTGAATTAAAAAAAAAAAAAAAAAGAATTAACCAAAAGAAAGAGAAAGAGAGGGCAGCCTTTTACATGTCCAATCACATTGTTAGTGTCCCTCTAAAAAAACTGGCACAGAATTATTAACCTAAAAAGGAAGTTAAGTGTCCTTGGGATGCACTGTTTTTCTATTAAGGGATAATTTTTAAAGTTCCAAAAGGCCCTATTTTTCTTTATATCTCTTGAATTTTAGAGTCCTTTGCTTCATTTAATCCAGAAAAATAGAATTTAAGACCAAATGATGCATAAATTTAGCGGCCGTGATTCATAAGAAAAGTGGAAAGGATTCAGAGGACACAGGCATCTCTTCATTTAGACATCTTTGATGATGTAGTTAGAATGTTCGGAGCATTCACGCTGTGCCCGGCTACCTCACACATGCGTGAAGTCAGAGCAATGATGACCTCCTGAGTATGTGCTATTTCCATTAACTGATTATTTTCAACCTGAAATTGCCATGTTTCAGACTTTGATTCCTGGAGGGAAAATTGGGTAAGCCTCATTTCAGTTCCTGTTCTAGTCATGTTAGATGATACTCTGACATTTCAGAACAAATACTCCATTTTATTACCAAATTATTTTGAGAGTTGTTATTTGTATCTCAAAATATCACACTTAAAGATGAAGGCTCAAGTCCTTCACAGTGATAAATTTTTTGGCAGATAAATACATTTTAATAGGTGAGTCCACAAAGGTATTTTAATAAACCACTATGTCTAACTAAGGGGTAGGCCAGTAGGGGCGGAGGACAGACGAAGATGACTAGAAACAATAAGCTTCTCTGAATGCCAACATAAAGTTAGATGGAGGATATTTCCAGTTCATTGGCTGAGATTATTGTGTTTTATCTCATAATTGAACAAGGGATGAGCTTGGCTGGCCTCCGGGGTTGATTTCCACTGTTTTTGGCAGCTTCCTTAAAAACTGGCTGAGCAGGTGTTAAGTCAGCTCAATGGGACAACAGGCCAATTCCAGTTCTAAGTTCTGGAACATTCCAACAAGACTACACTCCCACCAGAGAACCATCACTGTTTCAAGGACACTTGGACCTTCCCCACCCCTGATCTCCTACAGGTAGCATCTTAGCATGGCCACCAGAGCCAGATGTGTGAGCCACTCTGTAGACAGAGTTTAAGATGGCCCCAGAATTCTAGCCTGGTGAAGAACCTTGTATAATCCTCACACCCCCCCCTCCCTCCTTGATTGAAGGCAAAACCTGTGAAAACCTAGTGATATGGGATATCACTCCTGTGATTAGGTTACATTATACAGCAGAAGAGATCATGCAGGTGTAATGAATTAAAATCCTTAATTTATTTAACTTGAAGCCTTTAAGCCTAAAAGTCTTAAAGGCCAAAGATACAAAGAAGTCATAGAGGACCTGAAATAAGTAAAACTGTTTCCACTGTCCTCATAGAACTCTGTCACATGTTTCTTATAGAGGTCTCTAGGAGTTTAGAACATCCCCAAACTGACAGCAAGCATGAAACTGAGGGCCTCAGCTGCAAGGTAATTCTGCCAGTAAGCATGGGAGTTGGGAGAGGATTCCAAGTCTTAGATGAGACCACAGGATGCATCTTTCATCTCTTTAAAATTACTGTAACCCTGCCAACATCCTGATAACGTTCTTTTGTAACTAAACCAATGCTGTTAACAACTAAATGAGTTTTACTGGCAACTCATTTACTTCTTGGTCTTTAAATGTTTACAAAAACATATTATTTGCAAATAACACTTTTAAATTGCTAATTTCATCTTAGATATATGTACTACATCTTGAATTAGAAATCCTACCATGATTTACTTTTGGCCTCAAAATACAAATTCTTATGGCAGAAAGTGAAGAAGAACTAAAGAGCCTCTTGATGAAAGTGAAAGAGGAGAGTGAAAAAGTTGGCTTAAAGCTCAACATTCAGAAAACGAAGATCCTGGCATCTGGTCCCATCATTTCATGGCAAATAGATGGGGAAACAGGGGAAACAGTGGAAACAGTGGCTGACTTTATTTTTCTGGGCTCCAAAATCACTGCAGATGGTGACTGCAGCCATAAAATTAAAAGACACTTACTCCTTGGAAGGAAAGTTATGACCAACCTAGATAGCATAATCAAAAGCAGAGACATTATTTTGCCAACAAACATCCGTCTAGTCAAGGCCATGGTTTTTCCAGTGGTCATGTATGGATGTGAGAGTCGGACTGTGAAGAAAGCTGAGCGCCAAAGAATTAATGCTTTTGAACTGTGGTGTTGGAGAAGACTCTTGAGAGTCGCATGGACTGCAAGGAGATCCAACCAGTCCATCCTAAAGGAGATCAGTCCTGGGTGTTCATTAGAAGGACTGATGATGAAGCTGAAACTCCAATACTTTGGCCACCTCATGTGAAGAGCTGACTCATTGGAAAAGACCCTGATACTGGGAGGGATTGGGGGCAGGAGGAGAAGGGGACAACAGAGGATGAGATGGTTGGATGGCATCACCGACTTGATGGACATGAGTTTGGGTGGACTCGGGGAGTTGGTGATGGACAGGGAGGCCTGGTGTGCTGCAGTTCATGGGGTTGCAAAGAGTCGGACACGACTGAGTGACTGAACTGAACTGAAAAAAATCTTTAAATATTTGTCATTTGACTATAGTACTTAATTAGCTTAAACATGAGCCAATTCCTTAGAATAAATTTCTCTATATGCACACAGCTTACTGGTTCTGTTTCTCTGGAGAAACTTGAAAATGGAGGAAAAAATTAGCTTAAAATAATCCTTGCAACTTAA
This sequence comes from Bos indicus x Bos taurus, assembly GCF_003369695.1. Classification (NCBI taxonomy): domain Eukaryota; kingdom Metazoa; phylum Chordata; class Mammalia; order Artiodactyla; family Bovidae; genus Bos; species Bos indicus x Bos taurus. The sequence goes on from NC_040093.1 coordinate 62,311,667, forward strand.
AAGGGTGATGATAGTATTACAAGTGGTCATGATGTGTCATGTTGCTTTTCCAGACTACCATGCTTAAAAACTGGTGATTCCCATTATAAAAGACAAAACTCAAGAGTCTCATTCAAAATATTTCTCTTTTCAATGCTAATTTATTTTTCTACTCCCCTTTTTCTGGAATTGGAAAGAATGGTGTATAGTTTTTACTTTGTTTTGATGTGAATAAGTTATCATTTTCATATTAATTCCTACAAAATGCTGTTGAGTTGACCAAGTATTTGTTACCTGTTCCCGCCATCATCACGCCAATGTAAAAGACATCCTCTCCTTGACCCATCGTTCAGATAGATACTTCCCTAACATGTCATTGCATCTAATCTACCAGAAAGTGACCTTGCAAGCAGCAGCTAAGGCATTAATAGGATGAACTGATCCATGCTGTTGTACCAAGGATATCTTAACTGGAGCCCTCTAGAGAAAAAGGCTAATAATAATAATAGTTACCTATATTGCATACAATGTCTTAGCCTTGTTAAATCCTTACAACAACCTTGTAAGGAAGATATTATCTCCATTTTCTAGATTGGGAATTGAAGGTCAGAGAATGTAAATTTCTTGCTGAAGACTTTAGACTTTTTTTTTTCTCCTATTCAACATCTTTACTTTAATGACTTCATTATGCTACAAGCAGTTTGGCCTTGGAGTACAAAATGAAGCAGGTCAAAGGCTAACAGAGTTTTGCCAAGACAACGCACTGGTTATACCAAACACCCTCTTCAAAAACACAAGACTCTACACATGGACATCATCAGATGGTCAGTACAGAAATCAGATTGATTACATTCTTTGCAATCAAAGATGGAGCTCCAAATAGTCAGCAGAAACAAGACCGGAGCTGACTGTGGCTCAGATCATGAATTCCTTACTGCCAAATTCAGACTTAAATTGAACACAGTAGGGAAAACCATTAGACCATTCAGGTATGACCTAAATCAAGTCCCATACAATTATACAGTGGAAGTGACAACTAGATTCAAGGGATTAGATTTTATAGAGTGCCTGAAGAACTATGGATGGAGGTTCGTGACATTGTACAGGAGTCAGGGATCAAGACCATCCCCAAGAAAAAGAAATGAAAAAGGAAAAATGGTTGTCCAAGGAGGCCTTACAAATAGCTGAGAAAAGAAAAGACACAAAAGGCAAAGGAGAAAAGGAAAGATGTACCCATTACAAATGCAGAATTCCAAAGAATAGCAAGGAGAGATAAGAAAGCCTTCCTCAGTGGTCAGTGCAAAGAAACAGAGGAAAACAATAGAATGGGAAAGATAGAGATCTCTTCAAGAAAATTAGAGATACCAAAGAAACATTTCATGTGAAGATGTGCACAATAAAGAACAGAAATGGTATGGACCTAACGAAAGCAGAAGATATTAAGAAAAGTTGGCAAGAATACACAGAAGAACTATACAAAAAAGATCTTCATGACCCAGATAACCATGATGGTGTGATCACTCAACTAGAGCCAGACATCCTGGAGTGTGAAGTCAAGTGGGCCTTAGGAAGCTAGGAACAAAGCTAGTGGAGGTGATGAAATTATTCCAAATCCTGAAAGATGATGCTGTGAAAGTGCTGCACTCAATATGCCAGCAAATTTGGAAAACTCAGCAGTGGCCACAGGACTCAAAAAGGTCAGTTTTCATTCCAATCCCAAAGAAAGGCAATGACAAAGAATGCTCAAACTACCGCACAATTGCACTCATCTCACACACTAGTGAAGTAATGCTCAAAATTCTCCAAGCCAGACTTCAATAGTACGTAAACAGTGAACTTCCAAATATTCAAGCTGGATTTAGAAAAAGCAGAGGAACCAGAGATCAAATTGCCAACATCCATTGGATCATAGAAAAAGCAAGTTCAGTTCATTTCAGTCGCTCAGTAGTGTCCAACTCTTTGTGACCCCATGAACCACAGCACGCCAGGCCTCCCTGTCCATCACCAACTCCCGGAGTCCACCCAAACCCCTGCCCATCAAGTCGGTGCTGCCATTCAACCATCTCATCCTCTGTTGTCCCCTTCTCCTCCCACCCTCAATCTTCCCAAGCATCAGGGTCTCTTCAAATGAATCAGCTCTTCGCATCAGGTGGCCAAAGTGTAGGAGTTTCAGCTTCAACATCACTCCTTCCAATGAATATTTAGGACTAGTTTCCTTTAGGATTGACGACTTTGATCTCCTTGCAGTCCAAAAGACTCTTAAGCGTCTTCTCCAACACCATAATTCAAAAGCATCAATTATTCAGTACTCAGCTTTCTTTATAGTCCAACTCTCACATCCATACAAGACTACTGAAAAAATCATAGCTTTGACTAGACAGACCTTTGTCAGCAAAGTAATGTCTCTGGTTTTTAATATGCTGTCTAGGTTGGTCATAGCTTTCCTTCCAAGGAGCAACCGTCTTTTAATTTCATGGCCACAGTCACATCTGCAGTGATTTTAGAGCCCAAGAAAATAGTCTGTCACTGTTTTCATTGTTTCTCCATCTATTTGCCATGAAGTGATGGGACCAAATGCCATGATTTTCGTGTTTTGAATGTTGAGCTTAAAGCCAGCTTTTTCACTCTGCTCTTTCACTTTCATCAAGAGGCTCTTTAGTTCCTCTTCACTTTCTGCCATAAGGGTGGTGTCATCTGCATATCTGAGGTTATTGATATTTCTCTCAGCAATCTTGCTTCCAACTTGTGCTTCATCCAGCCTGGCATTTCACATGATATACTCTGCATCTAAGTTAAATAAGCAGGATGACAATATATAGCCTTGACGTACCTCTTCCCCTATTTGGAAGCAGTCTGTTGTACCATCCTGGTTCTAACTGTTGCTTCTTGACCTGCATTCAGGTTTCTTAGGAGGCAGGTAAGGTGGTCTGGTATTCCCATCTCTTTAAGAATTTTCCACAGTTTGTTGTGATTCACACAATCAAAGGCTTTGGCGTAGTTAATAAAGCAGAAGTAGATAATTTTCTGGAACTCTTTTGCTACTATGAACAAAGCTAGTGGAGGTGATGGAATTTGAGTTGAGCTATTTCAAATCCTGAAAGATGATGCTGTGCAAGTGCTGCACTCACTACGTCAGCAAATTTGGAAGACTCAGCTGTAGCCACAGGACTGGAAAAGATCAGTTTACATTCCAATCCCAAAGAAAGGCAATGCCAAAGAATGCTCAAACTACCACACAGTTGCACTCATCTCACACGCTAGTAAAGTGATGCTTAAAATTCTCCAAGCCAGGCTTCAGCAATATGTGAACCATGAACTTCCAGATGTTCAAGCTGGTTTTAGAAAAGACAGAGGAACCAGAGATCAAATTGCCAACATTCGCCGGATCATCGAAAAAGCAAAAGAGTTCCAGAAAAACATCTATTTCTGCTTTATTGACTATGCCAAAGCCTTTGACTGCATGGATCACCACAAACTGTGGAAAATTCTGAAAGAGATGGGAATACCAGACCACCTGACCTGCCTCTTGAGAAACCTGTATGCAGGTCAGGAAGCAACAGTTAGAACTGGACATGGAACAACAGGCTGGTTCCAGATAGGAAAAGGAGTACATCAAGGCTGTATATTGTCACCCTCCTTATTTAACTTATATGCAGAGTACATATTGAGAAATGCTGAGCTGGAAGAAGCACAAGGTGGAATCAAGATTGCCAGGAGAAATATCAATTACCTCAGATATGCAGATGACACCACTCTTATGGCAGAAAGTGAAGAAGAACTAAAGAGCCTCTTGATTAAAGTGAAAGAGGAGAGTGAAAAAGTTGGCTTAAAGCTCAACATTCAGAAAACGAAGATCATGGCATCCAGTCCCACCACTTCATGGCAAATAGATGGGGAAACAATGGAAACAGTGGCTGACTTTATTTTTCTGGGCTCCAAAATCACTGCAGATGGTGACTGCAGCCATGAAATTAAAAGATGCATACTCCTTGGAAGGAACGCTGTGACCAACCTAGACAGCATAATCAAAAGCAGAGACGTTACTTTGTCAACAAAGGTCCGTCTAGTCAAGGCTATGGTTTTTCCAGTGGTCATGTATGGATGTGAGAGTTGGACTATAAAGAAAGCTGAGCACTGAAGAATTGATGCTTTTGAAGTGTGGTGTTGGAGAAGATGCTTGACAGTCCCTTGGACTGCAAGGAGATCCAACCAGTCCATCCTAAAGGAGATCAGTCCTGGGTGTTCATTGGACGATGGGGTGGCAAAGAGTGGGACACAACTGAGTGACTGGACTGAACTGAACCAGGGGAATCCCCAGCGATCCAGTGGTTAGGACTCTCCACTCTCACTGACAGAGGCCTGGGTTCTATCCCCTGTCAGGGAATCCTGCAAGTCACGCAGAGTGGCCAAAAAGAAAACAAAATAAACTCTCTACCAGGCTCTAGAGAACACTGAGTCACAATCAGGAAAGAGGAATCAGTGTAGCACAAAGTTCACTGGGATATCATTTCAGCTCTACTTATTCCTCCCCAGTCTATAACCAGTATTTAAATGCTCACCAGGCACACTTCCTTTGCTGAAAAGACCTAAGGGTCTGCATATCAGAAAATGACCCCACTGATGGGACTGTGATCCTGCAGATGGTTTACAAGCCAGCTATCCAATATCCTTGCAGACAACAGGGCCCTTGGAGAGCAAATGGCTACAACCACCTCATTACCTCCAGGATGTGGTCGCGGATCCTGATGGATTTCACCACTTGGTTGGATGCTATAACAGGAGGCTCTGGCTGCCTCCCAGCACTGCCTCCCAGCCTACCCCCTCCTCCAAACACACACACACACACACACACATTTGAATGGGGTATTCTAAACCATCTGATCACCATGCAGGATACCAGGAGTGTTCATTCCAAATTCATTTCAACTTTACTTGTCCCCATCCCATCAACCCTTCTTCATATGAAATCTCCAGGACTATTACATTTTAATGATTACATCTTGGTTAAACTAGACTATTACATTTTGATTAAACTAGCAGTTCTATTCAGGTTCATCGCTCTGTGCCACTGGCTGAGACGGTCAGCTAGGAATGGCCTCTATACAAAGAGCCATTAGCTGACCTCCTTGGGCTTGAGTGTCTTCCTTGTCCTCCTGGCGCTCTGTATAAGACTCTTGCACAGTAATTAACACATTGAAATTCTGTGTTCACACATCTATTGTCCCCATCTAAATGCTCAGCCCCACAGTGTCATGGAAAGGGCTCCACCTTTCTGGCTGTGACAGGAAAACAAAAGGAAAGGTGTGAGTGCAGAGATGCTGACGAAGGAAGAACTAGCAATTTGTGACCACTCCAACAGATCGGTGAAGGCAGCAGAGAATCAGAGTGTCTTGAAGGGTTTCTGACTACAGGTTATCAGAAAAGGTAACGAATCTCATCTAAAGAGGAGGGGACAGAAGATCAGACATGATCTCTGGCTTTTAGGTTAGAATCTGATGTATCAGGTCTTGTGTAGTGTGAGTAATATTTTAAAAGAAATATTTAAAGCAGAAAATTTTATATGTTGCAAATGCCAAACAAAACAAGAAATGGCAAGTTATTTGGAGTCTTTGGGTAAAGTGATCTGAAAACAGCATGCTGGAAGATTACATATAACCATTAGCAGAGTGAAGAATTATGTATCATCTGCCTATCTATCTACCTATTTCTCATAAATTTCTTGGCTTCTTTTTGTTTAGTAAATGTTGAAAATTTTAAGGGATAAAGACCGGTTATTTCATAGCCTGACAATGTGGATTTCAATTAACATGGAGGAGGCTGAAGTGATAAACTGAAACCAAGAATTCCCTGTTTCCAGTGTACAATAACTCATAATACGCACATCTGAAGGAACAGGTCCTGTTTTATTTTTTTAAGTGCAGCATAATAAATAAAATATATTACTGTGCTTGAGTAAAAATAAATATAAATAATCATTTTTTATTATAATTCATTCAATACCTGAAGTTCTTTGCATTAATAAGGGCAGGGCACATTCTTATCTAATAGAATTTTGACTATATGTTTGCTGGTTTTAAGCAAAGTTTAAATTAAATAACAGTGTATTACAAATGCTAAAATGTAAATCATTAATTTAAATAGCTGTTAAATACCAGTTGTTGATTCTATTGTACTTGAAATTCTAATGATCAAACACTAGAATTAAAAAAAAAAAAAAGTTTTTCTTCTATCTTTCATAAATCCTCTGAGTTCACTTATAAATTAGAAAAGGTTATTTCTTTACAACTTTGTTGAGTAAAAGCCTTCTGGGTTTTTTTCATAGCTGGATATGTCCAGAGGCATATTTTAAAAATGTACCAGTTGCCACTGGAGAACAACTATAAGCCTCCAATGTTTCCTACCACAGATTTTTAAATCTCACAAGACTGTGTGGCCCTGCAAAACACACTGGAGAATTAAAACTCTCTAGAGGGATAATTACCTCGGTTCTTCTCACTGCGTGTAGTATCAAAGATGGTCAATAATTTAATAGTATCCATTTATGGTTTCCAAAGTATAGCAAAGAAGTGCATTTTAAATTATGAGGCATTTTCAAAAATGTTACAGTTAATACCATTTCTCTCTTTTCTCTCTCTTCCATTTTGAGAGCAGAGTCTATACACTGATATATACCTGTTTTCTAGCACATAGTTTGACACCAATGGCACTTGGTAAATGTTTGTTCAATTAAATTAAAGAGCACACTGTAAAATTTTAATCAAGTTTTGCTTTTCTATTTTGCCTAGGCCCTCTTTTTACACATCAAGTGATAGATACTTCAACCCAGACTGTATCTGTCCCGAAATCTTTAAATAACCCAACTACAGGTATTCAACATTTTAGTATTGAATCTCTACTTTCTAAGCCATCTGGGTGGGGTGGGGTTGGATATCTGAGTGGAAGATAGGAAAACATCATATTTAGCAGTGATGGGGAAGAATAGTACAAGAAATCTTTAATTCAGGATATATTTCTGTTACTGCCCAAAATAAGAGATGTCATTAAAATGTAACAACATGCGATGCCAGACAGTACTCTGTATGAGCCTTATTTCAGAAAGGTTTTACTTAATATAGCCCCATGGCACAGACCTTTATGAAATATCACAGTGTACATAACACACACTATCTCAAAAAATTTACATACGATCCTTTGTAAAGAGGGTGCAGAAGAGAATGAAAAAAAAAATATATATATATATATATAAATGAATCAAGATTCCTTATTTGCAAAGAAAGAAGCTACATACCAAAAGTATATTATACTTTTTGGAATATAAACACAGTTATAATAAAGCAAAAACGAAAATCACTAACTGGAATTGACCACTCCTTGCACTCATGTGTTGATATATTACATCCAATCAGTCTCGATGTTCATCATTCTTACATGTTCTCGTGGAACGAGGCCGTCTCCACTGTCACTGGCTCAGATGTTTCACAGTTCTTATTCTTACAGGAACTAATTCACCCGCTAACTATCTGATTCTGTGTTCCCAGGATAGACTCCATTCCCCTTTCCTCATCATTCCTCTCTTCATATTGCCAAGAGTTTAACTTTACAAAAGACAGATCTAATCAACGTCACCCACAAGTGTACATATAACACTTCTAACAATAATGTGATCCCCTGGAGAATACTGAGGTCTCTGCTTTATGTTAAAGACTCGTCCCCTGGGATGCTTCGTGACTATGTATTTCATTAGTTTTACCTGCTGTCGGGCCTCACTTTCAGCCAGTCCTTCTGGACTGCCTGTGGTGTATTCCAGTGCTCCATGCTTTGTGAGGCTCCTTCTAACTGAAATGTGCTTCCCCCACTTCCCCCTCCAGGCTCTTCTATTTGTTCAAGAAATAGCTTTCTCTGATGCTCTGCCTATAAGCAGCCCAAATGCCTTGTATTCCTCTCTCTCATCATGCCTATCACACACTAGTGTGCTTTTCTACAGAACTAGCAAATGGCAGTACTGAGCGTCAGCCCATCGTGGGCTGGTTGAGAGTCAGCCAAAACAGCAACTGAGCACACTGCTTGCCACAGAACCATCCATCCTGTGAGTACCCTGAACCGTATTGTACATTTTCTTGTAAGACAGTCAAAACCTTAGGCATAAAACGTGGTTTCAAAAGCTTCATGAATCCAGGAGTCAAAACTTCCATTCTCAATTGTCAGCAAGAAGTTAGTGATTCTGACCATTATAACATTTCAAAACCACTGATGCTGCAGACATGTGTAATGATAGGCAGCACACTGCAGAGGCACACTAAATATTCACTGAGTAAATATGTGAATGAGGTGAGCAGAAGAAGCCTCAACAATTATAAGAGCAAGGAATACTTTAATAGACTGAATGAACAACCACCCAACCCAGTGAAAAGCAATTGCTTGTATGCAACCAAGCACATCCAGCCAATGTAAATGTTATTTCACTAAGAATTTTTATAATATTCTTAGCTAGTATTTCTTTCTTAGGTATAATTCTCTAAATCATCAGTGCCAACCTAAAAACAGCCAGAGTCCCAAAGAGTACAATTATGGAGTTCACTTAATATGGAACATTTTCACCCAGTGTAATTTACGGAGATAAATTTCCAAACTCACAGTCAGTAAAAAAATATAATAACTCATCTCTTATCAACTCCAGTAATATTACCGGTCATATATTGATTTTTAACGGAAATGAGAGGAAACACACTAAGTTACCAAATAAATCATAATGGCATTACATCAGAAATCTAGATTGAAGTGAAGTATGTATCAGAGCCTGCCTTTCATCTGAATTACTTTCAGGTATGTCTTTCTGTCTTCCACAAACGGTTTTGGGTCCCTGAGTGGCAGGCATTTATGATTTTACCTTCACCTGCCTAACTAGAACAAAAACTCAGATGTAATTTTAGAAGCTGAGGAGATGAATGGATAATTTCTTTGCCTATTCTACTTGCCCTCCAAACTACGGTAACTCCAGGGTAACAGGATATTTCTTTTACTGGGCGTCGCACAGGAAGCTCCCCTGAAATGGCAACTGCTGGGCAGACTGGGACTTGGTCAGTTTACATCTCCTACTTTTAGAAGAATGTAAGACAGAAGAAATTGTCTTATAAAGACATAAAGAATAAAAACTGATCACAACTTTCAGTTCCAACCACTCTGCTAAAAACGCTACTCTCAGTTCCAGGCATCATAAAAGTCGTATCTTTTAATTAAAAAAACAACAACACAGCACTTTCAAGAAGATACAATAGATTTCACTTCTTGGATTAGCCCATTTGCTTGTGGTATTTCACCTGGTATTTGCCTGGCAGATGAAATGGGTGATTGAATACATTTATTTTCAACAGTATCCAAATAGTTCCAAGCATATAGCCATAACACTATGAAGATACATTTTGTGAAAGGTTGCCTTAAGTGCAGGTCACCTAAGTCCACCCAAAAGGTAGATTGTACAAACTAAGAAGAAACTCATTTTAGAACCAATTAATTAATGCCCTAGGAAATCATTTTCCCTTAATATTTTTTACTTGTACAGTTGGGAAGATGAAGAACTGGGAAGCATTCAAGACGGTTGTACCTAGAACTAGAGAGCTCATCAATATTGATATTGTTACATCAAAGATAATATTAAAATGATGATCTCATTGCTTTGTTCAATAGAGTAAAAATTTTAAGGTGTAGTGTATTGCTTGAGCAAAGTAAGATGAACCTTTTAAAGAGAGCTGGGCTGGATAAACAGGGTCAACACTCAAAGAGTGAGACACAAAGTGTCCTCAATGTCTCTGATATTTTTCTTTTTCAGAAAGAGACTGGGATCAATGAACACCATTCAAACACGTATCAGCTTTTTCACAGAATCATATCCACTCTGGGAAACAGAGTTCTCATTCAAAATCGTAAATCTTAAGCTTTTCTTGTTCACTGTGGTCTTCATTTTTAAATATAGGTTGCTTTTGCTGATTAAGGAGAGAACGACAGTATGGAGGAATCCTAATGCTTCTTGAGATGTTAAAATTTTCTCAAAAAGATGGAAAAAGTTACAGATATTTTTAAAAGGAAGACAAAACTCAAAAGATGCCAGAGGAAAATCAAAATCAGTAGCAAGTGAGGCGTGAGACGGCAGTTAAGAGGTTCTTCCCATAAACAGAGACTTGTGCCTTCTGGAGGAGATATCAGGCTCATGGTGATATCTGAAGACCTGCACTCGCAGCAGCCCGTCAGAGGCCAGGGGCACCGAGCTCCCAAGGGGGACACACGGAGGGGTGATTGGTGATGCCGCGGAAGGCTGTAGAGACGACACGGCTGTGTGTGTGACTGACAAGACCAAGTGATGAGCGAGCAGGTTTCCCGGAGGGTGACAGATGAGCTTCTGCGACCTGTCAGTGTGGCATCTCTACCCACCACCTCTGATTCATGTCTGAACAAATGATACTGCTGGAAGAGACACAGAACCGTCTTTAAGTGTTATAAATTCTTGAGCAGGGAAGAGAAGGGTGTAAGACAGCCACTGCTTTAAATTTCGCCTTCCAAAATAAATTTAGAGTTTTGCTAAAGTAGGACAAAGACGTTGAGCACTTCATGACACTGACCTAGGTAAATGGATTAAGATACTTAGAGAACCACAGGCATCTTAAAGATAGCCATATACCACTAGAAGTGGACACTGGCAACCTAAGAAAATTTAAAAATCAATGAACAACCAATTGGTTCTTAATGTTTAAATAACAGCACATCCACCTGATAAGTTATGAAGAACCGTTTAAAAAGACAAAGACTATTTCGCCACAAGAGAAATGCACTGGAGAGGATAGGAAAACACGCAAAGGAGTGAACAGATGCTGCGGTAAGATTGACTGCAACAGTGTATGGCAAACATCTGTCCCAGTTTTCCAAACGAGGAGGCCATCCCACAAACTCTAAATTAGACAAATTTTAAATTGAATTTAAAGAAGTTATTAGGATGATGATTGTTCATTTGTTTTACTTATGTTTTGTTTGTTCTTTGGCTCGACATAGAAGACATGCCAGCGGAAAAAAAAAGAATTCGCGTGCTCTGGGTTTTATGGATTAGAAGCAGAAAAGTGCCTGAGGAAACGCACTGCAAAATCAGCTTTGAGGAAGGGGACATGAGAAACACAGGGAGCAAATCACAACACAACTGGAGCTCAGTAACATAAAGGAGAAAAGAATTTGGAGGGGGATAAAATAATATTTCTGGTAACTGCTGTGTGAGGGTCGGTGATAAATGGAGAGGCGATTTTAATAAAGGGCAGTAAATTACCATCTTATCTATGTCTAAGATCTGCTGGAAGGAGTATTTAGAACAGAATCATACACTCAGGAAGGGAACGACTTGCTTCAAAGATCCAAGACTGTTGTTATATTATGGGAAGGCTTTTTTTGTTTTATCACTATGATGGAATCCTGTACCGGTTATCAGCAAGCCTCAGGTAGAGGCAGTGAGAGAGCAAGGCTCAGATGGAAGGAAGGAGAGAATGGTCGGGGGAGGCAGCTTCTGTGACGGCCAGCCACGTGGTCCCGCAGCACCACTGAGGAGGGCTCAACTGGAAGACAAAAAAAACACTAGAGGATGACCGCACTCACATGATGGGTTTCAACAGGTCAGAGCAATGTATCTCTCGGATACCAAGAGAAGATACACTTTCTGCAGGCAGTTAAAATAAAAGTGAAAGTGAAGTCGCTCAGTCATGTCCTACTCTTTGCCACCCCATGGACTGTAGCCCACCAGGCTCCTCCGTCCACGGGATCTTCCAGGCAAGAGTACTGGAGTGGGTTGCCATTTAAGCACTTATTATGGACTGAATTATGTCCCTCCCCTAAAAATGCATACCCTGAAGCCTGAGTCCCCCATGTGACTATATTTGGAGGCAGGGCCTTTCAGGAGGTACTTCAGGTTAAATGAGATCATAAGGGTGGGATCCCAATGGGATAGGACTGGTGGTCTTATAAGAAGAGGAGATACACACCGGAGCTCGCTTTCTCTCTCTCCGACCAATCACAGAAGGAAGGCTGTGTGAGGACATAGCAAACAGGTGGCCACCAGAAGCCAAGAAATGAGCTGTCACGAGGCATCAACCCAGCTGGCACCTTGATCTTTCATTTCCAGCCACTAGAACTTTGAAAATATAAATTTCTGTTGTTTGAGCCACCTAGTCTGCAGTGTTTTGCTATGACAACTCTAGCAGACTAAGACAGCTCCCTAAGGGAGCACACCGCTGAACATGGGGAAGGAGCCGAGTTTTGCCAGCAGGGTCTGAGGCTGGAAAACATTACTAAACCTGCGGAAAGATCTCTTGGACAAGACACCAAACGATTACAGGACAAAGAACAAGAACTGGAATGGGCGACTGAAGAGCTGCAGCACGTCAGCCTCCAGCAGTTTACCCAGCAGACAGCAGACAGTCACCGTTTTGCTCACGGCACCCACTGAAGCAGAGGCCCCGCGTGCAGACATAGAAACAGAGGCACCGATCCAGTCTGGGTCTCTGAAGTGGCCTGGCTCCTCTCAGCAGCTCCCCAGGAATCTGTGTATATCCTGCAGAATCCTATCTTATCTGGTTTTAACCCTGAAGGCATACACATATATAACATTACCTGTCTTCAGGGGAGAGACCCAGGAAAGGTACCGGGGATGCTGAAAACTCCTTCGTTGATCTTGTGCCAGTGATGAAGAATGAGGATCTAATTCACAGGCCACTGCATCTTTTTTCTGTCCTAGGCTGTATACTACTTGGAGCCTAACCTGTTCACTGATTCTAAAGGACAAAGAAACTGTGCTCACACATCCACGGCGCTGACATTTGTGTCCAGCAGTAGCACTGCAGTATCTTCATTTTTATTTATAGCATTTTGAGAGCATTAGGAAAGTATTATACTGTATGTATATGTAAATAAAACTGTGACTGAAGAGTGAAGAGAAAACAAAATCGCAGATCGCCTCAATCGGGTAGATCTGCCATCCTGCAGAAAGGAGCTGGTTTTCCTTTCTGATTTGCACTGTTCAAGCCTCTTAGAACTTGTTCCTGGAACTACTGACTCAAAGAAAGAATTTAGACAGAATGGATAGGTCCTTGGGTATCAGAGAGCAAAGGTAGGGGGTTGTTGATGTAATTCAGAGGAGAAAATTTACACTGATATTTTCACTGGGTAATGTTTGATACTTTAGCCCAATTAGTAAGGAAGAGCATGCTGATAAAATGCAAGTGACAGAATCCTTGGAAGACACAAGCATATTACCTTATGGTTTATCACACCAGGGGGGGAACCCTGAGAACAGACAAGTGTGAGTTCTAATACTCAGTATAGGTGATTTCACAGGCTCACGGAGAAGATGAGTGTATTCCATTTCAAAGAGCAATGGATCTGGCATCATTAACGTTGGGTTCAAGCCCCAGCTCTATCCTTTCTTACTCAGTGACTTTGGAAATACCTCCTAAATTTCAATTTCTTAGTTTGTCTAATGGTGATAATATTTGCCTCCCAGGCCTGTGAGGTACACTCCACCATCGTGGAGTCCACAGGGTCAACACAAAAAGAACATGTGTCAATATTAATCATGATTTATGTCAACATGTGTGGAAAGCTATGAATTACAAACGAAAGTCCCAAATGTATACCACGAGGAGGAAGGAACATGCGAGCAATCTTTAAAAAGTGACAATGTTTTACAAGAAAATATTTTTTTTAATATATGGAATTAAAAGGAAAACACAAGTTCAGAACCCATTCATGCTTGTCAAAATTACTAAAGGCAATGAAAAACACTTTGTGTATATTTATAGACAAAAGAAAAGCAAAGAAACTACAAGTATGTCTTTATTAATAAAAGTTAATGATGAAAAGAGAAAATTGATTTTATTTTTCTTCTATCTTCCAAAAAGGAGAAAAATCTTCGAATGAGAAAACACAAAATAAAGGAATTGAAGTGCAGGATAAATAAAGGAGTTGAACATTTCTTCCCGAAATGTGGCAAGAATTTTTCAAAATAACTTCTCAAATTGAAGGGGATGACCTGGGAGTTGCTACAGAGATGAAGGGGCAACATGATGGCCTGGAAAGGGGAATATGCTAATACAATTTTATATTTATGATGTATTTTTTGTTCGCCTGTCCACTGAACATTCTCAATCAAAATTGATCTGACAGAGTGGCCTATCAGATGACGTTTGCTATGAATACAAAAGAAAGCAGAGACAGAGATGTGTTTTCTTAAAAAAAAAAATCAGACTTGATGCTCTATGATCAGGAATAGGTGAATGAACACTCAAGGTTCTACTGAATTTCTATGAGGAGGATGGAGAGAGGTGAGGTGATTTGATCATGTAAGAGTCCACAGAGGAAGGAGGTGAGGCTAGGTTTCAGTGTAAGTTTTCCAGGAGGATTTAGAGGAAGTGATTGAAGGCAACCAGGCAAAGGGAACAGCAGCTGGAAAGACCAGGTGACAGAGGCTAGAGCAGTGGTCCCCAGCGTTTTTGGCACCAGGGACCAGTTTCACGGAAGACAATTTTTCCACAGACTGGGGTTGGGGTATATGGTTTCGGGATGACTCAAGCACATTGCCTGTGCGCTTTATTTCGATGACTACATCAACTCCACCTCAGAGCATCAGGCATTAGATCCCAGAGGCTGGATACCTTTAGGCTGGAGGACCCTTGGGCCGGGGTGGGCAGGAATGGGAGGGAGAGAAAGCAGTCAAGACCGACAAAAGGGGAAAGATAAGCAGATTCAGGGCAGGAAGGTATTTGTTTACTACCCTAATAAGCTGGAACTTCAACTGAAAACACCTAACAATGAAATATAGCTATGAGACAAGACTTGGTTTCTTTTTTGATAAAAGCCTTAAAACACTGATTGAAAACATCAATGCATTTTTATGGCAGACATACCTAAAAATAGGATATATGTGTAAGTATTTAAAAATACTGCATGAGTCACAGGAAGTAGTGAGGGAGGAAGAGGACAGCCGCCTTGCCAGTCTTGTCGGCCAGATCAGCCCTGGCAATCGTAACGATGGCAGATGCCACAGCCGGAGCCCCTCACATCCAGCAAAGTGAGCAAGGGAGACTCGATTCTGTTAACTCAGAACAAGCAGGCCCTGCTGGCATCTTCTCTAGAGACAGTCTCAGTGATTAATGATACTGCATACACTCTTTTCATGCTGATCTATTTAATGTTGCAATTTATATACACATACACACACACCATGGGGTCGCTAAGAGTCATACATGACTGAGCGATTTCACTTTCACTTTTCACTTTCATGCATTGGAAAAGGAAATGGCAACCCACTCCAGTGTTCTTGCCTGGAGAATCCCAGGGACGGGGGAGCCTGGTGGGCTGCTGTCTATTGGGTCGCACAGAGTCGGACATGACTGAAGCAACTTAGCAGCAGCAGCAGCACACACACACATATGTATATATAAAGCAAGGGAGAGAGAGACAGAAAGAGAAGGAAAGGTTTCTAAGACATGAACATGATCGTTTACAAGGCCACACCAGCAGATGACTCAGTTTTATGCATCAAGCATAGCAAATTATTGCAATCATAACTTTATTCTTAGTACCCAAAATTCTACATCGTATTTTTGGTAGCTTCCTTTTTCCATTTCTCTAGTGGACATTTGACTATGAACTATTTTATTTTATCATATTCCACTTTGTGATTTGATCCTGTAGGTTGCTATGAAGTTAAGAAAAAGAAGGTATCTACAGTGTTTGCTCTTTGCTTTCTGAATCTATCTTAGGGCTTTCTCCACACGTTCTCTCTTTGTGTGTTTTAGGAAGGACTATACAGCAGCACTCTTGGTAAAGAACCCGCCTGCCAATGAAGGAAACAAAAGATGTGGGTTTGACCCTGGGTCAGGAAAAGCCCCTGGAGGAGGACATGGAAACCCACTCTAGTATTCTAGCTTGGAGAATCCCATGGACAGAGGAATGTGGCGGGCTACTGTCCAAAGGGTTGCAAAGAGTTGGACACGACTGAAGCGACTTAGCACACATACATCTTATGATACTTAAGAAGCTGTATTATGACATTTTAGAGGTGCATGATGTTTTCTTAAGAGGATTATAATACAGGCTCCATGTTTAAAGTACAACAGTTCAAACATCATACTTACAATGAAACAAAGGAGCCTAATCGAGCAGCTTTATAACCTTGCACAAAATTCCCTCACCACCACTTTAGATAGAATTGCTTTTATTTTAGCAATGCTCTTTTAATTAAGTCCTAAACATCTAAACATGGCAAATGTAAATATGTATTATAAATCCTTAATTATGAGGATCACTAAGCATTCATGCAGCTTTCTGCCTTGGAGATAGATTCTTTTTGTTTAAAGTCAGCCAAAATTGAGAGATAAAAGTGAATGATGTGAAAAACGCAAAGTTTGTTTAGAATGCCCTATCCCTTTACCACATTGTCTTTAAGAGTTAAATTATGTTTCAATTTATCTAGTGCTTTTTAAGTCAAAATCTCTCCTGCCATTTTCTGCCTTTGTTGCCATATTCATAAAGACTAGCGCCCTGAGACTGACTGGAAGTTAAGTATTGGAGATCCAAAGGTCTTTGTGGCATTTCCTAGAAAATAAAGCACTTTGGGGTCACAGAAGGGCAACACTATCCCTCTGCTTGGGATGAGTTTAAATCGGATGCAAAAAGACCTCCTGCTATTTTTTTAATCCCACATACTGTTTTTAAACTATATGGGAGACTATTCTGTGTGGCAGCAATAAAATAAAAATTTTATTATATATCCCAACAATACTTAATTGAAAATGTGCCACCTAGGGGAATGTTTTCCATTTCTCTGTCAGCATGGCCTGTTTCCCAGTCCCCACCCACAGTACCTTCCAACATTGGTGTGCACACACGTGCACACTCACACACACATAGTTCCCTCTCAGCAATTCATTTCTCTCACAGACCATTTTGCATTTAGTTCCTTCTTTCTGTGTACCTACTGAGGAACAAATCTTACAAGACAAACACACATCACTACCTTTCAAAACCAAACACTAGTCTTCAAGATCTAAATACATAATCAGGGTTTCTCTGGTGGCTCGGTGGTAAAGAATCCACTTGCCAATGCAGGGGACACAGGTATGATCCCTGGTCCGGGAAGAACCCACGTGTCGGGGAGCAACTAAGCCCGCGCACCGCAGCTACTGAGTCTGTGCTCTAGAGCCCACCCTCCGCAACGAGAGAAGCCGCCGCGGTGAGGAGCCTGCACACCGCGACCAGGGAGTGGCTGCAACTAGAGAAAATCCCAGGTAGCAACCAAGACCCACCACAGCCAAGAGAATAAATAAATAAATAAAATTATTTTAAAAATTAAAAATACATATTCGATCTTTTGGAACAAAGCTATTAGTCCAGAGATAAGTTGAACTTTCCCAAATTTTCTCAAAAATCTCTCCTTGGGGTCTGAAACACAAAGGTAACTGGTTCACATTAACAGGAAGATGCGGGGCTCTTAGCTGTGGGCTGCTCGTTGTCACCCAACCATCTACTAATCCCAAGGCCTGCAACCAGTTCCTAGGAGAGTTTATCCATGCCCTTCAATGGACATTCAAAAAATAGCTCTCTCTACGTTATAACTTCAGAGTTAAGTCTGAAGTAAATGAAATCACAGGTTGTAGTTTGTCTTAAAACTATACAGTAAATGTAATTTAGGAAAGCAGTTGAATTCACATATTCACATGCTGTTTCTAAACTAATATCAACCTGTGGCCTCATTTGTAAGTACCATAATTGCCAGTGAGGGAGAAAAAATATTGGTTACAGAAACAAATACATCTTTTACAATTTAGAAGCATATAACATCTTAATCTAGAGCACTGCCAAGTAATAAGAGGGACTTAATAAAAAAAAAAGTAATTAGAGCTTTAGGCCAACTGATACATATTACACTCTTTTTTCCTTTGTGATTTAAAAATCTTAGAGGTAAATTTCTTCACTGCTCTATTAAATACTTATGGCATAAAAAATTTTATAGTTACTAATTTTAAACTACTTAAAATGTCAAATGTTTTCAGGCTTCACTCACTTTTCCAATTATTACATTGGAATGACTCATTAACTGTAACATAAACAGGCTCATTTTTACCTCCTGTTATGCTATTTCTCTGATTTTATGACCAGAATACACTTTTCTGTGAACCATGACAAAAATGCACTGGGAGAAAAAAAATGAAGCACATACTCTTCCTCTTCCAAATGCCAACTTAACTCAGAAGAACCGAAGCAATGACGATTTGTAATGCACTTTGCATGTGAATTCCTTACCATTAAGCAATAACTGTAGTTCCTGGTACCATGTATGTGAATGCCCAAAAAGACGTTCCGGCAAAAACTTTATCCTTTCAAAGTCAACTGGCAAGCAAAAATATCTCTACTTGTGCAGTAGTATATCTGATAATGGTGTTTACCAACACAGAGTCATCAAGATCCCAGAGTGATCAGCATTGTGGAAGGTGTAAATTCTCAGATAGTAAACAGTGAATGATAGTTCTAGAAGTCAGATAAATAAACACATGGATACATAATACATGCCTAATTGAAGCACGCAACCAAGTGACAACAGCCTCAGAACTCACTGAAGAAATTTAAATTTGAAATCTCAGACATCAGTTTCCCGCCAAAAGTAACTAAAAAGATAATCCAATGTCAAAGACATCTTGGTTATTTAGAAATACATTTATTGTAACTTAGCCTTATGGGTAAACTACCTATTATTTCTCAAGAAATTTTGAACTTCCAAAAAAAAAAAAAAACTCAAAGACTTCAAATTATGATATTAATATTGTAGATGATTTATTCATTTAAGTAGATTCAATTAATTGAGGCTTTTTGATGAGTTTAAGGACTTTTCATCCTTCTAAAGCTCCATAATCTTTTGTTTGCATTTTATTTTGGGGCATTTATTTCTCTTTCTGAGATTCTTCTTTTTAAAGGGGCCAAAATCAAATTGACCTTAGCATTTGATGCTACAATTCAAGACATGTTTTTAAAGATCTGTTTGTTAAAGAGTATTTCTGAAAGTTCCCAACAGAAATACCCATTAAAACAATGATCCAAATATTCTATGGGGATTCACCCTGCCATCACCAAGAACACAGCTCAGTTCACCTCATGATTATGATTAATCCATGAAACCTCCCCTATTTTAAGCACATATTCTATGACAGGTTCGTCTTTCCTTATCATACTAGTTTACTTGAAAAACTGCAATAATTCTAGAAAAATATGAAATGTTACTGAGGCCAAGATTTCTGAATTAATAAAAATGAAAAAATAATTAAGCTAAAAGCAAGAATGGAAACACCAGGCCGCTGAAAATATCCAAATCTGCATTCTTTAATATTAATATTTCACCAGAAACATTCATCCACCAATCTGAATATACATATCTGAGATTTAAGTAACAATTTTGGATAAATTCTTATTATTTTTTCGTACTGTTTTCAGAAGCGAGGTCATTATGGAAACTTAAAAGTCACAATGAAGGGGAAGGAAAACATTTTATTAAAGGACAGAGAAGGACTTCTTAAGTAACCTGACTAATCAGTCATATGATTCATAAGTTGACAACATTAAGGCCCTAATATGACTTATCTAAGGTAAAAGGGATTCGGATTCTAAATGTAGTATCAAATTGTGAAAAAGAGGTGCTTGCAAAGCAAGACTGATAGTCTATTGTAAAAAAGTTCAGAATCATGTAATATGACTGTCATTATCCTTTTTTACCTATTTACCATGAAGAGTCATGAATCCACTCATCACTCTTATCAATGTCCAGAGTAAGTCCCATTAAGGAAGTTTTATGAGACCGTCCTAGGCTGACATGATCTGGAGTTGGTCTTCTGATAAGACAGAAATCTTCACCAGCACTGGACCATTATAAACAGTTTTATGAAAAATAAATTAACATATAGCCATTTATTTTGGGGAAAATGCTACAGCGAAATTTCAAGGAAAATAATTTTAAAAATAGAATACTCTCTATTATTTTTTAACTCAAACTTCTAACAAACACCATAGTAAACAGTATAAGGTAAATAAAATGAGGCCACTCATCAGTATTTGGAAAGGAAAATTAAATACAATTCCAAATAGATAAGGCATTCATATAAAGATTAATTATCTTGGCATGAGTAGGTGAAAGGCACCTGCTCAATTATTATAAATTCTCAGTGGGCAGTGCTTAAATGAAACTCTACTTTTCAATTTATTATAGAAAGTTTGCCAATTTCAGAATTTTTAGGAAGCTAATGTAAAAGTCATAAGGACAAGAACACTCTTCCCCTAAGATGATTTACTTCATACAATCAGTGATTTCAAATGCAAGTTCTGATAATTATGGAGTGGAATATTTTATACTCATGAAAGTATCAAATAACAATAGAATTTTCATTCAGAATATCTAAGATGCAATTACTTATACACTTTATTGAGCTTCTGATACTAATGGGATTACTTGAGATTGAAAGCTACTCTTTAGCAGCCAAAACTGCTGAAACTTTGCAAATAGTTATAAATAATTCATACCCGTGGAAATAACAAGATTTCTGAAGGATAAAGTATTTAAAAAGACATATGTCGAGAAGATGCTAATGAAGGCCTTTTCTGTTATGTGTGTGCTGAGTTGCTCAGTTGTGCCAACTCTGTGACCTCATGGATTATAGCCCGCCAGGCTCCTCTGTCCATGGGATTCTCCAGGCAAGAATACTGGAGTGGGTTGCCATGCCCTCCTCCAGGGGATCTTCCCAACCCAGGGATCAAACCCAGGTCTCCTGCGCTGCAGGCGGATTCTTTACTGTCTGAGCCACCAGGGAAGCCCTTTTCTGTTATAGCTTCTGGCAACTGTATCATTACAGTCCACACTTTAATTCTTCAGGAATGTATTTGTATGCTAAATAATTAAGACTAAATTTTAATTTTATCATAGTAGTATGTAATTTATCCACTATCCAGGTCACATCATTATACTGTATTGTGTATTCTTTAAATCAAAGGTCAATGAACTTTTTATATAAAGAGCTAGAGAATAGATAATATTATGCATGTTCTTGTATGACAAGAGGGAAATCAATTTTAAAATGATTTTATTGACAAAATTTAAAATATAAGAATAATTAAGTATAAAGTTTTGCCATACAGGTCTACTAATGAGAAGAATGAACAACTAAAATTTGAATTTAATATGATTCTCTTATGTCACAAATAATCCTTCAGTTAATTTTTTTTCAAATATTTAAAAATGTAAAAACCCACTCTTAATTCACAGAATATGACACAAAACAGGCAGTGGGCAAGACTTGGCCCATGAGCTGTATTTTACCAACCTCTGAACTAAGTATTACATTATCTTACAAAGGATATCTTACAGTCGTATTGTTTTCAAGGTAAATTAATTCAATCTTGATACAGAGATTGGCTTCCATAAAGAATTGTTTATATATGATATGGATTCTGAAATTAATTTTAGAAGACATGGAAATGCTTTGTAGATACTTAGGGTAAGCACTAGGTATCATATGGAAGCCACGTGTTCGATCACCTGCTGGCTATGAGCTGTATTATCTCCACAGCTGGAGGCTGCTCTACTCAGAAAGGATCTGAGATGCATACAGTCAGGGAGGGGGAATGCACCAAACTGATGAAAACAAATACAGTACTGCTGTCAGAAAAGTGAGTCAAAGTTCAGGCTCACCTTTATATCCTGAGGCCGGCTATTTATGTATTGCATCATATAATTCTATTTTATCAATAATTTTACTGTTGTTGTATTCTGGTTATTTTTTGCTATGGAAAAGAATTTGGGTGGAGGAAAAGAAGGAAGTTTCTAGAAAAAAGTACCAGACTGAATTTGAGCAATTTGAGAATCTGACCAGTAGCAATTAGGTGATATCCCAGAGCCCCCAAGAGTGATCATCTACCTAAGTCATCATCGTCATCTGTTGTTAATTTTAACATACTCTTTAGTGCTTCTTTCAGGGTAGATATCAGATACAGCCTTTATTCCAAATAGCGAAAAGAAAGCACACAGCAAGAACGTAACCTCTAATTATGTCATTCATAAGCTGCTTGGTAAGCATTAAAATTCTCAGTGTATCTGAAGCCAGAGAGCTTCCATCACATGATGTGCAGGAGTAAAAAGCAAAACTCTTAACTTGCCTCAAGACTAACAGCTGTTCCACCACATCAACGCCCCCCTCCTTAACAACGTCTTAATGCTCAGAAGAAAACTGGGTTCATGAGAGCAATTTGAAAATAGATGACTCCCTTCTCAGTGCACGTGTCTTAGTAGCAAGTGAGGAAACCAATAACAGCCTGTGCAACTTATCAAAGCACAAGCCCTTATAGAAGAGTCTGTGTCTAAACTTTCGTGGAAGGAGCCCTTCAGTACAATAACAAACACCTTGACCAGAACAAGGAGCAAAGACCTGGGGCTGGTTCAACACTTCTGAAACGTCAAGTACGGTGCCAGTAGGCAAAGAAGGTGGTCGGTTCCATATATTTCATCTTTAGGTAGAAGAGGAGAAGCAAGCCACCAAAGATGTGGAAGCGCGTGGGCCCAGCGGTTTCTGCATCTTTATATAAACATATGTTCACACACACAAATACATACACATGGACATGAATATCTGTGTGAGTGTTCGCACGGAATCCTTCTAATGTAAAGTCATCCTGTTGATTAATTACATCAACTAACATTCAAATTAAAGTTGCCTCATCCCGGAGCTGTCCCTGGTGTAGAGATGCTGTCCTGTGCCAAGGTTCACACTGGCAGCCTTAGGCAGTCTTGGGCCGACGCAATGGACCGCAGACTTGGTTACTGGGGAATCAGCTGTTCCATGTCTTTGTATTCACCTGAGAGACTGACCTTTAATTTTCTTAATTTCCATTCAGTTCTCCCTGACTTTAATATTGGTGTTCAAGATTGATTCGTGTTTTAATATAAAAGTCTTGTCCAAAAGAATTACTGGAGTTACAATACTTTAAAAATACTCATGCTGGCATGCTGGTTGATGGTCACTTGTCCACACACTGAATTTCACCCTTTCTGGTAAACATGTATACTTGTTCCTCCAAAAAAGATACAACACAGGAAGCACCCTGACTTGGTAATATGTAGACCTTGCTTCCTTCACATACCAAAATACCAAATGTTAAAAGAGTGAAATGAAATTGGGAAATGAATTTTTCTTTTATATCTATTGCAACAAATTGTATTATCAATGTGATAGGAATAAGAAATTGCTGACTGCACCTTTAATTATCTGAAGTCATTTTACCTGTATTTATGACACTTCAAGAACAGCCAACTCTGAAAATATATTGGTAACCAAGAATTCCAACTTTAATATTTAAAAGTCCCTAAGAATTTAAGAACCTATAGGTTCTTTAAGTTTATCGAATGTGTAAAAGAGCATTAAACAACTTCTTGAAAAATAAGCCCAACCAGAGGTAAGCACCCACAAACATTCTACTCTTCTCAGATCTTCTCAGCAGCTCATCTTTCCTTTGAAGAAGATACATTACAAAGAAAGCTACTGGATGTTATTCTGCCTTTTATTGGACTTCAAGAAAGCAAACAAATGTAAACAAGTAGCCCAATCAGTTGCATTAACTGATTATAAACTCAAACAGCCAGTGTACTGTAAAGACAACACTGCCTCTAGGCCAGACTTCAGCTCTGCTTTTCTTAAGGGAAGGACGCTTCACATGATGTGCTTTCCATTGTAAGAGTGACCTCTAGTGCTTCCTTTTTTACTGAACTTCAGTAGTTGGACGATGTATTACTTATGCCTTTTCTACAAAACTTTGTGTGTGTGCAAGTGGGTCTGTGTTATTATTGTTTGTTGCAAAGGCTACTTTGACAGCCTCCCAAGATTTTGACTAGGTGAAAACACGCACATTTTACTGACTCACGGCATTCTTACACCCACAAATGAAAACAGAGACTGAGACACAGCACAGCGCCCAAGTGAAGTCCTTTTCCTTCAGAGTGATAGAGGCACCACACCATTAAATGAGTTAATAGTGAATGGAAGCATGGAAGCACAGTGGCCATTCCGTGTAAATGAGCATTTGACTTGTGCCAGTAAGGTCATTTCTAATGTTCTTCCCACATCAGAGTGCTTCAGTGCACTCAAGGGATGTGCCCAAGCAAACATCTGGTTACTGGCTTATTTGTGTCCCCAAACCTAACAATATGACACAAAGTCTTGAACAGACCTTACCAGCAGATAAGCTTTTCCTCTGAAGTACAAGAAAGAGAAAGTCATATTTGCTGAGCTTGTTGATCATTCATCAAGAAGGGGGAAATTCTCCCATTTAGAGATTTTAGGCCAAATACAACTTTTAAAACTTTTCTTCTCTCTAATAAAACCTGGATGGAGAGATCTCTGCCAAATTATTTTGGATGATACTTACATTAGAAATAAGGTCTTAAATAAATCCTCCCTCATACCATTAACTCAGAACCAGAATATTCAATCACAAATTTATGAAGCTAAAAATTCAAGGATAGTGCTTCTGAAAAATCACCTGAGTGTATTTTCTTTAAGTGACATTCGGGGCTCAGGTGTGCTCTCTGAGCAATGCTGAAGGCTCATTCTGGTGGCACTGAGGACGCAACTCCGAGTATTAAGGCTCACCTCCCCAATTCTGCCCCTGAATTCTGCAGCACATTTCAGCTATTATCCTGGCATCATTTTAAAGGCACAGCCGCCTATTGGTCTGCTAAAGCGCAAACTTCAGAAATCTAAGCTAATGCAGCATCATGCAAAGTCTGCCAGTTTGTTTTCCTGCTACACATAATTCCAATTAAATTCAGTAAACCTAAAAAAGGGCAGAAATGAAGAAGGAACATTCACTGCCTATTCCTTGGTTCAGATGCTAATTTAATGCTTTAGGAGAACTTGAGCTTTCTCAATGAATACACAAATACCAGAGGATAAGATTCTGTTCACAGACAAAAAAAAAAAAAAAAAGGACAAGAAATGATACTTGGCATATTCTGACCGGACCCAGAGGAATGACATGTGTAAACCCAGTCATATACGCAAGATTTTTAAAATGATGCTTCCTTTATAGCAATATGCTTTGAGGCAGTCCGAGTTGCAAATAATAATCATAAAAAAAAAAAAGAACAGAATTAAAGTTTTGCAGAGAGGCCCCCCTGCAAGTTTTAAATCATGTATGTATACTTACAGGAATTCCCAGCTAAAACCCTGTTCCAATTTGGAGTAGACAGCAGAAGTAGCGTCTTGAGGACAGCTCCCGTGACAGACCCCATGTTCACATTTACTGGGCTCCCCCAAAAGATCTTGAGTGGCTCTCCGACGGCTCCAGTGCTGTTCTCAGTCCCTCGCCCAGCTCTGTCTGGGTCTTCAGCACCTCTGGGTCGCTCAGTCTCCCTCCTCTCTCTCTCTGAACAGCACCCCTCTCTCTCACTCACTCACACACACACACATACACACACACACACACACACAAACACGCACACCACAGCCCTGACTGCTCACTGAAAAGCGCCCAGCATCTTTTCTAACAAGCATCCACACTGCCGAAGCCACGCCCACCCCTCGCAGCCGTGGTCCCAGAAATTGGCAGCCGCGTCCCTCCTCCGAATACGCAGCGGTGCCCGGAGCTCCGCTGCGCGCTGCGCCGCTGATGAAAGCTGGACCTGGAGGCGCGGCCTGCTGCTCCCGGGCCTCCTCGGGGCTCCCTCCCCGTCTCTTCTATTCTTCAATAATCCTTAACCCTTTTCTCCCCTCTGGAGATGTCAGTGGGGGGCGGGGCGGGGCGGTGGAGCATCCTGATTTTCCGGAGGTCTCGCCTTCAGCAAAGCCAGTCAACGTACTGAGCTAATTCCTGATTATCCGGGAGTGCATCCAGGTAAAATTGCGCTTTGTTTCAAAACAAAAGCATAAAATGAGACAGAAGTAACTAAGCAGCATTGCTAAATTGTAGCTAAAACTGTCCTTGGGGAAAATACTTGCTGTTGTTTTTCTTCTGTTTATATAAAATTCTCCTCTTCAGCTACGGTGCCAGCATTTTTATTATGGAATTGCTTCACAAGGAAACAGACATTCCTGTTTGGCACATATTTAAAATCATCTAGTAATAGTCTACAAGAAATTAACATTTCTTATTTTAGTGCATCAGGAGTACAAATCCACAAACTGAATGCTTTGGCTAGATCTATTCTGATGAATGCATCAGGCCACAGTGGCATACTACAATCAAATTCTTTAATAACAATTCTCCAAAGGCCCCAAAATAAAAATGACGAGACACTGAAGAAAAGGAACCCCCACAAACACACACACACAACACGCTTATACCAAACCTCCTAAATAATATAAAGATGTTTGCAAATGGTCTAGAGGACAGAGGAGTAAAGTTGAGTTCAGAAGACCACCAACTATAGAAAAATTATTCTTCTAATGGCTGATCCACAGATACTACCAGTTCTTGAACAGAATATTAAAATATTTAAATAATGAAGGTAATATCACATAAATAAGTGTATTGCATGGGTCATAGAAGGATAAATAATCTCTTTAAAATGTCAAGATATTTAACTTAGAATGTGCTAAATTTTATCAGAATGGGAATCCTGAGGTTCTCAAGCACTTCTTGGTGATAACAAATAAGAAGAAACAGAAGCATTCAGCAGCAGCAACCTTGCTCTGAAATGAATGAAATAAGGGGGAAATGGGAGAAGTCGTCTCCGGTATAACCATAAGAGATAGCTCTTGCCTGCAAACAAAACAGAACAGGTATTTTTAATGTTTCTATTTTGCAGATGAGAAAACAAGAACAGGAATTTAAATGATTTGAGGAGAGCATAGAGTTAGTAAGAGAAGCACCAAGGACTGGATTTTGTTTTTCTGACCCTAGTCTTACTGCTCTCATTCGAGGACTTGCTGCCCCTCACATAAGAGTATAACTCCTTCCTGAGCTCTGCCAGTGCCAGTGATAACCTGAGGTCTGTTAAAAAAAAAAAAAAAAAGACAGCAGTGGAAAAGAAAGGTCGTTGCTTAACTGTTTACTCTGTATTTCTAGACCAATATCCCTGGTTTTGTTATTTTCAAACATAGCATGTTAAGCCAACGCAGATATAAATGGATGATTTCTGTTAAGTAATTATCAAAGGGATTAAATATTGTTGAACATATATGCCACTTATTATCTAATTAAATTACTATAGAAATCTTTGAGGGAAATATCATTGTGCCCATTTAACAAACAAACAGACTGAGCCTCAGTGAAGTTCAGCAGTCTGTCCGAAGTGCCACAGAGAGTAGGCTCAGCATTCTGGTCCACAAAGCTCTAAAACTCTTTCCTTCGATGACTGCACACAGGGGAATGGGTCTCAGACTCTCCAGAAGAGAAAAGTTGTCTTTCTACTAAAACTTTATACTTAATTGTTCCCATAAAATAAATTAGAGGATACATTTTAAAAGGATCACTACACATATCAAACATTAAAAATAACTGGACATTTCCCGGCAATAATAACCTCTTTAGGACAAAGTGTAAATTTTCATAGCAGCCATTAAAGATGGATTTTTCCATATCAATGGGCTATGGTGATAGAAATGACTTGGAGGCTGGCACTTAATAAAACACTCAGGCATTTTAAGCCACTGCACCACCAGACTCTGCCTGACGGCCTCAGAGAGGAGAGAGCCACACTGACCACATGACACAGTGGAGAGAGTTTAGACATTATAACCAAGAAGCCCAGATATGAATTCAGCTTTCGCTGTGGTTCTGATCACTCTTTGACTTCCTTTTTTAAAAAAGATAAGAGACTAATGTCTCAGAGTCATCCTGATATAATTTGTGACAACTCCCCACTGAGTGCCTAGCACGTGGTGGGTCCGTAATCACTCACTGGCCTTAGCTATCTGCACGCTGACTGTTCAGAGAAGTGGTTTGAGCAGGCAGTGTTGGAGTCTGGTAGCCCAGCTTCAAGCCTGCCCTTGAGCAAGCTGTGTACCATTCCTCATTCTCAGTCTCCTCATCTGTGAACCAAGGATAAGTGGAGTATCAACTTCATGGCTGAGACAATGCTTCTGAAGTAAAAGCCCCTGAGAGTCAGACAATCAATATTGTTCCTGTAATCACTATATTATTACAGCTCTTTTTGCACAGATGATAAATCTGATGAGGAGAGGATTATGACTTGCTAGAGGGACATGACTCATTGGTGGCAGAAAAGGGCTGTTCACCAAGACCTACTGATTTGTGCTTTTTTTTTTTTCTCCATCCCTTCCAGAGTGGTGCTTAATGTCAGGAGGAAAAAAACAAACAAAAAAAAAGCCAATGAGTCTGAATGGGAAAAAAATCAGAAAAGCGTAGAGACCTAATTTCGCACATTACAGTACTGCTGATTCAGACGTCACAAATCATTTCTCCCCGTGTATACATTTGTGGTTACATTTTCCACTGATTAAGATAAAAACAACTGCTGGTGCTTCAGGTTTGGCGTATGCATATTATGGGCCAGACCCTGCCTGGGAAAGCATTATAAATCAAACTAAAAAGGTTAGAATTTGTAAAGTAAGGCTTTCAATTTCCTTTTGGTACAACTTGCCAGAGAAGTGTGTCCCACCACAGTGTAGACAGAGGCTCCTGGACTGTACTTCAAATTGAAAAAAGGATCATCAGGTCATAGAGGAACAAAGTCACAGCAAAAGAGTGGAAAGAGATTAAGATGCAACTCCATTTCCATTATTCATGTGAACTGTGTTATCTGGTGCCTGAACCTCTTACCTGGTTTTTGGATTTCTTACAAAGGCAGTTGGTTTGTGGGTGTCTCCCTGCGGGGAGGAGAGGCTGGGCTTCCTGTTCTGCAGTTTTGTTGATGTGACTACTCAAAATTGATTCTTTTTGTGATTCATGAGAAATGTGTTTTGGTCATCGGAATGACCAAATGTATTTCTCTTATATTCATTTGGTCTTCTTCCTCGGTTCCTGGCTCAAGAGCTCCCCAAACTCCTAGAATCTCTTGTGTTGACAGTTTTAAAGATGTCTTGTGATATGTGAATGAGGTTACTTCTAAGGATGGGGACTGGAGGTTGAATTAAGCATGCCTACGTAATCAAAGCTTCCATAAACCCCCAAAAGGACAGCTGTCTGAGAGCATCTAGGTTGGTGAACACATGGAGAGTTGACGGATGGTGGTGCTCCTGGTAGGGGCATGGACGCTCCACGCCCCTCCCCTTACCTTGCTTTAGGTATCTCTTTCATCTGTTCCTGAATTAAATCCTGTTATAATAAGCCATTGGCCTAGTAAGTACAGTATTTCTGAGTTCTGGGAACCACTTAAGCAAATTAATTGAACCCAAGGTGGGGGTCCTGGAAAGCTCTGATTTATAGCTGGTCAGTCAGAAGCACTGGTAACAACCTGGACTCATGACTGAAGTCTGAAGTGGGGACAGGGTGCTGGTCTTGTAGGACTGAACCCTCCACCTGAGGAACCTGATGCCATTTCTGGATGCCGCTGCTGTCTGAGAATTGCTTGTTGGTGTGGGGGACCTCACACACGTGGAAATTGGTCTGAGAAACCTATTTATGGGGCAAGAACGTTATTGCCAAAAGCCCCTTCCCAAATATATTTATACTGACTATGAACAATGTTTTCTTTGCCATAACAGTCAACATACAAAAACTATTCATTGTCTTTTTCATTAGGATTGAAACTTCACTGAGTTAATATTTTATTAATGGTATTTACGTTTATTTTGTACTATATTTTCAGTTAAGGGGCTCAACATTGTATAACTTAAATGCACTTTTCACAAGCGATCTTTATACTGCCTTATTACTATTTTGTTTTCTCTTTTAATCAGTGTGTTACAAATAGCTTAAGTGATGACTTTGATAATAATACACATACTGAGTTTTGCAACTCTGCAAATACCCAGAGCTCGAGCAGTGGATTTTTCCTATTAATATCTCACCTGACACAACCTTTACATAATAAAGACACTGTGCAAATAAAGGTAAAAACTGTAGGCGACACTGGACACTCTCCTCAGAAATTATACATATGCATCTCTTTACATAGTTTGCATAATGCAACAAGATTTAAAGTATGAAGTATAATAGTTTTCAAAAAAAAGCATTTAGGATTTTCAGATATCATTCTGAATAAAATATAGTACATTAAGTGTGATGTCATTAATGACTTTTTTGAAAACCAGTTTAAAATTTTTTTTAATTTTAAATATTTCTTAAATATTTTAACATATTAAGTATTGTAATAAAAATGAATTTTAATTTTAAAACTTTTTGATTTATAGAGAAATTACAAAGAACAGAAAGCTCCCATTTACACCCCCACACACAAACATAGTTTTTTCTATGATTGATATCTTATATTAGTTTGGTACATTTGTTATGACTAATGAGTCAATACTAATATATTATCATTAACTAAAAGGTCATATCTTACTCAGACCCCCCTTTGTGTTTCCTAATGAACTTTACGTATTCTAGGATCCCACCAGGGACACTACGTTACATTTAGTATTTGCGCCTCCTTAGGATACTTTTGGAGGTATCAGATGGTAAAGCATCTGCCTGCAATGCGGGAGACCCAGGTTCAATCCCTGGGTCGGGAAGATCCCCTGGAGAAGGAAATGGCAACCCACTCCAGTACTCTTGCCTAAAAAATTCCATGGACAGAGGAGCCTGATGGGCTGCAGTCCATGGGGTCACAAAGAGTCGGACACGACAGAGTGACTTCACACACAGGATACTTTTGGCTTTAACTCTTTATCAAGCTTTCCTTCTTTTTTACTATTTTAGCAGTTTTGAGGAGAAGGCAATGGCACCCTACTCCAGTACTCTTGCCTGGAAAATCCCATGGATGGAGAAGCCTGGTAGGCTGCAGTCCATGGGGTCGCTAGGAGTCGGAGATGACTAAGTAATTTCACTTTCACTTTTCACTTTCATGCATTGGAGAAGGAAATGGCAACCCACTCCAGTATTCTTGACTGGAGAATCCCAGGGACGGGGGAGCCTGGTGGGCTGCCATCTCTGGGGTCACACAGAGTCGGACACAACTGAAGCGACTCAGCAGCAGCAGCAGTTTTGAGGCATACTGGTCAGTTATTCTGTACAATGTCTCGTATTGGAATTTGTCTGTTACTTTTCTTATGATTAAACTGGAATGATAGCAAAGGGAAGACTGTGGAGATAAAGTGCCGTTCCCATTCAGTCAGTTCAGTTCAGTCACTCAATTGTGTCCAACTCTGCAATCCCATGGCTCTAGCACGCCAGGCCTCCCTGTCCATCACCAACTCCCAGAGCTTGCTCAAACTCAAGTCCATCGAGTCGGTGATGCCATCCAACCATCTCATCCCCTGTTGTCCTCTTCTCCTCCTGCCTTCAATCTTCCCCAGCATCAGGGTCTTTTCCAATGAGTCAGTTCTTCACATCAGGTAGCCCAAGTATTGGAGCTTCAACATCAGCCCTTCCAATGAATATTCAGGACTGATCTTAAGGATTGACTGGTTTGATCTCCTTGCAGTCCAAGGGACTCTCAAGAGTCTTCTCCAACACCACAGTTCAAAAGCATCAATTCTTCAGTGCTCAGCCTTCTTTATGGTTCAACTCTCACATCCATACATGACTACTGGAAAAACTATAGCTTTCACTAGCTGGACCTTTGTCGGCAAAGTAATGTCTCTGCTTTTTAATATGCTGTCTAGGTTGGTCATAGCTTTTCTTCCAAGGAGCAAGCATCTTTTAATTTCATGGCTGCTGTCACCATCTGCAGTGATTTTGGAGCCCAGGAAAATAAAGTCTGCCACTGTTTCCATTGTTTCCCCATCTATTTGCCATGAAGTGATGGGACCAGATGCCATCCATGATCTTCGTTTTTTAAGTGTTGAGCTTTAAGCCAGATTTTTCACTCTCCACTTTCACCTTCATCAAGAGGCTTTTTAGTTCCTCTTCACTTTCTGCCATAAGGGTGGTGTCATCTGCTTATTTGAGGTTATTGATATTTCTCCCAGCAATCTTGATTCCAGCTTGTGCTTCATCTAGCCCAGCATTTCTCATGATGTACTCTGCATATAAGTTAAATAAGCAGGGTGACAATATACAGCCTTGACGTACTCCTTTCCCAATTTGGAACCAGTCCATTGTTCCATGTCCATTTCTAACTGTTTCTTCGTGACCTGAATACAGATTTCTCTAGAGGCAGGTAAGGTGGTCTGGCATTCCCATCTCTTTAAGAATTTTCTACAGTTGTAATCCACACAGTCAAAGGCTTTGGCATAGTTAATAAAGCAGAAATAGATGTTTTTCTGGAACTCTCTTGCTTTTTCTACGATCCAGTGGATGTTGACAATTTGATCTCCGGTTCCTCTGCCTTTTCTAAATTCAGCTTGAACACCTGGAAGTTCTCGGTTCACATACTATTGAGGCCAAGCTTGGAGAATTTTGAGCATTACTTTGCTAGTGTGTGAGATGAGTGCAATTGTGCAGTAGTTTGAGCATTTTTTGGCATTGTTTTTCTTTGGGATTGGAATGAACACTGACCTTTTCCAGTCCTGTGGCCACTGCTGAGTTTTCCAAATTTGCTAGCATATTGAGTGCAGCACTTTCACAGCATCATCTTTTAGGATTTGAAATATATCAGCTGGAAATCCATCACCTCCACTAGCTTTGTTCATAGTGATGCTTCCTAAGGCCCACTTGCTGTTGCTATTACACTATATCAAAAGTGAGCGAGTGAAAATCTCTCAGTTGCATCTCACTCTTTACAACCCCGTGGACTGTAGCCCACCAGGCTCCTCTGCCCATGGACCTCTTCAGGTAAGAATATCGGAGTGGGTTGCCATTTCCTTCTCTAAGAATATTGGAGTGAGGAGCCATTCCTTTCTCCAGGGCATCTTCCTGAGCCAGGGATTGAACCCAAGTGTCCTGCATTGCAGGCAGATTCTTCACCATCTGAGCCACCAGGTGACTCTATCAAAAGTACATACCATTAATGTGACTTATCATGTCTGATTTAACATCATAAGGCATCATGACACCAGTATCCACTGATGCATTATCCATATATGTTCTTTCCTGATTTAGATGTCTTCATTGATTTAGAAAGATTAAGAGACCATAAATCAGGATTAACTTTACACATAAGAACTTTAGTTACCCAAAATTGGGGTGAGATTTCAGGAGCTAGGAAGTAAACTCTTGATTGCATCAAATTATTTTAAATATGTTTAGCATAAGACAAAATACTCAATTTCTTAAACAGAAATAACATTGTGCTTAAAATTCAAGTATACTAAAAAGGTAAGACTATTTTTGATCATCCTCATCTGAATTTCAGCCCCCTTCCTAGGAACCAACCATGATTTAGAAGAGGGCGAAGATCACCCATTCAAGAGGGTTAGACAGAAAAGGGGAAAAGAACAGAATAAAGAATATATGTGGTGGGGGAAGGAGAGGATGCAGAAAAAGATAATTACATGTCAAAGATGGATTTGCTTTCTGTACAGTTTTGTCTTGGTAAAATCTTGTGACTACAGCAATCAGAGTTTTACTTCTCTGATAGAAAAAGCTTATTCCAGTAGGAATGCATAGCATTCAGAAATGTCATGCCTAGATTTGTGATATCTTTATAGTGAAATGATATAAACATGAGGGAACACAGTTACTACAGAAAACAAAGAATTCCTTAGATAAGAAGTTTGAATATCTTTTATAGCTACCAATATTTATGTTTTAGAACTCTAGACCGCCTCCTGAAAAGTTCCATTTCTTAGGATAATGAAGCAGAAACAATTTTGTCCTCCGGCAGGTCCAGGAAAATCAAATCCACCCACCACCTAGATCTTCAGATCCACAAAGCACGGCAGGTTTTTTGCCCAGCAGCTGAAGAGCTGTAAAGTGTCTTCAGGGAGCAGTTCTCCAACTCTCAGGCAGAAAAACCACTGTTACAGAAGAGTGGGGATAGCTGGGGTTAATGTCCTACAAGTAAAACTGGTCATTACTTTTGCAAACATGGTAATGCATCTCTACAGAGGCAAGAAACAGGAAGAGTGCAGTAACAGAGTTCTCTTGTTTCCTTAAAGACATTAGCTGACTTTCTGCGTGCTGTCTGAACAGTGTGGGCAGTCAGCCCTATGAAGGGGATGGATGCTTGAAGCCATTTCATTTTGACCTGCTGTCCAACACGGCACCCACTAGCCGTGTTACTATTAAAGCCTGGTGCTCTGCCCCACCTTCCGCATTTCAAGTGCTCAACAGCGGCTGCCATGCTGGACGATGCGCATATAGGACATTTCCATCCATGGAAAGCCACAATGGACAGTGCTGCTCTAGATGTTCGCAAAGGCTGGGTAAAGTTTTTATAACATGCCAGTATTTCAGTACCTTATTTTTCCATTAAAGACAATTAAAAGCAATTTTCCTTCAAAATTTACAGAAATCATGGGCATTAAAATTTCAGATTGTAATATCTCAGAAGAGTTAAAATGTCTCTGTATTTTATGGATGAAAAGTGAACTCAGCCACCTGCAATAACCATCAAGAGTGCTCACAAACAATATTCCTCTGTAACCAATAGTCCTCTAAAACAAATTAGTGTGATCCTCTAGTTCACATTTTTATACAAGAAAATAAAAAATAATTAGAAATTAAGCAGTTTGTATATGAGAAAAGAAAAGAAAAATGGCCTAAAAATAAAATAAAATTGATCCCAGTTAAAACAGCATGGTGGCCCACTTGAATGAAACAGTGGAGGGGAGGAGACCAAAAGCAAGACTTTTGAATTTCTACTTCTTTCACCCATTTGAGCAAGTCACCAAATCTCTCTAAGACTTATTATTTATACCTGCCTTCCAAGAGGGTCGTGAAAACTGTATGAAAACAACTAAGGCAAATTTTCTAGCTCCCATAACACAGGAAAGCTTAATAAAAGGGTCAAATCATTATTAATGTAAAAACAGGCTTCCCAGGTGGCTCAGTGGTAGAGACGTGGGTCAGTCCCCGAGTCAGGAAGATTTGGTGGAAGGGGAAATGGCAACCCACTCCAGTATGCTTGCCCGGGAAATCCCATGGGCAGAGGAGCCTGCGGGCTACAGTCCAAGGGAATGCAGAAGAGGCAGACATACCTGAGTGACTAGACAGCAACAAAATCCAAGAAAATGCATTAAGTTGTATACATTAAATACAATATAGCTTTAGTATGCTGATTCTATACCTCAATAAAGTAGTCTTAAAGAAAACAGCAGAATTCTGTAAATTATTATCCTTCAATAAAAAATACTTAAAAGAAAAAAAGTAAACCCAAGAAAACTGTTCTTAAAAAGACTTTCCAAAAACAGCTAATAATTATAAATGTATTTGATGTCACTCCGTGTTTAGCCCAAATGAGAGACTTAATATAGTCATACTTAGATTTCAAAACATATCTCATAGATATATTTACCAAAGGGTAAAAATGTTAGTTTTGACAACTTTAAATTCTTGTAGCTATCTGTTGTATATTCAGATTATGCTACCCAGGGTCCACTTTAGACTAAAAGAAAAATTGTATTATTCAAATCCATTATATTTATGTTCTCTTTATTTGCTAAAAAAATTTGCAAGTGATGTGAGCCTTTTTAAGTTACAAAGTCTTTGTGAAATTCTTTTACATCATTGAACCCCCCGATTGAATTAAGAATGTCAAAATTTTCTTTGCACAAGAAGCACCACTGACACGCCACTGAATACAGGTCACTGTCAGGTCACAATTATTATTATGTTTTTTTTTTTTTTACTTAACTTGTGTTTCTTATTACATATGTATATACGTATAGTTATGTATCTAACAATATTTTGATAACATCGAATATTGAGTGTGTGGTTTTATAGGTATCATTTCTTCACTAGATTCATTTTCAAGAAAATTTCACCCTCACAGGCTCTCCCTCAAAGAAAGGGAGATTTATATATTACTAGCAAATCAGAATGTACACTCTGCTTCTGCTGCAGTGAAGTGAAACGCAACCTCAACAATACTGAACAAAATACATATTATACAAATTATAATGCTGTACATTCTTGAATAAACTGTGCCTTTACTCAATGACCCTGCTAATTTTGTTTAAAACATAGAGGGAAATTTTAAGAAACTCATGGATTCCTTTGAAAACATCTCATTACATCATGTATTGCAAAAATCACTGGCCTGCTTATTAAATGTCATTTTTTTCTTGAAGATATGAACCAGTATAGGATGAATATTGTGATCACTCATAAAAACCTGCACGTTCACTTTCTTTCAGAAATTGAGATTTCTGACAATGACAAATATTTATTCACTAATGGGATACTATTTGAAGAAAATATAAAATTAGCTTAAAAAGTACTATTGATTTTAAAATAAATTACTGCTTTATATGGGCAAGGGCACAGTCTTCAAAAAAGTAACAATCATTAAAATACTGCGACTCTTTGCTAGTTATTAAAATAATCTAAAACTGAAGCAACTGTTGTATTTTTAGCCAAACTCTGCTGTGTAAAAGCCATCCCTAAATGCAGTGGCCAAAGACAGTAATGATTTATTATTTCTCCTACTTCTGGTGGTTGGTGGACTAGACTATCCAAGATGGCCTCATTTCATGTGTGTTGGTTGGACGCCAGTTGGAGCATTTCAGTTCTCCTCCACACGGTTAACTTTGCTTCCTTACATGGAGGTTTCAGGGCAGTGATCAGAGGATGAGGATGTAAACAGCAAGGTATCTTGAAGCCTAATCTCCAGGGGTCACACTATATCATTTCCAACATATTCTATTTGTCACAGCAAAGCACAAGCCCAGTTCAGATTTAAGGGGCTGGAGAAAGAGAGTCTACTCTAGCGACAGGAGGAGGTGGTGATTCACATCACAGAGAGGTACGCGGTGGGATGGGAAGAATTTGTAACCGTTGAAGAACCTAACTCATGCTGAGTCTTCTTTTTCTTTACTTTTAAATTATATTTCTGACAAAACTGTGTGACTGAATGTTGACATTCAGTTTGCATCTATCTGACTTCAACAATATAAACACAAAAGTGAATTTTGCAAAAATATTTGTGGTCTTCAGTCAATTTTTCCAAGGGCCCTTCTTAATCTTTTGATATTCAAATCACTATCTTTTGAAATTTGAAATGAATTTGCATTTAATGTGCTGGGTATATATAATGTTAACAACATCTTATACTCAACAATGAGCTAACCTACAAATGACCTAACACAGTGAGTTGGCGGGGGTGGGGGTATCTGCTAGTGTTAAACAGAAATGATGACTGAGATAATCATTTTAAATCTGACTTTATAATCATTTTTAAAGAATGACTTTATAATCATTTTAAAAGACTGCTTTGCTCTTATGAGTTTCGTGTCCCTTTAAAATAAAACCTGGTAGTTGCAGCCCTGGAATCATATTTAGTTAGTAAGGGCCGTCTCACACCCAAATTATTTTTTACAGTCCTTATTTTATAGTAAACATTGCAACAGTTCCAAATATGAATAAACAGAACTGTTCTGTGAATTTCAACAAAGAGAGTTTCACATAGAATTTTCTTATATGGGTATTGAAAGAGCTGTTAGAACAGAAGGAAAGGCTGTGCATCTGCTCAGTCACTCAGTCGTGTCCGACTCTTTGTGACCCCACGGACCTTAGCCTGCCAGGTTCCTCTGTTCATGGAATTTTTCAGCCAAGATTACTGGAGTGGGTTGCCACGTCCTACTCCATCTTCCCAACCCAGGGACTGAGCCCGCATCTCTTGCGTCTCCTGCACTGGCAGGCAGGTGGCTTCTTTACCACTGCGCCACCTGGGAAGCCCCAAAAGAAAGGCTATTCATAACTGCAGGAGAACACCACCACTCCTGAGGTGGAGAAGCAAAGGAGTTGATAATGTTACCCAGGACACTGTGCCCCCGGGCAGGCACGGCTGGAGCGGAGCCGCCTAAGGGCACGTTCAGAACCCTGCCTGCCCTCCCAGGAGCTCCCCGTGATCCCAGGCTGCTCCTGGCACTACCCTTGCAGCTCCAAGAAAGGAGTAGCGTTTTCCCTTTGTACCTCTCATTGACTGACCCTAACAGGACCCAGAAATAATAGGAGTTTGGGAAACACAGTCCACAGCTTCCCAGCGTCCTACAACACAGGCAGAACACTGAGGGGTGAGAAAGACGCTTAGGGGACTTCCCTGGTGGTCCAGTGGTTAAGACTCAGAGCTTCCAATGCAGGGGGCCTGGTTTCGCTCCTTGGTTGGAGAACTAAGACCCCACATGCTGAGCAGTGCGGCCAGAGAAAAACACCAAATCGTGTTCAGAGCACAATGGCACTGTAAGTAAGCTCTGTGAGTAAGACACAGTATTTGCCTCCATGGGTCACAGTGCAACGAGGGACATACTTGCGAGAAACCCTAAAGCAAGTCCAATTGCAATGAGTATTGTGATAAGGTAAAAATGAAAGAAGCTTACTACCCTGGGAGACCAGAAGAGGTAACGTATAAACTGTATTTTAAATAATAGACAGGAGTCTGAGTCACTATCTGGGCAGGACAGGGAATTTCCAAGTAGAGGATATGACATTCTGGGAGTTTTGTTTTGTTTCTAGGTGAGCCTAAACTATAAATTTGAAAGACAGCTGTTTCTTGGATTTGATAGCATTCAAAGTGCTCACTTTTTATTAATAGAAATAAGAGAAATATTTTGAAAAAAGCCTGAAGTTAGATTTAATTTGATTTCCCTCAAAAATGGCATCTCTTTATAAAGACGTCAATAAAGCATTCCACACCTTTTCCCTATTTAAGAATAGGTGAAAATAACTAAGGACATTTCCCATGTGGTCACACCAATTTTATTCCTTTATATTTTAAATAAGCACGAATTTATTTCTCCATCCTCACTAACTTTTAATAAAGTTTACCCGAAGTAGCAGAGGGACTGGCTCAGTGGGGAGCAGCTGCTGAATTCCACTGTGATTGCACTTTGTAGACGCATAATAAATTTGTGGTACATCCATCTCCCGTGTGAGGAATACACTAGAATATTTGGCATTCACTTTCTCTTCCTCAAATTGCTTCTAAAAGCATTATTCTGTCCAGAATGACAGAAATCCCTCAGGTCACTAGATCAGGACTAGAAACTTCCATGGGATTTAGACACCAGGAGAAGTGACCTTGAGTCCAGGCTTGGCTATGAGCACTGTAACCTTGGGAACTTTATCTACAGAATAAGATTTGGAATAGATGATCTCAAATGCTCCTTTCAGCTCTGATAAGGTAAAATGAAAATGCTTTAAAAGATATTTGAGTCAAAGTGCATGGGAGAATGCATGACAAAATTTGCTTTCAGTTTATTATAAATATTTAAAATGTCAGTGTCGTTGCCTGTATTTTTGTGTAGCTATTCTCTTATTTCATTATTTTCAAATGAAGCTAGAAAAATATTAGAGGAAACAAACTTTGTATAAATTAGACTTATGGGTCTTAGAGAAAAATGTTGCTCTTAAAAGAGTTACGAGGAATGTACACCTTCCATAATTTTACAAGTTTTGTGCAAAGCTCTTTTAAAGAACTACTCTTTTCTATTCCCCTGCTCTTTGTGGTAATGTGGTATGGTGGGAACATACTGGCTTTAAATCCCACTGACTGAATTCAGCTTTTGTACCATGGTATTTGTATGACATTTGACAAATGGATTAACTTCACTGATCTCTTATTTCTTTCTATCAGCTACATGGAATGGGAGAAATCATAATGTTTGATTCACATTCTCTGTCACTGTGAGTTCATATATGGCTCTCTTTAATTTCATTTTAATTTTTAGTCTGTTTCTTAATTTTGAAAAATAATGAAGATAAGTAATATAAGAAATACCCATGAACTAACTCTAGTTTTGCTAGTTGTTGAAGACATGAAAAAAACCATTCTTTGTGTAGCCTTTTTATTTTCATTCAATAGGATGTTACAAGAATAATTTATTTTGTCCTGTCACCCTTGTATAGTATAGTTCATTAATTTTGTTGCTATCTATTTTGTGAATATAGTACAATTTAAAAAAAATAAACTGGGCCATTTCTGGATTTTTAAAATCACAAACATTGCTGCTATGAATTATCTGCTTTAAGTCTCCTGGTGCAAGGTGTAAAATTTCTAATAAATATTTCACAAGAGATACAATTTCTGGGTATATAAAATTTCAAATTTATAAGCTAATATAAAACTAGTTTTCAACATGGTTATGCCAATTTAAACTGCTGACAGTAATGAATGATAAATTTCATTGATCCGCATCCTCTTAAACGCTGGGGATTTTACCTCGACTTTGTTTCTGGTTGAATGAACACAGCATAGTAGGTCATTCTGCATGTTTCTGATTATGGTGAACTTACACTTTCTTCAAATGTTTACTTATTGAATATACATGCTTCCTTAGGAAATGCAAGTTTATATTTCTATCCATAATTTTACTGGTACCATGTATGGACTTTGTATGTTATTATGTTGTGTGTGTGTGTGTGTTAGTCGCTCAGTCATGTCTGACTCTTTGCAACTCCATGGACTGTAACTCACCAAGCTCCTCTGTCCATGAAATTTTCCAGGCAAGAATTCTAGAGTGGGTTGCCATTCACTTCTCCAGGGGATCCTCCCAACCCAGGGATCAAACCCAGGTCAGCTGCATTGCAGGCAGATTCTTTACCATCTGAGCCACCAGGGAAGCCCATGTGTTACTGTGCTGGTCAATTTATATACCCATGTATCAGTGATATTCTATACATGGTTTTTAAAATCTTAATCTTCAAATAGGAAAAGTTTCCCCTCATTATCCATCTTCTTGTTCAAACGTAACTTGTCTTTTAGGACCACTGGACTCATATAACCCAAGAATCAGCTATCCGAGTTTCATGGAAATTTTTTGCAGATTTTTACTGAAGAGGTCTCAAGTCTAAAAATCAATTTAGAAAGAATAGCCTCAAAAAGTAAGTGCTTCCATCATGATAATGGGATATATATCCATTTATTAAAATTTTACTTACTGCATTTCAACAAAATTTTAATAACACCCATGAACAAGGTTTAAAAAATTTTTGCTAGATATATTTTTAGATCCACTATATTTTAGTTGTAAATTATACATCTTAAATATACATAGGCATATATGTGTGGGCCTTCAAATTGTTTTTTGATGATATATTATAAAAACTATCCCCTTTGCATATTGAGCCTATATCCAACTTTATTGCTAGACTGCTTGTATGAATCGTTTGAAAAAGAAACGCGAAAATAGAAAATAATCTTTACATGCAAATTTGTCTTTCCTTCTACTCCTAAATTTTCTTTTCAATTATGATAATTGATGAGTTTTTTTTAAAAAATCCATATCCATGTAAAATCAATAAAGGACAATGCTTTCCTTTGTGTATAAACATCTTTTTGTTTAGTATACAACTTATAAAATTAATCTTTCTCCCTTCTTTTGCCTTCATTTGGATTAGTGAAATGTAAACTACATAATCATGCTGGATTTAGCCAGTTAAATCAAAGAACATATTCAAGAATGAAAGTCATGAAGCAATGGTTTCATCATTTAAAAAGGTATATATATATATATATATATGTATATGTATTTTTTTATATACCATGAATTATGTAGTATCCCACACAGGAAGTATGAGTAAGAAGTACTGCTGATTTAGAAGCTACTATTAGAAACATTTTCATTGGAAGGACTGATGCTGAAGCTGAAACTTCAGTACTTTGGCCACCTGATGTGAAGAACTGACTCATCTGAAAAGACCCTGATGCTGGGAATGATTGAAGGTGAAAGGAAAAGGGGACGACAGAGGATGAGATGGCTGGATGGCATCACCGACTCAATGGACACGAGTTTGAGTAAACTCCAGGAGTTGGTGATGGACAGGGGGGCCTGGTGTGCTGCAGTCCATGGGGTCACAAAGAGTTGGACACGACTGAGCGACTGAACTGAACTGAACTGAACTGAATTAAACTTAAAAGCTTTTGCACAGCAAAGGAAACCATAAACAAAACAAAAAGATAGCCCTTAGAATGAGAGAAAATGTTTGTAAATGAAGCAACCAACAAAGGATTAATCTCCAAAATATACAAAGAGCTCATGCAGCTAAATACCCCAAAACAAACGACCCAATCAAAAAATGGGCAGAAGACCTAACCTGACATTTCTTCAGAGAAGACATACAGATGGCCAAAAAGCACATGAAAAGATTCTCAACATCACTAATCATCAGAGAGATGAAAATCAAAACTACAATGAGGCCATCAAAACTACAGATTGACCATCATCAAAAAATCTACAAACAATAAATGGTGGAGAGGGTATGGGAAAAGGGAACCCTCCTACACTGTTGGTGGGAAAGTGAACTGATACAGCCACTATGGAGAACAGTGTGGAGGTTCCTTAAAAAACTAAAAATAGGACTACCATATGATCCAGCAATCCCACTCCAGGGCAAATACCTGGAGAAAACCACAACTCAAGAAGATACATGCACCCCAGTGTTCACTGCTGCACTACTCACGACAGCCAGGACATGGAAGCAGCCTAAGTGTCCATCGACAGAGGAATGGATGAAGAAGATGTGGGACATATATACAGTGGAATATATGCACATATGCACACTACTATATATAAAATAGATAACTAATAACAACTTGCTGTGTGGCACGGGTAAATCTATACTCTGTAATGGCCTATATGGGGAAAGAATCTGAAAAAAGAGGACTGAGTGTATGTATACATATAACTGATTCACTTTGCCATACACCTGAACCTACCATAACATTGTAAATAAACTAAACTCCAATAAATGTTTTTTTTTAAAAAGGAGCATTCAGGTCAATACAAAAAAAAAAAATACAACAGAAGAACATACCATTGGATATAGAGGGTGACAACATTCATAATTTTCATATTGGCGAAAACAAATTCTGTTGCCAAAGTTAAAGCAAATTCTTAAGATATAGATTCTTGTAAAAGCTGGATTAAATTATTCACTTATTTCCAACATGAGCAGCAACAACGAAAGCAAGAGCATTTGGTGTCCCTTTCCCATCTCCCAGTGTGCGAAGTCTCTTGTGGCTAATTGTACCTAGCAGGCACTTTGATTTGGGTAAACTAATGGGAAAAGAAAGAGCCTTAGAAAATCTCATATTGTCTTTCATATAATTATCTTTATATATTAGTTCAATGACTATGTTATTTCAAGCTTTGTTAATCAAGATTATTAATTCTTAAAAAGTAATTTCAATATGAGTCTCTAAGACATAATTGGAATCCCTCTGGATGACCTCAAAAGGTTTGCTTTCCCTGTCACAGGATTGATTTAACAGGTACTGGTAATTCATTCTCTGGGAATTTATAGAGATTTTGCAGACCAGGTCTAAGTTAGACTAAACAATCCTTAAAGCCTTGTTCAGATCCAAGGAAATACTAAGAAGTTATCTTAAAGGACATAATAT
Organism: Bos indicus x Bos taurus; assembly: GCF_003369695.1. Lineage (NCBI taxonomy): Eukaryota > Metazoa > Chordata > Mammalia > Artiodactyla > Bovidae > Bos > Bos indicus x Bos taurus. The sequence continues at coordinate 62,355,207 of NC_040093.1, forward strand.
TGATTTCTCTGGGGTGAAAGTTAAGATGAAGTTAATTTATTTTATATTTTTCCTAATTGTATCTGATCTTGCTTGAATTTAAAATTACTTCAATCTATTTGCATATGTGGTGCTCAATGAAATAGAAACAACCGCCTAAGTTAAGTTGCAAATGCAAGATCTGCCAAACCCCAACCCATGATTCTCTTTTAAGATGCCTGATATTTCAGAATAGCATTCATCAGGATTTCTGGCCAACACAAAATCCACTTCTAAAAGTGTTGCCAGACATTGCAAACATCAATTTAAAGTACTATGTGGTCTCTTCAGATCCAATGTTCTTACTGTTATTAAGAACATAACAGCATAATGATTCAGGAATATTAATTCAGAGATACTTAATTTCTTCAAAAAACAGAAGTGAGTAAAACTTTGGTTGCTGAAATCTTTTAAATGATTTTTTTATATTTGCTACATTAATAAAAGTACTTAGTAAAAAAAAAAATAAAAGCTTGCTGGAAAGTTTAATAATAAACAACAGCAGTCTCCTGTTTTAGCCATCAGGTTAACTGTATTTCTGCCTCACTTCTTCATCTGATAAATGGAGACATTAAAAAGTCTCTACCTCATAGAACTGTTGTGAGCAGACGTGTGAAACAATGTGCACAACTCCCGGAACACGCTAAGAGCAAAGTAAATGTTTTGCGATTGTCGTTCAGTCTCCATATCGTGTCCAACTCTGCAACCCCGTGGTACAGCACGCCAGGCTTCCCTGTCCTTCACTATCTCCCGGAGCTTGCTCAAACTCATGTCCATGCAGTCGGTGATGCCATCCGACCATCTCGTCCTCTGTCGCCCCCTCTCCTCCTGCCCTCAATCTTTCCCAGCATCAGAGTCTTTTCCGACGGGTTGGCTCTTTGCATCAGGTGGCCAAAGTATTGGAGCTTCAGCATCAGTCCTTCCAATGAATATTCAGGGTTGATTAAAAGTTAGTTATTATTACTACCCCTACCTTCCCTATCCTAATTCTCTTGGCAAACACCCTCAATCTTTCCTCTAGCATTTACCTTCATATTTTAAAAAGTGATGTACTTTTGTACATTATTCGCTTGCCTTTGACTCTATAGATGGTAACTCTGTGAAGCCTCACCATCCCCCAGTGCCTCACACACTCGCCATGTAGTTTCTATTTCATACTTTTTGTTAACTCAAGACTCATCCATGTTTACATTTTCATTACATCAGTTAGGAATTTCAGACACAAGTAATAGTAAAGTCACCCACAGTGATTTAAACCAACCGAGGTTCTACTTTTATCTATTGAGAACTTTGGAGGTAGATGGTTGCTGTTCTTCCCTGCTGTCTTCAGTACTTTGCTTTGTATTCTTGGTTGTCAAATCATGTGGCATGACGGCTAACTCAGCTCCAGGCAACAGGGCCACCTTCAAAAGCAGGAAGCAGGGGCTGACCATGGCGGCAAAATCTTTTCATCTCCTATGGACAGCTCTTATTAGGAAGAGAAATGACTCTCTAAGATGTTACACAGTACAATTTCTCCTGCATCTCATTGACCAACACTGGATCCTAAGGTGACTCCTAACTTCAAGGCAGGGTGGGGCAGTTAGGATTTTACACAAAAGAATGGCATTGCTTTAATTGGCTTAGACCAAAGGGTCCCAAACTTCCTCAGATCACAGCTCCATTGGTGCATCTGTGATTATTTCCACAGGGCCCCTAGGCAAAAGAAATAACCAAACAATCCCCCTCTTTTAAGTTGCTGGGACCGAGCAATGCAATACGTATCCATATCCCTAACAACTTAGTAGCCATATGAGTAAACAATATCTGTCAATTGTAGAAAATATAATAATAGTTTTTAATGAAAAGTGAGTGTGTGCCTGTTATGGCTCAGTGGGTAGAGAATTCCCCTGCAATGCAGGAGACACATGAGATGGAGGTTTCATCCCTGGATCGGGAAGATCGCTCAGAGGAGGAAAATGCAACCCACTCCAGTATGCTTGCCTGAAAAACCCTATAGGCAGAGGAGCCTGACAGGCTGTAGTCCAAAGAGTCACAAAGAGCTGGACACGACTGAGCAACTGAACATGAGTGCACAACTTCTCAATTTTTAGAATTAGAACAGACATCAACACCCTCAGTCCCTATTCCATATTAATTTCCATGCAGCACAATCTATGTATCACAGAAATCACTGAAGATTCTGCTTCACAGAGATACGACATTTCTGGAAAAGAAGGTAGTCAGAACTGAGAGTGAAACAAAGGAACTGCCTCGAGCCAGCTCGAGAAACTATAAACTCCTGTATGTGCAGAGAGGAGGAAATTTCTTTTGTGCTCTGTCAACAGTCAATATTTTCCTATTTTCTGTCCATTTTTTTCTCTTTTCATCCAGGGCCCGACCCTCACTGAGGGGTAACTGGAAGCCCCTGAGTATTGGGCTTCTCAGGGTTCCTGTGGGTGTGATGGCTTCACTGAGGGGTAACTGGAAGCCCCTGAGTATTGGGCTTCTCAGGGTTCCTGTGGGTGTGACGGCTTCACGGAGGGGTAACTGGAAGCCCCTGAGTATTGGGCTTCTCAGGGTTCCTGTGGGCGTGACGGCTTCACTGAGGGGTAACTGGAAGCCCCTGAGTATTGGGCTTCTCAGGGTTCCTGTGGGCGTGATGGCCTCACTGAGGGGTAACTGGAAACCCCTGAGTATTGGGCTTCTCAGGGTTCCTGTGGGCGTGACGGCTTCACTATTCCTCCACACAAGGTTCTGGGCTCAGAATTACTTTGCTTCCTAAATTAGTTACCATTTCTGGGTCACCTTCTGATTCCCCTGCCACTGATATCTTTAGTTAATGGTGGACTCTCAGAACTCTTTTTCACTTCCAGAATTGTTGATTATTTTTAAAACTACATTCTTATCATGATAGGGGAATTTGAGAAAGGAAAAAAAAACAAAGTGGTAAATACAACATTTTCAAGTAAAAGTCCAAGGCGGATCCTGAAAATGACTCACCTTGGCAAGATGGAGACAGAAGGATGCGCTACACATACAGGGTGTGCTATTATTAGATAATGCAAGGTCATCCACCCCCAGTACAGACTGTGAAGGCGTGTGTGCCTCGGACATCACAGAGCGCACTCTGCTGTTCTTGTTCTGGTTCAGTTGCTAAATTGTGTCCAACTCTTGCGACCCCATGGACTGCAGCACGCTAGGCTCCTCTGTCCTTCACTGTCTCCTGGAATTTGCTCAAATTCATGTCTGTTGAGTTGGTGATGCCATCCAACCATCTCATCCTCTGCTGCCCCCTTCTCCTTTTGCCCTCAGTTTTTCCCAGCATCAGGGTCTTTCCCAATGGGTCGGCTCTTTGCATCAGGTGGCCACAGTATAGGAGCTTCAGCTTCCAACGACTTCCATGACTACTGGTCACCTGATCACTCCCCATCCCCACACTAATGCTGCCCAAATCAATGCAGGAATACTGTCTAAAACAAGCCACCTTCTATTGCAAATATCTGTTTGTTCTTTCACAGTGACTTAGTTTCTACTTGGGTATAGTATGAAATTAAGTTTTAAATCAGATATTAATTTGAGGTAATTGACAGTGACCAACAGATTTATATTTGTTTTTCATCAACCCCCAGTTCAACAATCTTTCTGCATTATAAAAACAGTCTTTAAAGATAATGTTATTCTTTTGCCTATTGTCTATTTTTTGGAGAAGGAAATGGCAACCCACTCCAATATTCTTGCCTGGAAAATTCCATTGACAAAGGAATCTGGTGGGCTACAGTCCATGGGGTCTCAAAGAGTCGGCCACAACTGAGCACACCAGCACATTGTCCATTTTCGAATAATACTTTTGAAGACAAAGGTATTTTTTAATTCATATTAAGGAATAAGATATGGTATGCTAGGAAAGAAAATTATACATACCCAGATTTAGTTGCAGATTAAACATTATCAGATTCAAAAAGTTCCTATATCATTCCCCTACTTAACTCCCTGAAAGACTATGAAGTAGTTATTTCTTTGAAGATTTGGCTGCCAGAAACCTTCACATTGGTAAACACATAACTAGGTCTCACTATTGAATCAAAGTTGGAATGAAAGTTGATAGGTGCAACTTGATCTATTTTAGATGAAAGTGTACAGAAACAAACAGTTCGTTTTCCTCCTTATCTTTACACGGGACTTGTATTAAATTCAGTGTGTATAAGGGGAGAAATGCCTTAAATCTATCTATTTCTTTATATCCAGTAAGAGGTTATGCAGCAGGTAGGCTACAGAGAGTCATCTGTGCACTTGGTTATCAGCACATTTTTTTTTAAAGATTCTTCAGTATTTTAGCAGCCTCAAAAGACTTGAATAATTAGTATTTAAAATGAGTTGTTTTCAGTTATGCGAAGGCAAGAGGAAAGATGGATGAATTTTCTTTTTATTGGAAAAGTCAGTCATTGGATCACAATCTTAAAGCCCCCTTTCAAATTATGTGTTCTCTGGAGATAGCAGTTCATGTTAAAAAAAAAAAAAAAGTAGTTTCTGAATTGGGTGGCTTTGAGAAAATCATGCATAGGTTCTTTTAAACACCACAAAACATTCACACACACAGAGTTGCTTTCAAATTTATCCAATGAAAGTAGGGCTACTGTGTGTGAAAAGTCATGGCACTTTGTTGAATTGCTTCAAAACATATCCTGTATAACATGCTAGTTCTTTAACATGCATATTAACACTAAGATTATTTTATTACTCTGTATGTTGCACTTTCCATACTGATTCACATCCTGCTTGAAGCTGTAAATTTGTGGAGGCATCAGTTCAGTTCAGTTCAGTCGCTCAGTCGTGTACGACTCTTTGCGACCTCATGAATCGCAGCATGCCAGGCCTCCCTGTCCATCACCAACTCCAGGAGTTCACCCAAACTCACATTGGTGATGCCATCCAGCCATCTCATCCTCTGTTGTTCCCTTCTCCTCCTGCCCCCAATCCCTCCCAGCATCAGGGTCTTTTCCAATGAGTCAACTCTTCTCATGAGGTAGCCAAAGTATTGGAGTTTCAGCTTTAGCATCATTCCTTCCACAGAACACCCAGGACTGATCTCCTTTAGAATGGACTGGTTGGATCTCCTTGCAGTCCAAGGGACTCTCAAGAGTCTTCTCCAATACCACAATTCAAAAGCATCAATTCTTCGGTGCTCAGCTTTCTTCACAGTCCAACTATGTGGAGGCATAAACCATGATTTTCCTTAGTAAATAAAACTGCAACATATGCACATTACTAAAATATAGCAAACTCTTAAGAAATAGATACAAAAATAGATACAAAAATTTCCAACATTAGAGATCTTGGTTGTAAGCAAAAGAAACTAATACCAATCACCATAAGCAAGAAGGAAATACAGTAGAAAGATAATGCAAATTCATGGGATTCTTCTCAAGGACTTGGGTTAGAAATTGCCCAGAAACCAAGGCAACCCTTGGAGCTGAGAGCCAGGAACCAGCTCTCCCACAGTCTTAGACTCATCAGCACCTGGTCTGGGTAGGAAGCAAGTAAACATCCCAGTCTTAGATGCAAGCCCACACACTGGCTGCCAGAGAGTCAGTAAGGAGGTGGATCCCCCTGTGATGTCCTGTTGGTAGGAAGCCCTCTGCTTCTCACCAGTCAACCCACTGGGAAATGCCCCCAAACCCTGATGGAGGTGAACTTTGAGTAGCCAAAACATTATACATTTGACTGCCCAATTACCTCACACACACATTATCTCATATCACATTTCCAATCAAGAATGTTTCTCTGAATGTAATGGGATATATTTTTTACAAACAAAATTGTCCATATCTGTCCTTCAAGGAAGGCAAAGTCTCATCAGTGCAGAATCACTGGATTGTGTCCATTTCTCCTCTAAAATCATTATGGCCAATCTCCATTTTTCTCTCATTCAAATGCTACTAAAGTACACATAAGTTAATTACATTTTCCATAAAGGATGATCTATTTATCTTTAGGTTTCTTCTCTGTTTGACAACTACAGAAACCCAGATTTCTTACTTTATCTGTGCTTCAAATACCTCAATGTTTTAATTCCAAAAAATCCAATATTTGTTATAAGTACAATCTTTTATTAAATTGTTTTTGATAAATACATCTTCTAGAAAAAAGCCCATTTTGTTACTTTGATGCAAATAAGAAAATGAGCACCTCCAATTTTCTTAGCATCCTCTTTTGAATAGGCTCCACAGCAAAAGTAAACATAGTTCTTTATAAGTTTGGTTCCAAAAGAGTAGCTCATAAAGTAGCACTTAATAAACAGGCACTATGCTCTCACATTATTCTTAAATTCTGATGAACTTTAATGGGACCAGAGTGAATTTATTTATGGAAGAATAGGTTCCATTTTCTTATTCGTTATTGCATTTTCAATACTGTACCATTCTTTGAAGCTATGAGTTTATAGACACTCAACATTTAGAAAATGATGACTTGGACTGAACTGCACTACAAAATAGAAAACTTTTATGAATTCTCCAGAAACACCTCAGCCTAAAAGATACCCAAATTCACAACAGCATAGTTATAGCTCCTTAGGACACAAATAATCTTTCCAAAGAATTATTTACATAGAAAGAAAATCCTACTATTCAACCCCTCATTAAATGGTACAATATTAGATAACATGAGAGTTATATAAATATTAAATATGAAAACTGCCTAATAAAATTTAGTTTCATTAAAAGCCTTTAGGTTAATCTAAAGTCTATTTAGAATCTGTTCTGATGAGCAGAATTTAATAGTCTCAATCACACACATTTAAAATTTTGAGTGTCTATCCAATTCTTTTTATAATGTATATTCCTGTAGACCTGTGTGTACAAGAATAATAGAGTTATTATAAAGCTTGAAGGAAATAAGATATGTAAAGATAGTAACATACACAGTTTTAACAATAACCATGGCTGGTAAAGGAACAGGATAAATGCCTACCAAACCAAATAACTGTGGCAAACAAAAACTAACATGGAGATATAGAGGACAGTGTAGTGGTTACCAGATGGGCCATATGGAGAGAATGAAATGGGTAAAAAGGATCAACCGTAGGGTAACTGATGGAAAATAAACTTTTGGTGGTGAGCACACTGTGATGCACATACAAATTTAAATATAATGTCTTACACATTAAATATTTGTAATATTAATATTGTAATATTACAAACCAGTGTTACCTCAACATATTTTTAAAGATAAATAAATAATAATAATGGTAGTAATAATAATATGCATATTCCATTCACTGTCTTTAGGAATAAGTAAGCTTTGATTAGAAATTTTCAGTCTAAAATCCTGACACATAATAAGGCTTCTGTAATGACCTCTAGCAGAGAAGGCAATGGCACCCCACTCCAGTACTCTTGCCTGGAAAATCCCATGGACGGAGGAGCCTGGAAGGCTGCAGTCCATGGGGTCGCTGACGGTCGGACACGACTGAGCGACTTCACTTTCACTTTTCACTTTCATGCATTGGAGAAGGAAAGGGCAACCCACTCCAGTGTTCTTGCCTGGAGAATCCCAGGGACGGGGAAGCCTCGTGGGCTGCCGTCTGTGGGGTTGCACTGAGTCAGACAGGACTGAAGTGACTTAGCAGTAGCAGCAATGACCTCTAGTCTGAAAGATTTAGATTTTAATAGAGCATGTTTAGAACAGTGCTGATGCAAGTCCACAAAAGTATTCTTAAAGTTATGCCAAGTTGAGCAATATGCTTTTTTTTTATACATCGCAATCACAGCAAACACTATGAGTTTGAACATATGGGGAAAATTTAGCAAATTAACTTTTTATCTTAAAAGCTAATAGATTCTCCACATGTACCAATACATTAACAAAGCTATTATCTAGAAAAGATTAAAGAATAAAGACACCCATAAATAGAATGTGTATGTGTGTGTGTTTGTGTGTAAGAGAGAGACAGAGAAATAGAGAAAGAGAACGGGAGAGAGAGAGAGAAGGAGGAGAGAGGTCTTACTAGAAAATGCATCGGGGCTTCCCTGGTGGCTAGCGGGTAAAGAATCAGCCTGCCAACGCAGGAGACACAGGTTCGACATCCGATCCAGGAGTACCACGGAGAAACGAAACCTACGCACCACAACTGCCGAGCCTGTGCTCGAGAGCTGGGGAGCCGCAGCTGCTGAGGTCCTCGCGCCCGGAGCCCGCGTCCTGTGCACCGCAGCCGAAGGGCAGCCCCTGCCCGCCGCAACCAGAGAAAAGCCAGCACAGCAACAGAGAGCTGGCACAGCCGAAAACAAACCTCAAAGTAAAAGAGAAAAGGTGCAAAGTGACACGATGCAGGGGGTGAGAAAAGTAACTCAAGCAGCATCTCACGTGAGCCTCCTCACTCTAGTCCAGTTATTCTCAGACTTGAAGGTGCTTGCTTCATTGTAATCACCTGAAGTGAAGTGAAGTTAAAGTCGCTTGGTCGCGTCTGACTCTTTGCAACCCCATGGACCATACAGGCCATGGAATTCTCCAGCCCAGAATACTGGAGTGGGTAGCCTTTCCCTTCTCCAGGGGCTCATCCCAACCCAGGGACTGAACCCAGGTCTCTCACATTGCAGGTGGATACTTTACCAGCTGAGCCACCAGGGAAGCCCAAGAATACTGGAGAGGGTGGCCTATCCCTTCACCATCTTCCCAACCCAGGAAGTGAACTGGGGTTTCCTGCATTGCAGGTGGATTCTTTACCAACTGAGCTATCCAGGAAGCCCCATAATCACACGAAGGGCTTGTTAAAACACAGATTGAGGGGCCCCGCCCCAGTATTCTGATTACTAGGTTTTAGGGGGCCCCAAATTAGGTATTTCTAACAAGTCCCCATGTGTTACTGATACTGCTGGTCTGAAGACCCCACCATGTGAACCACCGGTCTGATCTGTGGTTGACAGATTGACAGCCTATTGCTGTGCTCTCCTGCTTGAGAAGAAATCCAAAACATGTTTTGATGAATAATATATATGACTGATACTATTCATGTTTTCCCAGATTTTACCAATTATTATGAAGAGTAAGTTATTAATGTTTAATTATTTTATTTGTATAGACTGAAGTTATCTCATATCATGAGAGTTGCATTTAATATATCTCTCTCTTTAGTCACTAAGTCGTGTCCAACTCTTGCGACCCCATGGACTGTAGCCCACCAGCTCCTCTGTCCATGGGATTCTCCAGGCAAGAATACTGGAGTGGGTTGCCATTTCCTTCTCCAGGGGATCTTCCTGACCCAGGAATCGAACCTGGGTTTCCTGCACTGCAGGCAGATTCTTTACCACCAGAGCTATGATATCTCTATCCAGTAAGCATACTTTTAAACATTTAAAGATAAATTAGATGCAAGAAGCATTTTTGGCCATGGCCAATAAGTAAGAATCGAGAATGTCACCTATAATGATACAAATTAAAATTATAAAATACCCTTGTTCCCTTTCCAGAAAAGCAAAAACTAAAATATTTTATAATATCCTACACCCTGTTGACAGAATTTGAAGATGAGACCACCTAGAAAAGGCAACTCCAGAGTTTATCTAGTGATGAGATTTGGACCTCTTATTCATAGTTTATTGTGGTTTCTTGTATTAAAATAATAAATTACAAAATGTTATATATATAGTAGAAAATATACTGTAAAGTTTTCAAAGCTAGCCTTACTTCAGTGCAAGTTACAGATATGAGTAACATAATTTATAATTAAACTTGCTTCTTTTGCGAATACAAAATATCTTTTATCTTATAAATTCAGTAATTTTGTAAACAATGGATGTAGTAAATTAACGACAGGCAATAGTAAAGTGGCAGAGGAGGAGAAAAGGTCTGCAGAGACAGGCAGCAAAACAACCCAGAAAGAGCCTGTGGTTGTAGACTCATGATTCCGTCTGCTCGGGCTGTGCGACTCATACGTCACCACCTGACACCTTCTCCCTACAGAAATATCCATTAGCTGATTAACTGCTCCCACACGGCTCCAACTGCCCTGACCACACAGGTTAATAGCATTGCTTCTGGGCTAGCTGATGTTGCTACATTCTCATATTTTTAACGAATTATATACCAAGGAAGCACAGGCCAAATAAAGTACATATATTACTTAACAGGGTATACTGGACAAAGGTCTTGCTACGTTTGCAGGAATTCCCCTTATTTCCTTAAACAAATATCTTTTATTCACAGGAGAAACTCTCTATAGCAACATGAAATTTCCCAAATGTCATCAGAGATTATACAAATATACATATGTTTATGTACATATATTTGGAGGTAGGTAATAAAAAAGTACAACCAAAATTAATATGAAAACCTCTAGTGCTATACTTCCTAAAATATATCAAAGGAATTAACATTTCTGAGAGTTAATTTTCCTGATATTTAAATCAAATTTTAAGAATGAGGTAAACGAATCATACCTCACATTAAAAAGGTTAAATGAGGCTGGGAAATAGTAAAGAAATTAATCTACATTTAGGACAAAGATAACCTGTTTTGGAAGCCTCTGGGAACCACTTAACAGAAATTGTATAATCTTGTATAATAAGCAGATCGACTGAATACTCTAGAACTTTGCTGATTTAGCATTTAATTCTTGCAGAGCAATTATTGGGAAAAGAAGTTCTGTCAGATAATAAAATTAACACTGCTACAGTATTTACAATTTAAAAATCTCTGGTGAGGTGCTCTGTGACAACCTAGAGGGGTGGGATGGGATGGGAGACAGGAGGAAGGATCAAGAGGGAGGGGCATATGTATACCTATGGCTGATTCATGTCGATGTATGGCAGAAAGCAAGATGATATTGTAAGGCAATTATCCTACAAAATGTGTGTGTGTATGTGTGTGGTGTGCATACAATATACACAAATGCCTACGCATATCCCCTGGAGAAGGGAAAAGCTACCCACTCCAGTATTCTGGCCTGGAGAATTCCATGGACTGTATAGCGCATGCGGTTGCAGAGTCGGACACGACTGAGAGACTTTCACTCACTCCCTCACACACAACACACATCCTCCAGTGGTATAACAAGCCTCATTCTTCAAGGATACAAATACGTGTCTTTTCATGATTCTAGTTGGGTCAGCTATGCCATCAAGCACTGACCAACAGCAACAACCATGGCTATTTCTTTTTTCTTTGGTCCTAAGCTTGTCCAATTGTGTTTCTATTTTTCTGTTTACCAATGTCACAAAACAGGTATCCTTTAGCAAAATCTTGATACTCTTCCCCAATCTTGGCCTGTCTTCTAAGTTGATGATTTTCCCATAATTTTAATAAATTTTAAAAATTTCAAGTGAAAACAAACTTACAAACATAGAATATAAGAAATCAGAATCTCTGTCTTTTGGAAACTACTCTTTCTGGCGCTTACATTCGAATGACTTCAGCACTGGTCTGCCGTTCCTCCACACTGACTCAGCTTATCCTGCTGAAACCTAGACAGATGAGAAATTTCAGCCGCTCAGAAACTACACATGATTCCTGTTTGATTGCAGAATAATATCCAATCTCCATACCAAGGGCACAACTGATGCAATTTTTTTTTCTGTGCAGCCTCAACTCCCAGTGTACAATTATACACAGTCATTTCTTAGCCCTTGAAAGCAGTGTGATTCCTGTGCTCTCTCCTGTCTACACTTCCTTCGCCCTCCCAGGGGTCAATCCCCCTCATCATCAGCCCAGAGATCATCTGATTACAACTTTGCCCGGCTTCTCTGATGACCTTGATTCAATCTAGCCTGGACCTTCAAGAGCATGGCTCTCCCTAGTGGAGCCGACAGCCACCTCTTAACAACCTTGCTTCATTCCTTAGTCTGTCACTGAGAGAAAGGCTGATCATGAGGAAGCGACTTTATGGATCATTTAGGGAAGTCTAGAAGAAACTATAAGGTAGCAAATGAAATGTGTTTACAGGGGGAGAGGGAAAGACCAAGCCATTCTCATGGTGTCCCCCCAAAGATTCCCCATTGCTAGTTCTACTTGCCTGTTTACATATTTAATAGTCTGCTAACCCATAGATTCATGCCATGCTTTCAAAGTCTGACTGTCTATACCTTCATTCCTCTCTAGGAAAATCCAACTCCTGCCAACAGGGGTTAATATAATCCCACTATCTTTCCCCATCCCCACCCTGAACCAGGGCAGTCCGGTGGACATAACAGTCCAGTGGCCACAGTATGTTTTCCAAAGCCTGAGATATGATTTCAAAAATCACACCATGATGAGACTAGGGCCAGAAAATACAGGGTTTGTCTTGGTTCTCCACGTCCCATAGGATGGTTCAGAGCAGACTCCAACACACTACATCATTCTCTTTGAGTTCTTTTCATGTGAGAGGGGACGACATGACTCTTTACTCTCTCTGCAGTACCCCAGCCTCCTTCTGTAATTACCCTGCATAGGACATGCACACACATGAATATGAGCACGTACGTTTGCCGGCATACATTCATTCAATAGCCATCTTCTGAAACTTCCTACATTTCAGCTAAGATCATGGCATCTGGCCCCATTACTTCATGGCAAATAGAGGGGGGAATGGTGGAAGTAGTGACAGATTTCCTCTTCTTGGGCTCTAAAATCACTGTAGATGGTGACTGCAGCCACATGAAATCAGAAGACAATTGCTTCTCGGCAGGAAAGCTATGACAAATCTAGATAGTGTGTTGAAAAGTAGAGACATTTACTCTGCCAACAAAGGTCCGTATGGTCAAGGCTACGGTCTTCCCAGTGGTCACGTACGGTTGTGAGAGCTGGACCATAAAGAAGGCAGAGCACCAAAGAATTGATGCCTTTGAACTGTGGTGCTGGAGAAGATTCCTGAAAGTCCCATGGACAGCAAGGAGATCAAACCAGTCAATCTCAAGGCAAATCAACCCTGAATACTTGTTGGAAAGACTGACGCTGAAGCTGAAGCTCCAGTATTTTGGTCATCTGATGCGAACAGCCGACTCATTGGAAAACCCCTGATGCTGGGAAAGATTGAGGACAAAAGGAGAAGAGGGCGTCAGGGGATGAGATGGTTGGACAGCATCACTGATGCAATGGACATGAACTTGGGCAGACTCCGGGAGATGGTGAGGGACAGGGAGGCCTCGTGTGCTGCAATCCTTGGGGTCACAGACTCAGACACCACCGGGCGACTGAACAACAACAACAGAATTTCAGCAGCTGCGATCAGAAGTGTGTTTACAACGGTGAGCAAAGCAGACTTGGAGCTTGCAGTTGTGTGAGGCAGACAAGTCATGTCAAACACAAACTTTACCTGGCTAGTGTAAGAAGCAGAGCTGAGGAAAACTGTAAAGCAGCTCCAATTATCCACTCAAGGGGCCTAATCCAGTCCTGAGGTCACAGAAACTGTCCCTGGAGAAGTGACTCTGAATTTCTGTCTGAACCATAAATATTGACTGGGTGAAAGAAGAAAAATTGTGACCAACCAGAGGAAGAATCACTTAAAGCTTACAACTGCACCAGAGCACACCAGCTGCACTGAAGAAATATCTGAAGAAAAATCCATCACTCCTACAAAACATAATTCCAGTAATATACCCCTGTGATGGTACGTCAATAAAATCATATTCACACATGAAAGACTGTGGTTTTTAAGCCCCAACTTGACTATATTTGGAAGTAAATATATACATTTATCTTATTTTTGAAAAGCTCTTTCTTTCAACATTTTAACACCAGCCAATGCTAAAGTTAGATTTGGAACCATTTGCCTTTGATTACACAAGCCTCAATGGCACTTTATCTTCTGGCAAATAATAGACTGATTATATAGATTTGCTTTAACCTTCTGAAATTGCTGGGAAAGAGCATATCTATAAATACACAGTGATAATTGATGGTCAAAATGCCAGCCGTAGTTTGAGCTCATTGAACAATTTTAGGCTTAAGAAAGAGAACAAGTTAAAATTGCTCTAAGCTTGTATTGCTCCTAAAGATTCTTTCCTTTATTGCACTATGATTTCTGAATGGGCTCCAGTGATATTGTTACAGTCATAATATGTCTCTCATCTGAGTAGTCAAAATATAACCATTATATTCTCTTAGCCTATTAATTCAGTAATGCTTGATTAAATCCATAGTAAAAAATGAAAAATTCAAAATGTAGGTAATCCAAATAGTATAGAAGGCTAGCAAGTAAAAATAAAAGTTTCTCTTTTGACCCCCCCAGGCCCTGGTTTTGCCAGCAGAAGTTTCATACTATAAAAGTCCCCCGATGTTTTCTTCTTTGTCCTTAGCAATTCATCTGGCAGCTCTTTCCACATAAGCATGGGAGGACCTCCTCCACAGTATCCCACTCCATGATATGCTACCCTACGGTGGCATTTAACCTGCTATATTGATGATCATTTAGTTCCTTCTATTTTGTGTCTGTCACAGACACCATAGTACTAAATACAAACACTGTTGTAAAGTGTACAAAGTATACATCGTGATGTCTATAGCAGACATACCAGTGTTCTTCAAAATATTTCATGTTCTCCCCCCTACATGGTTAGGCAATACCACGTGACTTTTACAGCCAGTGAAATAGTCAGCGAAAGACCACAGTTTGCCCTGCCATGGTGTTCCAGAAGTTTCCGCTACAACATGGATTGAATACAACATGGTTGAATCTCTATCTGATCAGCTGTGAGATCTAGAACCTCACCCCAACCTCCCATCCTAACCCACTGTGGACTCCCAACAGGAGTGGAAAGTAGACTCACTGGCTAGTAAGAAAAGTGTTCATCTTTGTCACGGCACTTGTTCCACGGGTTTTGATCCTCCTTTGCAGACAGCTTATAAATACAACTGTACCTCTGTACCTTCCATTTATAAACCACCAGATAAATTATCTCCCCTTATCTTGCTGTCCAGGAAAATTGATGTTCAGAAATTTTAAATCCCCAAGTCTTTTTCTTTATAAGATTTTTACAGAACAGAATTGCTATTTAAAAATCTTACAATATACATATATATGTATATGTATACGGTATACATATATATACATATATGTATTCAACTGTAGTTCTTATTAGAATGCATTAATTTTTTGTTTGCTGTATAGCATCACTCTTTTTTCTTGTTCCAGTCTTCCTTCTTTTTTCCAGCCTATGGATCAATAGTTTAACTTGACCGCTAGTCTTTGTTTTACCTGAAACCTTCACGGTTAACACCTGTCCCGATTCCAGTCTCCTACTCCAATACATGGTGGAATTACCTGAGCACCACCATTGATTTAAATGATAATATGGTGGCTCAGCAGTAAAGAATCCACCTGCAATGCAGGGGACTAGGTTCAACCCCTGGGTGGAGAAGATCCCCTGGAGAAGGACATGGCAACCCACTCCAGTATTCTTGCTTGGGAAATCCCATGGACAAAGGAGCCTAAAAGGTTACAGTCCATGTGGTCAAAAACAGTCAGACATGACTTAATGACTGAACAACAATAGTGACCATTGTATGAACAAACCTAGCAGAGGCTCCAGCTGAGCTGTTTAAAATCCTAGATGATGTCGTTAAAGTGTTGCACTCAACACGCCAGCAAATTTGGAGAACTCAGCAATGGCCACTGGACTGGAAAACATCAGTTTTCATTCCAATCCCAAAGAAGGGCAATGCCTAAGAAGGTTCAAACTACAGTACAATTGTGCTCATTTCACATCCTGGTAAGGTTATGCTCAAAATTCTCCAAACAAGGCTTCGATAGTATATGAACCAAGAACTTCCAGAAGTACAAGCTGGGTTTAGAAAAGGCAGAGGAACCAGAGATCAAATTACCAACATTTGTTGGATTATGGAGAAAGCAAGGGAATTTCAGAAGAACATCTACTTCGGCTTCACTGACTATGCTAAAGCCTTTGACTGTATGGATCACAAAAAAAACTGTGAAAAATTCTTAAAAAGATGGGAGTACCAGACCCCTTACCTGTCTCCTGAGAAACCTATTACCAGGTCAAGAAGCAACAGTTAGAACCAGACATGGAACAACTGACAGGTTCAAAATTGGGAAAAGAGCACAGTAAGGCTGTATATTGTCACCTTGCTTATTTAATTTATATGCAGAGTACATCATGCAAAATTTCAGGCTTGGGTGATCACAAGTTGAATTAAGATTGCTGGGAGAAATATTAACAACTTCTGATATGCAGATGATACCACTCTAATGCCAGAAAGTAAGGAGGAACTAAAGAGCCTCTTGTTGAGGATGAAAGAGGACAGTGAAAAAGCTGACTTGAAACTCAATATTAAAAAAACTAAGATCATGGCATCCAGTCCCATCACTTCATGGCAAATAGAAGCAGCAAAAGTGGAAGCAGTGACAGATTTTCTTTTCCTGGGCTCCAAAATCACTGTGGACAGTGACTGCAAGCACAAAATTAAAAGGTGCTGGCTTCCTGGAAGGAAAGCTATGATAAATCTAGACGGCATATTAAAAAGCAGGGACATCACTTTGCCGACAAAGGTTTGTATAGTCAAAGCTAAGGTTTTTCCATAGTCACATATGGATGCGCCATAAAGTTGAGCCATAAAGAAGGCTGGGTGCCAAAGAATTGATGTGTTTGAACTGTGATTCTGGAGAAGACTCTTAAGAGTACCCTGGACTGCAAAGAGATCAAACCAGTCAATCCTACAGGAAATCAATCCTGAATTTTCATTGGAAAAACTGATGCTGAAACTGAAGTTCCAACTCTTTGGCCACCTGATGTGAAGAGCCTACTCATTGGAAAAGTCCCTGATGCTGGGAAAGATTGAAGGCAAAAGAAGAAGGAGGTTACAGAGGATGAGATGGTTAGATAGCATCACTGACTCAGTGAATATGAATTTCAGCAAACTCTTGGGGATAGTGGAGGACCGAGCAGCCTGGCGTGCTGCAGTCCATGGGGTCACAAAGAGTCGGACACGACTGAGCAACTGAAAACAACAGTGACCGTTGTTGGCATATGCATATGTACGGTTACACACAGTACACGTATTATAATCCGCTTCCTTGGGGAAGAGTCTCTACTACAAACCCTGCCTTCAGAGCTCATGTCACAATGCTTAATTTCATATTTGCATGAATAATTATTGGGTTTCCCTGGTGGCTCAGATGGTAAAGAATCTGCCTGCAATGCAGGAGACCTGAGTTCAATCCCTGGGGAAAATCCCCTGGAGAAGGAAATGGCAACCCACTCCAGTATTCTTGCCTGGGAAATCCCATGGACAGAGGAGCCTGGTGGGCTACAGTCCATGGGGTCACAAAGAGTCAGACACGACTGATAGACTAACACACTTATTTAATTATTATACGACCACCCTCTACTGGAAGCTTCACGAGGGCAGGGATCCATTTGCTTCGTTTCTGTTCTTCAGCCCAAACCCTTGGAATAGCATCTGGCTCATTCAATTTGCTCAACAAACATTTTTAGAATACTGTATTTTGTTTAATTATAATGATGGGTGCTTTTATAATTAACATAATGATATTTGAAGCAAATGTTCAACAACAACAAAAAAAACCTTGGCGCATGAATATATAATCTGAGAAGATCATTATTGTCCCTCTTGATTTCCCTAGACACTGATTGCACTGAAGTTTTATTTCATGTGTTTAGTAAAGTATACTTAGATATGCTACGATTTCTATTTGATCATATGCACCTGTACACCCTGATAAAGATCCAGTATATGTGAGTGTATTATACACAGATATGTAAGTGAACTCTTTAAACTATTAATTTAAATCAGTGGTCTCATGGGCAATTTTGCCCTCCTCCACAAAGGGTATTTGGCAATGTGCAGAGACATTTTGGTTGTCACAAACCAGAGACAGAAGCTACTGGCTTCTAAAGAGTAGAGGCCAGGAATTTGCTAAGTATCCTCCAATGCACAGGATGTCATCTCCCCCTGAAAAATAACTATTAAACCCCACATGTTAATAGTTCTGAGACTAAGAAATCCTGACTTAAACCCTGACCTTTAAATTTTAATACAGAAAAAGTATAATGCATGTTTTCTCCAAGTTAATATGTGTGATGTAAATCATTATTCAGAATAAGTAATATGTTGGTTCCTTTTGTTGGAAATGAAATGTTTAGCTTCATCAACTGCAGCAATCCATAAAGTCTCAATGTCACCCTTGAAACTGGGAGAAAATGGAGTAAGTTTATATTTCTAGCATGTCTCTCAGAGCTGGGCTCCTCACGCTGTGTTCTCACTAAGCTCCACGCACTTCTCCATGGTGTGCAGGACCCCCGGCCTTAGCTGCTAGGGTCAGCTATTAGAAGACAGTGAATGGGAGCTACTGCCCCAATCCCAGAGCCCCTCTAGAATCTGCCCCTATAAATCCTCATTCCTGGTGTGTTTAGGTAAGCGCTCCCTCGTCTTCTGCATTAGCAGCAAGTATAATTCCCTGGTGTGCCCAGAATGGACAATGTGAAAGATAAAATGGTGTTTTCTGTTCCCTGGGGGAGACGATCATTTTTATGATGCTCTAAGCTACTCGATTAGCCTTTTACAAGGGAACAGAGTAAGCTGTTCTATGTGTGCCTCAAGCGGAAACTCTTTTAAAACACATTTACCTAAAACACTTTGAAAACTGAATTTGACCATTCCTTCACAGCCTTGGAGGATTTAATAATTTATAGGTCTGCACATTGACCATAGGAATATTTTGTCATTGATGTTTCCATTAAATTATACTTGCTTGAAGTCAGCATGGGGTTGAAATTCTTTCCAGTGAATACTCTGATTTCTTTCACTGGTTTATCAAGGATGCTTATTGACAGTTTACAAGGATAGCATCCTGCCTTTTGACATCATTTTTATAACAAACAATCACAACATTGAGTAAGATTCTTTATGAAAAAAAGAAAAGCTTGCACATCAATAAAAAGTATGTTTTTCATCATAGTTCCCTTGATTTTATCCAAGTAGAAAATCTTCTACTCAACTTGTCCTTGAATGCAGTATAAGCTCCTTTAACAGAAACAAGAAATCAGATCCCATCTGGTAACTTACTCCACCCCTTTGATTGAGACCTAATGACCAGGTTGGAGCTCGGGAAGGGGGTAGGTTAGGTTTTCTCAAAGTCTCTGAACTCAGAGAAACAGTTTACATAAAGGTTTTACTTTACATCTTCTTCCTCCCCTAAGTGAAATTATAGGAATGTGATGGTAAATTGAAAACAGTGGGTTTTCAGCTAGCTGTTTGATCAGAATTTAGAACATTAAATAGATATTTATTGAGCTATACATGTGTTAATTATAAACACCATGGGAGGGTTAGATACAAAAGGGAATATATTTTCAGTGTGAGGAATAAAATGATACATATATGACCATTATAAATGATAAATTAGTGTTAAGTAGCTCAGTGATGTAGGGAAGAGGTTCCATTTCAGCTAGCATTTAAACAAGAGAAGCAGGCAGAACTGGAAGGCAATAATCCTTACGCATGCTAAGCTGCTTCAGGCATGCCTGGCTCTGTGCGACTCCATGGACTGTAGCCTGTCAGACTCCTCTGTCCATGGGATTCTTCAGGCAAGAATACTGGAGTGGGTTGCCATTTCCTTCTCCAGGGGATCTTCCCGACCCAGGGATCGAACTCACATCTCTATATCTCCTGGATTGGCAGGCAGGTTCTTTACCACTAGCATCACCTGGGAAGCCCAATAATCCTTATAATAGGGACCAAGGCAAAGGAGAGCGAAACCCTAGGTACTGGGAAGTGGGGAGTCTGACTCTCTAGACTCTTACCGACCAATAGAAATTTAATACATGCCACATACATGATTTTACATTTCCTAGCAACCATATTGTAAAAACTAAAATAGATAAAATTCATTTTAATATTTAGCCCAATATATCCAAAAGAGTATCGTTTTAACAAATAATGAATATAAAATTATCAGAGATATTTTACATTATTTTTATATTGTTTCTGAAATTCAGTGTATATTTTTAAATTACAGCACTTCTTAACTTCGACTGGTCACATTTCAAGAGCTCAGCAGTCACATGTGTCTAGTGACTACCTTACTGGACAGAGCAGCTCTAGAGTTTTGAACAAAGACTATGGGAAGTCAGGAACAAACCGAACAATGAAGAGAAGCAATGTGCATCTCTCCTCTGCAGATACTTTCTGCGCTGGAATGTACTGAATGGGCAAAGGGATGCATGACTGCTTTTGTGTTGTATTCTTTCGGACTATGTGTCCAGTGGTGCGGCTTGCACGAAGGCTACTGGATAATACACTGGACCACCGTCCCTTTCGTCTGTGAATGGAGTTACCCTCAAGCAATAAAGATCTACGCGTTCTTGTACACAGTGGAGAGAGGTCTTGGGGAGAAGGGACTGTCTTAGCTGTTTCAGTGTTTGGCCCTAGAGGCATTCTGGTGAATTTCAGCACAATAAATGATGATGGAGATCTAGAAATAGGATATAGAATTAAGTACACAGAAGGCTGAAGACTGGTATGAAATATTTACATTTATGCATTTGTATGTTACAGAATTCATAATCAGATGTAAGATACGCAACTGACACACAAGGAATATAAACAGTAATATTTGAAAATCAACAAACACCTGACCTAGACAGCCTATGGATATAAATGTTAGTATTTGAAAATTAATGAACCCTTGATTTAGACAGCCTTAGCATTCTCTTCAGTTTCATTAAACTTTAGACAGATTTCTTCCTAACTTTAGGCTCTGACTTGCTTATTCTTAGAGCCTTTACTGAGAAAACTTGCAATTGTAAATTTCTCCCCTGCACCTTTGGAATGTATATAAATCTTCTCCCAGGCTCTTGTCAGATTTACAACTCAGGGAATGTTTTCTCAGGGACCTGGGAACCATCTCTTTGAAAGTAAACATCAAAGGAGAGACAGCACCCCTATCTCCCAGCCTCTGTGGGAGAATAGCAGACTAGCTTTGGTGGACAGCAATTAGCAAATGCAAAGGCCTAATCACAGGGCAAACCATTTGCAAACTCAGGAATAATCCTGATGTGCTCAACATGTCCCATTAACCCCCCTCCCCCTTAATGTCCTCCAGGACTTATCCACTTACTCACCCCAGCACTTAAAATCCCTCTGACCTTTTCTATCAGGGAAGTTGAATCCAGTCTCTCTCCTCCATTACAACAGTCTAAATAAAGTCTTCCCTCCCACATAACTTGTGCTTTGACAACATATCAATGTACAATTTTCCTAGTTCTGAAACCTGGTGGGCTACAGTCCATGGGGCTGCAAAAGAGTCAGTCACGACCTAGCTACTATACAACAACAACAAAAACAATAAACAGGACATGTGGAATAAAGAGAAAAACGAACATGGGGAACTTATAATGGAGCCAAGCACACTGCCTTGGAACATCTAGAAAAGGTGGCCCAAGGGTGGGAGGGGTCGGTGGGTGGGGAACCAGGTATTTATGGAGAAAAGATGGGGTAAGATTTAATGAGATAATGTAGGACAACAGCATTTATGTGGGGGGGAATGTGAATTGACAAATATTCCCTGAAAGTGTACAACCCTATCTATAAATTGAGATGGTCTGGGCATATCACTCATTTTTATCTGTTGAGCCAGGATGTCTCAATTTCCCATGGAGGTCCTCCATCACATACAATGCTCTGTGATCTGGCAAGTGACTTTCTCATTATGTTCCTTTTCACTTTGAGTACTCTGTGTCCTCTTGGCTTTCCTGACTCTGTGAGTTCTCACCTGGACTTCAGAGGTTAACCTGTAAAGTTATCCTGGGTTAACCTGCTTCATAGGTCAGGGTCCATCATCAGCCTATCTTCTGAATTGTCCTAACTGTCTAGGAAATTTATTCTTGTCCCAGGTATATGCTAAAACAGGAGGTAGAGATACAAAGGGTATTTCTAAAAGATCTAAAATATGTATCACTTACGGGTGTCAGAATACTATTTCGGACGAATAGATCATTAGCCTGTGGAGGCTGGCATTTAGAAATGTTTTACAGTCAAATATCTGATCAGAACATTTATGAGTAGTATGCACATAAATCCTTTAGCAAATTATATCTATAAATGCAAATAAAAACATCTTGGAAGCATACTTTCCATCATTAATCATAAATATGTTGCTCCTTACAGTTATGAATTCAGAAAAGCAAGCAGAGTTTTATATAACAACAGATTTTAAAACACTGTTAGGTGAAATATAAGATATGTAAATTAAGATACTTAGCCTAGCCAAACAATAAAGTCATTGAAATTAGCAAAAGCATAAACAGATACCATTAGAAACTAATTTTATTTTCCAAGTCTTCAGCATAGAAATCTAAGATTCTTATATGAACCAACAATCACAAGATGTACATTTCAATCAGCATATATAACAAAAGCTGTGTAACACGGTGTCAGTTTCCTTTTCTTGAAAGTTGGCTCAGTACTTCTTATATGCATCAATATTAAAATAGAAACTAAAGTTTTTACATAAAGTCAAGCATCTCCAAATTGGTTGTTAGTGGATGCTACAGATTATAATGGAATGGAATTTCTAAAATCTTTTTACAGATCTGTCATGCTTTTTTCATCAAGTGAGTTCAGAACTTTTCAGTTTCAGCAAATACACCCTAGAATTCTATGAATCACAAGAATATTGGACACAGCTTGGCATTTTATGAAAGGAGATATATATTCTCTAGCTTTATGAAAAAACCAATGCCTCTTCTCTGGAACTCATTAGATTTTTTTTTGGAAAACAAAAGAAGAAACAGATGGGAGAAGAACATGGGATGTTTTTTTTCTTTTAGGATATATCAATGCTGAGTGCACATATATTTTAAATTAATGCTACATATTATTAAAATACATTTTACGTCTATATTTCACTACTCCCAACAAAATATTTTCCATGTGCTTGTGGTCATTTTTCCTCTTCCAAACAATTCTTCTCTTTTTGATTAAAGTACAGATTTAAATGCAAAGTTACAACACAGAGTATTCACCAAGTGAATTACTATGTTCTTTAAAACTTATCATTTCTAAAATAGCCCATCAAATCATGCAAACTAATAAGAATGGATAGAAAGATAAGTACTTGCCACTATTTACAACTGAAAAGCTGCTTAAAGAATAAGTTTCTTTAAGTCAGGTCATTTTAAGTGTTCATAACAAACATATATGAAAAAATAAATTATGAAGAGAAATGCAAATCAAAATAACAACAAAATAACTTCAATATGAGAGAAGACATTACTTGAGCCCTGAGACAAATACACATCCTGAATTGACCCCAAATCCTGTGAGATTTTTTTGCTTAGACTTGTCCTATTATTTCGTCAAGAATTTAATATTGCTAGTGGTGAACTGTGGTGTTGGAGAAGACTCTTGAGAGTCCCTTGGACTGCAAGGAGATCCAACCAGTCCATTCTAAAGGAGATCAGTCCTTGGTGTTCTTTGGAAGGACTCATGCTAAAGCTGAAACTCCAATACTTCGGCCACCTCATGCGAAGAGTTGACTCATTGGAAAAGACTCTGATGCTGGGAAGGATTGGGGGCAGGAGGAGAAGGGGAGGACAGAGGATGAGATGGCTGGATGGCATCACTGACTCAATGGACGTGAGTTTGGGTGAACTCTGGGAGTTGGTGATGGACAGGGAGGCCTGGCATGCTGCAATTCATGGGGTCGCAAAGAGTCAGACACGACTGAGCAACTGAACTGAAGTGACTGCTTTAGTTTCTTTCCAAAGTGAGAATTATCTGAAGAGAAGTGGGAGCGTTTGACAGAGTGCATTGATTTTTCATTATCTGCACATTTGCTGATATACCCTATTGGCTTGTAGCAGGGAAAAAACAGTTAAATTATTGCAAAGCAGAGATGAGCTTATGAAAAGCTAGAGAGAGGTTCCAACAAAAACTCAGAGCATTACATTATTGACTCCATGGTCTGTCTTAAATGAACTGTGTAAACTGCCCTCTGTTACAAATGCTGCTAGTTTACCTAATTTCACATTGTTTTCTCCTTTAAATGTTTCAAACACTGAAGTCACAGGGTAATCTGAATCTCTGTTGATTGCCATCTCTGGAGCACTATCCAAGTCCCCACTAGTAGCTGGTCTAAAATATTTTTTACTCTTTATATTTAAATAACAAAATAGAGATGGCCAGGAAAGGTGAGAAATGTTTTACTCTTCCTCAGGACAAAAAAAAAATCATAGAATTTGTTTCACAAAAATGTCAAATGTATTTTTAATTTCCAACTAAGAATGACAAATGTGACTCATGCTATCTTTGTTAAAGCTGCTATGAGTCTCAGGACTCACACTTTGCCTTAGTTTTTCAGTGATCAGAATATTTTTCACCAAGATGAACTCCAAGCGGACCCAGCATTCAGCACTTTTGGAAAAGCATTAGTCATTCTTCTCAGTGTTGGTCATGTCTATACCCTATGAAAGAATACTAACCCAGCGTACCTTTGAAGGTAAACTCCTAAAAGCTACCGGGAGTAAACCGCTAGATGATGCTCTGGATTAAATAAATTATAATGACAACGCGGGTTGTTTCGTATTCAACTATCCATTCAAAGTCAACTTCAAGCAGTTCTTATCCTGCATTCTGTTGGTCCTCTCCTCTCTTAAATACATCTATGCTTCCTGGGCTTGATAAAGTGTGGGCACAGTGAAGCTATTTTGTTAAAGTGTTAAAACATATGGATGTTGCCACTGTGTGCTTAAACAGTAGACTATTTCATCAACTAAAAGGTGAAATGCTTGCTTTCACAGGACTAAGCACAATAATGTATTCAAAATCACTGACACATCGGGACTTCCCCAGTGGTCCAGTGAGGCTAGTTTTACTACCTATTCACTGACCTGAGCCTTTGTTCACAAAGCAATATAAACATGATCATTTTTCTTAACTGAGCAGTTGAAAACAGATTTTTTTTTTCTTCTGGTGTGTGTATGGGAGGTGGGTAGGGTATAAAGATTGGAATTAATGTTTACTGAGTCCCTGTAAAGAGCCAGGGATCAAAACTGTCACATTGGTTTTGCACAGTAGGGACACTGTATCCTTATAACATCCCTATGAAGAAAACATTTATTTTTACAGATAAGGAGACTGAGGTACAGATGGGGGTTGACTATCCCACCCTATACCCACCCCTTGTAAACAGAACTCTAGAATTCCCATTCCAATGTGACCTGTGGACCCAGGCTGCAACTGACGTTGAAATTGTATTTCCATGATCAAAGAGTCCAATTCCAATAGTTCCTTTTTCAAGAATGCTGCTAATGAGGTTAACCATTACAAAGATTACTCCTCACATCAATCATAGACATTTCTTAAATTAATTTTTTAATTGGAGTAAAATTGCCTTACAATGGTTGTGTTGGTCTCTGCTGAACAACAATGCATATCAGCCATAATTATACACGTATAATCACAGACTGTTAAAAAACAAACATTTCTCAGGTTCAGCTTGACAGAATTGTCTCTCGCCACAGGCCGACACAACACTCCACCAAAGTCACCCGTCATCTTTTGGGGGGCTCAGTCTTACATGTCCGTCTTTCACACTACTAGTCAGCATCAGAGTAAGTGAGTCACAGGAATTTAAACCTACCAGCTAAAGGGAGTCAGAATATAAAACGGACTGATGCCCCTGAGTATGTTTCTACTGGGAAAATCAGAATTCTGGCTTCTTGCTTTATTCCATTTCTGTATGCCTAATTGACCACTGAAAACTTCTGTTTGGAAATTCACATTCATTAATTTTTTTCTCCTACAACATCCAGCCTTTGGAATTTTTCTTCCCTACTGTTACCTTCCCCAATCACCTACTGTATAAATCCAGGAGAAATATCTGGCTCTTCTTCCTTCATTGCCCTTTACCCAGTGGGTCAGTAAGTTCTGCAGAGTCTGCATTTGAATTGTCCCTCCTCTCTCTCCTTGTGTTTCTTACTGGACAAAACAATCCTTATGTCCTAATTCCCTCATGAACTTCCCATCTCTTAGGCTCCTATCGCTAGTCTGTCTTAAGCTGTTTCGGGTAATGATCCTTTTGTCATGCCCCTCTTCTGCTCGCTTAACTTTCAAAGTCAGTTCCCTCCTGATGCCCAGTTATTAAAGTCTTATGCAAGTCCCATAATCTGCCTCATCCAGCCTTTAAAGCACAGGATTCTCATTTTTCCCTCTGTTGGTCACGTCTCTCCCCACAGAAAGACTACACACCTTCCCCTTCACAGCATTCAACAGCATTACTTTAAGAGAGGCCACAACATGATACTCAAGCAACTTTATTCGGCACATGCTGAACTAAGAAGATGACAGGAATGTGACAATTAAACAGGAGAGGGGACTTTTTCAATATTTATTAAATAGTGTTCAGGATTCTTTCTTCTTAGAAGAATCAAAAGGATATAACTAATTAATATAAGTTACGAATAAGTTATTCATATTCCCTCTTTTAAAACAACTATGCTTGCAGGAAAAACCCATTTAGCCTGCACTGCTTAAAGGATATGAATGACTTTTCAGTAAGAATGCAAAGCAATTGCTTTAACTATAATTTTCCATTTTTAAAAAAACTTATCCTCCATCAACACCTTGTTATATGTGTGAAGTTCATCACTTTCTTATCAATAACCTCATTTTTTTCTTTTTATTTTTTAGAATTCTTTTATTCCATTATTGATTTCTTACTTCAGGCACCATGCACTACTTTATTTCCACTTAACTTATGTCAGGCATGTATTCGTTTCTCGTGGCTGCTGTAACAAACTACAAAATAATCTCTTTTTCTTCTTCTTTATTTGTGCTGTGCCCCAGTGTCTTGAAGAATTGCTTCACATGTTATGAATGTTAATTAATATTTGCCAAATGTATAAATAGGTTGTGTGTGTGTGCTAAGCCACTTCAGTCATGTCTGACTCTTTGTGACTCTATGGACTGTAGCCCACCAGGGTCCTTTGTCCATGGGACTCTCCAGGTAAGGATATTGGAATGGGTTGCCAGGCCCGCCTCCAGCAAATCTTTCCACCCAGGGATCAAACCCATGTCTCTTATGTCTCTTGAATTGGCAGACAGGTTCCTTACCAGTAATGCCACCTGTCTTATCTTCATTTATATCATGATGCATGCATTTTTTCCCCAAGAATTAGAGATAGCCAACTACTGAATGCATTGCCTTTAAAATGGTGAGCCCTCTGTCTCTAAAAGGACTCATGTAAATGCTTAATGATCAACCAAGAAAGAGGTTATTACAGAGAGTTTCTACATTGGGAATCAAAGTGGACCAAATGATTTCTCAGCTCACCTTCAAACCGGATCCCATAGTCCTCTATGTACTGATGGAATTGGCTGCATTCACATTCATACATGGACCCATGAATGGCACATTCATTTTTCAATCTTTTTTTCCCATCTAGTTCGTAAGATATGTTTTGGTGCCAAGTGTCATATATTTATTTTCTGGGGATACAGCCACAAATTACCACAAATTTAGGGGTTTAAAAAAAACACAGAAAGTTGTGCTCTCACAACTCTGGATGCCAGAAGTCCAAAATCAATGTCTCTAGATTGAAATCAGGTTGCCTGCTCCCTTCAGTTCTTGGTGGCAGCGAGCATTCCTTCACTTGTGGTCACATCCCTCCACTCTCAGCCCCCATGGTTCCAAAACCTTTTCCACTGTGCGCACCTTTTTCTCTTGTGTCTGTATCAAACCTCCTTCTGTCTCTCTCCTATAAGAACACTTTGGGTGGCATTTAGGGTTCACACTGATAATGCAGAATAATCATCCCATCTCAAGATCCTTAACTTAATCACACCTGAAAAGACCTCTTCTCCCTATACAGTATCATTTATAGGTTCTGGGGAGTAGAGTTTGATATCTTTGGGTGGCCATTAATCAATCCCCTAAAGGCATATAGAAGATTAGTATAAGCCATTATTTCTTAACTGTTACTTCAGCTAGGGACAACTTTGGAGTCAGAAATTTCTATGGAACTGCAATTCAGTGATAACCATTTGGTGGTATTAAGAGTCAGACTCTCTCAAGTTCTTCTGCACTAAAGAAGAAAGAGTTTTAGAAAACATTTTGCTTATAAAATTTTAGTGTTGATGAAAATGGTGATTTAAAATATAATTTTAAAAGTTATAAGTAAAAACACTACAGGCATCCTCTGTGGAAAGCACTTCATTGATGGGTATGTTTACAGTACTTTTAAAGGGTGGGCTTCCCAAGCAGAACTGCTGGTAAACAGCTCGCCTGCCAATTTGCGAGATGTAAGAGACACGGGTTCAACCCCTGGGTCACGAAGACCCCCTAGAGGGGGGCATGGCAACCCACTCTGGTATCCTCGCCTGGAGAATCCATGGACAGAGGAGCCGGTGGGCTACAGTCCTTGGGGTTGCAGAGACTCAGACATGAGTGGAGCACCTTAGCATGCACACATTTCAAAGGGCAGAACATAAAAAGTGGACCTATGTGAGATACAGAGAATAGACTTGCGGTTGTCAGGCTGGGGATGGGGAGAAAAAACGGGTGAAGAGGGTCAAAATGCACAAACTTCTAGTTATAAAATAAATAAGTTTCATAGTGACTTCGTTAATAATCTGTATTGCATATTTGAGAGTTGGTAAAAAAGTAGATCTTAAAAGTCCTCATCATAAGAAAAAAAATTTTAAGTATGTATGGTGACAGATGTTAATAGACATTGTGGTGATAACTTTGCAATCAAACCAATACGTTGTACACTCCAAAATAACACAAGGGATATGTCAGTTATACCTATCTATGTGGAGACTATTCACACGCAAAAATTTCACAAATATTTTTTAAAAGTTAAAAAAGAATGTGAGAGGAAAAGGTACATTAGAAGAAACTGGAAGGCAGGGAGGAGAAAAATCTTCAATCCTGGGATGGGATTTTATGGAAGTATATTAATAAAATGAGCTTTCCTAAATATCTACAGGCAGAAGTAGGAAATCCTCATATACTTTCATTTAATCTTTTTAAAGAAAATGTGATATTAAAAGTCATGTTTATGATGATATTTAAGGGACTGTGTGGGTCACAACAAACTGTGGAAAATTGTTCAAGAGATGGGAATACCAGACCACCTGACCTGCCTCCTAAGAAATCTGTATGCAGGTCAGGAAGCAACAGTTAGAACTGGACATGGAACAACAGACTGGTTACAAATCGGGAAAGGAGTACATCAAGGCTGTATATTCTCACCCTGCTTTTTTAACTTATATGCAGAGTACATCATGAGAAACACTGGGCTGGATGAAACACAAGCTGGAATCAAGATTGCTGGGAGAAATATCAACAACCTCAGATATGCAGATGACACCACCTTTATGGCAGAAAGTGAAGAAGAACTAAAAAGCCTCTTGATCAAAGTGAAAGGGGAGAGTGAAAATGTTGCCTTAAAGCTCAACATTCAGAAAACTAAGGTCATGGCATCCAGTCCCATCACTTCACGGCAAATAGATGGGGAAACAGTGGAAACAGTGGCTGACTTTATTTTGGGGGGGGGCTCCAAAATCACTGCAGATGGTGACTGCAGCCATGAAATTAAAAGACATTTGCTCCTTGGAAGGAAAGTTATGACCAACCTAGACAGCATATTAAAAGCAGAGACATTACTTTGCCATCAAAGGTCTCTCTAGTCAAGGCTATGGTTTTTCAAGGAGTCATGTATGGATATGAGAGTTGGACTGTGAAGAAAGCTGAGCACAGAAGAATTGATGCTTTTGAACTGTGGTGTTGGAGAAGACCCTTGAGAGTCCCTTGGATTGCAAGGAGATCCAACCAGTCCATCCTAAAGGAGATCAATCCTGAATATTCATTGGAAGGACTGATGTTGAAGTTGAAACTCCAATACTTTGGCCACCTGATGCAAAGAGCTGACTCATTGGAAAAGTCTCTGATGCTGGGAAAGACTGAAGGCAGGAAAAGGGGACAACAGAGGATGAGATGGTTGGATGACATCACTGACTCAATGGACATGAGTTTGAGTAAACCCCGGGAGTTTGTGATGGCAGGGAGGCCTGGCATGCTGCAGTCCATGGGGTTGCAAAGAGTCAGACACGACTGAGTGACTGAACTGAACTGAAGGAAGTACAGGGTCTCAGATTCTCCATTTTCTGATAGCTTTTTAACTCTCTTTTCCTTATAGTCTCCAGTGAGATTGGCAGCCATTTGAGTTTGGGAGGATTTTTTTCCTACGCAACTTGGAAGTATTTCAAGAGCTGTATTTGATAATAATTCAGTGCTTTCTTGGCTGATGTTGATTGAAATAATATACTTCAAAAAGGCATAAAATTTAAAGAAGTATTTTAAACTTCAAAACTATTTCCATTTAATTTTAGTTTGAAAGTTTAAAGTAGCTCTTATGTTATAAGAATTCTTTCACCTACCATAAACTAATATCAGAAAAAAGAAGCATTTACTTACACAGAATTTTATACCTGGAATAAAGAGTAAGAAAGACTGAGACAGCCCATCTTAAATAATCAATGTTGTGTTAATATTCAGATACATTACATTAGTTCTAATTTTAATAAAAGGAAAATAATTTCATTCATTGTAACAATAAAGTGAAAGTGAAAGTTGCTTAGTCGTGTCCAACTCTTTGCGACCCCATGGACTGTGAATTCCCCAGGCTAGAATACTGGAGTGAGTAGCTGTTCACTTCTTTACCAGCTGAGCCACCAGGGAAGCCCAGGAATATTGGCGTGGGTAGCCTATTCTTCTCCAGAAGATCTTCCCCACTCAGGAATTGAACCAGGGTCTCCTGCATTGCAGGCAGATTCTTTACCAACTGAGCCACCAGGGAAGCCCCTATTGTAACTATACATACCATTAATCTTGGTTGGCTACAATAATAAAAACTATTCTGACACTTTTTTCCATCTACTAAAAGATTTAATCTGTTGAAAATGTCACTGTACATATGAATCTCTGATATTTTCTCTTAATTTTCCTTTTCCGTAATTAAAATCTTAATCCTCAATTAAGATTAAGACAGATTTCTCTGTCCCATACCCCTGTTCCCTCTGTCATCTAACACCCCATTTCAACAGTTTAATTCCCCAATCAGGAAGTACTGTTATTGGTCAAAATACTGCCAATGTCTTTATTATTGGACAATAATCATTTATATAGCCATGCATACTTTTAATCTCCTCCTTCTTTCATGTATTTAGGAAATATCTAATGAACATGTTGCAGGCTTTGGACTTAAGGCTGAGGACATAGAGATAAAACAGAAGGGAAGGTCATAACCTAGTGGCTGGGGAGAATCATCAACATGAGGTCTCGAACCTCAGCACTCCTGCCATGTGGGACCAGTCAACTCTTTGCTGGAGGAGGCTGTTCTGAGCATCACAGGACTTTCATCACTCTCCCTGGCCTACACCCACTGGATGCAGGAGCATCGCCCCATTGTGGCAACTAAAATGTTTCCAGGCTTTGCCAAATGTCCCCTATGGAGAAAGATGGCCCCCAGCTAAGAACGACAGTTATACACCACTGTGTCAGACGCAGAAATAACACACATCCTAGGGTCAGAATTTGAGAAAAGATCAGAGAGGGCTATATAGAAAAGGTGGGCTTTGAGCCAAATCTTAAAGAATACACATTGATTAGCCAGTTTTATGCTGTCTCCAGAAAATTCTAAGTAAGGAAAATATTACACACAAAGGAGAAAAGGGAGCTTCTGCAAGATTAATGTGCAGCCGGGACAAAGGAATCACAAAACACGGGTGCTTTGAAAACTTAAAAGAAGTAAATGGCAAGTAGTAAGGCTGAAGCTGGGCTTCTCGGGTGGCTCAGTGGTAAAGAATTTGCTTGCAATGCAGGAGACATGGGTTCGATCCCTGGGTCAGAAAGATCCCCTAGAGAAGGAAATGGCAACCCACTCCAGTATTCTTGCCTGGGAAATCCCATGGACAGATGGTCCTGGTGGGCTACAGTCCATGAGGTCACAAAGAGTCGGACACAACTGAGCATGAAACATTATTATAAGGCTGAATCTATAGGGAAATGTCAGATCACAAAAGACTGGGTAATGTGTCAATGCTTTGGACTTTATCTTATTTAAAAAACAAATGGCTGTTGCAGCATGATGGGAGAATTGGATTTTGAAGAGATTCCTTTGTATCCTCGTTAGAGTATAAGGTCTCTAAAGACAATCATCTGTGTTGTATGCTTCTCCCTTTTCAAATGTGACAGGCAACAGAATTAGCATACATATTCAATAAGTATGGGTTGAATTAATGCTAACAATAACAGCATTAAGCGCTGGTGTTTATTACACTCTCACCGTGTGTGTGGTACTCTCTAATTGTTTACATAAATGACAAAGCTGAGGCGCATACCTGCGATGGGAAGGATCCTAGAAGAAAGGAAAAATGACTAGAAGGTACTGAATTATTACACATTTTAGAAATAACCATAAAGGAATAGCAACACTGCTGCTGCTGCTGCTAAGTCACTTCAGTCGTGTCCGACTCTGTGCGACCCCATAGACGGCAGCCCACCAGGCTCCCCCGTCCCTGGGATTCTCCAGGCAAGAACACTGGAGTGGGTTGCCATTTCCTTCTCCAATGCATGAAACTGAAAAGTGAAAGTGAAGTCGCTCAGTCGTGTCTGACTCTTAGCGACCCCATGGACTGCAGCCCACCAGGCTCCTCCGTCCATGGGATTTTCCAGGCAAGAGTACTAGCAAATGCTAAAAGCCAAAGAATATCAAGATAGCCATCTATCCATTTGGTGGCAAACGCATGCTCAGTCTCATTCTATTTACCTAGTGCTCTTTTTTTTTTTTTTTTTTAGATCTAAATCAAATTTTATTTGCTTTGAACTTGAAGTGAGAGCTTTAGATTAGCTGGAAAAACATTTTCTTTCTTCTATTTATGAAATGCTCTATTTTCACACTCTTTGGTTTCCAGCAAGGATGAACATTCAGGCCTCAAACTACAGTTTCAAGTAAAGACTTATTATTTTCCACTGTAACTCTTGCCCAAGTTTGTCGTATGCTGAGTCTATCATTCAGCAGTTGGGTTTCAACTTTTTCTTTTTTTTTTTTTTTCTTTTTTTTTTCTAATTTTATTTTATTTTTAAACTTTACATAATTGTATTAGTTTTGCCAAATATCAAAATAAATCCGCCACAGGTATACATGTGTTCCCCATCCCGAACCCTCCTCCCTCCTCCCTCCCCATACCATCCCTCTGGGCCGTCCCAGTGCACCAGCCCCAAGCATCCAGCATCGCGCATCGAACCTGGACTGGCAACTCGTTTCCTACATGATATTTTACATGTTTCATTGCCATTCTCCCAAATCTTCCCACCCTCTCCCTCTCCCACAGAGTCCATAAGACTGTTCTATACATCAGTGTCTCTTTTGCTGTCTCGAACACCGGGTTATTGTTACCATCTTCCTAAATTCCATATATATGCGTTAGTATACTGTATTTATGTTTTTCCTTCTGGCTTACTTCACTCTGTATAATAGGCTCCAGTTTCATCCACCTCATTAGAACCTAGTGCTCTTTTTTAATACGACGCTGCCCCCAGGTGGCGCTAGTGGAAAAGAACCCGCCTCCCATTGCAGGAGACGTAAGAGATGTGGGTTCAATCCCTGCGTGGGGAAGATCCCCTGGAGGACAGCAGGGCAAACCACTCCAGTATTTTTGCCTGGAGAGCACCCCTTGGAACAGGGAGCCTTTGCAGGTTATGATGCATGGGGCTGCAAAGAGTTGGATACTCCTGAAGCGACTTAGCACACACACATGCCCCTCTTATACCATAGTTTCCCTCTGTTAAGCTCTCTCTTAGTTAGGGCTTCATTTAGTTCTTTAATTTTTCTGTTTATAAAAGTTCAAAAAAGATTAAAAGGTACAAAAATAAAAGTCTGGAATTCCTACCACCCAGAAACAATCACTGTCAACAAAAATTTAATGAACTATCTATCAAGTTAAAAAAACAGGAATTGTATTCAAGCCCAACTGAGGCTCATAGCCCAGGAAGCAGATTTTCAGAAAGCTCTGAGAACTGGCCCACCTGTTAGAAATCTAAGGCACAGTCACGTATATTTTAAGACAAAGGATCATACATCAAAATGACATCTTGATATTTTACATAAAGGTCACCAAAGATACATAGTCCAGGAAAGCATACACAAAGTGAGCAACAAGTCGCCATGACCCCTTACAGAGCTGAGAAACAGCATTATGTTTTTTAAGAAGTTACATTGCTAGCATCAGAAGAAAGAAAAAACAATATTTTTATGGTTGAGCAGGCACTCTCATCTTTGAGGGACTCTGGTTAACATGTAAAGCAGATGCACACTGCACCTTAGGGAGGGGGAAGGCCCAAAATAGCAACCCACTCCCCAGTGCTCTTGCCTAGAAAATTCCATGGATGGAGGAGCCTGGTGGGCTACAGTCCACGGGGTCGCAAAGAGTCGGACACGACTGAGCGACTTCACTTCAAGGACCAAAGAAACACAGAGAGAGAATTTCATATTTAATTCTTTTTCCTGTCCTATCTTAAAATATAAACTTTACTTCATCATCACTATCAGTGTTTTTGGTGAGTATTCTTCACATCTCTCTGTGAGTGTCACCACACGGCTTAGTAATTCTCAGGGAAATGCAAATCAGAACCACAACGAGGTATCACTTCACACCTGTCAGAATGACAATCAAAAAGACAACAAATAGCAAATGTTGCTGAGGTGGTGGAGAAAAAGAAACTCTCACACCTGCTGGGAATGTAAACTGGTACAGCCACTGTAGAAAGCAGCATGGAGAGTCCTCAAAAAATTAAAAATAGAACTACCATAAGATCCAGCAGTTGCACATCGGGGTAGTGATCTGAAGAAAATAAAAACCCAAGTTCAAAGAGATATATGTCCCCCTGTGCTCATCACAGCATTATTTAAAATAGCCAAGATATGGAAGCAACCTAAATGTTCATCAACAGAAATAAAGAACATGCGGTATGTACATACACTGGGATACCACTCAGTCATTAAAAGAAGATGAAATCTTGCCACTTGCAACAACATGGGCAGGTCTAGAGGGTATCAGGCCAAGTGAAATAGCTCATTCAGAGAAGACAAATTCCATATTTTTAAGCAAACATTAGTACCAACCTTGTCTTCCTTACTTAATTTCAACATGAGTAAATGAGATAACCTTTGGAAGTTGCTTAAGCAACATAAATGATCATTAAGACCCATGGTTAAAATGGACATGGAAATATATATCCTGTACAATATGGCATATATTTATATTCTATCAAATTCTTCTTAAGAACATTCTCAATGTTCCTGTGAACATTAGTTTATTGACTTGATCTCAGAATAAATACAGGAATATTTTATTGCACTTTAGTATAATATGTATAGTGCTTTGCAGATATTGTACTTTTTACAAATTGAAGTTTTGTGGCAGCCCTGCATCAAGCAAGTTTATCAACACCATTTTTCCAACATTTGCTCACTTCATGTCTGTGTCAAACCTGGGTAACTCTCTCAATATTTGAAACTTTTTCATTATCATTGTATTTATGATGATGACCTGTGATCTTTGATGTCACTATCATAATTGGTTTGGGGGGTGGGGTCCTAAGATGGTAGAGGAATAGGACGGGGAGACCACTTTCTCCCCCACAAATTCATCAAAAGAACATCTAAACGCTGAGTAAATTCCACAAAACAACTTCTGAATGCCTGCAGAGGACATCAGGCACCCAGAAAAGCAGCCCATTGTTTTTGAAAGGAGATAGGAAAAAATATAAAAAACAAAAAAAGAGACAAAAGAGGTAGGGATGGAGCTCCATCCCGGGAAGGGAGTCTCAAAGAGAGAGAAGTTTCCAACCACCAGGAAACACTCTCACTGCCGAGTCTGTGGTGAGCCTTGGAAGCACAGAGGGCAACATAACAGGGAGAAAAAATAAATAAATAATTTAAACCTACAGATTACGTGCCCAAAGGTAACTCCCCCAGCGGAGAAGCAGTGCAGACGCCTGCACCCGCCACTAGCAAGCAGGGGCTGGGCAGGGAGGTGCGGGCTGCATTACTTAGAGTAAGGACCCGGCCTGAATGCCCCGAGGGCAATCTGAGAGAACTAACTTGGGCTAGCAAACCAGACTGCGGGATAGCTACTGCGAGAAAAGCCCTAACCTAAGACATCGCCAGGACCGTGCACAGAACAAAGGACTGAACAGAACTAGCTGGCTGCAGACCACCCCCTCTGGGACAGGCAGCCAGAGCCAGAAGGGGGCAATCGCAGCCCCAGAGAGACATTATCTACCAAACTGCGAGCAGGTTTCTTTGCTAACTAAGACTTCTTGGGGTTCTGGACAGTCAACATCCGCCTGAGAAGGTGTGCCGGTGTACACCCAGAAAACCGAGCGGCAGGGACCAGGGAGGCGATAAGTCGCAGCGACCGCGCTCGCCAAACACCTCATCACCTGAGCTGCTCGGACCTGGGAAGGGCACAAAACACAGGCCCAACAGAGTCTGCACCTCTGAGGACTACCCGAGTGCCTGAACCTGAGCAGCTTAGACCTGGGAGGTGCATGCAGCCCAGGGCAGGCCTCGGACGGTTCCTGGTGGAGCAACCTAGAGCCTGAGCAGTGTGGACAGGGAGGGCACATGCACCGTGAGCGGGGGCAGGCCCAGTGTGGCTGAGACACAGTGAGCACACGCCAGTGTTATTTGTTTGCAGCGCCCTCCCTCCCCACAGTGCAACTGAACAAGTGAGCCCCCCGCCAAAAAAAGTGTCCACACTGCCCACCTTGTGTCAGGGCGGAAATCAGACACTTAAGAGACCAGCAAACAGAAGAAGCTAAAACAGAGGGAACTGTCTTGGAAGTGACAGGTGCAATATATTAAAACCCTGTCGTTAGTACCAACTACATAGGAAGGGGCCTATAGATCTTGAGAAATATAAGCCGGACCAAGGAACTATCCGAAAATGAACTGATGCCAACACTGCCCACAACAACACCAGAGAGAGTCCTAAATATATTTTTACTATTTTTACAATAATTCTTTTTTTTTTTAATTTTTAAGTCCTATATTACTCCTTTAATTTTCATTTTTATAACCTACTATTACTTTGCAAAAAAAAAAAAGACCCTATTTTTTAAAGCAAACTTCATATATATATATTTATAAATTTTGTGACTTTTTTCCTTCTTTTCTTTAATATTGTATTTTTGAAAATCCAACCTCTACTCCAGAGGTTTTTAATCTTTGCTTTTTGGTATTTTTTATCAATTCTGTACCTTTAAGAACCCAATCTTCAGTACCCATTTTTACTTGGGAGCAAGATTACTGGCTTGACAGCTCTCTCCCCCTTTGGACTCTCCTTTTTCTCCACCAGGTCTCCTCTGTCTCCTCCCTCCCCCTTCTCTTCTCTACCCAACTCTGTGAATCTCTGTGTGTTCCAGATGGTGGAGAACACTTAGGGAACTGATTACTGGCTGGATCTATCTCTCTCCTTTTCATTCCCCCCTTTTATCCTCCTGGACACCTCTGTCTCCTTCCTCCCTCTTCTCTTCTCTGTATAACTCCGCGAACATCTCTGAGCAGTCCAGACTGTGGAGCACACATAAGGAAGTGATTACTGGCTAGCTTGCTCTCTCCTCTTTTGATTCCACTTCATTTCATTCGGGTCACCTCTAACCCCCTCCTCCCTCTTCTCTTCTCCATGTAACTCTGTGAACCTCTCTGGGTGTCCTTCACTGTGGAGAAACTTTTCATCTTTAACCTAGATGTTTTATCAATGGTGCTGTATAGAAGGAGAAGTATTGAGACTACTGTTAAAATAAGACTGAAAACCAGAAGCAGGAGGCTTAAGTCCAAATCCTGAGAACACCAGAGAACTCCTGACTTCAGGGAACATTAATCGACAGGAGCTCATCAAATGCCTCCATACCTACACTGAAACCAAGCACCACCCAAGGGCCAACAAGTTCCAGAGTAAGACATACCATGCAAATTCTCCAACAACACAGGAACACAGCCCTGAGCTTCAATATACAGGCTGCCCAAAGTCACTCCAAACCCACTGACATCTCATAACTCATTACTAGACACTTCACTGCACACTCCAGAGAGAAGAAATCCAGCTCCACCCACCAGAACACCAACACAAGCTTCCCTAACCAGGAAACCTTGACAAGTCACCGATACAACCCCACCCACAGTGAGTAAACTCCACAATAAAGAGAACTCCACAAACTGCCAGAATACAGAAAGGCCACCCCAAATTCAGCACTATAAACAAGATGAAGAGACAGAGGAATACCCAGCAGGTAAAGGAACAGGATAAATGCCCACCAAACCAAACAAAAGAGGAAGAGATATGGAATCTACCTGATAAAGAATTCCAAATAATGATAGTGAAAATGATCCAAAATCTTGAAATCAAAATGGAATCACAGGTAAATAGCCTGGAGACAAGGATTGAGAGATGCAAGAAAGGTTTAACAAGGACCTAGAAGAAATAAAAAAGAGTCAATATATAATGAATAATGCAATAAGTGAGATCAAAAACACTCTGGAGGCAACAAATAGTAGAATAATGGAGGCAGAAGATAGGATTAGTGAAGTAGAAGATAGAATGAAGGTAGAAATAAATGAATCAGAGAGGAAAAAAGAAAAACGAATTAAAAGAAATGAGGACAATCTCAGAGACCTCCAGGACAATATTAAATGCCCCAACATTCGAATCATAGGAGTCCCAGAAGAAGAAGACAAAAAGAAAGATCATGAGAAAATACTTGAGGAGATAATAGTTGAAAACTTCCCTAAAATGGGGAAGGAAATAATCACCCAAATGCAAGAAACCCAGAGAGTCCCAAACAGGATAAACCCAAGGCAAAACACCCCAAGACACATGTTAATCAAATTAACAAAGATCAAACACAAAGAACAACTATTAAAAGCAGCAAGGGAAAAACAACAAATAACACACAAGAGGATTCCCATAAGAATTAACAGCAGTTCTTTCAATAGAAACTCTTCAGGCCAGAAGGGAATGGCAGGACATGCTTAAAGTGATGAAAGAGAAAAACCTACAGCCCAGATTACTGTACCCAGCAAGGAGCTCATTCAAATATGAAGGAGAAATCAAAAACTTTACAGACAAGCAAAAGCTGAGAGAATTCAGCATCAGCAAACCAGCTCTCCAACAAATACTAAAGGATATTCTCTAGTCAGGAAACACAAAAACGGTGTATAAACTCAAACCCAAAACAATAAAGTAAATGGCAACGGGATCATACTTATCAATAATTACCTTAAACGTAAATGGGTTGAATACCCCAACCAAAAGACAAAGACTGGCTGAATGGATACAAAAATAAGACACCTATATATGTTGTCTACAAGAGACCCACCTCAAAATAGGGAGCACATACACACTGAAAGTGAAGGTCTGGAAAAAAATATTCCATGCAAATCGAGACCAAAAGAAAGCAGGAGTACCAATACTCATATCAGATAAAATAGACTTTAAAACACAGGCTGTGAAAAGAGACAAAAAAGGACACTACATAATGATCAAAGGTCAATCCAAGAAGAAGATATAACAATTATAAATATATATGCACCCAACATAGGAGCACTGCAATATGTAAGACAAATGCTAACAAGTATGAAAGGGGAAATTAACAATAACACAATAATAGTGGGAGACTTTAATACCCCACTCACACCTATGGATAGATCAACTAAACAGAAAATTAACAAGGAAACACAAACTTTAAATGATACAATAGACCAGTTAGACCTAATTGATATCTATAGGACATTTCACCCCAAAACAATGAATTTCACCTCTTTCTCAAGTGCACACGGAACCTTCTCCAGGATAGATCAC
The DNA here is from genome assembly GCF_003369695.1 of Bos indicus x Bos taurus. Classification (NCBI taxonomy): domain Eukaryota; kingdom Metazoa; phylum Chordata; class Mammalia; order Artiodactyla; family Bovidae; genus Bos; species Bos indicus x Bos taurus. Next base: position 62,395,086 of record NC_040093.1, read on the forward strand.
ATCCTGGGCCATAAATCTAGCCTTGGTAAATTTAAAAAAATTGAAATCATTCCAAGCATATTTTCTGACCACAATGCAGTAAGATTAGATCTCAATCACAGGAGAAAAACGATTAAAAATTCCAACATATGGAGGCTGAACAACACGCTACTGAATAACCAACAAATCACAGAAGAAATCAAAAAAGAAATCAAAATATGCATAGAAATGAATGAAAATGAAAACACAACAACCCAAAACCTATGGGACACTGTAAAAGCAGTGCTAAGGGGAAAGTTCATAGCAATCCAGGCATACCTCAAGAAACAAGAAAAAAGTCAAATAAATAACCTAACTCTACACCTAAAGCAACTAGAAAAGGAAGAAATGAAGAACCCCAGGGTTAGTAGAAGGAAAGAAATCTTAAAAATTAGGGTGGAAATAAATGCAAAAGAAACAAAAGAGACCATAGCAAAAATCTACAAAGGATAAATAAAATTGACAAACCATTAGCCAGGGAAGCAACATCTCTGAGATATGCCTGTTGCAGGAAGGGGAACCCCCTTCCAAGGCCCAAAACTGGGCTCTTGTCTAACACTCGGAAAAGAATTGTCCAAGGAGACACGTGCTGACAAAGCAAGAGATTGTATTGGGAAGGGCACCCGGGTGAGAGCAGTAGGGTAAGTGAACCCAGGAGAACAGTTCTGCCACATGACTTGCAGTCTTGGTTTTATGGTGATGGGGTCAGTTTCCTGGTGGTTTTTGGCCAATCATTCTAATTCAGAGTCTTTCCTGGTGGCACACGCATTGCTCAGCCAAGATGGATGCTAGAGAGAAGGATTCTGGGAGGTGGTCGGAGCCGCGGTGTCTCCTTTTGACCTTTCCCGAACTCTTCCGGTTGGCGGAGGCTTATTAGTTCCATGTTCCTTACCAGGACCTCCTGTCTTAAAACAACGTATGCAAATAGTTACTATGGTGCCTGGCCAGGGTGGAAAGTTTCAGTCAGTGTGCTTCCCCTAACATTCCTATAGATGGAATTGAGATTCGTCAAAGTATATACAGAGTGCCCTTGAACACATGAAAAGGCAAGTGTTTGCTGTCAAATGTTTTAGACATTTGAAGAATCTTTGTCTCTCTCCAAAACAAGTGCAGAGACCTAAAACTAAAAAGTGCTAATTATCCAAAAAGCTTTGTAAAGTTGTTGAAAACACAGAGGTTTTTATCTTCAACAAAAATTAAATAGTTGAAACTTAACTCTGGAGTTTTAGAAGAATTTCATGCATGGCATTTAGAAGTCAAGCATGTACAGACTTTATACCAAAAACTTTCATGCTGCTGGTAACAATGTTGTGACCAGGGATTTGTCCTTTGTTTACAGCTTTTATGTCCGTTTTTCAGATGAGAAACTTTAATGATGGAAGTGCACAGTCAATGAGCCAATTGTGTCCCTCTTCAGTTTCATTCTATTTTGACAGCTCATTTCATTTCTCCAATTTAAAAAGGAAATTCTGAATCTTATTTCCATGTTACAGACTGTATGTCCTCACATCCAACATGATGCCATTTGTGATTTTAATGAGACACATTCCCAGTGCCTTCAAGTCACTGGTATCTATTCTCAGATAACACTAGCCCCCTGCTGAACGGTAACATAATTTGTTTTTTTTTACTCTGTTGACAAGTATCTGAACGAAAACGAGTGAATAGTTACTTCATACTTCTCTGGTCCACAAAGTGCTGTAAACTGACCAATCATTTCTGCAAAATGAATTAGTTTTCCTTCTCATCCTTTTCTACCACTGCATGGGATCCTTTCCAAGATTCTCAATACCAATGGTGGTATTTATTTTAACAAAAGAAAAAACCTGTTTTAGCGTAAGTTTATTAGTTATGTTAATGAGTCTGGATGAAAAGTTCTCCCACTGACTTAATAAATACTCCTTCCCTTTGTCTTTTCCTTTTTGTCTGGAATCCTAAATTCCTTTTTATCCAGATTTTCACACATCCTGGGTTCCAATTACGTGAAAACTCTTACAAGCCTGAAGTCTCTGTGGGTATATGCATGAAAATATATCCATCCGTGTATTTCTTCTTTGTTCAGGTGTTAATTTACATAGCATGAAATACAAATTCAGGGGCAGCGTTACCAACATTCTGCCTTGAAGATAAAAAATTTTCAATAGCGCATTCGTAGAGTATCTAATTTTAAGAAAAACAAACTTCTTTTTGGACACTTCCACACAAAATTGTTGAAAGGTATTCCTCTGTAACTCAATGATCTACTGATAATATACAATGTAACTTCATTAGGCTTTAATTAAATAAATATTGCATCATGGTTACAATAAATGATAATTTTGGCAAAGCATGGCAAACCATTCTTTAGAACTGTGATTCACTGTCTATTAAGAGCCCTCATTATTAAGAGCTCTATTAAGAGCACCACTATTAAGAGCCCTCCAATAGTCATGTATGGATGTGAGAGTTGGATTGTAAAGAAAGCTGAGCGGCAAAGAACTATGGTGTTGGAGAAGACTCTTGAGAGTCCCTTGGACTGCATGGAGATTAAACTGTTAGGGGAAGCACACTGAAACAGCCCACCCTGACCAGGCACCATAGTAACCACTTGCATGAGCTGTTTTACGACAGGAGGTCCTGCTAAGGAACACAGAGCTAATAAGCCACCACCAACCAGAAGAGTTCAGGAAAGGTCAAAAGGAGACGTGTCTCCTTGGACAATTCAATTCCAAGTGTTAGACAAGAGCCCAGTTTCGGGCCCTGGAAGGGGTTGCCCTTCCTGCAACACTACTGCACCTTTTATTAGTCATGTTTTCTGTATGTCATGATACTTTGACATCTGGGGCCTTGCTGACACTGGTAAAGACATTCCTCTAGGATTTACCAATTCCTAGAAACAGCAACAACCCTACCAAACTCTGCCTTTCATTTGCAAAACACAATTCCAAAGCCCATTCTCCTCCTTTATGTGGCTCTCACAGTGCACTCACACTCAGGCCAGTATTCCCCTACCATCATCACCCCAAGACTAGGTGACAGACAACTAGGGGTGTTACAGGGAATAACGGACTTCATGTTAGATCTGTTTCTCTAACTTTTGCTTCCCATTGCTTTTGTTCATTAAAAGGATATTGTTTATACATAACAGCCGGCCTCAGGGAACCCTGTCCCTCTGACTGAATATTAAACCAAAGAGTCTTTGTTCAGGACCCTATCCACCCATGGGTGGTTTCAGAAAGTGTTAGGGGAAACTTACGAACAAACAGCCTACCCTGGCCAGGCACCATAGTAGCCTTTGTGTGAGTTATTTTAGGACAGAAGGTACTGGTAAGAAACAGAACTAACAAGCTACCACCAAACAGAAGAATTCAGGAAAGGTCAAAAGGAGATGCCAAGTGTCTGTCACTTCCCAGAATCCTCCTGACATCCCTCTTGGCTGAGCAATGCATGTGCCACCAGGAAGGCCCCTGAGTCAGAATGATTGGTCAGAGACAACCTGGAAACTAATCCCATCACCATAAAACCCAAACTTTGAGCCACATGGCAGAGCAGTCCTCCTGGGTTCCCTTACCCTACTGCACTCCACCGAGGTTCAGTTCAGTCACTCAGTCATGACCGACTCTTTGCGACCCCATGAATCGCAGCACGCCAGGCCTCCCTGTCCATTACCAGCTCCCAGAATTCACTCAGACTCACGTCCATCGAGTCAGTGATGCCATCCAGCCATCTCATCCTCTGTCGTCCCCTTCTCCTCCTGCCCCCAATCCCTCCCAGCATCAGAGTCTTTTCCAATGAGTCAACTCTTCGCATGAGGTGGCCAAAGTACTGGAGTTTCAGCTTTAGCATCATTCCTTCCAAAGAAATCCCAGGGTTGATCTCCTTCAGAATGGACTGGTTGGATCTCCTTGCAGTCCAAGGGACTCTCAAGAGTCTTCTCCAACACCACAGTTCAAAAGCATCAATTCTTCGGTGCTCAGCCTTCTTCACAGTCCAACTCTCACATCCATACGTGACCATAGGAAAAATCATAGCCTTGACTAGACGAACCTTTGTTGGTAAAGTAATGTCTCTGCTTTTGAATATGCTATCTAGGTTGGTCATAACTTTTCTTCCAAGGAGTAAGCGTCTTTTAATTTCATGGCTGCAGTCACCACCTGCAGTGATTACCCCTTCCCAATAAAGTCTCTCATTTGTCAGCATGTGTGTCTCTTCAGACAATTCATTTCTGGGTGTTAGACAAGAGCCCAATTTTGGGCCCTGGAAGGGGTCCCCCTTCGTGCAACAGAAGGAAGAAATTAACACATCCCTTACCCAAGTCTTGCTATTCTAGGAGATGTTTGCAAAATTAATGGCTTTTTTACTTTATTTCCTCGCCTCCCCCCATCTCTGTTCTGTAAAAGAACCTGCATCCAGACCTGATAGGATGGTTATTTTCAGACATTAGTCTGCCATCTTCTTGGTCAGCCAGCTTTCTAAATAGTCATATTCCTTGTCTCAACACCTCGTCTCTAGTTTTATTGGCCTGTTATGTGGTGAGCAGAGCAAGCTTGGACTTGGTAACAAGAACAGCCTTCCAGCCCAGAGCCTACTAAAGTTATTTAAATTAACTAATCTTAAACTTGCCTAGCCTGCCTCATCCATTCCTTCCCACAGAAACCAAGATTAAAAACTCTTCCACATTTTCTCTTTGTCCCCTCTGCCTCCTAATGGACCCCGGTGTTTCTATGTGTGGCCCTGCATGGCAGGATGCACCCTTTCTCTTGGGAACTATGAATAACAAACTATTTATTCAACGGCAATTGCCTCCTGATCTGTTTGCCTCATTTTACCTGAATAATAATAAAAACCTACATTTTTTAGAAATACCAATTAAAGTTGGCATTAACTTTTTTCCTGGGACAAGTTCTACCTTTTCACAAGATCAACTCAAGATCTTAGTTCAGTTGGGGGAAAAAAGTTGTTCAATTTTATATTTGAGAATTAATCTGAAATATATTTTATATGTATATGCTACTTTGAAAGGATTTCAATCTAAAAAGGAATCAGAGGATATGGAAAGGAGAATCTCACACATGGGCCCTCAAGAAGACAAAGAGACTGATTTCTCATAAACGTCTGATATATAGAAGACCAAAACTTAACCTCCTTAACAATAAACACCCACCAAAGATCTCTCCCCATCCTCAAGCAAATTAAGTTATCACAGACTGTGACTAGACTTCCTCCCCATTGTATTCCATGCGCACCCCAAAAACAGCCCACCTTGAACCCTCAGCAGACCCACTTGTAACTTGCCACAGTTTGCATTTCCTAAAAGGCAATTCCTCTGCTAGTCTTGAATAAACTCAAACTCTGGTAATCAGAGCTTGCCTCATCTTTATTTAGGTTGACTCTATAGATATAGATTTCATCTCTTCAATACCTTAATTTTTTCCTCATTTTCTTTTTTTGTCATATAATTTTAAATATTTTATATTTTCTTTAAATAATTTGTTTAGGGAGATTTTGATTATGTAAATTATCTTGGTGACCTCTCTCCTCCTCTGGGCAATTTTTCAATATGATCTACATTCATTTCTTCTCTATATTTTAGTTCCTTTTCCCTTTTGATTGATGATAGAGTGAGTGTGCTCAGATCACATACTGGTTATGTTAAGACTGGTCCTCAGCAGATCATTTCTTATCTAGGTATCTCATGCAGGGATCCATAACAGACTTGGATATGCTACTTCAAGCATGCTGTCATCAAATCTGGGATTTCTTCCATCTTTTTGTACATCATCTTTCAGTTTTAGTATCCACGATGTCATCGTGCTCACAGCAAATGTCTTTACATTAATTTTTGACCTGAGGACTGTTATTTACCTTCCCATCTTCTTTAGGTCAAGAATCAAACTCCCTGCCCTCAGTTAAGCTGCATATATTTTTTTGAAGTGCTATAGTATGGTTTTCCCTTCATCAATATCTCCTCCATCATTCTGAGCTGTTACATGTTCACATTTATATATCCTATCTCTCTGAACTAAGCTGAAAAAAGTTATCTTGGAGTCAGTCATAGGCTATCAGGAGAATCTTTAACTTTCCTTATATACAAAAAGGTATGTCTTGCTTTCTCTTATACTTACTTGTCTCTAAGCGTTATTTCACAACATTTAATACATCTTCTTCACGTTTTGGCATGTTGAGATATGATCATTTCCTTGCTTCCATAAAAGAGGTTTTTTCCCTTCCATTTCTTCTTGTTTTGCTTTTTTCCCCAATGGATTTTGAAGCAAAGGGGAAAAGGAAATTGCCTATTCTCTGCTTTCTTCAAGCAGAGGGGACTTACATATCTTTATTTTTTTCATTAGGCTGGAGGAATACACAAAAGCAATTACAGCAAGATTCATGGCCAAAAACCACAGTTAATAATACTGAATGAATAACTCACCCTAAAAGCTTACACATACATGAGATTTTAAAAAAGTAATTTCTGTGTGCATGCAGCATGAATTTAGTGTGTTTTGTAAATCTCATTTGATTTTCACCATAACCCTGTGAATCAGGCAAATCAAGAGTTATTTTCTGAATACTATAAATGAAGAAACTAAACCTGAAAGCAAATATGTAATTTGCTCTAGTGAGGGTTAAAATACTAATAATTCACATTCTACTGTCATTTCTTCTAAATATCTCCACTTTTTTGAATTTACAATATGCACTAAATGGAGGAGATTATATTAATAACAGGTAGTTGACTTCTAAGGGAAATAAAAATGCAGACTCATTGGGTCTTAATTAGGATTCTCCTGCATAAAAGTGACAAAATCCCAATTCAAGCCAGCTGAAAATAGATGTGATAAACTGAATAACACCCTTCCAAGGATGGCCACATCCAACTTCCTACAACCTGTTATGTTATCATGCATGGCAAAAGAAACTATACGTAATTAAGTTATGGATCTTGACATGGGGAGATTATTCAGGACTAAATGTGTGGGCCAACTATAACCAAGGGTCCTTACAGGAAGGATGCTGGAGGGTTAGAATTAGGGAAGGTGAAGAGACATTGGAAGAAGAGAGAGAAATGAAGAGGCTACATAACTAACATCGCATGAGAAGGAAGGGGAAATGAGCAGGAATACAAGCACCATCCAGAAGCTGGAAAAGGCCAAGAAAGAAATTCTTCCTTGGATTCCAGAATGAATGCAGCTCTGCACACACCTTAATTTTAGTCATACAGGACCAATTTCAGACTTTTGACCTCCAGACTAGAAAATAATACATCCGTGTTATTTTAAACCACTAAATTTGTGATCATTTGTTATACCAGAAACAGGGAGCTAACAGAGTAGGTAATTACTGCGGCACACACCTGGAAGGCCCAAGGCCTAAATTTGCCATGGGCATTCTTGGGTATCCAATCTTTGTTTCACCTCATCCTCATGGCCCACTGCATGCTGCTGGGATCCTCATTTAAGTTCAGTTCAGTTGTTCAGTCGTGTCTGACTCTTTGCAACCCAATGGACTGCAGCATGGCAGGCTTCCCTGCCATCACCAACTCCTGGAGCTTGCTCAAACTTATGTCCATTGAGTCGGTGATGCCATCCAACCATCTCTTCCTCTGCCATCCCCTTCTCCTCCTGCCTTCAATCTTTCCCAGCATCAGGGTCTCTTCCAAGGAGTCAGTTCTTACATCACGGGGCAAAGTACTGAAGTTTCAGCTTCAGCATCAGTCCTTCTGATGAATATTCAGGACTGGTTTCCTTTAGGATTGACTGGTTTGATCTACTTGCAGTTCAAGGGACACTCAACTGTCTTTTCCAACATCACAGTTCAAAAGCATCAACTCTTCAGTGCTGAGCTTGCTTTATAGTGTAACTCTCACATCCATACATGACTACTGGAAAAACCATAGCTTAGACTAGACAGACCTTTGTTGGCCAAGTAATGTCTCTGCTTTATAATATGCTGTCTAGGTTGGTCATAGCTTTTCTTCCAAAGAGCAAGCATATTTTAATTTCATGGCAGAAGTCATCATCTGAAGTGATTTTAGAGCCCAAGAAAATAAACCCTGTTGATCTTTCCATTGTTTCCCCATCTATTTCCAATGAAGATGAAGGAACTAAAAAGCCTCTTGATGAAAGTGAAAGAAGAGAGTGAAAAAGTTGGCTTAAAACTCAACATTCAGAAAACAAAGATCATGGCATCTGGTCCCATCACTTCCTGGCAAATGGGGAAACAATAGAAACAGTGACAGTTGTGACAGGAAACAATAGAAACAGTTATTTTGGGGGGCTCCAAAATCACCTCAGATGATGACTGCAACCATGAAATTAAAAGACACTTGCTCCTTGGAAGAAAAGCTATCACCAACCTAGACAGCATATTAAAAAGCAGAGACATTACTTTGCCAACAAAGGTCTGTCTAGTCAAGGCTATGGTTTTTCCAGTGGTCATGTATGGATGTGAGAGTTGGACTACAAAGAAAGCTGAGCATCGAAAAATTGATGCTTTTGAACTGTGTGTTGGAGAAGACTCTTGAGAGTCCCTTGGACAGCAAGGAGATCCACCCAGTCCATCCTAAAGGAAATCAGTCCTGAATATTCATTGGAAGGACAGACACTGGAGCTGAAACTCCAATACTCTGGCCACCTGATGTGAAGAAATGACTCATTGGAAGAGAACCTGAGACTAGGAAAAATAGAAAGTGGGAGGAGAAGGGGATAAGATGGATGGATGGCATCACCGACTCAATGGATATGAGTTTGACTGAACTCTGGGAGTTGATGATGGACAGGGAAGCTTGGCATGCTGCAGTCCATGGCATTGCAAAGAGTCAGACATGACTGAGCAACTAAACTGAACTGTTGTGATCCACAGAGTCAAAGGCTTTCAGTTCAGTTCAGTCGCTCAGTCATGTCTGACTCTTGGCAACCACACGAATCACAGCACACCAGGCCTCCCTGTCCATCAACTAAACTACTCCCAGAGTTCACTCAAACTCATGTCCATAGAGTCAGTGATGCCATCCAGCCATCTCATCCTCTGTCGTCCCCTTCTCCTCCTGCCCCCAATCCCTCCCAGCATCAGAGTCTTTTCCAATGAGTCAACTCTTCACATGAGGTGGCCAAAGTACTGGAGTTTCAGCTTTAGCATCATTCCTTCCAAAGAAATCCCAGGGCTGATCTCCTTTAGAATGGACTGGTTGGATCTCCTTGCAGTCCAAGGGACTCGCAAGAGTCTTCTCCAACACCACAGTTCAAAAGCAGCAATTATTCAGTGCTCAGTTTGCTTCACAGTCTAATTCTCACATCCATACATGACTACATGGATAGCCTTGACTAGACAGACATTTGTTGGTAAAGTAATGTCTCTGCTTTTGTATATGCTATCTAGGTTGGTCATAACTTTTCTTCCAAGGAGTAAGTGTCTTTTAATTTCATGGCTGCAATCACCATCTGCAGTGATTTTGGAGCCCAAAAAAATAAAGCCTGACACTGTTTCCACTGTTTCCCCATCTATTTCCCATGAAGTGATGGGACCAGATGCCATGATCTTAGTTTTCTGAATGTTGAGCTTTAAGCCAACTTTTTCACTCTCCTCTTTCACTTTCATCAAGAGGTTCTTTAGTTCTTCTTCACTTTCTGCCATAAGGGTGGTGTCATCTGCATATTTGAGGTTATTGATATTTCTCCTGGCAATCTTGATTCCAATTGTGCTTCATCCAGCCCAGCGTTTCTCATGATGTACTCTGCATACAAGTTAAATAAGCAGGGTGACAATATACAGTATTCCTTTCTTATTTGGAACAAGTCTGTTGTTCCATGTCCAGTTCTAACTGTTGCTTACTGACCTGCATACAGTTTTCTCAAGAGGCAGGTCAGGTGGTCTGGTATTCCCATCTCTTTCAGAATTTTCCACAGTGTATTGTGATCCACACAGTGAAAGGCTTTGGCATAGGCAATAAAGCAGAAATAGATGTTTTTCTGGAATTCTCTTGCTTTTTCCATGATCCAGTGGATGTTGGCAATTTGATCTCTGGTTCCTCTGCCTTTTCTAAAACCAGCTTGAACATCTGGAAGTTCACAGTTCATGTATTGCTGAAGCTTGGCTTGGGGAATTTCGAGTACTACTAGCGTGTGAGATGACTGCAATTGTGCGGTAGTTTGAGCATTCTTGGCATTGCCTTTCTTTGGGATTAGAATGAAAACTGGCCTTTTCCAGTCCTGTGGCCACGGCTGAGTTTTCCAAATTTGCTGACATATGAGTATAGCACTTTCACAGCATCTTCTTTTAGGATTTGAAATAGCTCACCTGGAATTCCATCACCTCCACTAGCTTTGTTCGTAGTGATGCTTCCTAAGGCCCACTTGACCTCACATTCCAGAATGTCTGGCTCTAGGTGAGGGATCACACCATCGTGATTATCTTGGTCATTAAGATCTTTTTTGTACAGTTCTTCTGTGTATTCTTGCCACCTCTTCTTAATATCTTCTGCTTCTGTTAGGTCCATACCATTTCTGTCCTTTATTGAGCCCATCTTTGCATGAAATGTTCCTTTGGTATTTCTAATTTTCTTGAAGAGATCTCTAGTCTTTCCCCTTCTGTTGTTTTCCTCTATTTCTTTGCATTGATTGCTGAGGAAGGCTTTCTTATCTCTCCTTGTTATTCTTTGGAACTCTGCATTCAAATGCTTATATCTTTCCTTGTCTCCATTGCTTTTCACTTCTCTTCTTTTCACAGCTATTTGTAAGGCCTCCTCAGATAGCCATTTTGCTTTTTTGTATTTCTCTTTTCTTGGGGATTTTCTTAATCCCTGTCTCCTGTACAATGTCACGAACCTCCATCCATAGTTCATCAGGCACTCTGTCTATCAGATCTAGTTCCTTAAATCGATTTCTCACTTCCACTGTATAATCATAAGGGATTTGATTTAGGTCATACCTGAATGATCCAGTGGTTTTCCCCACTTTCTTCAATTTAAGTCTGAATTTGGCAATAAGGAGTTCATGATCTGAGCCACAGTCAGCTCCCGGTCTTGTTTTTGCTGACTGTCTAGAGCTTCTCCATCTTCAGATACAAAGAATATAATCAATCTGATTTCAGTATTGACCATCTGGTGATGTCCATGTGTAGAGCCTTGTCTTGTGTTGTTGGAAAAGGGTGTTTGCTATGACCGGTGCATTCTCTTGGCAAAACTCTATTAGCTTTTACACTGCTTCATTCTGTACTCCAAGGCCAAATTTACCTGTTACTCCAGGTGTTTCTTGACTTCCTACTTTTGCATTCCAGTCCCCTATAATGAAAAGGACATCTTTTTTGGGTGTTAGTTCTAAATGATCTTCTAGGTCTTCATAAAACCGTTCAACTTCAGCTTCCTCAGCATTACTACTTGGTCATAGACTTGGATTACTGTGATACTGAATCACTTGCCTTGATAACAAACAGAAATCATTCTGTCATTTTTGAGATCACACCCAAGTACTGCATTTTGGACTCTTTTGTTGACTATGAGGGTTACTCCACTTCTTCTGAGGGATTCTTGCCCACAGTAATAGATATAATGGTCATATGAATAAAATTTCCCCTTTCCAGTCCATTTTAGTTCACTGATTCCTAAAATGTCGATGTTCACTCTTGCCATCTCCTGTTTGACCTCTTCTAATTTACCTTACACAGACTTGATGGACATGAGTTTGAGTGAACTCTGGGAGTTTGTGATGGACAGGGAGGCCTGGTATGCTGCAATTCATGAGGTCGCAAAGAGTCGGACATGACTGAGTGACTGAACTGAATTCAACTGAATTTACCTTGACTCACAAATCTAACAATATTCCAGGTTCCTATGAAATATTGTTCTTACAGCATCAGACCTTACTTCCATTAGCAGTCACATACACAACTGGGCATTGTTTTCACTTTGGCTCCATCTCTTCATTCTTTCTGGAGTTATTTCTCCACTTTTCTACAGTAGCATTTTGGGTACCTACCAACCTGGGGAGTTCCTCTCTATTATATCTTTTTGCCTTTTCTTACTGTTCATGGGGTTCTCAAGCAAGAATACTGAAGTGGTTTGCCATTTCATTCTCCAGGGGACCACATTTTGTCCGAATCCTCCACCATGACCCATCCACCTTGGGTGGTGGATCTTCAGGCTCCCATACTCCCACATCAGTCTTCTTACAACTATTATGATACTTCTTATTTCCACCCATACATCAACATTGTATCCAGGGGTGACATGCTTCAGTTCTCCCACCTGAGATCAGGTGCCCACAGGACCAGCCCATCTGCTGGATAGCCCCACACAGCTCACATAAGGGTTCCCGAAAGGAAAATGATGCTTAAGCAGACAAAAATGTAGCTGCATTTTATTGCATGCTTCTTTAGCATCCACACATACACCCTTCCCCTAACTATAATGGAAAAAAAATAATCCTGAATAAAATAATGTAACTTTCCTACATGCATCTTAAAGTATACTAATCCTATGAAGGTCTGGCCCACTGATGGCTCCAGCTCTCAGTTCAGGACCTTTGGATGATGTGCTTTCTTTTCAATGAGATCCAGAAGTGCTCCTCATTGATTCCCTACAGCCAAATGATCACCTTATTGATCACCCAACACATCTAATAGACACACATGATGGGATAACTAGACAACCACCACGAGCCCTCCCATGTGTAACAGGAAGAAAGTGAGCTCACCAATTCACCACTTCCGGCGACAGAACCTGCCTGCCGTTGCAGGCCACGTGGGTTCGATCCCTGGTCTGGGAAGATGCCACATGTTGCACAGCCACCAAGCCTGTGCACCACAACTACAGAGCCAGTGCTCTAGAGACCACAGACGACAACTCCTGAACACCGTGGAGCCTGTGCTCAAGAGAAGCACCACCACCACAATGAGAAGCCCATGCACTGCCAAGAAGAGTAGCCCCCTCTCGCCACAGTTAGAGAAAGTCCTTGCACACCAGGGCTTCCCTGATAGCTCAGTTGGTAAAGAATCCACCTGCAATGCAGGAAACCCCAGTTCAATACCCAGGTCAGGAAGATCCCCTGGAGAAGGGATAGGCCACCCACTCCAGTATTCTTGGGCTTCCCTCATGGCTCAGCTGGTAAAGAATCTGCCTGCAATGTAGGGTACCTGGGTTCAATCCCTGGGTTTGGAAGATCTCCTGGAGATCTGGAGAAGGGAAAGGCTACCCACTCCAATACTCTGGCCTGGAGAATTCCATGGACTGTATAGTCCATGGGGTCTCAAAGAGTCGGACACGACTGAGCGTTTTTCACTCATTCACTCACTCACACACTAAGGAAGACCCAGCACAGCCAAAAATAAAATAAATAGATAAATCTTTTTTTAAAAAACTTCCTATAGTTGATTCTTTAAAACCTTTCTCTATAAGCAAAAAATCTAGAATGTGGATCCAGATTCTTCTGTCTCTTAGATCTGCCTGTTCCCTGACACCTCAGAATAATGGGCTGCTTTGACAACAGGCTCTCTTGCCTGCAAGCTGCATGTAGTAGTTGGCCTCAGAAAAAGGAGTAACCGTTATTCAGATAATCAGTCCACATGAAGGAGGCTGTCAGAGGAGCTCAGGGAATCTGGCTTTGCTGAGAAGCTACCCCATCTTAAGGGCTGTGTATATTCTTATTTCTTTGGTTTGACTGAGTTTCTCTCCCCTTGCTTTTTGCTCACTAATGAGCATTTGATTTTGAAAAAAATAAAATTACTAAATTCTACACATGTTCTTTCAATTAAAGACTGAACCATTTCTAAAATTATATTACCTTGCCTTATTAATTTAAATAATGATAATAATAATATTTAACTTGTTATTCAATTCTCAGGCTGAAAGATGATCAAATTTCACTGGACATTGCTCTGCTGTAATATAGTTTTCTCCTTTCTTGGATTTATGATAAAGCATTGCTATTAAGGATGGATGGGCATGTTATAACCACACACACACACGGATACACATACGCCTTCTTAGTAGCCAACATCACAGCAACCTGCTTTGTGCCTGTTTTTATCAATTGATTTCAAAGATGAGTCTCTTAAGAGAATTTGCAAGAATGACACAATGGAGTATAAGAAAGGGTAACTTATTTAGAGGAAAGTTAGGTTAAATTCACATGGGAGCTCTTTCTGTCTCTTTCAAGCAATACTAGTAAGCCCGCCCATTAGCAAATGTTTAGAAATAATGAGAAAATGCTCTGGCAAATGACAATGACCTCATAAGAAAAAAAGTGTAATGCGTAATACATCTTGGAATTCCTCTTCATATATCAACATATAGAGTGAAATATCTGATATATCTTAATTTGTATGTTTGTGTGTTAAAATTATCTGCAAGTGACTCTGATAAAATTTCATGATTTGCAAGTTTTCTAATATTAGAAAGACATGCTATGTATACTAAATATGTTAGGTTCACTTTTAAAAACTCAAAACTTTTTAAATTGGGGTTTTTTAGAATTGCTGCACATTTGGCTGTCTTATTTTAGGTCTCCATCTCTCTTTTTCTTACATTATATATAGGAATCAATTCCAGATCCTTTAAAGGAATGAAGATGAAACTATTTTTGTAGTTACTAGGAACCTGTGCAAATGACATCAATGCTTACTTATTTATCGCTGCTTTTTAAATCTTTGAACACTTATTTATTCTTCATAGTTTTGAATGACAGACAGCAAGATGAAAACAAAGGAGTTAGTGCAATAAAATGATAGAGAAAGTGTGGGGGGAGAGGGGGAGAGAGAGAGAGAGAGAGAGAGAGAGAGAGTATGTTTTTTCTTAAATGTTCCCAGGCACTGGGTGATCAGAACATCTTAGTTCTCAAAAACATTTGACCAAAGCGTTTACATCGGAGATTATCATCAAAGTATGGAATTGTCAGATGCTACCTGTATTTCATCAATGCATTCCATCCACTGTGTGTTGTCAGGCCCATTTTATGACCTGTTACAAAATATAATAGAGATTCTGGCCATAAATCAGGTAAAATGCCTTCAATGAGCATCAGTAAGAGCTAGTTTCTAGATTTCAAAATGTTAATCTTTTGAGTCCTAACTGAAGATGATAACATATCAACTGTTGCTTCATTTGGGATGACTAACATCAACTATTTCATTAGATCCAGAAACGTTATGAAAATATGATTCTTATGTGCCCTATGCTGAAAATCGTGTGACAGTACTGAAAGTCCCATGGCCACAAAACCGACCCAGAAAACATATTTGGACCAGAATGCTACCTGTGACAATTCCTCGGGTACATCTCTCATCCTCAGTATCCTTTCCTGTTGTCACCATTGACACATGATTGAGAGGGAAGGGTGGATTTCTCAGTTGAAAACCATCACTATATGAGAAAAAATATATATATAACTATGAACATATTTTGTGTGTCAACCTAGAACACTAAAACCATTTGCTGTTTTGCATTTAGGATTTGGACCTTGGGAATTTTAGCATTTGCCTATAAAGGACTCTCAGGAGTCCCCAGGCTTCTGTCTTTGACACAGACTTCCCCTACTCAGGAACAAAGAAAGCCAAGCG
Organism: Bos indicus x Bos taurus; assembly: GCF_003369695.1. Taxonomy (NCBI): domain Eukaryota; kingdom Metazoa; phylum Chordata; class Mammalia; order Artiodactyla; family Bovidae; genus Bos; species Bos indicus x Bos taurus. The sequence continues at coordinate 62,410,632 of NC_040093.1, forward strand.
AGAATGTCAGTGCAAGAGTCACAACAGCACACGGTTATAATAAAACAGAAAATTGAAAATGGGATATGTTTGGAGAAAAGAACAGACTGAAGCATTCTGTACGCAGGCAAATGATGCTTTGTTTGCCCAGGACTCTGCAGAGCCTGCCCCTTACACGTGAAGAAGGCGCATTTTACTAGAAATAGTGCATTGTTTCCAAGATTCCTCTGCTGAATCATGGTGCCAAATGCTCTGGCCACTTTCCCAAGCCATACATTCTCTTGCTGAACTCTCTGAGGGTTCAAGATGGTGAGGTTTTCTGCAAGGAAAGAACAGAAGGCAGCCTATTTCCTCTTCCCATCTGTGGCCTCCTTCCCTACTCAAAAGCTGACTATTTACATTTCTATCAGCCTTTACACTAGGAAGAGGTGCTCTGTGTGCTGTTAACATATCAAAGGGAGAACTGATACAGAAGAACAAAAAGAAAATACAGTAGTCCCCCTTACCTACAGGGAGTTGTGTTCCAAACCCCAAGTGGACGCCTGAGATAGGAGATAGTACTGACCCCAACACACACTACGCTTTTCCCTATGCAAACATATCTATGGTAAAGTTTCATTTATGAACTAGGCACACCAAGAGATTAACAACAGTAACTAATAATAAATAGGACATTAATAATAATGTACTATAATAAAAGTTTTATATATGTGTGTGTATATATATTGGAGAAGGCAATGGCACCCCACTCCAGTACTCTTGCCTGGAAAATCCCATGGATGGAGGAGCCTGGTAGGATGTAGTCCATGGGGTCGCTAAGAGTCAGACAGGACTTCACTTTCACTTTTATGCGTTAGAGAAGGAAATGGCAACCCACTCCAGTATTCTTGCCTGGAGAATCCCAGGGATGCGGGAGCCTGGTGGGCTGCCGTCTATGGGGTCGCACAGAGTCGGACACGACTTAAGCGACTTAGCAGCAGCAGCAGCAGCAGCAGTGTGTGTGTGTATATATATATATATATATACATTATATATATATGGTCTCTCTCTAATGCTCTCTCAAAATATCTCACTGTATAAATAAATGCAATGCCTGTTCCATCTTAGCTAAGCACTTACCACTAACTGTGGCTGTTAACTTTTTCAGTTTGAGGCGTGACAGCAAAACTAGCATGAATTTCTTTTTCCTTCTTTACAATTTCACAGATAGAAGATTGATTCTTACTACACATCTTAGCAACCTCAGCATAGGATTTTTTATCTTTCCTTATTAAGTCAAGAACTTTCAACTTTTCACTTAAAGGAAGCACTTTACGGCTTCTCTCTGGCATATCCAAATTGCCAGCATCACTCCTCTTGCACTTTGGGGCCATTATTAGGTAAAATAAGGGTTATTTGAACACAAGCACTGAGATACCCTGACAGTCAATCTGAAAAGCAAGATGAGCACTAAGTGACTAACACTAAGGAATGGCAGAGACAAAGGGGTGACTCACAGGCGGGTTGGAGCCAGACAGCGCAAGACTGAATCACGCTAGTCAGAATGGCACAGTTTAAAACTTATAAACTATTTATTTCCGGAATTTTACATTTAATATTTTCAGACTGCAGCTGACCTCAGGAAACTGCAACCATGAAAAGTGGAGCCTGTTATGAGGGAGGAATTACTGTATACACCCAAAGCCATGGAGATAGGGTGGACTTCCCAAGCCGTATGTTTTTATGAAGGAGGAAATCCAAGAATGGAAATTACTGTTGGGAAGCAACTAGGACAGAGAGAAGAGAAACACCATAGCTCACCTTTGTGGATATAATCTACGCACTACAACTTCCTATGCACTTTGCAGATGTTACATTATTCAAGCCTCCTAACAGCCTATGGGCTTAGATCCTTTTTTTAAATGGCCATTCTACAGGTGAGGTACTGAGTCTTAAGTAACCTGCCTAAGGCCACAGAGCTAGTGAATGGTGGAGGCCAAATCTGACTGAAGGCAACCTATCTCTGGAGCCCCGAATTTTAATCTTGTTTAAGAAAAAAAAACACTGGCCTAAAATGACATCACTCGTGCTAAAGCCCATGAAACCTAACCGAGATTTAATACCTGACCTAATTGCAGCTTTGACCTTCCCCAGGAATGGAATCTTAATCAGCCAGTCTGGAATCTTCTGGTCAGTACCAGTGAGGTAATCTGTCACACAGGCCTCTTCCTCCACCCACCCCAACACACACACACACACATGAAGAGGTAATCTGCAAGAGAGACACTTACCTCTCTCCCAAAAGAAGGTGACCTGGCCTAAGACAATTATTTTCTTTGGCTAGTCACTTTCATGCCCTAACGTCCTCCTAGAACCACCACCCCTGCCCCCTGTATTTTGCACAACTCCTAAGAGCAACCTTACATGGGAGGACACTTGATTCATGAATTGTTTAATAAAACCAATTAAAATTTCAAGTTTATTCAGCTGAATTTTGTTTCTTAACAACATCTACCCTTTTCCCTCTCTCTGCTTCTGCAGTATAATAGATGACACTGCTGTCACGGCTTGGGGATTAGGGAGCTCCTTTTTATCTACAGGCAATTTAGGTAGAGGCTAAGAAGAAAGGTTTTCCAGCGTCTATGTCTCAGTTAACGTGTCGTGACAGAGCAGTGGATCACATAAAGAGCAGGGGTAGTTTTGAGGAATTATTTGGTGCCACTTCTGATGGTAAGAAACAGTGATAAATATTAAATACATGACACTGATTTCACTCCCTGGGATCTAGACACAGTTTTTCATAGCATACATTTTTAACCTTTGTAGCCCTAAAATATTTCTTTAAAAACATGGACTTGACTATGATCAAATGTGGGTAACCATAAATTATATGATATCGGATGATTTATTTAAAAGGGAAATTATTTCTGAGACTGTACAGTGAACAGAACATTTGTTTAGGTATTGAAATAGGTTGACTTCAAGGGAAGACCTATTCATGAAGCAAATACAGGAAAAAGCGATAAAGGAAAATAATTTTGATTTTTTTTTTTCATTTGTGACTAGTTTTGTACGGCGGTTTAAAAAATACTTGCTGATGACAAACCCACTGCAAACATTATCCTCAATGGTGAAAAATTGAAAGCATTTCCTCTAAAGTCAGGAACAAGACAAGGGTGCCCACTTTCACCATTACTATTCAACATAGTTTTGGAAGTTTTGGCCACAGCAATCAGAGCAGAAAAAGAAATAAAAGGAATCCAAATTGGAAAAGAAGAAGTAAAACTCTCACTATTTGCAGATGACATGATCCTCTACATAGAAAACCCTAAAGAGTCCACCAGAAAATTACTAGAACTAATCAATGACTACAGTAAAGTTGCAGGATATAAAATCAACACACAGAAATCCCTTGCATTCCTATACACTAATAATGAGAAAACAGAAAGAGAAATTAAGGAAACAATTCCATTCACCATTGCAACAGAAAGAATAAAATACTTAGGAATATATCTACCTAAAGAAACTAAAGACCTATATATAGAAAACTATAAAACACTGGTGAAAGAAATCAAAGAGGACACTAATAGATGGAGAAATATACCATGTTCATGGATTGGAAGAATCAATATAGTGAAAATGAGTATACTACCCAACGCAATTTATAGATTCAACGCAATCCCTATCAAGCTACCAACAGTATTCTTCACAGAGCTAGAACAAATAATTTCACAATTTGTATGGAAATACAAAAAACCTCGAATAGCCAAAGCGATCTTGAGAAAGAAGAATGGAACTGGAGGAATCAACCTACCTGACTTCAGGCTCTACTACAAAGCCACAGTTATCAAGACAGTATGGTACTGGCACAAAGACAGAAATATTGATCAATGGAATAAAATAGAAAGCCCAGAGATAAATCCATGCACATATGGACACCTTATCTTCGACAAAGGAGGCAAGAATATACAATGGATTAAAGACAATCTCTTTAACAAGTGGTGCTGGGAAATCTGGTCAACCACTTGTAAAAGAATGAAACTGGACCACTTTCTAACACCATACACAAAAATAAACTCAAAATGGATTAAAGATCTAAACGTAAGACCAGAAACTATAAAACTCCTAGAGGAGAACATAGGCAAAACACTCTCCGACATACATCACAGCAGGATCCTCTATGACCCACCTCCCAGAATATTGGAAATAAAAGCAAAAATAAACAAATGGGACCTAATTAACCTTAAAAGCTTCTGCACATCAAAGGAAACTATTAGCAAGGTGAAAAGACAGCCTTCAGAATGGGAGAAAATAATAGCAAATGAAGCAACCGACAAACAACTAATCTCAAAAATATACAAGCAACTCCTACAGCTCAACTCCAGAAAAATAAACGACCCAATCAAAAAATGGGCCAAAGAACTAAATAGACATTTCTCCAAAAAAGACATACAGATGGCTAACAAACACATGAAAAGATGCTCAACATCACTCATTATCAGAGAAATGCAAATCAAAACCACTATGAGGTACCATTTCACACCAGTCAGAATGGCTGCGATCCAAAAGTCTACAAATAATAAATGCTGGAGAGGGTGTGGAGAAAAGGGAACCCTCTTACACTGTTGGTGGGAATGCAAACTAGTACAGCCACTATGGAGAACAGTGTGGAGATTCCTTAAAAAACTGGAAATAGAACTGCCTTATGATCCAGCAACCCCACTGCTGGGCATACACACTGAGGAAACCAGAAGGGAAAGAGACACGTGTACCCCAATGTTCATCGCAGCACTGTTTATAATAGCCAAGACATGGAAGCAACCTAGATGTCCATCAGCAGATGAATGGATAAGAAAGCTGTGGTACATATACACAATGGAGTATTACTCAGCCATTAAAAAGAATACATTTGAATCAGTTCTAATGAGGTGGATGAAACTGGAGCCTATTATACAGAGTGAAGTAAGCCAGAAGGAAAAACATAAATACAGTATTCTAACGCATATATATGGAATTTAGAAAGATGGTAACAATAACCCGGTGTATGAGACAGCAAAAGAGACACTGATGTATAGAACAGTCTTATGGACTCTGTGGGAGAGGGAGAGGGTGGGAAGATTTGGGAGAATGGCAATGAAACATGTAAAATATCATGTAGGAAACGAGTTGCCAGTCCAGGTTCGATGCATGATGCTGGATGCTTGGGGCTGGTGCACTGGGACGACCCAGAGGGATGGTATGGGGAGGGAGGAGGGAGGAGGGTTCGGGATGGGGAACACATGTATACCTGTGGTGGATTCATTTTGATATTTGGCAAAACTAATACAATTATGTAAAGTTTAAAAATAAAATAAAATTGGAAGAAAAAAAAAAAAAATACTTGCTGAAACAGCTCATATGACTCAATAACAAAAAAACAAACAGCCCAATCAAAACATGGGCAGAAGACCTAAATGGATATTTCTCCAAAGAAGACATGTAAATGGTCAATAGTCACATGAAAAGACATTCGCCATCACTAATCGCTAGAGAAATACAAAAAAAAACTACAATAAGGTACCGACTCATAACAGTCAAAATGGCCATCATTAAAAGGTCTACAAATAACGAATGCTGGAGAGAGTGGAAAGAAAAGGGAACTCTCCTACACAGTTGGCAGGAATGTAAATTGGTGCAGCCACTATGGAGAAGAGTATGGAGATTCCTCAAAAAACTAAAAATAGAGTTGCCTTATGATCCAGCAATCCAATTCCTGGGCATATATCCGGACAAGACTATAATTCAAAAAGACACATGCACCCCTATGTTCATAGCAACACTAGTCACAATAGCCAAGACATGGAAACAATCTAAATGTCCATCAATAGGTGAATAAATAAAAAAGATGTGGTACATACATATGATGGCATACAAACTGAAGTAAGTCAGAAAGAGAAAGAGAAACACCATACGCTCTCACTTACATGTGGAATCCAAAACATGACACAAACGAACTTATCTGTAAAACAGAAAACAGACTCACAGACAGAGAACAGACTCATGATTAGCAAGCGGGGTGGGAGTCGAGAGGGATGGATTAGGAGTATGGGATTAGCCAATGCAAACTATTATATATAGAAGAGATAAACAACAAGGACCTACTGTATAGCACAGGGAACTATGTTCAATGTCTTGTGATAAAGCATAATGGAAAAGAATGCAAAAAAGAATGTGTGCATATACATATATATATGTATAGCTGAATCACTGCTGTACAGCAGAAATTAACACAACATTGTAAATCAACTATACTTCAATAAAATAAAAATTTTAAAAGTCATCCATCTGAAATATTATTCAAAGAATATGATTTCAAAATCCTTATATATCTTTAGAAGAATGCAAGAGGTATTTTTCAAAAGAAAAATTTTTAAGAACATAAAATACCTAACTGAAGAATCTGTTATGTGGATTTGGAAAAAAATTAGTTGCTTGAATTTTACGGGAAGGAGATACAAATTGTTTGCCTGTGTCTTAATCCAGAATACAAATTGATATTTCTATAACAACAGAGGTTTGAAACTATTTTTTTAAATTTATGGCTAAATAAATTTATAGCTAAATAAATAAAAATTATGGCTAAATAAATCACCTACCCTTAAAAAAATTCTCAGCAAAAGCCAAAATGAAAGAAAGCCAAATAAACACGATCCAATGTAACACTGCTTTTTACATTCTTACTTATTTTTTAACCTCTTTTTACCTGTAGTAGCTTAGCACTCTTAGGGAAACATTTTAGCTAAAATTTCCTAAGGCAGCACTGATACATACAGGCAGACGTGACTATTATCTGAGCTATAAGAAATGTCTTCATGCTCGTATGTCCTGGATAACATCTCCTTATGTCCAGGACTTTGGGTCTTGAACAGACCAGACTTGTCAAATGAAAATGGACACATTATAGTCTCCAGAGACTCCTGAGTACAAATGACAATTATTAACAGCAAACTTGTTCAATGGCTCTATTATGTCAGAGACCAAACTTCCAATTTTGATACGAAACTAGTGTCAAAAAAAAATGCACTGAAGTTATTCTTTTAGTGACTGAAATTTGTAAATCCCGGTGTTCCAAAAATGCAAATTATCCACAAATACTCATTATTAGTAAGAATTGTATTGAGCCATCTGTTTTTGGGAAACTTTCCATTTCCTTTTAAAAATGCAGAATGAATCATGTACATTCCCTGTTTTCTAGTTTCTCAAAGAGGATTGAATTAGTCATCTCTTTTTATAGTAAAACATAATTCCAAGACTATTTTAAATCCCCCCCAATTGCAGGGACTAGCTTCACCTGTGCTTCTACATGGATCAACAATCGACAGGAAGCGATGCCCTATGTACTGGACACGTAATAAGCCTCAACTGTCTTCTATTCCATCAGCTGCTGTGACTATCAGCTCTGCCTGAGCCCTGGCTGAATTCTGACAAACATCCCCCTAAGAGCACCTCTGCTTCTATGGGGCCTTCCTTGGCGACTTCTCCCAGAGAATCAATGGGATACAAGTGTCCTGACATGCATCTGCAGAAATGCAAGACTTCATAGGGTGACCCTCTGAACAGAAACGGGATTCAGTCAATGAGTGCTTCTCCCTTCCACCCTAAGCTGATGATAATGCTGCTTATTCAGCTTCTCAGAGGCTTGTTACCATGGATCTGGCAACTAGCCACACTCAACAAACTTTGTAGCATCAGCATGAAAATGCATCCTCCTCCTCTTTTGCCTCCCTCCCTTTCACTCACTCTTGCTTCCTTTGGGAACAGCACACCCACCCTCCGTCCCAGACTCTGCTTTCAGAGGAACCCAGAATAGGACTTGGACAAAGAAGTTGTCATGAGTCATGAGCAACCACGGAATGAGTTAAAGTAAAAGAGAAGAAAATAAGCAAGAAATGAAATTCTTTTATGAAAGAGGAAAGGAAATATTAGATAAAGGAAATCTAGAGTCCAGCTGAAGAACTTGAGAGTAAATATTTTAATCACTCTGAGCAGTGATAAGACTCTGATGAGCTAGTCATCTGACTGAGGTTTCCTCTGCTGTAAATCTTTTTTACTGAAAAGCTCTTGAAAAACAAAACTCATTAGAGAGTTAAGGTAATGGTTCTCCTCCAAAATGTCGAGTATCCGCTTTTATTGCTGTGTTACTGCCAGCAGTACTGAGAGTGCTGCGTCACTGCAGCAGCAAATGGGTGGATCACTGTCTTCCCCCAGAGATAAATGAAGCAACAATGTGGTAAAAAGCGCTTGGTTTCAGGAGGTGAACAGTTGGATCTTTAATTACAAAGGACTGAAATCCATTACAACACAACGGGGAGTGTGTTTAATTTGCAGAAAGAGAGAAATAGCTGGGGTTTGTGACTTAAATGACCTTAACACAAAAACCCAACAGTCCCCACTTCTGAAGGGCAATGTACAACCTCTACTCTGAAAACACAGACAGGCTGTGAGATAAGGAACTGTTGCCTCTTGAAAAATTGAATGAGAAAAGGATGACACATAATATCACTGTTGTCTGTGAGATTTACTCTCATGAGTTCTGCTTTTACAGTTCAGTGAAATGCTGAAACCTTGACTTGTTTGTAGAAATAGAGCTATATTAGAAAGCAAGTGGATACTGTGTGGAATCTGTGGGTTTTTATTTCTGGGTTTTTGTTTTGCTGGATTTCTGGGGGGGGTTTTGAGGAAAGCAATACGCTTTTTATCTTAAACAACTAGTTTGCACAGCACCCTACCTTAGTAAGGACACCAAGAAAGAAATGCTGTGAAGACTTAGAGAATGAATTTACAGTTGCCAGGGGAGAATGGGGGAAAGGGACAGTTAGCGAGTTTGAGACCAGCATCCAATACTTTGGCCACCTGATGTGAAGAAATGACTCCTTAGAAAAGACCCTGATGCTGGGAAAGATTGAAGGCAGGAGGAGAAGAGGGTGACAGAGGATGAGATGGTTGGATAGGATCACTGACTTGATGAACATGAGTTTGAGCAAGCTCCAGGAGTTGGTGATGGACAGGGAAGCCTGGCATGCTGCAGTCCATGGGGTCGCAAAGAGTCGGACATGACTGAGCTATTGAACTGAACTGAGGTATGCACTGCTATATTTAAAAAGGATAAGAAGCAAGGTCCTACAGTATAGCACAGGGAACTCTGGTCAATGTTACGTGGCAGCCTGGATAGCAGGGATGTTTAGGGGAGAATGGATACATGTATATGTGTGGCTGAGTCCCTTTGCTGTCCATCTGAAACTATCATAACATTGTTAATTGGTGGTATGTGCATGCTAAGTTGCTTCCGATGTGTCCGACTCTTTGTGATCCCATGGACTGTACCCTACCAGGCTCCTATGTCCATGGGGATTTTCTAGGCAAGAATACTGGAGTGGATTGTCATGCCCTTTTCCAGGAGATCTTTCCAAGCTGCATCTCTTATGTCTCCTGCATTGGCAGGTGGGTTCTTTACAAGTAGGGTCACCTGGGGAGCCTATGCTCCAATATAAAATAGAAAGTTAAAAAAAAGAACGCTGTGAAAACATCTAACTCTCTTTACCTCAAGTTCTGAGGATGCTACTGTGAGCCTCTGGTAAATAGTAATAAAGTTTTTCCCTCAACAACGTCTTGGTCCTCAGCTGAACAAATAGAAACAGGCTCAAGAGAGTCCTAGCATTCAACACCCTCAGTAAGTAATTCTAAAGGAATCCAAAATGGCCTTCGTTCTGCACTGTAATATTTGGTGTTATGAGGTCCTTGAGAGGTAGGGACAAACGTGTCTAATGCTCGCTGTTTTCTTCCACGGGAAAAGCAGAGAGATACCAGTGAAAACTCAGCCCATGCCAACTCCTCATTCAGTTTCCCCCAGGACAAGGGAATCACTGAGTAAACACAGTAAGCATGCCAGAGGCTCCACCCTGGCCTCCCTCCTCTTTCTGGGTGCAGACTGCTCAGAGGGACTGTCCAGCGTGCTCTATGAGAGCTCCATGGGATTTCATTTTAAGGTGATTCAAGAACTCCATACCACCTCCAACCACCCCTCTCCTCTTCCAAGGAAATTCTGATCTCAACTTCATTTTATAGACAATCTAAAAACTACTTTTAAATGATACCAACACACATTTAGTTAAGCATTTTCAAAGAAATTATTGAGTTTGCCTACCTTGTTTAATTCACAATTTTAAACAAAATATTTAAAGTCTGCATTGCAAAAGTCCATAGAATTTACATGTGTGTTTCTTAGAAAGAGAAAGAACACAGAAAAACCTGTAAACAAATGTTCATAGCATTTGTCATTTTATTTGCAATAGCCAAAGACTGAAAACAAACCACATGTTTTCTGATGGACAAATGGTGAAATAAACTGTGGTACATCCATACCATGGAATACTACCCAACAACAAAAAGGTATGAATTACTGATACACAGAACAATTTGGAAATGACATTGAAGAAAATGTGAGTGAAAAATCCAATCCAAAAGGTTACATACTGTGTGATTCTATTTATATAGAATCTTAAAATAATCTTCTTAAAATAACAAATCATAGAAATGGAGAAGAGATTAGGTTTTGCCTGAGGCTAGGGATGGGAGTAGAGTGTGGGAGCAAGGTATAAAAGGGTAATGTGAGGGATTCTTGTGAAAATAGGACTGCTCTGTATCTTGAATGTAGTAATGAATACACCAACCTGCACATGTGACAAAACTGCATAAAACTAGATACACAGACACACAAAAATACATGAGCTCAGTTGGTAAAGAATCCACCTGCCATGCGGGAGACCTGGGTTTGATCCCTGGGTTGGGGGATCCCTCCAGTATTCTGGCCTGGAGAAATCAATGGACTGTATAGTCCAGGGGGGTTGCAAAGAGTCAGACACAACTGAGTGACTTTCACTTTCACAGCTGACCTATGAACCACGCAAGTGTGAACTGCATGGTTCAATTATACTTCGAGTCTTTTCAATAAATACAGTATGTACTACAGGATCAGTGGTTGCTTAAGTCTCAGAATGCAGAACCTCCTTGGATGCAGAGGGCTGGCTGGCTGAGTATAGAATTTAGAATCCCAGATTCTGGTATCCATGGCAGGTCTTGGAACCAATCCCCCACAGATACCAAAGGACAAATGTACTTGCAAAAACGGGGAATTGTGAATAAAATCAGTGGATTGTATTCTGGTTGTAATACTGTACTACAGTTTCGAAAGATGGTAACAAGTACACAGAATCACTTAATGTTATTTCTTAAAACTGTACATGAATTTTTAAATTGTTGTTGTTTAGTTGCTAAGTTGTGTCCAACTCTTTTGTAACCCCAAGGATTGTAGCCTACCAGGCTCCTTTGTCCATGGACTTTTTTGCAAGAATACTGGAGTGGGTTGCCATTTCCTTCTCCAAGGGATCTTCCTGACCCAGGAATAGAACCCATATCTCCTACATTGGCAGGCAGATTCTTTACCAGTGAACCACCAGAGAAGCTGAATCTAAAATTATCTGAGTAAAAACTTTGATGGGAAAGGAGGGAAAAATAAAACATACTTTTTAACTCATAGGGCTGATCCACATTATGATAAAACCACAGAAAAAGAGGTTTGCAAAAATGAAGAACAAAGTACATCCACTTCTATAGGTAAAGTTTTTTCTCTGTTGCACAGTATATTTTACATATATACAATTATGGGTTTTTATGGATTTTCTAAGAGAGAATAGCCTAGACTTTAAAAAAATTTTTTACTTAACAATTTTTAATTCTGTTTCAAACTATTTAATTTTTTAATCAGTTAAATAAAATCATTTTCATGATTTTACCATGAGAGTCATAACTTTTATTTTCATCTATTATCCTTGTTTACTGTTACAGTGGCATATAGAAAGGTAGAATTCTTTCTTTACCCTATTAAGCTGATCTTCCATTCAAATTCTTAAGACAGAGTTATCTCTATTCCCTCATGACACTACCTAGAACCATGCACTTCTCTTCATTTTCAGAAAATAACATTGGAGAGATAAACCACTGACTTACCTCATGCTCCCATCTTGAACACTATGACACTAGTAAACCAGGATATTTTAATGACTAGAATGTGAGTTGATTTTAATGACATTTATTATAACCTTGAGTTCCCCAAATCCTGTTTCTGAAAGTCAAGTAAAAGCAGATTTTTATCCTTAACAGCCAATCCAAGATTATGCATTGAGTCTTTAATACTCAAAATAATCAGTCAGTGCATTTTACTTCTTTTATCTACTTGTGATGACTACATCATTAATTAGCTAGAAGGAGGAACAGAACTAAACCCAGGTCAATTATTATGATTTATGTACCTTGATTAGTGCGTGGGAACACAAACAAGACTAACAGCACTTACTGGGATCTAATTTCAAATAATAAGAGACAAACGAGGCAATCTAGACAAGTCTCAACAGGAAACTAGACTTATTAAAAGTAAGAGGAAGACTCAAAATTCTAATCCCAAGAGGCAGTTTAAGTGATCACCATCTAAAAAAGATGTGTACACCCATGGCAGAACCATGTTGATGTATGGCAAAACCAATACAATATTGTCAAGTAAAAAAAATAATAATTGAAAAATTTTAAAAAAAGAAAGAAAAAAAAAAGACTCTACTTAATCCTATTTTCTGTTTATCTGTAATTAAAATAAACTTTTTTCCCCTGAAAACCAAAGAGTGAGGAAAAGAGTGCATGCCATTTACAGATGTGAAAAAAGAGAAGACACATTATTTGCTCTCCGATGCGGAATCATTCTAGAGAATATTCCCAACGCTGTGGCGAAGCACTGCCTACTCTTTCTGTCCAGTTTTTTCTGCCTTAGTTACTGAATCCCTTCTGGGTTTAATGTTTATCTCATCTGGAATTGTTATTGTTCTAATCTGTAGCATTAATTGCTTCCATATTGTTTGAGATTTTTATCTTACTGTTACTGTCAATTTCCTTTCAGTTAATGATTGTTTTACCTACTGGTCAATCCCAATGAAACACCAGCCTATAAAACACTGCCCACCTCAGCTGACAAATTAATCTGCAAGTCTGATTTCAAAAGCAACAGTTTACAAATTAGAGCTTTGCTGTAGACACAAAGATAAATACCTTAAAATCATACATTAATTGGTCTTATTTGGTCTTTAATTTTGGTAAACTAGGTTTTCAACTTTGGTGGCTTGCGACAAGTTTAACTGAGATCACTACACACACGTATGTAAATCCGATATGGTGGCCACACGTGGTTACTGCGGACTTGATATGTAACTAGTCCAAATTCATACGTGCTACAGTTACAATATATATGCTAGATTTTGAAGACTTAATATAAGAAAATGTCTAACATACCTCCTTAAAACTTGTCCAGATACTCTCTTCTCACCCTTTTAAAATCACAGGATTGGTGGTTACGTCACTCTTTTATTTTTCATAAAGATTATTTTTTTCTAAATCAGTTTTTCTGGGGGTTCAATTTTATTAATATTTTTAATGGATAATGTTTGACCTTGTTGATTTTCTCTATTGTTTGCTTATCCAGTCCATTGTCTTTCTTTGGATTTAATTTTAACTTTTTTTAGATTAGATGGAATCTGAGATTACTGATTTTGAATGACTCTTTAATAATACATGTTTTTAAGCTATAATTTTCCTGTACACACTCCTTTAGGTACATCATACAAAATATGATATCGCTCTAAGTATCATGTTTTATTTTAATCCTTTGGTGAGGAATTAAATAATTGATGGATGAAATATTGCTACTAGAGAATCATCAATCTGAAATAAGAGAACTCTTGAGAGTTGTGCTTAGTTTTGTTTTGTTTTTTTTCAGTAAAAGTTGTGGTCACACAAAATTAATTCTAAGATTTTCCATATATTATTAATGAATGGAAAAGCTTTAAGAGTTTCACTAAAAGGAAAACCATTAAAACAAGTACATATGCTCTTCCTGAGATATCACAAAATAGATCTGATAATTAAACTCTTCATTGCCCTTTCATTTGGACTTTTACTCATGATTTTATAGGTGTGCATATATTTTATATAGGTTTATAAATTATATATTGAAAGAGCTGTCATTTGGAAGATTGCATGTACATATGTTTCCAAATAACAGAATTCCTTCTGTTCGGATTGCTCCCTAGAAAAATATTCTACATATTCTATCAGTACATTTGCTTTCTTTATGGAGAAGATACTTCAAGTGATATTTTTTGTTTTGTTTTTTTTTTACTTTCAGACATTGATGGCCTTGTGCATAATCATATATTCTGAATCTGGAAATTTAAATGAAAATCCTGCCTGTAACTTTATAGTAATTGTTTTTTATAGTTTCCCCACTTCAGTGTTTATGTTGTGACCTCTATTTCAGTTGGCATCAAAACTTCATTAATAGCTTACTATTTATATTATTCCTTACACATTGCTACAATATATAGCACAGCCAAGTTTTCTCTATTATCCTTGCCTTGCATTTTTCTATAAAGCTTAGGAATAATAAGGAAAGAGAAAAGCTACCTACATGTAATAAACTCCAGTTCTCCTCTCATTGTACATGTAGTACTTTTTATACAATTGCTCAAAATCCCACTAAAAATTATTACTTTTACTGTTTTATTAACAATAAGACTGAGGTTCAAAGTTGTAAGAGGACTTGCTTAAGATTATGTATGTAATAAATGGCAGGGATGGGAATGTTCAATCAATGTTCAATAATTTTTTCCAATACAGAGTTGGTTTCCCCAATTTTTATAAAAACTCTTGCTTCTTAAAATACTTTCTTTGTTTTGTGTATCCCTACCAACTAAAATAAGTTAGTGATTTTTGTTTTTTAAGTAGGTTCTATAATAAAGACTGTTAGTGCATTAAATGTTAATTTTTAAATGTAAATACTCTAAATCTTTTGTCCTAGACATTAATATTTATATTTTTCCCCTCTAATTACCCATTCTCTACAATGTACCCTAAGAATTTGTTATTGAGATTCCAAAAGTTAAATTCAGGTCATCTTTGTCAACTTCTCCTATTTTCCTTTTGATCTGCTGTACAGAGGGGATACATTTTCCTTATTCAAGGATGAAAAGATGAGTGGTAATCAATAAGGAATCCACAGTAGGAACTGCCGGGCAAGTCAAATGTACTGCGTCCCCCAGCCATTGGCCAGTCCGCCATCAGGCTGTCTGCCATTTGTCACATGCAGTAAGAAAGAGAGGTGCTTTCCACCTGGCTGGAAAACAGAGGTGAGGATGTGAGCCCAGTGAAAGGACTCAAAGTTTAGTTGGTTAATTACTTTTTTGTGAAGAAAGAACAAATGAGCACAACTTACCACGCTAATAGAGTTTTGCAAACAGAACACACTGGTCATAGCAAACACCCTCTTCCAACAACACAAGAGAAGACTCTACACATGGACATCACCAGATGGTCAACACCGAAATCAGATGGATTATATTCTTTGCATCCAAAGATGGAGAAGCTCTAGACAGTCAGCAAAAACAAGACCAGGAGCTAACTGTCGCTCAGATCATGAACTCCTTATTGCCAAATTCAGATTTAAATTGAAGAAAGTAGGGAAAACCACTAGACCATTTAGGTATAAACTAAATCAAATCCCTTATGATTATACAGTGGAAGTGAGAAATAGATTTAAGGGACTAGATCTGATGGACAGAGTGCCTGATGAACTATAGATGGGGGTTCGTGACATTGTACAGGAGACAGGGATCAAGACCATCCCCATGGAAAAGAAATGCAAAAAAGCAAAACGGCTGTCTGAGGAGGCCTTACAAATAGCTGTGAAAAGAAGAGAAGCAAAAAGCAAAGGAGAAAAGGAAAGATTATAAGCATCTGAATGCAGAGTTCCAAAGAATAACAAGGAGAGATAAGAAAGCCTTCCTTAGCGATCAATGCAAAGAAAGAGAGGGAAACAATAGAATGGGAAAGACTAGAGATCTTTTCAAGAAAATTACAGACTCCAAGGGGACATTTCATGCAAAGATGGGCTCGATAAAGGACAGAAATGGTATGGACCTAACAGAAGCAGAAGATATCAAGATGAGGTGGCAAGAATACACAGAAGAACTGTACAAAAAGATTTTCACAACCCAGATAATCATGATGGTGTGATCACTCACCTAGAGCCAGACATCCTGGAATGTGAAGTCAAGTGGGCCTTAGGAAGCATCACTATGAACAAAGCTAGTGGAGGTGATGGAATTCCAGTTGAGCTATCTCAAATCCTGAAAGATGATGTTGTGCAAGTGCTGCACTCAATATGCCAAAAAATTTGGAAAACTCAGCCGTGGTCACAGGCCTGGAAAAGGTCAGTTTTCATTCCAATCCCAAAGAAAGGCAATGCTAAAGAATGCTCAAACTGCACAATTGCACTCATCTCACACGCTAGTAAAGTAATGCTCAAAATTCTCCAAGCCAGGCTTCAGCAATATGTGAACCGTGAACTTCCAGATATTCAAGCTAGTTTTAGAAAAGGCAGAAGAACCAGAGATCAAATTGCCAACATCCGCTGGATCATCAAAAAAGCAAGAGAGTTCCAGAAAAACATCTATTTCTGCTCTATTGACTATGCCAAAGCCTTTGACTGTGTGGGTCACAATAAACTGTGGAAAATTCTGAAAGAGATGGGAATACCAGACCACCTGACCTGCCTCTTCAGAAACCAGTATGCAGGTCAGGAAGTAACAGTTAGAATTGGACATGGAACAACAGACTGGTTCCAAATAGGAAAAGGAGTACATCAAGGCTGTATATTGTCACCCTGCTTATTTAACTTCTCTGCAGAGTACATCATGAGAAATGCTGGGCTGGAAAAAGCGCAAGCTGGAATCAAGATTGCCGGAAGAAATATCAATAACCTCAGATATGCAGATGACACCACCCTTATGGCAGAAAGTGAAGAGGAACTAAAAAGCCTCTTGATGAAAGTGATGCATGATACTGGATGCTTGGGGCTGGTGCACTGGGATGACCCAGAGGGAGGGTATGGGGAGGGAGGAGGGAGGAGGGTTCAGGATGGGGAACACAGGTATACCTGTGGCGGATTCATTTCGATATTTGGCAAAACTAATACAATATTGTAAAGTTTAAAAATAAAATAAAAAAAAGAAAGAAAGTGAAAGAGGAGAGTGAAAAAGTTGGCTTAAAGCTCAACATTCAGAAAACTAAGATCATGGCATCCAGTTCCATCACTTCATGGGAAATAGATGGGGAAACAGTGGAAACAGTGTCAGACTTTATTTTGGGGGGCTCCAAAATCACTGCAGATGGTGACTGCAGCCATGAAATTAAAAGACGCTTACTCCTTGGAAGAAAAGTTATGACCAACCTAGATAGCATATTCAAAAGCAGAGACATTACTTTGCCAACAAATGTCCGTCTAATCAAGGCTATGGTTTTTCCAGTGGTCATGTATTGATGGATGTGAGAGTTGAACTGCAAAGAAAGCTGAGTGCTGAAGAATTGATGCTTTTGAACTGTGGTGTTGGAGAAGACTCTTGAGAGTCCCTTGGACTGCAAGGAGATCCAACCGGTCCATCCTAAATGGGACCAGTCCTGGGTTTTCATTGGAAGGACTGATGCTGAAGCTGAAACTCCAGTACTTTGGCCACCTCATGCGAAGAGTTGACTCATTGGAAAAGACCCTGATGCTGGGTGGGATTGGGGGCAGGAAGAGAAGGGGAGGACAGAGGATGAGATGGCTGGATGGCATCACCGATTCGATGCACATGAGTTTGGGTGAAATCAGGGTGTTGGTGATGGACAAGGAGGCCTGGCGTGCTGTGATTCATGGGGTCGCAAAGAGTCAGATACGACTGAGCGACTGAACTGAACTGAACTGAACCATCATGCATGTAAAAAGATGCTAGAGATACTGTGAAATAGTAACACTATTTAATATACATTGAGTTCCCAGTGGGTTCTAAAGGGTTTATACTGCTACTGCTAAGTCACTTCAGTCATGTCCGACTCTGTGCAACCTCATAGACGGCAGCCCACCAGACTCCGCCATACCTGGGATTCTCCAGGCAAGAACACTGGAGTGGGTTGCCATTTCCTTCTCCAATGATGAAAGTGAAAAGTGAAAGCAAAGCCGCTCATTTGTGTCGGACTCACAGCGACCCCAGGGACTGCAGCACCAGGCTTCTCTATCCATGGGATTTTCCAGGCAAGAGTACTGGAGTGGGTGCCACTGCCTTCTCCGAAAGGGTTTATATATGACCTTAGTTCTCATAATGCAGATGTAATAGGTACTTTACATGTTTACCTTTTTATAAAAAGTAAAGAAAATTAAGAAGACAGTACTTTCCAAGTTCAAATGGCATATCAATTTCATACAAACAGTAAATGGTAGAGAGGGGTCCATTCAGGTAAAAATGTTCACACTGTCTTGATATATATGGTGATATATCACTTAACTTCTTTCCAAATAAATGAAAACTTCAATGAAATGGATGGTTATATAAGAAAATACAATTACAAATATATAATAATATAATAAAACTACAGTTTACCGTGCTAAAGCATATAATATAAACAAATAATAAATGGAAAAACATAACAAATCATTCCCAACTAAAAAGTAAATCAATCAAAAGGCAAAAATTCCAACAGGTAATTTCATGAACTCTGTGACTTGTATAGGTCACTTAACATATCTACACTTTTCAAATATTGAAAGCAACGACAATTTTTGATGATGATAGAGGTAAGAAAACAGTTTAAAAAAGTCTGAAATTACACTATACTTACATAAATGTTATTGATAATATTAGACTAAATAATGATAATAAAATATGATAGGCAAATTCTGACTCATTTATTTCTTCATTAACACTACAATTTTTTTTTTTTTAATGAGCTGGATTTTTCAGGGTAACGCTCTCTAGGGCACATCACAATCTGATATGAGAGGCTGGCTATCCCCTCCGCTCCCATATGGGTTCTCACATATCCAGTCTTCTCTCCCATGGTGCCCACCTTAAAGGACACAGGCAACAGAGGAAGGAGAAAGAACGAGATTGCCTGGGATCACGTAAATGAGCTCATGACCAAGGCCTAGCGAAAGCACCCCTCATCCGCTGCTATGCTCCACTGTCCAGAACTAGTTGAGAGGCTGCAATCCACCTGCAAGGGACACAGGCATATGTACTCTCCCCACATGCCTAGAAATAGGAAAATGTGATCGGGGGACATCTTGCCAGTTTCTGCCACCATCTGTATGTGTCATACCCAAATACTCACGACTCTTCCTCACAAACATGAGAACACTCACGTTCTCTCCAAGGGTGTCAGCATAATCGTCATTTATTCCATGAATTCAGCTCCCATCCAGGTGATGCATAGTCCTTTCCTCTTATAAAACAGCCAACATTTCCCTGAGCTCATGTTTTCCTTATAATACTTAGCCAACATGCATTACTAAGGTTATTTTTGCCAGTCCCTTCCCCTAGAGCACATAGAAACGCGGTCTGCCTTCCAAATGTTCTCCAGAATCAATTATTTTACCTAACAATTTTTTGGTACAACGCCATCCCCTAACTGAGTAATGCTAAAAGTAATAAAAAGAAAAGAAAATTATGATGTTCTCAGTATTCACGGATAACGATGCTATTGATGCTATGAGTCACTACATAACACAATGGGCTCTTCATGACGAATTTCTTCCCAGTGGCAGTATTAAGAATTGTGTTTTTCTTATCATCTGATTGCTTTTGTCATAAAGACAGTGTGAATCACTTCTATCCTCGCCTTTGCTACTATAAAACCAGGTAAGTTTGTGGTAAACTTTCTAAAATGCAATTTGAAAACCTGGACTTAGAAACACAGAGCTTTGGAGAATGAATTTAGCAATTAACCTCCTTGGTTTCATCCTTTTCCTTTTTCTATCTATACTGTTCCATTGTTCCTCATTTTTTAAATATGTATTTGTTTAGTTATATATTTGATTATTTATTGATCGCCCTCTTAGGATAAAGGCTAGAATACAAAAGTAAAGCAAGCAAATATAGGGAAGTTGAGAATTAAAGTCATGATGACTTATAGAATCTCCTGGTTTTGAGTCTCTTTCTCTCTGAAATGCTTCAGTTATAGAATATGAGAAAGTATGGAGAGAGAAGTCTTAGAAAGCTTAATTGGTTTCAAAAGTAATGTAGGTCTATTATCTAGGCTAATATTCTCCTTTAAAAACTGACCTACAATATAAAAGATGCCAGTTGTTTTTAATTTGCTGATGATTGACAAGGGAGGTCAAAAGGTCTCTCACTTTCTCTCTGGAAGGGACAACAGAACAGATGCTCGCACGCAGATTAATGGTCCATATATCCCAGTCTCTTGTTGCTGACCAGCTGATAAGAGACATAATTGTCCTTAACAATTGGGCATAATTTATTCCTGCTTAGGTGGCTGTTACCTTCTGCAATTAAAGCACAGTGACTGTGGGGTCCTGTTATGTTATCCTAGCAATTTAGCTGAATGTGCGATTCCTACTCATGCTATACATCATGTCTATACAATGCCAGAAAATTGTGTGCCAAATAGTTTCAGCTCAGGAAATGTTCTCCTATTCTCATAGAATTCTAGCAAACATCGTAAAATAGGTGTTCTAGTCCACTGTGATGAAGTACTCTTTCACTATGGAGTTAAGGCACATATATATGTATGTAGAACATATATATATAAGACACACACACACACATATATACACACATACATATATATATGTATGTATATATCACTTGGGGGATGTATATTTTTGACGTCAGGAAGTCAGCAGGGCATATACACTTGATATGCAAATTCACCAGCACAAGAAAGTGGTATCAGGGGAAGCATTAATATACCAAGGCGTGGACTGTACCATCTGGAACATTCAACCCTGGAAGCATGCCAATAGGCTGTGAATTTCTAGGGTGTACCCTGGATTGTCATTCCCATGTGACAGATGCTAAACCACATGTCTCCTCCATCGTCTCTAACCCACTAAGCACATGTTCTAGAGCTCTAAGTTTTCTGATGACTCACGATGGGGTCTCCCATCATCAGATCCCTCCTCCCTATCTTGTGAATGACTTCTAAAGCTTCCCAAAGATCTAAACTGTCTGTTTTGCTGTTTTAGTCGCTAAGTACAGTCCAACTCTTTTGTGACCCCTGGGCTTTAGCCTGTCAGGCTCCTCTGTCCATGGGATCTTCCAGGCAAGAATACTGGAGTGGGTAGCCATTCCCTTCTCCAGGGGATCTTCCTGACCCAGGGATTGAACCCGCATCTCCTGCATTGCCAGCTGAATTCTTTACCACTGAGCCATGAGGGAAGCCCCAAACCATCTCTTAGATCTCAGAAAAATCACTAAGACTATATTATTGTTACAACTCTGAGCAATGTACCACAGGAATTAATTTCTTAAGTACAATACAACTCAAGGGAAAAGAATCTTAGTTTTGAATGCAGTATCTTTCAAATTTTCTATTTTTACCATTAGCAATGAACAATAAAAGAAAAATGAACATGATCCATACCATTTCAATAAACAGACTTTTCTTAATCACAGTAATTACTTAACTCTTACCCTGAAGGGAATCCTAGGAGGTAACTAATTGATCACTCTACCAACAGTGATCCTTCATTAAGTCATATGGCAAAGATGATAAGCAGTCTCTGCTATGTCACAAGATCTCCTTCTTTCACTTCCCATTACTTAACCAGCAGTACCCCTACAGAAATGTAAGAGTAATAGCATATTAACACTAGACTATTAATCTTACATACATGCATGTAATTATGTGTATATATACATGATTAGAAGTCTGATGTGAATATACGGAAAGAGAATCAGCAATTTTCCTGGTTCTTCTTTAATGTTCTACATAATTCAAGGTTATTTTTACTTTTCTTTGTTTAGCCTTTTAAATATCTTTTTGAAGTGTAATTTGTTGTTGTTGTTCAGTCACTAAGCCATGTCTGACTCTTTGCGACTCCATGGACTGTCACCAGCCAGGCTCCTCTGCACATGGGATTTCCTGGGCAAGAATACTGGAGTGGATTGTCATTTCCTTTTCCAGAGGATCTTTCCAACTCATGGATTGAATCCACATCTCCTGCATTGGCAGGAGGGTTCTCCACCACTGAGCCACCAGGCAAGCCCTGAAGTGTAACTGACATGCCATTAAATGTCACTCATTTTAAGTGTAGAATCCAATTATTTTTTTAACTTATACAACTGTGCAGCCATCACCACAGTTCAGTTTTAGAACATGCCTAGCACCCCAAAAAGATTCCTCAGGCTTGTTTGCACTCAATCCCCATTTCCCCTCCAGCCCCAGCCAGCCACTAATCCTTCTGTCTATATAAATTTGCTTTTTTAAGGCATTTCACATAATCATAATCATACAACAAATAGTCTTCTGGGCAGTTTTTCTTAATCAATTATCATAACACTTGGAGTTTCATTCATGTTTATGTAGGTATCAGTAGTTCCTCATTTTTATGACTGAGTAGTATCTCATTCTATGGGCTTCATATTCTGCTTATACAGTTCTGCGTGTTCCCACTTTCTGTCTATTATGAATAATGCCTCCATGAACATTCACAAGTCTTTTGTCAACATACACTTTTATTTCCCTCTGGTAGATACTTCAAGTGAAGTTGCTGAGTTGTAGATATATATTCATATCCAACTTTTAAATAAACTGCCGTACTATTTTCCAAAGTATCTATATCATTTTACATGTAACCAGTAATGTTTGAGGGTTCCATTTTCTCCACATGCCTGCCAATGCCTGTGTTATCTTCTTTATTACAACCATTCCAGTGAGATGAACTGCTGCTCCACTGTGGTTTTAATTTGCAATTTCCTAATGACTAATGATGGTGAATGTCCTTTCATGTGTTTATTGGCCATTTATATGTCCTCTTTGGTGAAGTGTCTATTGGTATATTTTTCCCATTATTAACAGTTTTGTGAAGTCTTATTTACATAAGACACAGTTCATCCATTAAAAGTACACAACTTAATCATTTTTAGTATATTTACAGAGTTGTACAACCATCACCATCACCTAATTTTAGAACATTTCATCATCTCCAAACGAAAGCTTGCACCCATTAATAATCACTGCCCATTTTTCTTCTCCCTCAACTTTTAAATTGGATTATTTGGTTCTTTATTGTTGATTTGTAAGAGTCCTTTTCATACTTCCGATACAAATCATTTGTCAGATATATCACTTGCAAATATTTTATCACAATCTGCTGCTTATCATTTTATTTCTTAAATAAGTCTATTGGAGCACAAAAATCTTTTAATTTTGAAGTCAGATTTGCCATTTATTTCTCTATGGATTGTGCTGTGAGTGTCATATGTGAGAACTCTTTGCCTAAAACAAGATCCAAAGATTATGAAAATGCTTGGCCTTATGGAGAAAAAACTATTATGCTATTCTTGTGGAGAAAATTGAATCTCATAGAGTTAACTAACTTCCTCAGGGTTTACAAATTAATAACTGAGCTCTTCCATTTTTAGAAAGACAATAATAGGCTCTTTTACCTTACATTTGCTTTAATAAATACTTATTAAATATTGAATATTTAAAATGAAGCCTCATAAGCTAAACTTCTTATCTACATAGCTGCAACAGACAGAAGGTAAGTACTGCAAACTACAAGTGCATTTCCAACAGAAAGGAATGTTTTTCTATGAAACTTTGCAGAGCTATGTGACTGATTAATTAGTAGTATGGCTAATAATAGGGGAGAAAGCATTTGATTTTGTTTAAAGAAATAGAGATCAACTAGGAAGTTTATAGATTACATGATTTAATGCATTGGTTTTTTTCAATTAACATTTTTTTCACTGTGTGATAATTTTGAAATAGTTTATTAGAAAGACTTCTAATAGTGAAATTAACAACAGAAGTCATATAAAACTGGTATGCTGCATGTGAGGGAAAAAAAAGAAGAAAAATTCTGTTACTCATTTCCCTTTCTAGTCTCTGAAGTAGGCAGTAATAGCAGTTTCTTCTTTTGTAATTATAGAGAAAGTAAAGCACAAATAGAAAACACAGCAACAGAAAAGCACAGTCAAATGTTTCTAATGGGCTCTTTTGCATTCTTAAAGAAATTTGCTGTTATAATAGTGATTTTCACTGTATCATGGTGGTTTTACATTAGTAATATTTTTCTATATATATTCTACAATATTGAAATCTATTGAGATTTTATGGTGATAAATCAGCACTAAGAACATTTGATAATAATATGATAGGAAAAAATAACATCAAAGATGTCATACATTTATACATTTATCATAAGTTTCCATCATTCTGAGAACCTCTGGAGCGTGTACACTCAGAGTATGATTCTTCATAACCCCTGGCACCTTGATTTCATAATTTTCAGCAACCATCTGTGCCCTTACTTATGCTCACACTTTGTTTCCATCACTCTTCACAGTTCAGCATCTTTACCTGTCAGACCTAAGCGTTATGATGTGAAGGAGTGTGATCCTCAAAGCAATTTACATTGTGTCACCAAACTATCTTGGGAGAAGCCTATATCTAGGTACTACCATCCAATAGAAGGCTATGACATATAGCATTAGAAAGCAAGAATGCAAGCCCTATCCACACAAATTATTCTAAGTTGGACCTTAGAAAAATCACTCCTAGTTTCAGTTTTCTCAACTGAAAAATGAAAATGAAAACAGCAGGTCATCCTTACCAGGATGTTACATGCCTAAACAAAACCCTATGTGGTAGACCTCCCAGCTTGAAGTTGAATTGAAATCACTCCTGAGATTCAGGCAGGTCTTTGCAAGGGGAGGATAGATTTCAGAGCCTACAATGAAAGGGACAATGGAACACATGTCAAGAGTACGTTGTCTCTGAATGGACAGAGAAGAGAGCAGGAAGTATGAGAGAGGTGGACCAGAGCGAAACAGAACAGAAGCCTGCAGAGACAGCTCAAGGCTCACAGGGTCATGTGTACATGACACCATCTATATGCCTTTGAGTTTCTGCATAGTCCCTTTATAATGACTCTCTTATTGAGTTTCAATAGATTGTTTTTGGTAGGCATCACTGTGTTATTTTATGCGTCTGTCATTAACATGAAAAATTCACTTCTTAAACTGATCTACATAAGTTGGTTATAAAGCATCCCTTCAACCAACTGCTGCAGCTTAGTTACTGAGTTTTGGTGACATGTAATCCAAACCAAAAAGCCTCTTGATGAAAGTGAAACTGGAGAGTGAAAAAGTTGGCTTAAAGCTCAACAATCAGAAAACAAAGATCATGGCATCCGGTCCCATCACTTCATGGCAAACAGATGGGGAAACAGTGGAAACAGTGTCAGACTTTATTTTGGGGGGCTCCAAAATCACTGCAGATGGTGACTGCAGCCATGAAATTAAAAGACGCTTACTCCTTGGAAGGAAAGTTATGACCAACCTAGATAGCATATTCAAAAGCAGAGACATTACTTTGCCAACAAAGGTTCGTCTAGTCAAGGCTATGGTTTTTCCTGTGGTCATGTATGGATGTGAGGGTTGGACTGTGAAGAAGGCTGAGCGCCAACTTTGACTGCAGCCATGAAATTAAAAGACGCTTACTCCTTGGAAGGAAAGTTATGACCAACCTAGATAGCATATACAAAAGCAGAGACATTACTTTGCCAACAAAGGTTCGTCTAGTCAAGGCTATGGTTTTTCCTGTGGTCATGTATGGATGTGAGGGTTGGACTGTGAAGAAGGCTGAGCACCAAAGAATTGATGCTTTTGAACTGTGGTGTTGGAGAAGACTCTTGAGAGTCCCTTGGACTGCAAGGAGATCCAACCAGTCCATTCGGAAGGAGATCAGCCCTGGGATTTCTTTGGAAGGAATGATGCTAAAGCTGAAACTCCAGTCCTTTGGCCACCTCATGCGAAGAGTTGACTAATTGGAAAAGACTCTGATGCTGGGAGGGATTGGGGGCAGGAGGAGAAGGGGACGACAGAGGATGAGATGGCTGGATGGCATCACTGACTAGATGGACGTGAGTCTGGGTGAACTCTGGGAGTAGTTTAATTGATGGACAGGGAGGCCTGGCGTGCTGAGATTCATGCAAAGAGTTGGACACGACTAAGCGACTGAACTGAACTGAACTGAATCTAAACTTTCTTGAATTCCAACTGGTCCTCTATATTTGTGGTCCAATCTAGTTGCATTTCAGCCTATGATACACAGTGGAAACAGAACAGGTTATAGGAACTATTTTTCCATGTTCCATCTTACTTTAAACATGGTAAATGAAAACATTACATCAGTATGGATAGGCCAAGGGCTTTATAATCAAATCTTGTTTACATTCTGTCTCCATGACCCTTGGCAATATTAATAGTTGCTAATCCATAGGTCTGTGGTGAAAATGAAATAAAATGATGCCCGTAAAGTACTTGGCAGAGCGTCTAGTTCATAGGATCATTTAAAAACTGTTATGAATAGTTAAATTTTCTAAGTTAGCACCATGGAAGGTCTGTTTCAATTGATTCCTCTGATCAAGTTTCTCAAAATATAATGCACTTCACTAAAAACAAATGAATACACAAGCATATGTAGCAGTTCAGGTCAGTCATTCAGTCATGTCCAACTCTGCGACCCCATGGACTGTAGCACGCCAGGCTTCCCTGTCCATCACCAGCTCCCGGAGTTCACTCAAACTCATGTCCATTGAGTCGGTGATGCCATCCAACCATCTCATCCTCTTCCTGCCTTCAATTTTCCCCAGCATCAGGGTATTTTCCAAGGAGTCAGTTCTTTGCATCAGGTGGCCAAAGTATTGGAGTTTCAGCTGCAGCATCAGTCCTTCCAATGAATATTCAGGACTGATTTCCTTCAGAATTTACTGGTTGGATCTCCTTGCAGTCCAAGGGACTCTCAAGATCTTCTCCAACTCCACAGTTCAAAATCATCAATTCTTCGGTGCTCAGGTTTCTTTATAGTCCAACTCTCACATCCATACATGACTACTGGAAAAACCATAGCTTTGACTAGACCGACATTTGTTGGCAAAGTAATGTCTCTGCTTTTTAATATGCTATCTAGGTTGGTGATAGCTTTTCTTCCAAGGAGCAAGCGTCTTTTAATTTCATGACTACAGTCACCATCTGACCACAACTGTGTGAACTGATGAGGAACATATACATGTTAAACCAGTGGATGCTCTACATAGTTGCATTATATTGATTTGCCTTAACCCACTATACTCTAGGGTGGACATCTTGGGGTGTACTTCCTATGGAGAGTATGTTGTTTCACTAATTCTAGTCTTTCCATTTCTTCTCCCAATCTTATCCTTTTCAACTTGTCAGCAAACTTGCTTCATCAACCCTGCCTTCTCGTATGCATAGCCAAATTTCTTTTTATGGACTGCATTCCTATCAATGTTTAAAAATTCTCACACGTTCCCCAAATGAAAAACAACATAACACCTTCCTTGCCCCAAACCCCTCACCCTAATTTCCCAACTCTTTTTCAATGCTTCAGATTTCTCTCCTTTAAAGTCCAGTTCCCTGAAATGAGTCCTCTTAAGTGCTGGGCCACCACATACATGTGGGGCAGTAAGCACAGGACATCAGCAAAGCAAAGGCACAAAATACCAAGGAGTCTATTACAGCATTTTCATGCAGAGCTGTGCAATTAGATGATACACAAGAAAGCTGTTCCAACTCCAGAATTCATGCAAATTTTGTGTCATTCTGAAAAACACAATTGTGTTGAAAATAACCTTTAAGAGAGTGGGCTCTATTCTCACGCTTACAGGCACTGAAAGTCTTAATCTGATTTGGGCTCAGTTTTCCACATATTTCCTCTTCTTTCATTTACCTGTCAAGTCCCTTAATATGGCTTCTAACCCAAAATAAATCTACTGAAACTGCTTTTGTCAATATCACCATTGCCTGCCTTCTAACTAACTCAGTGGCCATGCTCCCTTAATTTCACAATATCTCTTCAGAATGTGGCAGTGTTGACCTCTTCTTCTTAAAATCTTCTACTGCCTTGACCTAACACTCTGTATTTCAGCTATACTGAAATCCTCCCTGGTCTCTGAAAGAGTTAGATACTCAGTCTTACTTCCTGCCCTTGGACTTTCATCACTGTGTTTCCAATGCACATCACAGTACCTGTCACAGAGGAATGGCAGGTCCCCAGGAAAGATGGATGAACTCATTGTTGAGGGCCTGAATCTCATTATCCATGACACTGTAGCTTATATTGCCCTGTTTGACTTCCATATCTCCACTGATTTTCTGCCATAACTCATCTCCTCCCACCTCCCCAACCTGGTCTTTGCAATTTTCTTCTCTAGATTCTATGCCTCATTCTATTTTTAAAATGAAAAGGTATATCAACACACAAAAGTCAGATGTGGACATACTAACAATTATCAATCTGAAAAGGAAGCTAGAAAAACAATCTCCATTACAATACCACCAAGAAGAATAAAATGTTTAAGAAGAAATTTAACCAAGGAGGGAAAAAGACTTATTACAGTGATAATTACATTGCTGAAAGGAATTAAAGAAGACACATATAAATGGAAAGACAAGCCATGTTCATGGAATAGAAGACAATATTGTTAAAATGTCCATACTGCTGAAACAATCTACAGATTCAGTGCAATGCATCTTAAGAATCCTAAGGGTATTTTTTTGCCAAAATTAAAAAAAAAAAAACAATTCCAAAATTCATATGGAACCACAAAGGGCCTTGAATAGTCAAAACAATCTTGAGCAAAAAGGACAAAACTGAAGGCCTCATACTTCCTGATTTCAAAACATATTACAAAGATACAATCAAAACAGTATAGTACTGGGCAAAGGCTCAGAGAACAGTACCACAGAGATCCTAGAATAAACCCACACCTACTATCAACTGATCTTTGATAAGGGTGCCAAGAACACACAGTTGGGATAGGAAATTCTTCTCAATAAATTATACCTGGTAAATTGAATATTCATATGCAAAAGAATGAAATTGGGCCTTCATCTTACACCATTCTCAAAAATCAACTCAAAATGCATTAAACAGTTAAACATAAGACCTGAAATTAGATAAGCTAGACTACACTAAAACCAAAAGCTCCTGCACATCAAAAGAAGCAATCAATGGTATGAAAAGGTAAATTATAGAATGGGAGAAAATACTTGCAAGCCATGTATCTGATAAGGGTTCGTTTCCAAAGTACATAAGGAACTCTTTCTACTTAATAGCAAAACAAAACAAATAAATAATCCAATTTTAAAAGAGGCAAAGGGCTTGAAAAGACTTTTCTCCCAAAAAAGACACAAAAATGGCCAATAGGTATATTGAAAAAATGTTTAACATCAGTAGCCATCAAGAAAATAGAAATCAAAACCAAAATGGCAATAGGAAATTAGAGCCGTGTTACCGGTGGAAGGAAGAAGAAAACACCCATTTCATTGCGACCTGAATGTGAGTTTGATTGGGTACTGGATGTTGGTTTTTTTCTCTATGACTTTTGACCTGCACTGAATGATGCTAGCCATACTTTTAGAAGCCACCTAGCAGACTTAGAAAACAAACTATGGATACCAAAAGGAAAAAGTAGGGGAAGGGATAAGTCAGGAGTTTCAGGTTAACATAAACAACCTAGTATATAAAAAATAATCAACAAGAACCTACAGTACAGCAGAGAGCACTGTACTCAAAACTCTCTAATCACCTCTATGGGAAAAGAACCTGAAAAAGAAGAGATATAAGTATGTAACTGAATCACTCTGCCATACACTCGAAAGTAATACAATATTGTAAATCAACTGTACTTCAATATAAAATTTTAAAAAAATGTTAAAGAATCTACTACAGAGGAAAACTATAAAAATTCATCTTATATCTTACAAAACTGTATTAGAAATATTTCTGGAATATTAACATACTGCTAATTTTGGAGGAAGGAAAATAATGTTAGCTTTATATTAATAACTCATTATCCTATATCAATCAACTCCTTAACATAATGAACAGAAATGAACACTTAGTGGGAAAATTGTTAAAATGGTAAATTTATATTATGTATATTTTACCACAACAAAATAATTAAAACAAAAACTATTAACACAGCAACAGAAAACACAGTCAAATGTTTCTAATGGGAAAATGTTTTCCTATTTCAGAATTTCAGACTCGGCGTGTGCTCCTTAGATCGTCCTGCTTAAGCATGTGCATCATATGGCACCCTGACAACCTCATGACTGTATCTGTCCACAGGGCCCTCTTGCTGGAGTACAGAGGGATGAATGCAGAACAATTAGGCTCCATCAGCTGCAGGGAGGCACCTACTGACCACTGGGGACTGACATCCGCCACTGAAGCTGGTCTTGCTGTGTCTCTTCTCCATGTGAGTAAAGCATTTTTTCCATCCAGTGCTTGACTGCAGTATTTTTCCATGGAGACTCCAATACCAAGATGCAGTGGTCAGAAGTGCTCAGATTTCTACTCCTGACAATAGGCAACAGATGCCACTTTAATTCCAAGAGAATTAAAATCATTGTCTCTAAGAGATATGTGCACTCCCATGTTATTTACCATAGCCAAGAGCCAGAAACAACCTAATGTCAACAGATGAACGGATGAAGAAAACTTTATATATATATATATATATATGCACAATGGAACATTATTCAGCCATGACAAAAAGAAGGAAATCCTGTCATATGCAATGACATGGATGAACCTGGAAGACATTATGCCAAGTGAAATAAATCAGCCACAGAAAAAAAATACTGCAAGATTCTACTCACATGAGGTCTCTAAAGTAGTCAAACTCATAGAAACAGAAAATAAAATGGTGGGAAGGGGAAAACAGGAAGATGCTGTTTAACAGGTATAGAGTTTCAATCAGGCAAGATGAAAAATGTAAAACGGCTGCATTTTCACTTTAAAAGGCAGAGACACACACGATGATCTTTCTATCAGCCTCCACCTTTTTGATAACCTTGAATTTCTCTCTTCTTACATCAATGACTCAAGTTGCCTTCCATTATTCCACGGACTTTCCCATAATAATAATTACTTTCCCTCTACATGCCTGGACCCTCATTGGTCCTTTCCCTCATCCTCATGGATGTACAAGTCCCTCCTTCTTGAAAATGTTCAAGATGTTAATTTGATCTTATTCTTACCCCATTTATTCCCTATTTCATGCTTTAGGTAACTGCCAAACACTAAGAATGGGTGGATTTCATTTGTCATTTTCACTCCAACATGTGATTCTTCCTCATTTACTTAAAGTTTGGTTTATAATTCTGTATTTATACATAAACTATTCTCTTGTGTTACATTAACATTCTGCTCAACTGATATCTTCCCATCGGCTTTTATTTATTCCTCTGATTGATCATCATGGTATGCAACTCCTTGGTCTCAGAAATATGAAGCAATGACATGTCTTTTTTGTAGGAATAAATGAATAGTAACTTGGATCATAATCCACAATCAGATTCTAGAAATATGTCTCAAAATTCCCAAAGGGATTTAAAAGTATTAACAAAAGCACTGTTGCATGTAAATGAAAGCTCATTTAATGAACAGACTAATAATTTGAATGATAAAAGTGGATAATTCAAGACAGAGAAACATGTTGCTGACACCCAAATTACGGCCGTGAATAAATACATCACAGAAACATGGGAAGCACCAGATGGATTTAAATACATGAGAGAGCTGGGCTGCCCATTAGCAGATGAAATCTGATTGGAAGACTGCAAGTGGCTTGCATGTGTTTGTATATTTCTAATATCTGCCTGATGGAACAATCACTTAGGCAGCCAGCAGGAGGCAAAATAAGCCAGAAAAAAAAATCCAGAGCCCATCAATATCAACTTTGCCAAATTCTTTAAAACAAGCATTATGTTTAGCTCTTTTAAGATAAGAAAAAGAGCGCATCCCAGAATAATATGTTTGGGTTTCATTTTTGGCTATGAGAAATATAAAATGACTCATTTTTACAATGAAAAATTAATTTTTTTAAATCATTGTTATAAAATGAGAATATATAACAGAGAATGAAGAACAATTAGATGTAGCATAACCTACTTCTGCTTCATCACATCTGTGATTGAGGCAACAACCAGCAGTCTTTAAAAAATGATTAAAGCATTGATAGGGAAGTACATCTGAGCAAATATCAGATGGGGACATCCCCATTAGTTCCAGTATTAAAAAAATTTTTTTTAATGTCCTTTCTCAAGATTTATCAAGTGGTCATTAATCAGCTACAAAAGCATGAAGGGTTTGTTGACTTTGTTACAACAGTAAACTGAAGTGTTTAGGAACACCATCCCTTAGGATGAAAGTGGCCCCCTGTATCCATGGCTTTCACATCTTCAGATGCTGATGGCCGACTGCACTATGCCATTTTAAACAAGGGACTAAAGCTTTAGCAGATTTGGGTATTCAGGAGCTTTTGGAATCGATCCCACACAGATACACAGGGCTGATGGTATTGCATTCCCCTGAGTCAAAGAGTTGGAAACCAAAGCCTTGTAAAATCAGTTCCAACCTTCTTTTTCATGTGAATAACTCCTCCTTCTTTCCACACAAACCACCTTCTCTGCTCTTACTAATCTGCTGCCCATTCTATTCCTAACTCTGCCTTGACTCTTGTTGGTCTCATTCCCTGTCATTTCTTCCACTTAATTTCTGACTCATCCAAATTCTCCTTATTCTTCAACTTTCATAGCAGTTTCCCATCATTTATGAAACTTTTCCCTTAGTCTATGGAGAGGTCCTTTCCAATAGTCCACCTCGTCCTTAAAAAAAAAAAAACACTGCTTACCTCTTATTTTATGTTCTTGTTATCTGATGTATGTGAAAATCCTAGAGTGTCTCCATTCCTTCAATATTCTTTAAAGCTGGTTTGTGCCACCCATCTTATTTCAATTCTTTCTTGCACCGAGTAAATTATACGTATGCAAGAAGCACTCAGCATTCACTGAAAAATAAAAACAATGGACATGCAAATGAGTGAATGCGAGTTGAGCCTGTTATGTTGACTTTTCTTTGGAGATGGCAAATTAATATTTACTTCTACTTAGTTACTCATGAAAAGAAGAAATTTTGAAGAATGTAAGTTAGCAATTATAGCAGAAAAGAGGAAGAATAAATATGGACAACAGTTTTCCATACACTTTAGGAAATGATGATAAGAGCCATCCATAGACTAAATAGACATAATATATAAATAAAAATAAAAAGGAGGTCCAAGAAAACCACATTTCCAGATACACATTTTTCTTTCCTTTCATTTGAAATGCAAGTAATCTTTAAAATAAAAATACTCCTTAAAATACATATATTTAAAGATTTTTTCACGTCAGGAAAATAAATTTAACAAAGTATTGTAAGTGATAAGTATGTAATTCTAGAAGTCATTCAACTTCAATGGCCTCAATTCCACCATTGCCAAGGAATAAAGCAGATAGAACTCAGCCTCCACTCAAAATATACCTTAATATCACCATTAAGTTGAATATAATTAGAATTACAATTAAATGTTATACCATTTTTAAAAGGAAATGATTTCTTCATCAGGTTTTATAATGGCCTTTGGCATAGCAAGTTGAAATTGGACCTAAAAATAAAATCTTAGTTAAATGAAAAGCTCAGATTAACTGACAATTTTCCTACTTCAGAATTTCCCTATGTATTTTTCTCCAATGACCTTTCTGATGACAAAGCCTGAAATGATAGTCAATTAAATTTATATCCCAAGGCACACTATAAATTTGCCAGAACCAAAATGAATGCACTGTGAAGTTCATGAAATCAGCTCCTGGTACCAGGGAGTGGAGGTAGATAGAGAAGAGGTGGCAGGTCAGTCCGTGGTGGTCATGCTGACACTGTTAGAATGATGCTCAGATCTGCAGGATCTGCATGAGGATGAAGGGCAAAGAAAGCCCTCAAAGCTCCCTAATAGCAAGCATTTAATATCCCAATTTGTTTCAATATCAGTTCAGCTCAGTTCAGTTCAGTCGCTCAGTCGTGCCCCAATCTTTGCGACCCCATGGACTACATGCAGCACACCAGTCTTCCCTGTCCATCGCCAACAACTGCAGTTTACTCAAACTCATATCCACTGAGTTGGTGATGCCATCCAATCATCTCATCCTCTGTCATCCCCTTCTCCTCCTGCCTTCAATCTTCCCCAGCATCAGGGTTTTTTCAAATGAGTCAGTTCTTCCCATCAGGTGGCCAAAGTACTGGAGTTTCAGTTTCAGCATCAGTCCTTCTAATGAATATTCAGGACTGATTTCCTTTAGGATGGACTGGTTGGAACTCCTTGAAGTCCAAGGGATTCTCAAGAGTGTTTTCCAACACCACAGTTCAAAAGCATCAATTCTTAGGCACTCAGCTTTCTTTATAATCCAACTCTCACATTCAAAAATGACTACTGGAAAAACCATAGCCTTGACTAGATGGACCTTTGTTGGAAAAGTAATGTCTCTGCCTTTTAATATGCTGTCTAGGTTAGTCATGCGTTTTCTTCAAAGGAGCAAGCTTCTTTTAATTTCATGGCTGCAGTCACCATCTGTAGCGATTTTGGAGCTAAAAAAAAAATAATGGCTCTCACTGTTTCCCCATATGTTTGCCATGAAGTGATGGGACCAGATGCCATGATCTTAGTTTTCTGAATGTTGAGCTTTAAGCCACCTTTTTCACTCTCCTCTTTCACTTTCATCAAGAGGCTCTTTAGTTCTTCTTCACTTTCTGCCATAAGGGTGGTGTCATCTGCATATCTGAGGTTACTGATATTTCACTCGGCAATCTTGACTCCAGCTTTTGCTTCATCCAGCCCAGCATCACTCATGATGTACTCTGCATATAAATTAAATAAGCAGGGTGACAATAGTCAGCCTTGACGTACTCCTTTTCCCGACTTGGAACCAGTCTGTTGTTCCATGTCCAGTTCTAACTGTTGCTTCCTGACCTGCATACAGATTTCTCAAGAGGCAGGTCAGGTGGTCTGGTATTCCCATCTCTTTCAGAATTTTCCACAGTTTGTTGTGGTCCACACAGTGAAAGGCTTTGGCATAGTCAATAAAGCAGAAATAGATGTTTTTCTGGAACTCTCTTGCTTTGTCGATGATCCAGCAGATGTTGGCAATTTGATCTCTGGTTTCTTTGCCTTTTCTAAATCCAGCTCGAACATCTGGAAGCTCACAGTTCATTACTGTTGAAGCCTGGCTTGGAGAATTTTGAGCATTACTTTGCCTGCATGTGAGATGAATGCAATTCTGCGGTAGTTTGAGCATTCTTTGGCATTGCCTTTCTTTGGGATTGGAATGAAAACTGACCTTTTCCAGTCCTGTGGCCACTGCTGAGTTTTCCAAATTTGCTGGCATATTGAGTGCAGCACTTTCACAGCATCATCTTTTAGGATTTGAAATAGCTCAACTGGAATTCCATCACCTCCACTAGCTTTGTTCGTAGTGATGCTTCCTAAGGCCCACTTGACTTTGCATTCCAGGATGTCTGGCTCTTGGTGAGTGATCACACCATCGTGATTATCTGGGTTGTGAAGATCTTTTTGTACAGTTCTGTGTATTCTTGCCACGCTTCTGTTAGGTCCATATCATTTCTGTCCTTTATCGAGCCCATCTTTGCATGAAATGTTCCTTTGGTATCTCTAATTTTTTTGAAGAGATCTCTAGACTTTCCCATTCTATTGTTTTCCTCTATTTCTTTGCACTGATTGCTGAGGAAGGCTTTCTTATCTCTCCTTGCTCTTCTTTGGAACTCTGCATTCAAATGGGAATATCTTTCCTTTTCTCCTTTACCTTTCACTTCTCTTCTATTCATAGCTATTTGTAAGGCCTCCTCAGACAGCCATTTTGTTTTTTTGCATTTCTTTTCCTTGGGGATGGTCTTGATCCCTGCTTCCTGTACAATGTCACGAACCCCCATCCATAGTTCATCAGGCACTCTATCAGATCTAGTCCCTTAAATCTATTTCTCACTTCCACTGTATAATCATAAGGGGGTTGATTTAGGTCATACCTGAATGGTTTAGTGGTTTTCCCTACTTTCTTCAATTTAAGTCTGAATTTAGCAATAAGGAATTCATGGTCTGTGCCACAGTCAGCGCCCAGTCTTGTTTTTGCTGACTGTATAGAGCTTCTCCATCTTTGGTTGCAAAGAATATAATCAATCTGATTTCAGTGTTGACCATCTGGTGATGTACATGTGTAGAGTCTTCTCTTGTGTTGTTGGAAGAGGGTGTTTGCTATGACCAGTGTGTTGTCTTGGCAAAACTCTATTAGCCTTTGCCCTGCTTCATTCTGTACTCCAAGGCCAAATTTGTCTGTTACTCCAGGTAATTCTTGACTTCCTACTTTTGCATTCCAGCCCCCTATGATTAAAAGGACATCTTTTTTGGGTGTTAGTTCTAGAAGTTCTTCATAGAATCATTCAGCTTCAGCTTCCTCAAGCTAAA
Organism: Bos indicus x Bos taurus; assembly: GCF_003369695.1. Taxonomy (NCBI): domain Eukaryota; kingdom Metazoa; phylum Chordata; class Mammalia; order Artiodactyla; family Bovidae; genus Bos; species Bos indicus x Bos taurus. The sequence continues at coordinate 62,447,113 of NC_040093.1, forward strand.
TGAGGACCTTTACTGGTCGGGGCATAGACTTGGATTACTGTGATATTGCATGGTTTGCCTTGGAAGCAAACAGAGATGATTCTATCGTTTTTGAGACTGCATCCAAGTACTGCATTTTGCTTTCTTTTGTTGACTATGATGGTTACTCCATTTCTTCTAAGGGATTCTTGCCCACAGTAGTAGATATAATGGTCATCTGAGTTAAATTCACCCATTCCAGTCCATTTTAATTTGCTCATTCCTAAAATGTCAATGTTTATTCTTGCCATCTCCTGTTTGACCACTACTCACATGGAGAATGTGGCCCCTAGTCACGAGCTCTCAAGTTCACGTGTATGTATAATTTACGTGAAACACAGGCACTGACAAAAAGGCTTATCATCTTTTTGATGCAGATGGTGAAAGAAAGGATAGAGGATCTCAGGGTTCATTTTATCTCAGGTTATAACACCACTGTCTTACTCCTGGCCAGTTCAAGTTTTCATTTCAAGTGGCTGTTTTTCTTTTGTATTTTTTTCTCTCTAAATGAGTAAAATTACATAAAGAAAAAATTTTCAGTTTATTTAGACCCTTGTATCTCAAGTGATATCTAATGATGCCCTCTGTTATGTAAACCAGGTAAGGGGCCAGAGTTCCTCATTATTTTTCAGCTATTTATGACAGCCGTGGCTTCCCAGGTGGCTCAGTGGTAAAGAATCTGCCTGCCAGTGCAGGAAGCTCAAGAGACATGGGTTTGATCCCAGGGTCCCTGGCCTAGGAAATGGCAACCCACTCCAGTATTTGCCTGGAAAAATTCCATGACAGGAGCCTGGCAGGGTACAGCCCATGGAGTTGCAAAGAGTCAGACAGTACTGAGTGACTGATGATGAGAACCATGGAATTATATTCTTTGAAGAACAGATAGATACACATTCTTTGGGGGAACTGCTGCCAGGAGAAAGTGTGTTTTGACATTATATGAATCTTTACATTCCAATATAGTTAAGGAGCCCTATAATGGATGACCCACATCCCCCTATGCTCACCAACACTCTCTGTGCCCCAGGGCAACTCCATCTGTGAATTCTTTAACAGATTAGCTCCTGACAAAACAGAACTGAAAACAGTTCACCTCTAGACCTGAAAAGATAGTTCTCAAAAGCAGGTACTTACTATTTTCCTACTTCCTTTGCTAAACATATATTCATTAGAAATTTCATATCACAATGATTTTTTTTTTTTTGGTTTTAATTTTATTTTATTTTTAAACTTTACATAATTGTATTAGTTTTGCCAAACATCAAAATGAATCCACCACAGGTATACATGTGTTCCCCATCCTGAACCCTCCTCCCTCCTCCCTCCCCATACCATCCCTCTGGGTCGTCCCAGTGCACCAGCCCCAAGCATCCAGTATCGTGCATCGAACCTGGACTGGCAACTCGTTTCTTACATGATATTTTACATGTTACAATGTCATTCTCCCAAATCTTCCCACCCTCTCCCTCTCCCACAGAGTCCATAAGACTGTTCTATACACAATGATTTTTAAAAGCAGATTCACTGACAGTAGGAAAGCATTTTGAGGAATAAAATACCTTTAGAAACTCAAATTTCTCCTTTCTCTATTTTTTAAACATTTGTCCCACATTTATGTCCAAAATATATGCTTCTTTTCCATTAACATTAAATATTTATCATGATATGAAAACATGACAGTATATTAGAATGTGTAAGTTACATCTTAAAACCGTTAGAAAAAAACAAAAAGGTTGTGGTTGCTCTCTTTATGTAAGTGGAGATAGAAGAAAGCTCTTTAGAAATTACTAAACTGCTTCAAACTTAGTATTTTCAAATACAGCGATAGAGTTTGGTTTCAGTATGAAATCATGGTTCAATTCTGTTTCCTGAAGAAAATAATTGAGAGTTGTGGGAACTTTTCCTTCCATAATATCTTGACCCATTTAGAGAAATCCATCTGCTAGAATAGCATGAATCTCTCCGCAAGTCACTATCTCAATCGAGCGAAAATATGACAAAGCAATCAGGATGATCAAATAAAACATGAAAGGTGACTTCTGGGATTCAATCAGAAGAGGATATAAAAATACTTATTCAGGTGGGAACTAATTCATGTCTGACTCATTTTGCTCTCCAACAAGGTAATTATTTGATATCCCATTATTGAGCATTCACTGTTTGCAAAGAACTACTAAGAAAACAAAGACTTAGCTTCCGTCTTTCTTCTCAGAATTTCACTTGGAGAGAAAGACTTTGATAGTGACACCACAGTGTCAACCGTCATACTGTTATAACAAAGCGAGTACTTAATATAGAAATAGGGAAGAGAGACGGATAGAATAGAAGGCTGGAAAAGGGCCATAAAGAAACATGTGCTACCTTGGGAGTATTTAATTAATGTTGATAGATTGCTATCGAGCAAGATGAGCAAGGAAAAAAGACTTTTCAGAGAGAACTATATTATAAAAAGTAAGGTCAGAATGAGGGGCAAGAAATTTTGATTCTTGGCACATGTTTAACAGATTGAATAGGATAATGTGACCAACAGATATCTCTTTTGGAAAGATAATGTCGGCAGCAATTTAGAGTTATGATCTCCTGAATGACATGTGTACACTCTGGATGGAGATGGGTAGGGTTCAAGAAAATCAACTAGCATTATTTTTGATTCATATCTGTCACTTCAAATGTGTTGTAATTTTAATGTACATGCTACATCAGTACAATAGAACATGTCCATAAACTATAAACATATAATGTAGTTGTATGGAACATAAACCTTCCTTTGACTCTTCAATTTCTGCCAAATACCTCAATCCTGATACTAAAAATAATATTAACATTACCAGTACCAATCACAGTCCTATTTTGTCTTAGTAGGGATCAGAGATAACTGATGTAAAAGATGGCTTTGAACGGAATGGATGGGATCAAGTTGAGTTAGGGAAATGCTACTATTAATCTTGAGTTTTCATTGCTTTGGAGAAGTAGAACTTTAAGAAATGGTCAATAACAATATATAATTAAATAGGTAGAGAAGTGTAGTCCTTGAGATGATCTCAGAGCTTAAACATGAATCAAATTGGTCTGATATGAATCAATAAACAAATTTCAAAAACAGGAAGGAAATCAAGGGAGAGAATATGAATCACTAAATTAAGACAATCAAAAAACAAATAATCCATATATTCTCTAATCTCTTCATCATGGTGATTTGCAGGACACAGTAAATTTAATTAGCTCAGTAAACAGCAGTACGTGTCCATCCAAGGTCCGGAATCTTCTTCTCAAGTAACACAGCTGGATGAAGGCAGATAATTCTCAACACAATATGTACTGCCAAAAGCTTTCATTTTTTCTCATCCCATTTAGTAATATACAGCTGGAAAACAGTAATTTTCTATTAGGAAATGGGGATGGAATCAGAACTTACCCCAAGTTTACTGTGAGAATTAAATGAGTTATTAATGTAAAACATTCAGGTGAGTTTACACTATATTGCTGGGTTTCCCAGGTGGCACTAGTGGTAAGGAACAGATGCGGGTTGGATCCCTGGGTGGGAAGATCCCCTGTAGGAGGGCACGGCAACCCACTCCAACTCTCTTGCCTGGAGAATCCTATGGACAGAGGAGCCTGGTGGGCTACAGTCCATAGGGTTGCAAAGTCGGACATACATATGCACACACACACACACACACACACAATATATTGCTAAGGCTCAATATATGTGAGCAATTGTTTCAATAATTATTTACATCTAAACTATGTAGGTTGAAATCCTGGTTTCTCCATTTATAATTCTTTTTACCTAGGATAAGTTGAATCTTTTCTAAAGTTCAGTTCTCTCACTGCATAATGAACATAAATGTATAATTACTTAAAACTTGGAACTTAGGCAAAAAGATGATTTTATGTCATTTTACTGCCGTACTTGGAGCAGTTCTGAATAAGTCTCCACAAAACAATGACTATTAATTCTAAAGGGGAATTTTTCTTTGTTTCACTATGTATTTATTATTAATTAGAGTCCAATTCTAGGAAGTTTCATATCAACTTGTAGAGTTTTGTCTGTTAAAGCTGCCAATGATTTTTGTCTAGTAGAAAAGACAGCCCACAAACTTAAGGCTTTATTGCCTTGTAGGACACGAAACTAATTTTACACTATTATTTGATGATCTTATGCCAGCATTTTTTTGTTTCTGTGTTTATATATACACTCTATCTTGAATTCTTTTTAACCAGCGTTAATATTTTGGTTTTTTCCCTCATTCACGTACTAAATGAACATTTACATGTGCTTACTATATTTTTGTGTGAGTAATACAAAACATTTCATTATATAAACTTTATTATAGAAAACATTTTATAAAGTATTCTTTTTAATGTCTAGCATTTATTGAGTACTAATTAAATGTTAACATACAATTTTTAATTTACTGGTTTCTAAAAACAGCAAAATAGGATGAGAAAAAGAATCACCCACATATTACAGATTAACTGGTTTTGTGATCACCTGAGAGCTCAGCTGGTAAGAACCTGCAGGTACTGCAGGAGACCCCTGTTCAATCCCTGGATCAGGAAGATCCTCTGGAAAACAGATAGGCCACTCACTACAGTACCCTTGGGCTTCCCTGGTGGCTCAGCCGGTAAACAATCCACCTGCAATACAGGAGACCTGGGTTCAATCCCTGGGTTGGGAAGATCCCTTGGAGAAGGGAAAGGCTACCCACTCCAGTATTCTGGCCTGGAGAATTCCACGGACTGTATAGTCCATGGGGTGGCAAAGAGTCAGACACGACTGAGCGACTTTCACTTTCACTTTGTGATCACCAGTCACTGATTGATTAAATGTCAAAGCTATGGGACACGTACTCTGTCCTAGGAATTACCATTCTCAATTACCTTCATTTTTGACTAAAGGAACTTAGTATATAATACTGCAGAGATAAATTATCCTTTTATCCACCAAAACTTCATGGTTAGCATTTAACATTTTCCTTCTTTAAGAGCCTTTCTCTATGATTCATTATTTTCTCACTTGCTTTGTCTTTATTCTGTGCCTTAATTCAGGTTATACCATCAGTCATGAAGGTTTAAAATTTTGACGTTGTCTCAGGATCCACATCCCTAGATTTATAATTTTAAAAATCACAATGATTCACAGAATTCTCCAGTTTTTACCTCTACAAGAAGAATATGGCATAAAATAATAATAGGATATCTAACTTCTGAGTCTTCTGCTGTTGCAGTTTCTGACTGAACCTGATTCCCATTTGTCCCCAGTCTGGGGTGTACTCTGAACCACTCACTTCTAGTCTCATTAGGACTGGGTATCACTATTGTTATTGTTGTTGGTGGGTTTGAGCTGTTTGGAAGAAAGTTGAAGTAAAAAGACAGTACATGCACCCTAAATGTATCTACATTAAATATTTGATATTCACATTTTGCTTATACTCAACTTTTTGTACCTTACAGATCAAACATAATTTGAAATTAAAATGACTGTAACAGTGAATAAAAATAAAAATTCAAAAATCTCTACCTTAACCTCCAGTTGATTGTCTGGCATCCCCTATGTCCCCAAGATGAGCACATGTCACAGAACACCATGTTTGTGCCAACATTATATCCCCAAAAGAAGGATCTGATGGACTCACTCTCCTGCTCAACATCTTCACAAACACAGGATATCAAGAGACATAACCTGAATCTTTTGCTGCATCGAGTTGGGTAGTACAGTTTGCTCTTAGTAACCTCTTGACGTGTCCCCTAAGAAAGCCTAAACATTCAAGCAATGGTAAGTGCCCCAGGCCACCTCTCTCAGCACTAGTTTTTCTCATCCCCTGTTTCACACCACCTCCAACATTTAGATGTTTTTCTAACAGTACTCTAGCACTTCAGATAGTTTACCTTGTATAATAGGCAGAATATGCCTTCTCCTACCGAAAAAGAGACACACATTGTGACTGGATCATCTTGCATGGCAAAAGGGAACTTTCTAGATATCACTAAGTTAAGGGTCATGAGATGAGAGACCATCGTGGATTATCAGGGGGTGGGGGGGAGCTGATGTAAACATGTTGTTGTTCAGTTGTTGCTAAGTTGTGTCCGCCTCTTTTTCAACCCCGTGGACTGTACCCCACCAGGCTCCTCTGTCCACAGGATTTCCCAAGGCAAGACTACCAGAGTGGGTTGCCAATTCCTTCTTCAGGGGATCCTCCCAACTCAGGGATCAAACCCACATTTCCTGCATTGGCAGGCAGATTCTTTACCACTGAGCCACCAGGGAAGCCCCTGCTGTAACCATAAGGTCATTTATAAGGTAAGGCAGGAGGGTCAAAATCAGAGAATGAGATGTGATGACAAGCAGAGACAGATTTGAAGATATCGTGCTGCTGACTGTGAGGATGGATAAAGAGGCCATGCGCGAGGGAGTACAGGAGAATTCTAGAATCTAGAAATAGCAAGGAAACAGATGTCTCCCTAGAACCTCAGGAAGGAACAGAGCGCAAAAAGCAACCCACTTTACACTTCTAAATTCCAGAACTTCAAGATAGTAATAATAAGTCTGTGTAGCTTTAAGCCATTAAGTTTGCAGCAGTTTGTTACAGCAGAAACAAGAAACGAATACATCTTGTATTGGCCTGATTAAGTCTTACTCTCCATCTGGGAAAGTCCCAGATGATAGACTACTACTTAGTCTATTTTGTTTCCCAAGGACTTCTTTAAAAATAATTAGATCTCAATTAATATTTACATAAGGGATGGCTCTTTTAGAGCAAACAATTTAATTAGTCTCCACTTGAACAGGATATTTATCCTGTTTAGATTAATCCTTTAGATTAACCCCACTTTGGTTAATCTAAAGGGACACTATTTCATAGTCTGAATAGGTTCTTATACTTTTTGTTAGGCCAAAATGATAACTAACAAATTTATCCCAGTTCTGTGTAGTATGTAGCTTTATTTATGGGCCATGACATTTAGATACCAAATGTAAAAACAAAACTCCACATGCCTCTCTGTACCTTTTTTTGGAGGAAATAAAATTGAGACATGTTTCCACAGTAAATCTAAACGTCTTCTACATTACCAGGCTTAAAAAGGTTACGGACATTAGACATTACATCACTGTTTGAAAGTACATTAGTGCTTTTGCAAACAGCTGCCTTCAATCTCCATTCTCATAAAAAGAACAACCACAGTCTGTGCTTTTTCTAATGGCTTTGAAATGTATGTTAACTTTGAAATTCTGATCCACACTAATGTTTGTGTATCATGATACAGAATATTAATGGAAAACATAAGGGGGAAGTCTTTACAAAATAGGGCAGAAGGAGAAACTTAGGTTTTTCAAAGTGTTTTTGGTTTCAAGGTGCTTTCCCTTTGGCAATGAATATGCTTTTATAAAAGTTTCATGAGGTAAAATTATTAATAAATGTGTGTATTTAGCGTATAATGTAAGAATAGAGTCATTGATTTGGAAAGACTTTTCTAGATGAGAAAGGTTTTGAAGTTTGCATATAAAGCTGGCTTCTATGACTTCTCAGTATGGTCTGTCCTTCTGTACACAGAAAGTTGTAGGCACAGGTGACATAGGCTAAATGCTAGTGTGTTCTCTTAACAGACCAATATGAGGATGCCTGTGGCTTCAAAACTAACTTTACTCCAGCAACAGTTTCCTGAAATACTCGGTGCACATTTTTCCCTTATCTTCATCATCCCATTTCTAATTGGGAGTCCTTGTCTGGTTTACAAAGCAGTGAAACTGGAAAATTCATTCTTATTGCAAAATGCAGCTTTCTCACTCAACATGTGCATGAAGTGTGTGCTAAGTCACTCCAGTCGTGTTCAACTTTTTGCGACCCTTTGGACTGTAGCCCACCAGGCTCCTCTGTCCATGGGGTTCTCCAGGCAAGAATACTGGAGTGGGTTGCCATGCCCTCCTCCAGGGGATCTTCCCAACCCAGAGATCTAACCCTTGTCTCTTCCATCTCCTACACTGCAGGTGGGTTCTTTACCACTAGAGTCACAGGAGAAGCCCATCACTCAACATACATGAATGGAAATATACAGAGAGATGATGATGAAGATATGATGGTGATTAGTTACTCATCCTTTACCCACTTGGGCAAGGTAAATATGAAGAGAAATCTGATCCTTGAAATGAAAGGAGGAACTGTCCAGCAGTAGGTAGCTAAGGACAGTTTCAGCAGAAGTGTCATTAACACTGCCCTGCATTTTGCCTACATAAGAATTCTTAAATGGCCGTTTCTTACCTGAACCAGCAGAGAGAGGACATATACATGCAAACTGTGGGCAGACAGCGTCTAGAAATTGGGCTAAGGGCTGCATTTGACTTTCTCGAGGCTGAAGAAAACTAAGGTTTTATTACAACAAGACATGATGCTGGAAATTGGTGGCTATCTCAAGCCTCTACCCTGCTACAAAGCTGGGCAGTGTAACCTCAGGCTCTGTGTGACCAACAAGGTCCCCTCTAGGCCCACCTGCTGGTCACAAGGAGTATGATGCATTTGTTTTGTGTTCGACAAGTTCACAATTTACCTTGGGATGTAAACTGACTGGAGAGAACTCAAAGCCTTTGTACATGAAGAGGGTGTCTAGGCAAAATACCAGAAGGAAATTCTGAGCCATGAAAATTGCCTGTTGATCCAAGACAAATGGTTTCATAGAACCAACCACAGCCTGGAAGTATTAAATATCTGCTCTCTCTCTCTCTATATATATATATAGGCTGTGCTTAGTCACTCAGTCACATCCGGCTCTGCGGACCCCATTGACCGCAGCCTGCCAGGCTCCTCTGTCCATGGAATTTTCCAGACTTGGAGTGGGTTGCCATTCCCTTCTCCAGGGGATCTTCCCGACCCAGGGACTGAACCTGTGTCTCTTGCATCTCCTGCATTAGCAGGCAGATTCTTTACCACTTGTGCCCCCAGAGGCATATATATATATATATATATATATATATATATATAGTTATTACAGCATTCATTCTACAATTTAAACATTTAATTTTTTTTTTATTTTACTTATTTGGCTAGGTCTTAGTTGCTACATGCAGAATCCATTGCACTGGGAGCTTCCTTCATTGGAAGTGCAAAGTCCTAGCCACTGGACTACAAGGCAAGCCCCTATTTTATTTTTTTAACTAAAATAAAATACTTTTAGAAAGTGAAAGATGACCAAGATTGTATGTAGGTGGGGGGAAAAGGGGAAGGGAATAAAAGAAAATGGCAAGAATCCAATGGGAAGAATGGTACTGAACAAGGGAAATTTGATAGAACATCTAAATGCTGTATGTCACATGGATGAATACACAGGAATTCAATGTGTGTTTTTTAACTGATGAATGAATAAATATGCAATTTACGTTTCAGTTCACTTGGACAATTTATTGTGATACTTGTAGACATTATCTTGTAAATTACTAGTTTCAAAAACGGAGAAAGAGAAAGCAATGGCACCCCACTCCAGTTCTCTTGCCTGGAAAATCCCATGGACAGAGGAGCCTGGTGGGCTGTAGTCCATGGGGTCACAAAGAGACGGACATGACTGAGCAACTTCACTTTCACTTTTCTCTTTCATTCATTGGAGAAGGAAATGGCAACCCATTCCAATGTTCTTGCCTGGGAAATCCCAGGGACGGCGGACCCTGGTGGGCTGCCGTCTATGGGGTCGCACAGAGTCGGACACGACTGAAGCGACTTAGCAGCAGCAGCAGCAGTTTCAAAAAATTTGGATTTTTTTAGAATATCTGCTGTTTTATGGGAATAGTAAAATAGAGTACTTAAAAACAGTACTGTTTCAAGTGAGTTGGCCATCTCATAAACAGACCCAGTTAAAATTCCTGTTTTCCAAAGTAGAACTGGAAATTATTTTACACATACCTCATTGCAAATGTATCGGATAAGTCTTCAAAAATTTAATGTCTCTTCCTATACCTAATTTTTCAGTAACAGCTGAATTAAACTATTATTTATTTTTGTACAGAATCAGGCTAAAAATATTTTTTAAATTAAGGTTCTGATGCATTTTCCCATAATTTTAGTGCAAAATTATGAAATATAAATGTCTTATTAATACATAACCATTACATTTTTGTATTATATCAACCTATCTATCTGCAGTTCACTGATACTAAACTTTACTCATTTATGTTGTTTCCTCATAAAGATGTATCAGAGGTTGACTAATACTTTATTAACTGTTCAAAAATTAACTTTGCAATTTCCCCAAAGTTATAATTAAGAGGTTAAAACTTCCGAGGAATTATTTTAGAATAAACTTCCTCTTTTTAGTTTGTTTTGCTTAACCTTTTAGCAAAAATCTAATTAAAGAAAACTTCTTTAATTGTATTTAATATTTTAAAATTCAAAGATGTTTTCATATTGATGGTTTATAGCTAAAATCTGCTTCATTTTTTTAAACCACATTCATGTTCTTTAATTTCAAAAGTCTTTGGGGAACATTACAGAAAATGAAAGAAAGTTATCTCTTATCAGTTGCCTACTGCTAGGTAACAAACTACCACAAAATTAGTAGTTAAACGTACACACACACACACTTATAATCTCACAGTGTCTGTAAGTAAACTTACCAGGGAACTCTGCCATTTAGTTCAATAAGGCTGAAATCAAGGTATAGCCTGGGCTGCATCCTCATCTGGAAGCTATAATGGGAGAGAATCTACCTGGATTCTCACTCAGATTATTGACAGAATTCATTTCCTTGTGTGTGTAAAACTGAAGACATGGACTTCTTACTGGCTATGGGCTGGAGGCTGCCTCCATCTCCTAGAAGCTGCCCAAAGTGTCAATTTTCTTCTTAAATTGAAGAAAATGGGAAAAACCACTAGACCATTCAGGTATGACCTAAATCAAATCCCTTATGATTATACAGTGGAAGTGAGAAATAGATTTAAGGGACTAGATATGATAGAGTGTCTGATGAACTATGGACAGAGGTTCGTGACACTGTACAGGAGACAGGGATCAAGAACATCTCCAAGAAAAAGAAATGCAAAGAAGCAAAATGGCTGTCTGAGGAGGTCTTACAAATAGCTGTAAAAAGAAGAGAAGCAAAAAGCAAAGGAGAAAAGGAAAGATATATCCATTTGAATGCAGAGTTCCAAAGAATAGCAAGGAAAGATAAGAAAGCCTTCCTTGCAATCAATGCAAAGAAATAGAGGAAAACAACAGAATGGGAAACACTAGAGATCTCTTCAAGAAAATTAGAGATTCCATGCAAAAATGGGATCAATTGTATGGACCTAACAGAAGCAGAAGATATTAAGAAGAGGTGGCAAGAATACACAGAAGAACTGTACAAAAAAGATCTTCATGACCCAGATAATCATGATGGTGTGATCTCTCACCTAGAGTCAGACAGCCTGGATTTGAAGTCAAGTGGGCCTTAGAAAGCATCACTATGAATAAAGCTAATGGAGGTGATGGAATTCCAGTTGAGCTATTTCAAATCCTGAAAGATGATGCTGTGAAAGTGCTGCACTCAATATGCCAGCAAATTGGGAAAACTCAGCAGTGGCCACAGGACTGCAAAAGGTCAGTTTTCATTCCAATCCCAAAGAAAGGCAATGCTAAAGAATGCTCAAACTACCGCACAATTGCACTCATCTCACACGCTAGTAAAGTAATGCTCAAAATTCTCCAAGCCAGGCTTCAGCAATATGTGAACCATGAACTTCCAGATGTTCAAGCTGGGTTTAGAAAAGGCAGAGGAACCAGAGATCAAATTGCCAACATCTGCTGGATCATGGAAAAAGCAAGAGGGTTCCGGAAAAACATCTATTTCTGCTTTCTTGACTATGCCAAAGCCTTTAACTGTGTGGATCACAATCAACTGTGGAAAATTCTGAAAGAGATGGGAATACCAGACCACCTGACCTGCCTCCTGAGAAACCTGTATGCAGGTCAGGAAGCAACAGTTAGAACTGGACATGGAGCAACAGACTGGTTCCAAATAGGAAAAGGAGTACATCAAGGCTGTATATTGTCATCCTGCTTATTTAACTTCTACACAGAGTACATCATGAGAAACGCTGGGCTGGATGAAGCACAAGCTGGAATCAAGATTGCCGGGAGAAATATCAATAACCTTAGATATGCAGATGACACCACCCTTATGGCAGAAAGTGAAGAACTAAAAAGCCTCTTGATGAAAGTGAAAGAGGAGAGTGAAAAAGGTGGCTTAAAGCTCAACATTCAGAAATGAAGATCATGGCATCTGGTCCCATCACTTCATGGCAAATAGATGGGGAAACAGTGGAAACAGTGGTTGACTTTATTTTTCTGGGCTCCAAAATCACTGAAGCCATGAAATTAAAAGATGCTTACTCCTTGGAAGTAAAGTTATGACCAACCTGTACAGCATATTCAAAAGCAGAGACGTTATTTTGCCAATAAAGATCCATCTAGTCAAGGCTATGTTTTTTCCAGTGGTCATGTATGGATGTGAAAGTTGGACTGTGAAGAAAGCTGAGCACTGAAGAATTGATGCTATTGAACTGTGGTGTTGGAGAAGACTCTTGAGAGTCCCTTGGGCTGCAAGGAGTTCCAGCCAGTCCATCCTAAAGGAGATCAGTCCTGGGTGTTCATTGAAAGGACTGATGCTGTAGCTGAAACTCCAATACTTTGGCCACCTCATGCGAAGTATTGACTCATTGGAAAAGACTCTGATGCTAGGAGGGATTGGGGGCAGGAGGAGAAGGGGACTACAGAGGATGAGATGGCTGGATGGCGTCACCGACTCGATGGACATGAGTTTGGGTGAACTCCAGGAGTTGGTGATGGACAGGGACGCCTGGCGTGCTGCAATTCATGGGGTTGCAAAGAGTCAGACATGACTGAGTGACAAACTGAACTTAACTGATAGTGCCTAGAGGCACCCCCAGTTCTCAGAGTGCCCACAGATTTTTTTTTTCCCTAGGAAGTTCATTACATCATAGCTTCCTTCAGCAACCAGCAAGAAGAGCCTCTGAAGCAAGTCTGCATCACAGAATAAAGCATAATCACGAGAAGGGCATGCTAGGTGGGTGTCACCTTTGTCATATTTTATTGCTTAGAAGCAAGACATAGGTCCTCCTCACACTCAGGGAGAGGAACACACTGAGGCAGGAATACTGGGAGGAGGGGCTATGGCGACCCACCTAACAATATGGTTGTCAAGTTCTCTCTAAAAACAAATTTTAGTCAAGTCTGATTTTCCTCAGCTAATTCTTAATTTTAAACTTGACGTGTAATCCATTTTTAAAGGGAGGTTAAATATATTCACTTTTTAAATCTTTGAAGATATTTTGAAAGAAAGTTACTGCATTGCCGTATAGACAGCAAATGTATATACCTAAATATCTGCATTTTAAAAAGGAGACATTGAGAAAGTTGTACTTGTTTGCAAATTTATATAGACATTTTGATAAATAGGCATATTTAAGTAAAATGTAAAGCCTTCCCAGGTGGCACTAGTAGTAAAGAACCCACTTGCCAGTGCAGGAGACTTAAGTGATGTGGGTTAGATCCCTGGGTCGGGAAGATCCTCTGGAGGAGGGGAGGGCATGGCAACCCCCTCCAGGATTCTTGCCTGGAGAATCCCATGGACAGAAGAGCCTGGCAGGGTACAGTTCAGGAGTTTGCAAAGAGTCGGACACAACTGAAGTGACTTAGCACGCGAGTGCAAGTAAAATATAAAAAGCACTTATGTGTTTGCTGTTGCTTTTTTTAGATTCAAAATACATTGTTTATCGTATCAGCTAATATTTCATTTTTACAGAGGCAAAGTCACCATCCAAATTAATAGTAGTAATTAGCAGACTGGGTTTCTCACCACAGGCAAATGTCTGACTTTAACAGTTACAAATGAGCATTTAGGGACTGAACCAGGAGGAAGTACAGTCTTTGAGAACAAAATGATTATTTAACATAATTTTATAAAGAATAAGATATCCATATTAATTCCTACTTAATTGTAGACCATATAAATAAATTCTTCACATTCCATTTTATTAAAATTTTATTTAATGTTAACTAATGTGATGAGTACTTCTGAAAATTTTTACTTAATAATTTTGTTTACTTTCTATTCTGTTGATACAGAGTTTATGAATCTTACTCCAATGAATTAAAGAAAGTCTCTTAATGAATTATTATAGTTACAGATTCAAAAACTCACTGTTTAACATAAAAGAAAGCTTTAATACTTAGTTCATTAATTGACATGATTCCTAATATAAAAAGATTTTAATAACTACCCGTGGATTATATTGATGGATAGAAGAATAAACGAAAAAATCAACTTGTGGAAATATCTTTGATACTGGATTTACTATATCAATAAGATTACTTTTGACAGTATACTTTAGAGATCTTGCTAAATAGCAATACCTTGGAGAAATTAATTAGCCTTATTGATCCTCAGTATAACATATACAGTAATTACTACCTAATATGGTTGATCTGTAAGGAACTATGCAAATATATCTTATTATAGAGAAGCCTCAAAAATGTTACCTACTTCATGTCTGCCCTCTAACCTTATACAAATTAGTTCATAGGAATTAGAAATGTAAGAGCCCAGATAATTATAAATTTTTATTTTGAAATAATTTTAAACATCAGAGAATCTGAAAGAATATCACACAGACTGTTTATCACATCAGCTATATATTTCATATTTAAAAAGGTGAAATCACCTTCCAAATTGATAGTACTATTAATTAATAGTAGAAGCGTCAAGTAATAGTAGAGCTATCAGAATCAGCAAAAGAAAAAAAACACTCAATTAAACATGAGTTTCAGGTTAAAAACAAAGAATTTATTTAGAAAAAGTACATTACTATAGTATTTGGGACATATCTATACTAAAAATAGTTTTTCTTTATTTGGGTGTCCTGAATTTTATCTAACCACCCTACATACCCTGCAGCCATATTTCCTAATTGTTAATATTTGTCACATTTCTTTATCATTTTCTCCATCTCTATTTTTCTTCCTATTCCACCTCTAACTAGGTACATACGTGCACAATATAAACATTCATGCATGATTTTTTTTCTGAACCATTTGAGAATTTGCACACATCAGGCTCCTTTTCCTGTATGCACTTCCATGTTTATTTTCTAAGAACAAGAATATTTTCTTGCATGACATAAAACTACAAAAATAATGAAATTCAGTGTTGAACACACACTACAGGTTAATACGCAGTCCTTGTTCTGATTTCAGAATTGTCCCCATATTGCTTCTTAGATAATTTCCCTCTAGTCCATTGTTCAGATCACATACTGCTTTTGTCATGATTCTTTTTTTAGACATATTTATTTAATTTTTTGCCTCTGCTGGGGCTTAGTTGTGGCATGCGCAATCTTTAGTTGTGGCACGCAGGATCCAGTTTCCTGACCAGGGACTGAACCCAGGTTTTCTGCATTGGGAACTTAGAGTCTTAGCCACTGGACCACCAAGGAAGTCCCATTTGTCATAATTCTTTATTCACCTGTAA
Source organism: Bos indicus x Bos taurus (assembly GCF_003369695.1). Lineage (NCBI taxonomy): Eukaryota > Metazoa > Chordata > Mammalia > Artiodactyla > Bovidae > Bos > Bos indicus x Bos taurus. The sequence continues at coordinate 62,462,644 of NC_040093.1, forward strand.
CCTTAAATATCCCTGAGCCTCTTCGTGACTCATGATATTCTCATTTTTGGAGGAATCAAGGCCAGCTGTTTTGTATACTATCCCTCAACTTGGGTTTCTTTGACGTTTCCTTATGACTAAGGTTATGCATATGTAGCAGGGGTACCACAGAAATGATGCTGTCCTACTAAGTCCAACATATCATGAATGACATCATGTTGGTTTTTCTCCACACTGATGATGGTAACTTTGACCACTAGATTAGAGTGACATCTACCAGATTTCTCACCTGGTGTAAAGCTAGCATTTTTTCTCTTTGTAGTTAAAGGAGCATTTTGTGGAGATATTATGAAACCACATAAATATCTTTTTTCTCATCCAGCTTTAGCCTCAATTGATCACCATTGCCTGAATAAATTATAACTATGATGGCTGCAACCTGGTAACTTTTTTAACTTTATTATTCTTTCTACATTTATTGCTATAGTATTAGCATTGACAGTAAGAATCTTTTCTTCTCTCTTGTTTATATATGCTTGAACTTTTCATGGAAAAAGGAAGAGAATTCCAGAAAAACATCTATTTCTGCTTTATTGAATATTCCAAAGCCTTTGACTGTGTACATCACAATAAACTGTGGAAAATTCTGAAAAAGATGGGAATATCAGACCACCTGACCTGCCTCTTGAGAAACCTATATGCAGATCAGGAAGCAACAGTTAGAACTGGACATCGAACAACAGACTGGTTCCAAATAGGAAAAGGACTATGTCAAGGCTGTATATTGTCACCCTGCTTATTTAACGTCTATGCAGAGTACATCATGAGAAACGCTGGGCTGGAAGAAGCATAAGATGGAATCAAGATTGCTGGGAATCTTGCAAAAAAAAAAAGATTGCTGGAAGAAATATCAATAGCCTCAGATATGCAGATGACAACACCTTTATGGCAGAAAGTGAAGAGGAACTAAAAAGCCTCTTGATAAAAGTGAAAGAGGAGAGTGAAAAAGCTGGCTTAAAGCTCAACATTCAGAAAACTAAGATCATGGCATCTGGTCCCATCACTTCATGGCAAATAGATGGGGAAACAGTGGAAACAGTGTCAGACTTTATTTTTTTAGGCTCCAAAATCACTGCAGATGGTGATTGCAGCCATGAAATTAAAAGACACTTACTCCTTGGAAGGAAAGTTATGACCAACCTAGATAGCATATACAAAAGCAGAGACATTACTTTGCCAACAAAGGTTCGTCTAGTCAAGGTTATGGCTTTTCCAGTGGTCATGTATGGATATGAAAGTTGGACTGTGAAGAAAGCTGAGCACCGAAGTATTGATGCTTTTGAACTGTGGTGTTGGAGAAGACTCTTGAGAGTGCCTTGGACTGCAAGGAGATCCAACCAGTCCATTCTAAAGGAGATCAGTCCTGGGTGTTCTTTGGAAGGACTGATGCTGAAGCTGAAACTCCAATACTTTGGCCATTTCATGTGAAGAGTTGACTCATTGGAAAAGACTCTGATGCTGGGAGGGATTAGGGGCAGGAGGAGAAGGGGACGACCGAGGATGAGATGGCTGGATGGCATCACTGACTCTATGGACGTGAGTCTGAGTGATCTCCGGGAGTTGGTGATGGACAGGGAGGCCTGGTGTGCTGCAGTTCATGGGGTTGCAAAGAGTCGGACACGACTGAGCAACTGAACTGAACTGAAGGCATTTGTGTGCACACACAAATGTTACATATAATGTTACATACTACTACTTCTGGACCTCTCATAACATTCATTAACTAGCACTGTCATTTCTCTTTCCTTTGTGACACTTGTTCTAAATTATATTCAATGCGACATTAAAACTTATTCGTTATGTTCTTTGGGTCCATATTTTTGGAGAATTATGCATTCCTCTTTTTCATGGAATTATTATTTGCTTATAAATGTCTTGTTTTAAAGCACTGATATTATAAAGTCCATTTGTTATTTTTTAATATATTAAATTTCCATGTGTATTTGGGTCTATTTCTTGACTTTTTATTCTACAAAAGTGAACGTGTTAGTTGCTCAGTCATGTCTGACTCTCTGCGATCCCATGGACTTTAGCCCACCAGGCTCCTCTGTCCGTGGGATTCTCTATGCAAGAATACTGGAGTATTACAGAATACTGTCCATGGCACAATTCTATTTGTATCTCCATGAACCAAACTATTTGAGTTTTGGTGAATTTATAGTAATAAATTTATAATTTTTATAAATATATTTATAAATTTAATAAATAAATAGTAATAAATAAGCCCTGGTAGGGCTTATCCCCCCTCATGGTTTTTCATTATTTTCATTGTTTTTTTTAAATTTTATTTTATTTTTAAACTTTACATAATTGTATTAGTTTTGCCAAATATCGTAATGAATCCGCCACAGGTATACATGTTAAAATTTGCCTTTTTTATATAAGGTTTAGTGTCTATTAGGTCTAACCCCATGAAAAACAATTGCTGTTATTTTCCTTTTTAGTGGGTAGTGAATTAAAATTTAGAAAGCAACCTAGACAATACAAACATCTTTATAAATTTGAGTTGCTCTAAGAACAGGTGATGTTTTCCCATTTGTTTGAGTCTATTCTTTTGTCCTTGAGAAATATTTCACTTTTCCTCAACTGGTCCTCTACCTAGTTCTAATTTTTGTATGTTCCTTCAGTTCAGTTCAGTTCAGTTGCTCAGTCGTGTCCAACTCTGTGACCCCATGAATCGCAGCACTCCAGGCCTCCCTGTCCATCACCAACTCCCAGAGTTCACCCAAACTCATGTCCATCGAGTCAATGATGCCATCCAGCCATCTCAACTTCTGTCATCCCCTTCTCCTCCTGCCCCCAATCCCTCCCAGCATCAGACTCTTTTCCAATGAGTCAACTCTTCGCATAGGTGGTGAAAATATAGAAGTTTCAGCTTCAGCATCAGTCCTTCCAATGAACACCCAGGACCAGTCTCCTTTAGGATGGACTGGTTGGATCTCCTTGCAGTCCAAAACTCTCAAGAGTCTTTTCCAACACCACAGTTCAAAAGCATCAATTCTTCGGTGCTCAGCTTTCTTTATAGTCCAACTCTCACATCCATACATGACCACTGGAAAAACCATAGCCTTGACTAGACAGACCTTTGTTGGCAAAACCCTCATAACTTACTGAATTTTTTTCATAATTCACTCTTTACATTCCTTTGAGTTTTTCAAATATACATTCAGGCCAGCAGCAAAAAAAATTTTAAAGATAATTTTATTGCTTGTCTGTCCATTTTATCTATTCTTATGCCTATAAATCATTTCCTATGATCAACCACATTGATCAATATTTGATTCAAAGTGCTGATGCATGCAGAGACTGTAGGTATATTTGCCTTATTCTTTTTGGAAACATCATTACTGTTACTTACTAAATAAGATGATACTGACTTTAGAAGACATGCATGTGTATGTGAATATATATATACGTACACACATAATCCATGCATGTGTATATATGCATGTTGTGTGTATATATACATATAATACAGGTGTTGATATACACACATATATAAAAAACTTTAATGTACATGCATGTATGTGTGAGTAAAAATGTGGAAAGTTTTCTCAGAGTTTTAAACACTATTTCTGTTCCACTCTTTTGTTTTATTCTTCAGGAATTGAAATAATATGAATTTATTCCTTCTCTTCCTGTCTTCCATTTCCACTACTTTCCATTTTACCCTTTTTAATCTTTTTTTAAAATCTCATTTTTATTCTTTTGGGTTTTGTTTATTGTTGTTCATTTCTATTATTATTTTCTGAATTTATGAATCAATGTGGTTTTTCATACTGTTAAATGTTTTATGAGTAAATTTAATTCCATGTTAACTGTTATTATGGGCTTCTCTTGTGGCTCAGCTGGTAAAGAATCCGCTTGCAATGTGAGAGATTAGGGTTCGATCCCTCAGATCAGATCAGATCAGTCGCTCAGTCATGTCCGACTCTTTGCAACCCCATGAATCGCAGCACGCCAGGCCTCCCTGTCCATCACCAACTCCTGGAGTTCACTGAGACTCACGTCCATTGAGTCAGTGATGCCATCCAGCCATTTCATCCTCTGTCGTCCCCTTCTCCTCTTGCCCCCAATCCCTCCCAGCATCAGAGTCTTTTCCAATGAGTCAACTCTTCACATGAGGTGGCCAAAGTACTGGAGTTTCAGCTTTAGCATCATTCCTTCCAAAGAAATCCCAGGGCTGATCTCCTTCAGAATGGACTAGTTGGATCTCCTTGCAGTCCAAGGGACTCTCAAGAGTCTTCTCCAACACTACAGTTTAAAAGCATCAATTCTTTGGCGCTCAGCCTTCTTCACAGTCCAACTCTCACATCCATACATGACCACAGAAAAACCATAGCCTTGACTGGACGGACCTTTGTTGGCAAAGTAATGTCTCTGCTTTTGAATATGCTGTCTAGGTTGGACATAACTTTCCTTCATCACTGTTTAACACAGTTTATATATTTACTTCCCAGTTGCTCAATGGCAAAGAACATGCCTGCTAATGCAGGGGACACAGGAGACGCAAGTTCAGCCACTGGGTTGGGAAGATCCCCTGGAGAAGGGAAAAGCTACCCACTCCAGTATTCTGGCCTGGAGAATTTTATGGGCTGTATAGTCCATGGGGTCGCAAAGAGTCAGGCATGACTGAGTGACTTTCACTTAACTGTTACTCTACAGTTTACTTCAGGGAGACATTTGTTTCAGAAAGAAACTTCCCCAATTGGCATATATTGTTGACTCCATATTTTTCTTGTTATTTATGCTGTATTGAAGTGTTTTTACAAAATTCGGACTTTAATGGTGCTCTGTCACTGTTGCAACATCCAGTTCATCTTTGTTTTAGTGGTATTAATGAACACAAATTAACAACTGCATATTAAAAGTTATTTTCCAAGATACATACTAATAATGGTTAGTTTTACTTCATTTCAATTCACTCCAAAAATGAAATTTTCTCAGATTTAGCAATGCTATTAAATTAAAATTTTAATAATTTTAAATTAACACAAACTGTAAGTAATGAATAGTAAAGTGCCTTTCCTCTTGTTTGTATTAAAAAGAAATTTATGTAATGAAAAATAAATCTTTGTCCTTTAATGTTTAAATTAATACCCATTTAAAATTTAAAAGACAAGTGTATAAAGCCTGTGAAGGAATCCAAACTGGAATATAGCCTTAAATGTCATTTTCTTAATGTAATGACAAGATTCTATATATGTCTATTCTATAACAACAAAAAAGGTGTTTTCCCATTTGTTTTCATGTATCCTAACAGGAAATTGATGCTAAACTCAGTAGGGTAATTGAGACGTTCTTTACAAAGACGTGGGAAAATCTTAAGGACAACCAAAGAGCAGGGTCCTCTGAGGCCAGCCACATGGGAAAGCTATGCCACCTCTTCTGTAGGGGCAAAGGGCTGGGTGGCTGGCTGAAACCTGAGGCAATTGCTAAACAGAAAGTGACAGCTGGCGGGAGCTGTGGCCATCGATAGATGTGGCCATCAATAGAAGGGCATGATCAGCCCAGGTGGGCTGGAACGGATGGAGGCAGGTTACAAGTACACTCCTCCCTTCTGTTCCACAATGCACTCAGTCTGCAGAAAGACTGAGTGTTCACTGCAGCCTGGTGTTTAATTGATACATATTTTTATTACTGGATAATTTATCTTTTCTAAAGTTTAGCATTTACTGGTCTTCCACTTTCTTTAAATCTTTTTCCATCCAAATCTTTTTCCTATTTTACTTCATTTTTTACTCTTGTTTCTCAAGATTTGTATGATATACACACTTTAAATATAACTCTATATTAACTATTATTCTGTCATAAATGCTCTAAATGTTTTCCTTGGGTTGTCATTTGATCTTTAATTTTCTGCAGTGCCTTTGATATACAGAGGTTATATTTTGTGGGGTTAAGTATACTGGTGGTGGTTTAGTCACTAAGTTGTGTCTGACTCTTGGGACCCCATGGACTGTAGCCTGCCAGGCTCCCCTGTCCTTGGGATTCTCCAGGCAAGGATACTGGAGTGGGTTGCCATTTCCTCCTCCAGGGGATCTTTCTGACCCAGGGATTGAACCAGGGTCTCCTGCATGGCAGACAGATTCTTTACCAACTGAGCTATGAGGGAAGCCTTAAGTACACTAGGACTGATTATTTCCTCTGGAGATTTTTTAAAAATTATAAACATCTTTCTTAATTATTTATTGGCTTAATATACTTGTAGACTTTTGTGATATCTACAATTGAAGTATAAGCATAAGCATAGATACTTACAACACCTCAGAATATTTATTCTTCTGAGGTTTGATAAAAATTCCAAGGAGTGTACTGTGCATGTGTGTGTGTGTGTGTGTGCTTGTTTAGATAGATAATTAGCCCAGTGAATTTTAAAATAATCTATTCCTTTTCATTTTATTATATGTATCATACCAAGAGTCTCTTTAAAGATAATGTAAATTGGTTAGTTGATCCACTTATGCCAGCATCGCACTGTTTTAATTATTATAGATTAGTCATTTGGGGCTTCTGATAAGGCAAGTCACTTTGATGCCTGTTTCTGCTCAGTGAGGCTCATCTTTTACACTGAATCCTTCATTCAGTTCCATCAGTTTGTTCCCACACAGAGAATGTAAATCCAACAGATATTCTGTTTTGAGAAATCTTGGATACAGAGTAAGAAAATGGAACCATTTGCAGAATACTTTATGCAAACTAAAAAAAATACCTCATCCAATTTGGCAGTATAAAGCCCTCCTCACATTGCATTTATGTAAATTGGCTTAGGTGATCAAATCACCTGTAAGCCTCTTTAAATTGTCATTCATAAAGGCAAAGTATAAAGTGGCTTTATATCTATTATAAAATGTGTGTGAATAATTGGTTTGATTTCTGTATGTTTCTAATCAATGGAATATAGTTTTGAATTGAGAGTTAAAGGCAACCCAAACGTGGGAAGAAAATTATTACCTAGCTTCAGTTCTGATTCACATTAAAGCAGAAGTTATTTCCACACTTTTTAAAATAAGTGCTAACATGTCCAGAAGCTATGCCTGCTTCCGTGATGAACGTGTTTTCTTGCTGCACCTTGGGGAACTGGGCTCGTGAATGCACAACATTCAACAGCTCGTTCATTCTCTAGGCCACCTGCTAATTTGCTGTAAGCAACAGAAGCGATGATGATATTTTTGTTTCTTCACCCACTAAATTACCTTCATGCCCCAAATGTCCTAATTGGTATTCCGTTCCTCAAAGCCAATAGTTGATTTCCACAAGGAAATGAAAATGCAGGTGGGGTTGTCCTCACAGGTACGGGAATCTTACGACATGCTCTCTGCCCACCACCTTTACTCAGAAGTGATGCCGTGCTCAGCATCACTTGATGGGGCTCCCACGTTAAGACTTACAAAATCCAATTTAATTTAATTAACTATCCTTCTGACAATTCATTAGCAGCTTCTTTCTTTACCCCCCTCCACTTGAGAGACCTTTTACAAAGTCTCTTATAAATAAATACGTGTGATTTGTCATTCTTATGATACTGACAAAAACAACTGGATTTAAAGATGAAGTTTTGGGTGTGAGGAATGGGAGGAAGGCAGGAATGAAAATGAATGTTTAAGAATGCAGAGAAACATGTGCACACAGAATAAATCAGCCTGGTGATGGCCGGTGCATGGGCTCCGGTTCATACGCTCATTTAGCCAACGAGGAAAATCTCCTTTAAACCGAGTAGGAAATGATAGTTACCAAATTAACAATTCCTTCTTCAGCATATATATGTTTTATTGCAGTGCTTCTACCATTCCATAGGTCATTTCTGACCTGAGAGCTCTTCACAATTCTTAATCTCATTAGTGTAAAAAATACACCCCCTGACTGGCATGATCTCTGGGCAGAAAGATCAACTGCATAAACTAAGCAGAGTATCTCCAGGAGCCTCTGAGCTGCCGTGCTATGAACTGGCTCTGCAGACAGCTGATGCTTGAGAGATCTTTCAGTAAGAAAACCAGCTGATGCATCGGCTTTGAACTAGGGTGGCACAGGCACATTCTAGAAGGGTGAAACGCTAGAGTCTCTACCTCTGAAGAGCCCAATAGCCACACCAGGCTCATATTATGTAACCACACAGTTTCTTCACAAATGCTGACTGCCTCGCAGCCCATGCTGACTCCCCAGGTTTAAAGCCAGGACATTTTGTGTTATTTGTAACAAACTAAGGACTCAGCCTTACCTGCTTGTTCTATACTACTTACGAAAGTATTTTGTGATCCGTGAGTCTGTTCAATGATTGATTTACCATGTTTACTAGCATCTATTACAAAGAACTGATGACAGGTGGCAGAACTTCAAGGAGAAAGAATACAGTCATTGTCTGGCCTCTGAGCTAAGCATCCTGCCAGGGAGACAGGTATATTAAATAAGAAATTATGGTAACAGTTGATAAGTACTGTGATAGAATTTGAATGGGCTGTAACAGGTAGCAAGATCACATAACCTAGTCAAGTGGGACCAGATAAAATATTTGATAAACACTAGTTGGGCATCATTAAATGAATAAGATGACCTTTAGGCTGGTGCCTGAAAGATGATTTGGACTTGGTTCAGAGGAAGGGTGACGATGTGGAGTAGGAATGGTGATCAAGACAGGCACAGGGACGAGTAGGGGAGAGAAAAAGGTGTCTGAGGAACTGAAATAAGGTCGGGAGAGCTGTCACCGGGGATGTGCCTGGGGGAGTGATCAGAGTAGGGCTGGAGAGGGGGGCCATGGAGGTCTCCCAAATCAAGTCAAAGAAGCTGAAATGCATCTTTATGTATCCTGATGATTACAGAACTCACAAGGTGCCTACTAAATAAGAGTAGACTTGCTTTTGTATTACTGAGAGCATCAAGTTTATAAATTTCTGAGCACTAAATGAAGGTGTCATATGAAAACGCATGGCACACTGAAGCTACTCAATAAATGTTTAATGACTCTGAAACTGAATGACTTGGCCAAATAGAAATTATAACTTCATCCATTTGTAATGATTTTGCAATGCACATATGTGCAAATTTCCTTATTTATCATCTTGGCAAATAATATTTTATCTTTAAAAACTGTTCTTTAACCTTTGGCAAAAGTTTAATTTCAAAAAACTTAAAGGCAATGAAATAGATGATTGCATATTTCCATTGCAGTGAGCTATAATTATAAGCACCTTGAATGGGAGCACTATAAATAAAAATAACTCATCAGGTTGCTTTTACAACCTGAGCAATGCAGAGTAATTAAGCCAAGAAATTAAAATCTGTAAAATTAAAAATGTAGTTCTATACATCAAATTTAGCAATGATTTTCAAGGAACTAATAGATCTCCCAGTTCAAACAGCCTAGTTTGGTTAAAATGTAGTCAATGACTAGTGTGTTTGCTATTTCAAACACTGTCTTCCATTAGCAAATTCACACTTTAAATTTCAAGTCAACTTGATTTGAATAATCCACATAGTTTAAAAATGTGTGTGTGTTTCTGGCAAAGGCTTTGCAAGATTGTTTCTCATTAAAGCCATCTCATAGTACGATTTGTATTGTGAAGCAGTCTTCCTAGTTACAGAAACACATGCTGATGATAAATTATTCATGCTATTCTACTTTAAAATGTTGTGGTTAAACCATTACAAGCTATGAAATACATATAGGGTGTTTTTTCTACGTGTACTTGTAGAACACAGTCCAAACACAGGTCTTGATATAGAAATATAAAGGAAATTAGGAATTGATTATAATTAGCACACCATTGGCCAATCGTCCTAGTCTATGAAAAACTAAGACAAATCGTGAAAAACAGGAATATCAACTATTAAGGGTTTTTTTAAGAAATGAAAGGTTCACTCAGACCTCCCAAGAACACCATTCCTGCTGATACGCAGTAAGTGAAACACAGATAGAACAACAGAAGAATAAAGGTCTGATTAACTTTGACTTTGTGAACAGCTACATAAATAGGGACTATACCAATAAATTCTGTTCTTCTATCTGTTGTTAACTGCTCCCCCCTTTTCCCCTGTTACCTTATATGAACAATGGCATAGCAAGGCAGAGGCCCTGAGTTTGAACTAGATACCACATGCCCCAGCTAAGACCCAGAAAAGCCAAGTAAATAAAGATATAAACAAATAAATATTTTTAAATAAATAAAAGGGTGAATTTTGTTTAAAAAAAAAGAATCAGCATATAAGAAATACGTCAAGAGGAAGAGCTGAGAAAGGAGACTAAGGAGAGAAGGTAGACTATTGGAGACTTACAAGGAATTTCTTGCTAAATGACAGGATATCTTCTATCCTAATGCAGTTAGGTTCACAAATTCTATGGTATGTTAAGATGAGCACAGAACTGTACTTTAAAGAGTTCTTGCCATGATTTCTGCCTTTGACTCTGAGATGTCCAATGATTCTGTGTCTCTAAGCCCCATTTACTTGAACTGTAAATGTAATAACTATAATACAGAGAGTGGCCATGGGATCATGTACAATGTCTGGAACAAAACTAACTCTTCATAAGTGCTCAGTAAATGTGCATTCCCTATTTTTCTCTTCAGTATATTATCTCATGTTCAGTTCAGTTCAGTTCAATCGCTTAGTCGTGTCTGACTCTCTGCAACCCCATAGACTGCAGCATGCCAGGCTTCCCTCTCCATCACCAACTCCAGGAAATTGCTCAAACTCATGTCCATTGAGTTGGTGATGCCATCCAACCATCTCATCCTCTGTCGTCCCCTTCTCTTCCTGCCTTCAATCTTTCCCAGCATCAGGGTCTTTTGCAAGGAGTCAATTCTTCGCATCAGGTGGCCAAAGTATTGGAGTTTCAGCTTCAGCATCTGTCCTTCCAATGAATATTCAGGACTGATTTCCTTTAGGATTGACTGGTTTGATCTCCTTGTAGTCCAAGGGACTCTCAAGAGTCTTCTCCAATATCGGTTCAAAAGCATCAATTCAGCACTCAGCTTTCTTTATAGTCCAACTCTCACATCCATACGTGACTACTGGAAAACCATAGCTTTGACTAGACAGACCTTTGTTGGCAAAGTAATGTCTCTGCTTTTTAATATGCTGTCTAGGTTGATCATAGCTTTTATTCCTCGGAGCAAGCGTCTTAATTTCATGGCTGCAGTCACCATCTGCAGTGATTTTTGAGCTCAAAAAAATAAAGTCTGACACTGTTTTCCATTGTTTCCCCTTCTATTTGCCATGAAGTGATGGAACCAGACGCCATGATCTGAGTTTGTTTAATGTTAAGTCTTAAGCCAGTTTTTTCACTCTCTTCTTTCACTTTCATCAAGAGGCTCTTTAGTTCTTCTTTGCTTTCTGCCATAAGGGTGGTGTCATCTGCATATCTGAAGTTATTGATATTTTTCCCAGCAATCTTGATTCCAGCTTGTGCTTCTTCCAGCCCAGCATTTCATATGATGTACTCTGCATAGAAGCTAAACAAGAAGGGTGACAGTATACAGCCTTGACGTACTCCTTTTCCTACTTGGAACCAGTCTTTTGTTCCATGTGCAGTTCTAACTGTTGCTTCTTGACCCGCATGCAGGTTTCTCAGGAGGCAGGTCAGGTGATCTGATATTCCCATCTCTTCAAGAATTTTCCACAGTTTGTTGTGATCCACACAGTCAAAGGCTTTGGCATAGTCAATAGAGCAGAAATAGATGTTTTTCTGGAACTCTCTTGCTTTTTCTATGTTCCAATGGATGTTGGCAATTTGATCTCTGGTTCCTCTGCCTTTCCTAAATCCAGTTTGAACATCTGGAAGTTCTCGGTTCACGTATTGTTGAAGCCTGGCTTGAAGGATTTTGACCATTACTTTGCGAGCATGTGAGGTGAGTGCAATTGCACTGTAGTTTGAGCATTCTTTGGGATTGGAATGAAAACTGACCTTTTCCAGTCCTGTGGCTACTGCTGAGTTTTCCAAATTTGCTGGCATATTGAGTGCAGCACTTTCACAGCATCATCTTTTAGGATTTAAAACAGCTCAACTGGAATTCTATCACCTCCACTAGCTTTGTTCGTACTGATGCTCCCTAAGGCTCACTTGACTTCACATTTCAGGATATCCGGTTCTAGGTGAGTGATCACAACATTTTGGTTATCTGGGTCATGAAGATCTTTTTTTGTATAGTTCTGTGTATTCTTGCCACCTCTTCTTAATATCTTCTGCTTCTGTTAGGTCCCTACTATTTCTGTCCTTTAGTGTGCCCATCTTTGCATGAAACTTCCCTGGTGGCTCAGACAGTAAAAGTGTCTACTTGCAATGCAGGAGACCCGGGTTTGATCCCTGCATGGGGAAGTTCCCCTGGAGAAGGAAATGGCAACCCACTCCAGTACTCTTACCTGGAAAATTCCATGGATGGAGAAGCCTCATAGGCTACTCACAGGCTACCCTCATAGTCCATGGGGTCATAAAGATTCAGACACAACTGAGCAACTTCACTTTCACTTTCACTTTTGCATGAAAGGTTCCTTTGGTATCTCTAATTTTCTTGAAGAGATCTCTAGTCTTTCCCATTCTATTGTTTTCCTCTATTTCTTTGCACTGATCATTGAAGAAGCCTTTCTTATCTCTCCTTGCTATTCTTTGGAAGTCTGCATTCAAATGGGTATATCTTTCCTTTTCTCCTTTGCCTTTTGCTTCCCTTCTTTTCTCAGCTATCTGTAAGGCCTCCTCAGACAACCATTTTGCCTTTTTTCATTTCCCTTTCTTGGGGATGGTCTTGATCACTGTCTCCTGTACAATGTCACAAACCTCCATCCATAGTTCTTCAGGCACTCTGTCTATCAGATCTAATCCCTTGAATATATTTGTCACTTCCACTGTATAATCATAAGGGATTTGATTTGTAAAGTGGTTGAATACTAAGAAGGAATTCTAAGCCATTTTTCCCACAACATGTGTGAATTGTTAGCCCTTGTTTTCCTTATTCTTTTTTTTATTTTTAAGATTTTTTTGATGTGGACCATTTTTAAAGTCTTTATTTAATTTGTTACAATATTGCTTCTGTTTTATGCTTTGGTTTTTTGTCCACAGGCATGTGGGATCTTGGGTTCCCAACCAGGGACTAAACCCGTACCCGCTGCATTGGAAGGCTAATCTTAAACAACGGACTGCCAGGGAAGTTCCTCCCTTATTCTCAACTTGGGCCGCTTACTAACAATTCCTTTACAACTGAGGGAAAATATTCTGCTTCATAACTCAGAATATATATCTTGTGATTTCTTGATTGATTTTATTGATTGTATTTCATACTACTTTGGTTATAGTTCTCATTTTCTCAATTTAGGTGTTCTTCCATGCCATGCCATTTCAATAGTTTTGTTAAGCCCCTATGGAGTTTTACAATCAAACAGCCCTAGTTGAGATCTCAATTCTCTTTAGTGAGACATCTTGGTGGGGCAGGCAGAGGGGAGAGGGGGAGGGGTGTGTGTCATAGAACCAACCTAAGTGCCCATAAGAGTATCTGCTATAGAAACAGTACTTCTTCCAAAGGTGTGATGGAAGAACCATTCTCTGGTTATAATACTGAATGCCATGAATAGGTTAAAATATGGAGTTAATGTATTAACAATTAGATAAAACAAAAGTAATCCTTTATGTAATCAACAGTTAACTTTATGCAGAAAATATATTCTAAAATGTAGAAGAAAGATACAAATTGGCAAATTTCTTCTTTACATATCATTATAAATATGGAACTTAAAATGTAAGTTTCAAGATGGTCTTGATGGTCTTGAACCTAAATTTACCGAAGATAAAGCCCCAAATAATTCCACAGACCCACCTACTTGTGATTTGCTCACAGTGTTCCATTGGTACACTTGAATCTCCAAGATTCAAACAACCACACCAAACCAACTTTAGAGACAACAGTGTGCGAGATGTAGTTGTAATTAGCATTGGAAATGCACTTTTAATTCATGTCAAAAGTTCAGAGGATTAGCTATTAAAATGTACCAGTACAGAGTTCCTATATTCAACTATTATTGCTTTTAAAAGTTGATAGAGTCCACGATGATTGTTACTACCATGACGTGTTCAGTCACTCAGTCGCTTCGACTCTCTGTGATCCCATGCCTGGCCACCAGGCTCCTCTGTCCATAGGGTTTTCCAGGTAAGAGTACTGGAGCGGGCTGCCATTTCCTGCTACAGGGAATCTTCCCAACCCAAGGATCTAACCCAAGTCTCTTGCATCTCCTGCATTGGCAGCCAGATTCTTTACCACTATACCACCTGGGAAGCCCCTATAATCATGACAGGTTCTGAGATTTATCAGACCCCAACCCATTTTGAAATCTGTATTCATTAAAATATATCCAAATGGAAATTTCAAATTGAAATGCTTATTTCTGAAGTAATGAATGAGGTTATTAAACTCCACTCCCCTCTACCATCTACCTGGTGGACATGAGAAGTTTATGCTGAAAGGAAATTGAGCATGCAATTCAAAAAATAAATATTTTAAATGACATTTGAAATTTTTTTCAAAATACTAATGACATTTCCATCAGCGAAATATCTTCAATTTTGTCTTTTAAGTTATATTTATTTTTTAAAATCCCAAAGTAAACTTGTGCATGTACACATGTCTGTGTTCTGTGTGTGTGCCTGTGTATGCCAAATCTTTTTAATTTCAGACATAAAAATGATTCAAGAATAGGAAAAACGTTTGTATAAGAAAGTATCCTAATTTAAACTTAAATACTCTCGTACACCTCATCATTTCTTGTTCAGTGTTCTATGTTCAGTGATTATTTCACCCCACCAGAAGCACGAGAACAGACAGACTCAGTTCTTAACAGCCATCTGGGGTTAGATATCAGTTTGAGGACTAGATACACTTCACCTAGTTTTCTACCACGCAGGTAATTTTGCTTCCACCAAATAATCTAACCAAAACTCTAAGCACAGATCATTGTTTTAAAGAATTACTTAATGATCCTCTTGGTAAACGTCTAAGGAAATGCACTGAGTAATTAAATGAAAAGTACAACAATTTACAGGTCTGTGATTCTGCTGGGAATTTTGTACAGGAGTTAGACTCCCTTACTCAGTCTAGCTAGGTCAGCATCTTACTCCGCTGGCATCGTGGCTGACTCCACACGCCATTTACACACACACTTGCTCTTGGGCTTTAGCTCTCACTGATTCAGAACAGTCCCTTTTCTGCACCTCCCCTTTTCTACATTTTCTGCATCCTCCCCTGCAGACTTTATTTATCTTGCTTCTTTGCTCAGCTCCTGAAATCTATAGGGAATCATGTATTTAAAGGACACGGCAGGGACCAACTGGCCTTCTTTGCAGAGTTCTCTCCAACACAAAATTCACAGTTTTTCTGACAACATCCAAAATAAAGTCTGCATATTTCCTAAAAGCCCATCATCTGCACTTTGTTTTATAGCAGAAAGTCCTGGGGAGGGTCACTTCTCTTCTCCTACTCTCAAAGGAAAAAGATAACCTTCCCCCCCAAAAATCTTGCTTTTCTTGCACATTCATTTTTCTACACTTATAAACTTTCTCTCATGGCTAGAGTGGAATACCAGATTATAGTAGCCAGGCGGAAGTGTCCCCTTGGCCCTTTTAAAAGTTCACTCCTGAATTATGAGGGTATTTGGATTTTACCAAGTCATTTGAACAAACTCTTCATTCAGACTGACAAAATGGTGAAATGTGGACTCAGTACCCGTAATGACTTTGCATTTTAATTTATCTACCATTTGCCAAAGCTGCTGGACTGATTTCCACCATGAGGGACATTTACATTTTATGACTGGAGGCTCTGGCCAGTACTGGACCTATTCAGAATTTGTACTGTGATGTGAATTAGAATACAGAGAAAAACACTTACAATAGTCAAGAAAACACAAGAAAATATACCTTATAGAACTGAATCTACTAAAATAAATTTTTGAGATAGGTTTATATAAAACATTATAAAATATTATAGCTAGTAGGCTATTAGCTACTTCTCCATTTTTGTTGACTTCCCAAATTCTATGTTACATTTAAAGACGAGCTCATCTTGCTAACAACTGTTGAGCAATGAAATAGGTTACTCAAAGTTGTGTTTTGAGAATTAGCTATAGGTTCTTAAATCAGACTGCTTGAGAATAGATTCTGGATTCCATTCTTACCAACTGTGTGAACTTATTTAAGCTCTTTAACCTCTCTGTGACTTGGGTGATATTACCAGTATCTATCTTATCTGGTTCCTGAGAGAAATAAATATCATAATGAATGCAAATCATTTGAGCAATACCTGGCAGATGGTGTGCGCTCAATAAGTCCCAAGGATTATTATTATCTTTTCTTATTATCTTTTCTAAATAGCCTTGCAAATGGGCTATGCTTTCCTCTATATTCAGGCTTAAATTTTATCTTCAATAAAAGTGATACGGTAAGGGAAATCCTCAGTTACCTGAAATTCCTTTTTAATTTTTATTTGAATATTAGTTTATGTGTTCACACAGTATTGATGAATTGGGAGGTTTCCTTAAATGAAATCCTACACTTCAGCACTGTGAAAAGAAATGAGTGATTCAAGAGAAAATTAGATTAAATCCTTAAATTAAATCCTAGATTTAAAAGAGATCCTAGTAGAAAATGTACCAGTCTGGTTTGCTATTAAGATCTAATATTTTCCTAATTGTGTAGTAATGGGGGTTAGGGGAACTTCCCTTAGGCATTCTCATGAAAAGATTCGGATAAACAACTTAACTAGACAATGTGATTAAGGCCGCCTCAATAGCATCAAAATCACCTCCAACTTTATTCTACTCACTCAAAGAAAGAAATGACTTCATTTCTAAGTTAATACAAGTTTCCTTTTTACTGTAATAATTGGCAGACAATATTATTTGGCTCGCTATGCAATAAGCCTAAATCTACTTTCAGGGTTACTAAATCAGTGGGATCTTCAAAGCTGTGGAGAACAAGAAGGCACAATTGTTTTATTTTTTTCTCAGGCTTTCCTCTGTGACGTGAATGTTCAAATCATATTTACCAAGTGATTTCTGTATTGGAAAGGTAATTTTTTTAAATCATGATTTTATCAGAAAAGATTGAGAATTTAAGTTAGTAACGTAAAAGAAAAAAGTGAACCAAAGTAAGATGCTATATTTCCATTTTATCCACTTCTTATTCCTCATATATAAGAGGAGAAAAATGGATATTTACACTGAATGAATATCAGAGAGTTTGACACGTTCTCACCTAAATACATCTTTAACAGAACATTTTTAGAATTCTTTTCTAAACATCCACAAACATTGTCCTAAATCAGTGGTTTATTTCTAAATCTGTGAGCCCTGTGAGAGGTAGACTTTGCGTCTCCAGGCAGCTGCCTCATCAAGCACTCAGTGGACATGAAATAACCCGTCTTTAAATCAGGAGGTGGGCTGCAGAATAACTTTACCAAAGGTATGCAGAGGACTTTAAATATCTGAAGAACAATGGATACAAATGTGTTATATGGGTACAAAGTAATAACAACATATTAGAGTTTGGACTTATTTCTGATCCTAAACAGAACAAAATAAAACCCCCAAAAGAACCCTTTAAAATAAAAATCAAATATGCTGTCCTATGGAGGAAAGAAAAAAATACACACACACACACACACACACACACACACACACGTCACCCTTCTTCAAGGCTTCTCAGTGTTTCGCTTCATCCAATGTCGCAAATATTACGCACTGTAACTATTTCATCACCATTCATCCCTCTGCAATACTGAAAACGGAATTTGTATCTATCTGCATGTGTTTATCCTTCCACTATAACATCTCTCAGGGAGACAATGCCTTCCACCAATCAAGGTCTTTTCCCTCTTCCTCATTCTATTTGTCCTCTCAGCAGGAACACATGGTCAATGGCCCTTCCCTCCCTTGCGCATGCCCTGCTTCCAGTCTTCCAAAGTCTCTTTTACCTCATTTCCCTTCTTGCAACTGCCCCGACACACAGAGAATTCTTTATAATTCGGTGTAAGTTGCTTGCTGAAACTACTTGTTAGTTCTTCTCTGATGCCAAGTAACCCAGATAGACTGCAGTGGACCAGCACCAGAAAAAGGATTTGAAGTTTGGATCCACTGAGCATATACCTTGAATAGGCTGAGTAGTCTCCAGAAAAAGAAATATTTTCAAAAGGAAGTGACTAGAATATTGGTGTCAAAAATATATTGTCTTAGCCAGGAAGAAATCTTGGCTAAGACAAAACATTCTTTGGCTTAGCCAATTTCTTAGCCAACTACTTCTTGGCTAAGAAAATCTCTATTTCCCCTTGGCCAAGACAAAGTTTATTTTATACATACTTGTTCAGGTGCTCAGTGGTGTCTGACTCTTTGCGACCCAATGGACTGCAGCACGAAAGGCTTCCCTGTCCTTCACCATCTCCCAGAGCTCGCTCAAACTCATGCCCATTGAGTTGGTGATGCCATCCAACCATCTCATCCTCTGTCCCCTTCTCCTCCTGCCTTCAGTCTTCCCCAGCATCAGGGTCTTCTCTAATGTGTCAGCTCTTCGCATTAGGTAGCCAGAGTATTGGAGCTTCAGCTTCAGCATCAATCATTCCAATGACTATTCAGGGTTGATTTCCTTTAGGATTGACTGTTTTGATCTCCTTGCAGTCCAAGGGACTCTCAACAGTCTTCTCTAACATCACAGTTCAAAAGCATCAATTCTTCGGCACTCAGCTTTCTTTATGGTTCAACTCTCACATGCATACATGACCATTGGAAAAACCACAGCTTTGACTATATAGGACATTGTCAGCCAAGTAATGTCTCTGCTTTTTAATCTGCTGTCTAGGTTGGTCATAGCTTTTCTTCCAAGGAGCAAGCATCTTTTAATTTCATAGCTGCAGGCACCATCCACAGTGATTTTGGAGCCCAAGAAAATAAAGTCTGTCACTGTTTCCATTGTTTCCCTGTCTATTTGCCAGGAAGTGATGGGAACAGATGCCATGATCTTAGTTTTTGGAATGTTGAGTTTTAAGTCAGTTTTTTTCACTCTCCTCTTTCACCTTCATCAAGAGGCTTTTTAGTTCCTCTTCACTTTCTGCCATAAGGGTGGTGTCATCTGCACATCTGAGATTATTGATATTTCTCCCAGCAGTCTTGATTCCAGCTTGTACTTCATCCAGCCCAACATTTCACATGATGTACTCTACATAGAAGTTAAATAAGCAGGGTGACAACATACAGCCTTGACATACTCCTTTCCCAATTTGGAACCAGTCCATTGTTCCATGTTCAGTTCTAACTGTTGCTTCTTGACCTGCATACAGGTTTCACGGGAATCGGGTCAGGTGGTCTGGTATTCCCATCTCTTTAAGAATTTTCCACAGTTTGTTGTGATCCACACAGTCAACAGCTTTAGCAGAGTCAATGAAGCAGAAGTAGATGTTTTTCTGGAATTCTCTTGCTTTTTCTATGATCCAACAGATGCTAGCAATTTGATCTCTGGTTCCTCTACCTTTCCTAAATCCAGCTTGAATATCTGGAAGTTCTCAGTTCGCATACTGTTGAAGCCTAGTTATATACACTGGTAACATGCTAAAACATGGACTTAATGCTCAGCGCTCTGTGCGCCTCTTCACCTCACTGTCGTCTTCATCCCCATCTCCTAACTCCTATTATAGGAGACTGGACTGCCTACCTGTTTTCCTCTTTGCTCATCCTAGCCCCAGGCTATTTCCCCCCTGTAACCCCAGTTGGCTAAGAAGTTTTCCTATCCCTTTTCTGCTGACTCTCTTACTGAGCCTGTAAGTCTCTGATTACCTGTGACGTCTGCAAAACCTCCCAGGCCAGGCCCAAGTTGGTTCATGCTTCTTCCCAATGCTACATTGATACCCCCTATGCATTTCTATGGTTGTACTTGGCCACACTTCATTAAAGCCCTTGGATTTCATGGCGGTTTGTCCCAATGCTGTGAGTTCCTAAGAGTACTTGTGGTTTCCTATTTACCTTTGTGTCCACTGGGTAGAACATAACATTGGACATATAATAAATGTTCAGTAAATATCTGAATCAATAGATGGATGAATGAACAAATGTAACATTTAAGAATCCTGATGACACTAATCTTTCCTTAATTGAAGGATAGTTGCTTTATAGTATTGTGTTGGCTCTGCTATACATCAACATGAATCAACCATAAGGATACATATGTCCCCTCCCTCTTGAAACTCCCTTCCACTTCCCACCTGATCCCACGCCTCTATGTTGTCACAGAGCCCCGGTTTGAGTTCCCTGGGCATACAGCAAATTCCCACTTGCAATCTATTTTACACACGGGAAAGTACATGTTTACCTGCTACTCTATCCATCCCCCTGCGTGCCACAAGTCTGTTCTCTATGTCTGCGTCTCCACTGCTGCCCTGCATATGGGCTCATCAGTACCATCTTTCTAGAGGTAGTGATCCTGATAATACCACCTTGAAACTTGTCATCAATGAAATAAAGTTTACTAAACACAAAATAATTTTTGAAACTCATAAATAGTTCACCATAACCTTATTAATGTACACTACTTTGTTTATTTATTCAGTTCAGTTCAGTCGCTCAGCCTCTTTCCACTCTTTGCGACCCCACGGACTGCAGCACACCAGGCCTCCCTGTCCATCACCAACTCTCAGAGTTTACTCAAACTCATGTCCATTGAGTCAGTGATGACATCCAACCATCTCATCCTCTGTGGTCCCCTTCTCCCACCCTTAATCTTTCCCAGAATCAGGGTCTTTTCAAATGAGTCAGTTCTTTGCATTAGGTGGCCAAAGTTTTGAAGTTTCAGCTCCAGCATCAGGCCTTCCAATGAACACCCAGGACTGATCTCCTTTAGGATGGACTGGTTGGATCTCCTTGCAGTCCAAGGGACTCTCAAGAGTCTTCTCCAACACCACAGTTCAAAAGCATCAATTCTTTGGCATTCAGCTTTCTTTATAGTCCAACTCTCACATCCATACATGACCACTGGAAAAACCATAGCCTTGATTAGATGGACCTTTGTTCGCAAAGTAATGTCTCTGTTTTTTAATATGTTGTACAGGTTGGTCATAACTTTTCTTCCAAGGAGTAAGTGTCTTTTAATTTCATGGCTGCAGTCACCATCTGCAGTGATTTTGGAGCCTAAAAAAATAAAGTCTGCCACTGTTTCCACTGCTTCCCCATCTATTTGCCAGGAAGTGATGGGACCGGATGCCACAATCTTAATTTTCTGAATGCTGAGTTTTAAGCCAACTTTTTCACTCTCCTCTTTCACTTTCATCAAGAGGCTCTTTAGTTCCTCTTCACTATCTGCCATAAAGGAAGTGTCATCTGCATATCTGAGATTATTGATATTACTCCCTGCAATCTTGATTCCAGCTTGTGCTTCATCCAGTCCAGCATTTCTCATGATGTACTCTGCATATAAGTTAAATAAGCAGGGTGACAATATACAGCTTTCATGTACTCCTTTCTCAATACTAATTAATCAACTTTTGAAGAGACCCTGATGCTGGGAAAGACTGGAAGCTGGAGGAGAAGGGGGCAACAGAGGATGACATGATTGGATGGCATCATTTAACTCAGTGGACATGAGTTTGAACAAACTCTGGGAGATAGTGAAGGACAGGGAGGCCTGGCGTGCTGCAGTCAATGGGGTCGCAAAGAGTTGGACACGACTGAGTGACTGAACAACAACAATACATTGATATTCTTATGGTGGTTTGGTCATAAAAAATCCACCTGTCAGTGCAGGAGATGGGGGTTCAATTCCTGGCTCGGGAAGATCCCTGGAAGAAGGAAATGGTAACTCACTCCAGTATTCTTGCCAGGAAAATGCCATGAACAGGGGAGCCTGGCAGGCTACAGTCCATAGGGTCACAAAAGAGTTGGATACGACTTAGCAGCTGAATAACAACAATTCTTATGAAGAGGCTTACTGCACACATCATGTCACTTTGTTTACAGAGTCTCAAAGAAAGATACTGTGGACAAGGTCACACGTCCCTTCTCTGAGAGGGTTTGATAAATCACAGTGCTCTTGGAGCAGAGATAGTATTATAAAATATTATTGGGGCTGGAATGATGGATCCAAATTAAGGGCAACATCAATTTCTATTCAGCTAGATAACAAATTTCAACAACATGTGCTGCTGTATCAATTCATGTGCCATTAGAAAAAGAAGAGTGATTTTCAAAGTTTCATTTTATTAGTTTAGTTTTATTACTGAAAAATATGAAAAATGTTTTAACCTAGTATGGAGATCTAGGCAAAGTAGTCCCATTTATCTCAACATTTCCAGCAAATGTGCTTGTGTCTCAGGCTTCTTTACAAAAATATGTAGCAGTGTGAATTACATTCAAGAAATAAACCAAAAAGATGAGAGATGCATGGACAACCTCCCTCATGATTGGGGCTCATTATTAGGACAGGATATCAGCAACTTAATAAAAGTCTACTGGGGCTCATTTTCAAGGAGCCTCAAATATTTTACCACTTGAAAATATAATTAACAATGTGAAAGAGATCAGGGAAAATAAATACTGATTGGAGCCATAAGATTAAATTCCACCTTCAAGTATCTTATTTGTTAGCTACATCCTACATAAGTTATTTTTTCAAGTGGCAAAGGAAAAAACCAATTTGGTCCATGCAGGCATCACAGTGTTGGTGTTTAAAGGAAAAGTATGTCAGTGCCTTAGTTATCCAGGCAATTGCCTCGATATCATACACATTTCTATCTGCTGAGTGTTTCCATACAGCTTGTACTTCCCAGACTGAAGCCACAGGTCATTTGTGTCCAGTCCACCATAGGACCAGGCCAGTGATCAGGAGCAAGACAGAGCTGAGGACATCTCACTATCAGTATGAGGAAGATACGGTAGAGCACTATAAAGAGCACGACTAGGAGGCTTTTTTCCCATACTTTGTATGGGGGTTTGTAATTGCTGGATTGAGTTGTTTACCTTACTTGGTCATTTAAAGGATGCTGTGTTACAGTTTCTCAATCATTTAAAGAGTGTTGTCTTATCATAAATCCTATTTACTTAGGACCAGTAACATACGGGCTTCCCAGGCGGCCCAGTGGTAAAGAATCTGCCTACCAAGAGGGAGACACAAGACATGTGGTTCAATCACTGGATTGGGAAGATCCCCTGGAGTAGGAAATGGCAACCCACTCCAGTATTCTTGCCTGGAAAAATTCCACGGACAGAGGAGCCTGGCGGGCTACAGTCCATGGGGATACAAAGAATCAAACACGACTGAGCACACACACATGCATGCAGTAACATATGGGCTTTTTAGGATTTTCCTTTTGAGCCAGATAAACACATTATTTTGTAGTGATGAACACTAGATCATGCCATCCTATAAAAAGAAACAGACCTTAGAGAAAAAGGAATGAAAACCACAGCATTTATTGGGTACAGAATTCCCAGTGACTGTGTACATAGCGATTGGAACATGTTCATTAAATATAACCATGGTATAATTTATTTCTTAATGAAATATTAGAGGAAGGCACTAATAAAAGAATAATGAGTAAGACGGGAGGGAATGTTATTTAGGTTTTATCTGCATAATCAAAGAAACAGAACTCCTCTATACACGAGAGAACTGCAGAGAACCAAGTACAAAACTACCAAAATAATATTCTGACTCTTTTTTTTTAGCTACTTGCAAAAAATGACTGATTTGTTTAATTTCAGCAAAGCAACCACTCTTAAAGTTTGTATTCCTCTTTTGTAAAGAGGAGAGCAGTAGAACATAACTCACCAAACCAATTGGAATGAATCACAAACTGCACAGATATTGTTAAGAATGAAAAACTATTGCATCTAAGTGAATAATATAAAAGCTGAATCATCTAGCACAGTTACAGTGGCAAGCTTTAACACAGTCATAAAGGTAATGAATTTCCTTTTATTTGGTTAAAAGCAAAACAAAAATATAGAAGTTGTATATTTAAAAATATTCTCTTTTTAATTGTATAGATGGATGTTCTTGTGAAACATAATTAAGTCTATCTTTTTTTTAATTTTATGGTCGGAGAAGATTTTATTAAGAAAAAAATCAAACAAAACAGAACATTTCAAAAAATAAAAATCATTTCCAAAGTCTCAATATCGAGATCCTATCACTGTTTTCAGTAACATGTATATAAAATGCTAAGCATATTTGTAAAAAAAAAAAAAAAGATATCATAGTAATGAACTATAAGAAATAAACTACAACTTTTTTCTCACTTAATACTATATAAAAGCCTTGTTTTAAAATCAATGCAAATAGGCCTACCTGCTTTTCTTCAGACTGTTAGTGTGATACCTATAGTAATGTATTTAACTTGTGTCCTCTTAATGGAACACTTAGTTGAGTTCAATATATTGCTATCACCTAATAATGTTATAGTAGATATCTTCCTATATGCTTACATTGCATGTGCATTTAAAATTTTGAAAATTGTGAAATCAGCAACATCTGTCATCACTGAGAATTTTTACTTTAAGCTTTGCAAATTTATAGGCAAAAGCAATGTCATGGTTTTCATCTACATTTATTATTGGGACATCAAATGGTCTTTTCAGATAATGTCAGTAATCCTTCTGCCAAATTCTCTATCATTCCAGTCATTATTTTGTAGGAACTTTTTACGTATTACAGATTTATATGTTGCATATCATTTATGTAATGCATGAAATCCTCTGGGGAAAGTCATGAAATCCTATGAGGGAAATACTATTATGGACTAAATGTATGTCTCCCTCAAAATTCACATGGTAAAGCACTAACCCCTCATGTGACTGCACTTTGAGTAAAAAAGTAAGTAAGTACAGTTAAATAAGGTCCAATGGGTGGGGCTCTGATTTGACTGAAGTAATGTCCTTCCAAGTAGAGACACCAGAGAACTCAATCTCTGTGCGCATGCACCAAGGTAAGGGCATGTGAAGACAAAGCGAGAAGGCAACTGTCTGCAGGCCAGGAAAACAGCCCTCACGGAAGACTAAATTGACCAGAACCTTGATGTTGAAATTCTAGCCTCCAGAACTATAAGAAAATAAATTCAGAGTGTTAAAGCTACTTGCATGCGTGCTTAGTCACGTCCAACTCTTTGTGACATCATGGACTGTAGCCCGCCAGGTGCCTTTGTCCATGGGGTTTTCTAGGCAAGAGTACTGGAGTGGGTTGCCATTTCCTACTCCATTAAGCTACTTAGTATATCATATTTTGGTCAGTATTTGCTATTTTGATCATCTCAGACCACTGAGATCTTCTGGATCAGAATTCAGTTACATATTGGTGAGCATATTAGCTTTCTGTGCTGCCTAATACACTATTAACGAACTTAGCAGTTTAAAACCACACTCCTTTATTCTCTCATGGCTTCCATAGGTGAGAAGTCCAGTCACGGCTTGCCTGGGTTCTCCATTTCAGGATCTGACCAAGTAAAGTGTAGGTATCACCCAGAGCTGGGTTCCCATTAGAGACTCAATGGAGAAAGATATGCATCCGCTCTCATGATGTTAGTATTATTCATCTCCTTGCAGCTGTAGGACTGAGGTTTTTGTTTTCTTTCTTTCTGTCAGCCCAAGGTCATTCTCAGCTTCTAGAAGCCACCCTTCTCACTATCTGGAAGTTCAATTCTTCAAAACAGTGATGGAGAGAGAGTGTGTTCCTCACCTAAATGAGAGCTCAGTCCTTCCTTTAAGAGCTTTTATCCGATTAAGACTGGCCCACCCAGGAATATCTGCCTTCTGATTAACTTGGAGTCAACTATTTGACACTTTAATTATACCTGCAATAATCTCTTCACCTTTTCCATATTCTATTGACCAGAAGAAAGTCTCAGTTACCTCCTACACTCACAGGAGGATTTCACAAGGCATGAACACCAAGGCAGGGATCATGGGGATGCCCTAGAGTCTGTTCCTCAAACTGAGTATTTTGAATTTTCCTTTGACTATAAAATCCTTGTCTCTTCCCACTACCTTTTGGCCATCTGTACTATGAAAATTTAGAGACAGAGAAGATGAGTGGTCACTCAAGAGCTAAGGAGGAAGAACAGAAAGGATATAACAAGAGGAAAGAGAGGCGATTGGAGAAGGAGAGATACTCATGCAGGGATAAGTAGAAAAGTCAGGTGGGAGCAATGGCTTTATATGAAAGAAAAAGAACCGAGTTTTACCTCTCTCCAGTCCTATATCCAGCCTCTCTTACTATGTGAGAAAATCACACCAGCTTTTCTCAATTTTATTTTTCCTCTATGCCAATAACATACCCAGTTTTTCTTGCCAATGACAACACTGTCACGGTGCTTCTTGCCTATCCTTCATACTTCAGCCTGAGGTAGGATGGGACCTGCAACCCTTTACTAGAGTGCTTGCACCTGGACAGACGTCTCTTCGAGGAACAGAACAGAAATTCTAAGGGGACTGAAAGTAACAACACTCAGGGGTAACTGGGTCAATTTATGAACAATAAGATACAAAAAGGCCAAAAGCCAGCTGCCACTTTTGAAGTGCTGGGAGCAAAAGCAGAGTAACTAACATGCACGATCCCTGCACACAGCCGCACCAAGCGGGTGTCAGACCACCTCTGCCGCTCCCCCAGCCTGACCCCGAGGTGTGCCCCCATCCTCACCCCATTTAAGGGGCCAACTTGCCGCCTCCTTGGGGAGTGAGCAAGGATACCTGTTACTCACAGAGCAAGTCCCAATAAAGCCTGGACTTTATCAATTCTCATCTGGCCTGTTATCAATTTCCATTGATCAAAGAGTTCAAGAACCCAGGTGGTATCAAGCTGAAATGAGAAGTTATAGTCTCTAGCATCAGTTTGTTTCTTCCATAATTATGACTAGAAGGATGGGCCTCATACCTATAAATACCTACCTCATACCTATAAATCACCTGGGTCTCTCAGTCTCTTGAGACTAGTACCAGTTCCTGAAGCTACATCATGGGGTAACAGAGAACCTTCTCCAATGTCTGCACAGACAGCAAGTGCTTCATTCTCAGGTCCCCTCTGCCTGAGGCTCCACTGAACTTTCCTGGATTCAGTCTCCTTTCACATCGTTCTCTGCAAATCCTCTTCACACAGCATCCTGAGGTTACCAAAGTCAATGGTAGTTTTAAGGAAAGAGGCAAAGTCTGAAGGGTGTGTTTACATGACAAGAAGGAACGCAATTTGCTATGAAACATGAAAAACCTCTTAAATGTGTGCTAGCTTCCCTTCCCCTCATCCCTCTCCCCTACCAGTCCTCACAGAAAATAAGTTCATTGGGTACCTTTTTTCTAAGTCTCTTCATTCATTTATATCTCGCCCACCTCTTTTCCAATCAGAAAGAAAAAGACAAAAGAATCAAAAAGTCATCAGACAATGGAGAAACAGACAATAGACTTATGGACACGGGGAGAGGGGAGGAGAGGGTGAGATGTTGGAAAGAGTAACATGGAAACTTACATTACCGTATGTAAAATAGACAGCAATGGGAATTTGCTGTATGGCTCAGGAAACTCAAACAGGGGCTCTGTATCAACCTAGAGGGGTGGGGTGGGGAGAGAGATGGGAGGGAGGGTCAAAAGGGAGGGGATATATGTATACCTATGGCTGATTCATGTTGAGGTTTGACAGAAAACAACAAAAGTCTGTAAAGCAATTATCCTTCAATTAAAAAATAAATTATTAAAAAAAATTTTTTTAAGTCATCAGATTTCCTCCTACTGAGTAGCTCTTGATGGTGATTGGGTGCTCTGGACACTCATGTCCTGCAATTTCACCTCCTAGCTCAAGTCATCTACCAGGATGTTTCCCTCAGAATATCTCCTCCCCTCAATGGAAACCTCATCCTTGCTGTACTGGTGGCTCTTCCTAGGCCAGAGCTCTTGGAGGATGCTTACTCAATTTGTCTTACTCATCTTAGGAACATCCAGCTCCCAGTCTGTGTCCAACAAGCCTTCTACATATATGTGCTCTTGCAACCATCACAGGAAAATTATATTGCATGCAAGTTCACACAGTAAATAATATCTTAGTGTAACCTGGTTCCATATTAACTTGCAGGAACTTATATTTCCTTCAGTGTTTACAGGACTTAAGGAACATGGAACTTCAAAAAAATAATGCAAAATATAGCATCATATTATACCTTAGCCAACACTCACACACCTACGATGTTCCATATAACACATTGTGTATGGCATGCCACATCTCAGAACACACCATCTATATAACTCCCACTGGGTCACATGCCACCTTGAACATCACACCCCATAACCTCTACCATCCTAACACACCACACTGCACCACAGAGCATAGCACACATTACCCTACCATCCACAACAGACCACATAACCCAACCACACAACACACCATGCCACTTCCAACACATCCCCACACTAACTGTCACAACACACCACACACCACATCAACCTCTCCCACACCAAACATACAAACATAAATTATTCAAATGCTGTGCATTTGGCACTGGCTCTACACTAAGTCAAAAACAAAAGGAAACATTGGCATTCAAGGCTATCTCATTCTTCTACTGCTTCATATTAGAATACTGACCTAAATAAAAATTAGTGTGGACCTCAGGGGCAGATTTTTATGTCCATACTTATAAAATACATGAATACTTAGAATGAAAACTGTAGTTATGTAAACAAGCCAGAAAACTGCAATGGGAGAGGAAAAAAATTAAGCTGAATCCTGATCATTTGTGGGTGATCAGAATGACTTTTAAGATCAAATGCTCATTTGTCCCCCAGTCACTCTTCTCAGACCAGAGAGTATTTATCCAATATATTGTAAATATTACTTTGCTTGTCTTGTTTTCCAACCCACTTGATGAGGACAGGAATCAAATGTTTTGCCCAGAATTTTTTCCAGCACTTGACATACAGTAGGCATTCACATAGTTTTTATTGATTCAAAACTTTGAGGAGAGGGATTAACTTGTTATTGAAGTTATAAAAATATAATTTTGAGATGTATCTATTCTAAATTAAATAATATTGTTAGGGGATTTTCAAGCCTCTTTCAAGCCTTTTTCAAGCCCTTGCTCACTCATTTATTTTCATCCCCTTCAAATTTCATGGGAAATTTTAGGGCATTCAGTTTCAAACAGAGTTGTGTAACAGATTTCAAATTAAATAAAAGTAGCTTTCTCTGTGATTTAAAAATGGATAAGTTTCTAATCAATTATGCATATAGTTCACTTGGCTTGTCCTTCATAGTGTAGAATTTCTAATGGTGTTTAAAGTTGGGAAAACCATGAACAGCCTCTCTACCATATGCTATCGTTTTCTTTAATTACAGTCCTATTTGGTTTCTTAATGAAGTAAAAATAAAATCCAATATATAAATGTTATGACATTTAGGGATATCTAATTCATGTTCTCATCCTGTGATTGATTTTCTTAATGAAGAATTAGAGTGGGTTAAGTCCTTTAAAACCAAATATATTCTAACCTACCTCAACATATCAGTTTCCAAATAATTGTATTTATATTTTCAAAGCCATTCAAGTATAGCATCTTATGGCTCCTATGAGGCCATTGTTCTAAGCACAGGTATCTTCATGAAAATGCAATCAATGTAATTTATCATGCACTTGAATTTGAAAAAAGGCCAGTCCAAACTGCATATTAACTCTAAAGGCAACTATACCATTTCTCATTTATCACAAAAATATTTTTTTCTGTCACCTCATTCTATTCATCTTTATGAGTCAGTGAATGGAAAATGAGATACTATATATTACAAATAAAGTATCTTTAATAAATAGCAAGATTTGAAGTTTACATTTCCTAGTATTAAATAGTGATTATAACTATTTTAGTTTGAGTAATGATATATTAGACTAGGTTTTTGAAATTTTGCACTTAAGAACATTTCAAAGAACCACAGTTTGAGAGAGATACACAAGAGGAAGATGAAGTAAATCGCTTTTTTGTTTTGTTCCTCTTGATGTAACATTTTAAAATCTCCCTGAGAGGCGCGGCGCGGGCTGCATCTCAAGAATCTGGCCTGAATACCCCGAGCACTATCTGAGCGAAATAATTTGGGCTAGCAAACCAGACTGTGGGATATCTACCACGCGAAGAGCCAGCCCTAACCTATGACACCGCCAGGCCCACGCACGGAACTAAGGACTGAACAGAGATAGCCGGCGGCAGACCATCCCCTTCCGGTGATAGGCAGCCAGAGCCGGAAGGGGACAATCGCAGCCCCAGAGAGACATTATCTATAAAAATGTAAGCAGGCTTCTTTGCTAACTAAAACTTCTTGGGGGTCTGGACTGTCAACATCTGCCTGAGAAGTTGTGCCGGTGCACAACTAGATAACCGAGCGGCGGGGAGGCGATAAGTCGCAGCAATCACGTGCGCAAAACACCTCATCACCTGAGCTGCTCGGATCTGGGAAGGGCACAAAATGCAGGCCCAACTGAGAGTCTGCGCCTCTGAGGACTACCCGAGTGCCTGAACCGGAGCGGCTTGGACCCGGGAAGTACAGGCAGCCCAGGGCGGGCCGCGGATGGTTCGCGGCAAAGCAACCTAGAGCCTGAGCAGCGTGTACAGAGAGGCTACACGCGCTGTGAACTGGGGGCAGACCCAGAGTGGCTGAGGCACTGCGAGCACACGCCAGTGTTATTTGTTTGCAGCATCCCTCCCTACCTCCCCTCAGTGCGACTGAACAAGTGAGCCTATAAAAAAAAAAAAAATTTAAGTCCTCTATTATTCCTTTAATTTCCACTTTTATAACCGATTACTTGGCAAAAAAAAAAAAAGAAGACCCTATTTTTTTAAAGCAAACTTCATATATATATTTTTTTAATAATTTTTTTGACTTTTTTTTTCTTTTCCCTTCTTTTTTTTAACATTGTATTTTTGAAATTCCAAACTCTACTCTAGATTTTTAATTTTAGCTTTTTAGTATTTGTTATCAATTTTGTACCTATAGTTTTTTTTTTGTTTTTGTTTTTATATAATTTCTGTGACCCTTTTTTATTTTTTCTTTTTCTTTTTCTCTGTCTCTTTCTCTTCTTCTTTTAACTAACATTGTATATCTGAAATTCCAAACTCTATTCTAGATTTTTAATTTATGCTTTTTGGTATTTGTTATCAATTTTGTACCAGTTTTTTTTATATATATATATAATTTATGCGACCTTGTTTGTTCTTGTTTGTTTGTGTTTTTTTTCCCTCTCTTTCTTTTTCTTCCTCTTTTTTTAACACTGTATTTTTGAAATTCCAAACTCTACTCTAGATTTTTAACTTTTTCTTTTTGGTATTAGTTATCAATTTTGTACCTATATTTTCTGTATAATTTTTGCAACCTTGTTTTTTTTTTTGTTGTTCGTTTTTTCTCTTTCTTTTCCTTCTTCTTTTCTTTAACATCGTATTTTTGAAATTCCAAACTCTACTCTAGATTTTAAATTTTTGCTTCTATGTATTTGTTACCAAATTTGTACCTTTAAGAACCCAATCTTCAGTACCCATTTTTCACTAGGGAGCGAGATTACTGGCTTAACTGCTCTCTCTCCCTCTGGACTCTCCTTTTTCTCCACTAGGTCGCCTGTGTCTCCTCCCTAACCCCTCTCTACTCTACCCAACTCTGTGAATTTCTGTGTGTTCCAGACGGTGGAGAACACTTAGGGAACTAATTACTGGCTGGATCTGTCTCCCTCCTTTTCATTCCCCCCATTTATCCTCCTGGCCACCTCTGCCACCTTCTTCCTTCTTCTCTTCTCTGTATAGCTCTGTGAACAACTCTGAGTGGTCCAGTTGTGGAGTGCACATAAGGAAGAGATTACTGAATAGCCCACTCTCTCCTCTACTGACTCCACCTCATCACATTCGGGTCACCTCTAACTCCCTCCTCACTCTGCTCTTCTCCATATAACGCTGTAAACCTCTCTGGGTGAAACAAATTTCAGGGCAAGACATACCAAGCAAAATCTCCAGCAGCAAGGAACACAGCCCTGAGCTCCAAGATACAGGCAGCCCAAAGTCACCCCAAAACCATAGACATCCCATAACTCATTACTGGACATTTCATTGCACTCCAGAGAGAAGAAATACAGCTCCACTCACCAGAACACCGACACAGGCTTCCCTAACCAGGAAACCTTGACAAGCCACCTGTACAAACCCACACACAGCGAGGAAACGCCACAATAAAGAGAACTCCACAAACTGCCAGAATACAGAAAGGACACCCCAAACTCAGCAATTTAAACAAGAAGAAGAGACAGAGGAATACCCAGCAGATAAAGGAACAGGATAAATGCCCACCAAACCAAACAAAAGAGGAAGAGATAGGGAATCTACCTGATAAAGAATTCCGAATAATGATAGTGAAATTGATCCAAAATCTTGAAATCAAAATGGAATCACAGATAAATAGCTTGGAGACTAAGATTGAGAAGATACAAGAAAGGTTTAACAAGGACCTAGAAGAAATAAAAGAGAGTCAATATAAAATGAATAATGTAATAAATGAAATTAAAAACACTCTGGAGGCAACAAATAGTAGAATAACAGAGGCAGAAGATAGGATTAGTGAATTAGAAGATAGAATGGTAGAAATAAATGAATCAGAGAGGATAAAAGAAAAACGAATTAAAAGAAATGAGGACAATCTCAGAGACCTCCAGGACAATATTAAACGCTACAACATTTGAATCATAGGGGTCCCAGAAGAAGAAGACAAAAAGAAAGACCATGAGAAAATACTTGAGGAGATAATAGTTGAAAACTTCCCTAAAATGGGGAAGGAAATAATCACCCAAGTCCAAGAAACCCAGAGAGTCCCAAACAGGATAAACCCAAGGTGAAACACTCCAAGACACATATTAATCAAATTAACAAAGATCAAACACAAAGAACAAATTTAAAAGCAGCAAGGGAAAAACAACAAATAACACACAAGGGAATTCCCATAAGGATAACAGCTGATCTTTCAATAGAAACTCTTCAAGCCAGGAGGGAATGGCAAGACATACTTAAAATGATGAAAGAAAATAACCTACAGCCCAGATTATTGTACCCAGCAAGGATCTCATTCAAATATGAAGGAGAAACCAAAAGCTTCTCAGACAAGGTAAAGCTGAGAGAATTCAGCACCACCAAACCAGCTCTCCAACAAATACTAAAGGATATTCTCTAGACAGGAAACACAAAAATAGTGTATAAACTCAAACCCAAAACAATAAAGTAAATGGCAACGGGATCATACTTATCAGTAATTACCTTAAACGTAAATGGGTTGAATGCCCCAACCAAAAGACAAAGACTGGCTGAATGGATACAAAAACAAGACCCCTACATATGTTGTCTACAAGAGACCCACCTCAAAACAGGGGACCCATACAGACTGAAAGTGAAGGGCTGGAAAAAGATTTTCCATGCAAATAGGGACCAAAAGAAAGCAGGAGTAGCAATACTCATATCAGATAAAATAGACTTTAAAACAAAGGCTGTGAAAAGAGACAAAGATGGTCACTACCTAATGATCAAAGGATCAATCCAAGAAGAAGATAAAACAATTATAAATATATATGCACCCAACACAGGAGCGCCGCAATATGTAAGACAAATGCTAACAAGTATGAAAGGGGAAATTAACAATAACACAATAATAGTGGGAGACTTTAATACCCCACTCACACCTATGGATAGATCAACTAAACAGAAAATTAACAAGGAAACACAAACATTAAAAGATACAATAGACCAGTTAGACCTAATTGATATCTATAGGACATTTCATCCCAAAACAATGAATTTCACCTTTTTCTCAAGCGCACATAGAACCTTCTCCAGGATAGATCACATCCTGGGCCATAAATCTAGCCTTGGTAAATTCAAAAAAATAGAAATCATTCCAAGCATCTTTTCTGACCACAATGCAGTAAGATTAGATCTCAATTACAGGAGAAAAACTATTAAAAATTCCAACATATGGAGGATGAACAACATGCTGCTGAATAACCAACAAATCACAGAAGAAATCAAAAAAGAAATCAAAATTTGCATAGAAATGAATGAAAATGAAAACACAACAACTCAAAACCTGTGGGACACTTTAAAAGCAGTCCTAAGGGGAAAGTTCATAGCAATACAGGCATACCTAAAGAAACAAGAAAAAACTCAAATAAATAACCTAACCCTACACCTAAAGCAACTAGAAAAGGAAGAAATGAAGAACCCCAGGGTTAGTAGAAGGAAAGAAATCTTAAAAATTAGGGCAGAAATAAATGCAAAAGAAACAAAAGAGACCATAGCAAAAATCAACAAAGCCAAAAGCTGGTTCTTTGAAAGGATAAATAAAATGGACAAACCATTAGCCAGACTCATCAAGAAACAAAGGGAGAAAAATCAAATCAATAAAATTAGAAATGAAAATGGAGAGATCACAACAGACAACACAGAAATACAAAGGATCATAAGAGACTACTATAAACAATTATATGCCAATAAAATGGACAACGTGGAAAAAATGGACAAATTCTTAGAAAAGTACAACTTTCCAAAACTAGACCAGGAAGAAACAGAAAATTTCAACAGACCCATCACAAGCACGGAAGTTGAAACTGTAATCAGAAATCTTCCAGCAAACAAAAGCCCAGGTCCAGACAGCTTCACAGCTGAATTCTACCAAAAATTTAGAGAAGAGCTAACACCTATCCTGCTCAAACTCTTCCAGAAAATTGCAGAGGAAGGTCAACTTCCAAACTCATTATATGAGGCCACCATCACCCTAATACCAAAACCTGACAAAGATCCCACAAAAAAAGAAAACTACAGGCCAATATCACTGATGAACATGGATGCAAAAATCCTTAACAAAATTCTAGCAATCAGAATCCAACAATACATTAAAAACATCATACACCATGACCAAGTGGGCTTTATCCCAGGGATGCAAGGATTCTTCAATATCCACAAATCAATCAATGTTATACACCACATTAACAAATTGAAAAACAAAAACCATATGATTATCTCAATAGATGCAGAGAAAGCCTTTGACAAAATTCAACATCCATTTATGATAAGAACTCTCCAGAAAGCAGGAATAGAAGGAACATACCTCAACATAATAAAAGCTATATATGACAAACCCACAGCAAACATTATCCTCAATGGTGAAAAATTGAAAGCATTTCCTCTAAAGTCAGGAACAAGACAAGGGTGCCCACTTTCACCATTACTATTCAACATAGTTTTGGAAGTTTTGGCCCCAGCAATCAGAGCAGAAAAAGAAATAAAAGGAATCCAAATGGGAAAAGAAGAAGTAAAACTCTCACTGTTTGCAGATGACATGATCCTTTACATAAAAAACCCTAAAGACTCCACCAGAAAATTACTAGAACTAATCAATGATTATAGTAAAGTTGCAGGATATAAAATCAACACACAGAAATCCCTTGCATTCCTATACACTAATAATGAGAAAACTGAAAGAGAAATTAAGGAAACAATTCCATTCACCATTGCAACGGAAAGAATAAAATACTTAGGAATATATCTACCTAAAGAAACTAAAGACCTATATATAGAAAACTATAAAACACTGGTGAAAGAAATCAAAGAGGACACTAATAGATGGAGAAATATACCATGTTCATGGATCGGAAGAATCAATATAGTGAAAATGAGTATAATACCCAAAGCAATTTATAAATTCAATGCAATCCCTATCAAGCTACCAATGGTATTCTTCACAGAGCTAGAACAAATAATTTCACAATTTGTATGGAAATACAAAAAACCTCGAATAGCCAAAGCGATCTTGACAAAGAAGAATGGAACTGGAGGAATCAACCTACCTGACTTCAGACTCTATTACAAAGCCACAGTCATCAAGACAGTATGGTACTGGCACAAAGACAGAAATATTGATCAATGGAATAAAATAGAAAGCCCAGAGATAAATCCACGCACATATGGACACCTTATCTTTGACAAAGAATGCAAGAATATACAATGGATTAAAGACAATCTCTTTAACAAGTGGTGCTGGGAAAACTGGTCAACCACTTGTAAAAGAATGAAACTAGAACACTTTCTAACACCATACACAAAAATAAACTCAAAATGGATTAAAGATCTAAATGTAAGACCAGAAACTATAAAACTCCTAGAGGAGAACATAGGCAAAACACTCTCTGACATACATCACAGCAGGATCCTCTATGACCCATCTCCCAGAATATTGGAAATAAAAGCAAAAATAAACAAATGGGACCTAATTAAACTCAAAAGCTTCTGCACAACAAAGGAAACTATTAGCAAGGTGAAAAGGCAGCCTTCAGAATGGGAGAAAATAATAGCAAATGAAGCAACTGACAAACAACTAATCTCAAAAATATACAAGCAACTCCTACAGCTCAACTCCAGAAAAATAAATGACCCAATCAAAAAATGAGCCAAAGAACTAAATAGACATTTCTCCAAAGAAGACATACAGATGGCTAACAAACACATGAAAAGATGCTCAACATCACTCATTATCAGAGAAATGCAAATCAAAACCACTATGAGATACCATTTCACGCCAGTCAGAATGGCTGCGATCCAAAAGTCTACAAGCAATAAATGCTGGAGAGGGTGTGGAGAAAGGGGAACTTTCTTACAATGTTGGTGGGAATGCAAACTAGTACAGCCACTATGGAGAACAGTATGGAGATTCCTTAAAAAACTGGAAATAGAACTGCCTTATGATCCAGCAATCTCACTGCTGGGCACACACACTGAGGAAACCAGAAGGGAAAGAGACACGTGTACCCCAATGTTCATCGCAGCACTGTTTATAATAGCCAGGACATGGAAGCAACCTAGATGCCCATCAGCAGATGAATGGATAAGAAAGCTATGGTACATATACACAATGGAGTATTACTCAGCCATTAAAAAGAATACATTTGAATCAGTTCTAATGAGATGGATAAAACTGGAACCTATTATACAGAATGAAGTAAGCCAGAAAGAAAAACACCAATACAGTATACTAACACATATATATGGAATTCAGAAAGATGGTAACAATAACCCTGTGTACGAGACAGCAAAAGAGACACTGATGTATAGATCAGTCTTATGGACTCTGTGGGAGAGGGAGAGGGTGGGAAGATTTGGGAGAATAGCATTGAAACATGTATAATATCATGTATGAAACGAGTCGCCAGTCCAGGTTCGATGCACGGTACTGGATGCTTGGGGCTGGTGCACTGGGACGGAGGGTAGGGGAGGGAGGAGGGAGGAGGGTTCAGGATGGGGAACGCGGGTATACCTGTGGCGGATTCATTTCGATATTTGGCAAAACTAATACAATATTGTAAAGTTTTAAAAATAAAATAAAATTAAAAAAATAATAATAAAATAAAATAAAATCTCCCTGAGAATGGCAAGTGAAACTGACTAGCATACATGTTTTTACATCAATATATTATGCCTTAATACACATGTCAATAGAAGTATTGCACAGAATTCTACAATTTTTCCCTGTGATTAATGTCCTTGTATAGCCTCTTCTATTGAAAGTGGGAGGTATATGACAGAATATGATTAGGTTGTATTATATGGCACGATTGACTTTTTAAAAAGGATATGATCCTCCCTGGATCTGACCTAATCAGATGAGTCCTAAAAATAGACTAGGTTCTTCCTGGAGAAAATATTTAAAACACATGAAGGAAAACTGAAAGAGTCTCTCTTGGTGGCTTTGAAGATGGAGGCAGCCATATGGCAAGTTAACCCAAATGTACCAAAGCCTAAAAGAAAGAATAAAAACTATAAAATTTTTTAAATGGTAGAAAAAATAAAAAATAATACATAGGAGAAAATTTTTTCTATAATTGAGCTTATGCAAAACTCTTTTAGATACAACATGAGAAACACCATTTATAAATGATATAATGAATAAATTGGACTTTATCAAAATTTCAGACTTTTATGTTTTAAAAGATACCTAGATAATCTAAAACCAGGGATCAGATTAGTAGACATTATTTGCAAGACAAGTATCTCATAAAAGACTTGTATCAAAAACTACAAAGAATTCTTAAAACCAGGAAATATGAAAACCTGACTAAAAATGAAAAAAAAAGTTGTAGAATTGATATTTTACCCCAAAAAAAGACAGATTAATGATTAATAAGCATTATGTTAAGTGGACAAAGTCAGACATAAAGACAATACATTATACATTTCCATTTATAGGAAATGCTTCCACACATAGGAAATATCTAGAAAAGGAAAATCTATAGAGACATAAGCAGATTTTTGTTTGCCTAGCACTTAGAGTGGAAACAGAAATTGACTCCAAATGGACACAAGGAAACTTTGGGGGGAGATGGAAATATGCAATTATGAAACTATCTGCAAAACTCTGTAAATCCGGCAAAAAAAAATATTGTACACTTAAAATGGGTAAAGTTTGTGATATATGAAGTTGTTGTTGTTCAGTCGCTAAATCATATCCGACTCTTTGTGACCCCACAGACTGCAGTACACCAGGCTCCTCTGTCCTCCACTATCTCCCAAAGTTTGCTCAAATCCATGTCCATTGAGTCAGTAATGCTATCTATTTCATCCTCTGCTGCTCCCTTCTCCTTTTGCCTTCAACGTGAATTATACCTCAATAATAACTGCTTCATAAAAAGAAACCACACAGGTAGTAGATATTACACAAACAGTAACTTGCAAATGTTGGCAATTCTGTCTGCACAACCAGGGCCATGCTACATGGTTTCTGTAAATATACCAAGGCCCATGAGTTGTACCTTTGGCCTTGGAGTCTCTAAAGTGTCTTCCTGTCGCTGAAGCATTCTGCATTTCTTTTGCTTGTCACAGTTACCAGCAGTTAGGATGTGCAGATGAAAGCGTGCTGCACTTGTCGGTCACAGCGCTAACAATGCCATTTAAGGGTGTGGTGCACATGCTTCAAGACTGATTCCTGGCTAACAGCCTGGGATGGGAGGAGAACAATTACATATTGAATTAGACTGACAGCGAAACCTTTATTATTAATACAGGCAGAAACTTATATTGACAATCATGCCAATGAAAGGAGTCGGTTGAATTAAGTTCATTGATCCAAAGTACAACATGGTTTTTTGCAAATACATTTATATATTTGCAAAGAAAGAAATCTTAAGTATTTCCTTCTCTTGAGGGATACTATTAATAATTAATATTGTTAGTAGTTTATCAACAGAAGTATCAATTAGACATACATTAGAGAATTTGCTAGAAGTTTCTCTTTGCCTCTGACAGTAAGCAGGCAAACTGACTATTCTGCTTCTAGCTTATGCTGAAAATACAAATTAGGTCTGATTGAATAACAGTAAATTGGAAAGCTTAGTTTATAGCTTTCAAAATCATATTTAGCCCTGTTAATGTGTCCCTAGGGCAAATTCCCTTCAGGGTATATTAAATTTATATGGTATTAAATAATGACTTGTGAATCGCAAGCTACGTGTATTAGCAATAGAGAAAAAAAATAGACATAATATTGAAATCACATTACATGAGATGTGTTTCCTGTATTTTCAGAAACTAGTATCATTTTTTCTTGATTCCATGGGTAATGAAACAGTTGAATACTTATAAACCAACTGCCTATGTTTATCTGAAAACCTGCTCTTTAAAAATAGAAATTCCTATAGGACATGTGTTGTTCAGTTTTTTCATTTTAATATTTTCCCTGAAATCGACTCGAATTAATAACAAAAAGACAATAAACCAAAATATCATGTACAATAATTGACACCAAAACATTAAGTTGAATTAGAATTACTATATCTCACTAACAGTAGATTTCAAATGTACATTGGTTTGGTTAAAGATAAAATTTTGTTTCCTACCTGAAAATAAAGCAATTTTGAAAAAAAAAGTGGTAAGTATTTTAGTAGTACATAATTATACCCCACAATTGATAAACTTGATAAAAAATGTTACAGACTACATAAAATTTGGCTGATAGTATATGATAGCAAAATGTAGAAAAGAGTAAAATATATTAGATTTCTATTATGTTGTTAGATGACAATAAGTTGTCTGGAGTCTAGAACTAGGACTTTGTTTCAAAAACAATTTCTCTTGAAATGATGTGTAAATGTATTATACAAAGCAAGGACTTCATCTATCTTTATCTTCTCTTCTACGTCTGAAGCAACACCTTTTTCAAAGATTTTTCTTTTCAAGTTCTTTATGTGGATATGAATTAGATCTATTAAAATATTAAATATAAAAGATTAGACTACTGAGCAATTATTTTCTCACTCCTCATTTGATCTGGGTTTTGTTACAGGCAAATAGTAAAATTACTGACTGTATCTCTCAATGTTGGTCTCCTGATTGTATGAAACGGCCAACCCAAGATGTTTTGCTTCAACAAGGGGAACCATTTCCTTCTGCATGACAAGGAACTATAATTTGTGAGCAGGTAAATCATGGAAGAAACTATTGGGGACATTTGTTAGAAACTGGTGATAAAACCCTCCTGTAGTGCTATTGGCCTCAGAACTGAAGTATCCTTGAAATATATACTCATACTCAATAATAAAAGTATATAGGATAAGTATGGTTCTTGACCTAAAGATTCGCTGTGCAGGCTGTAGACAGTATTGTGCATTCAGCATAGTTGATGCTCTTGCTGCTGCCACTGTTCTAAATTGCAATTACAAGACCTATAAAATAGAGAGACTTACTGGTGTTCAAATTATCCTTCAGCTCAAATTTTTTTTTAATTTAATTCATTCTGTTTTAAACACAGTCATAAAATTAAGTAGACATAAACCAGAAGTTTGAATAACAGGGAAGGGTTGATGAAAACTTTCATGAGTCACAGAACACCTGTATCTCACAGTTTTAACTATAAGAACTTAAAAACTACATGTTTGTATATTTGTTTAATAAATAATTTTATAGAATTACTGCTATACATAAATAAATAAGAACTCCAGTTTGGAAAATGGCCAAGCTCACCCCTGAGAACAACCTTCTAATTGAGAACAATTAGAAAACTGCAAAAAAAGTTAATAAATTACGTGTGAAGGCATCAAAGAATTAAGGAGATAATAAAAAAAATTAAAGGGTAGAAGGCCAGCATAAGAAACTCAGTGAGATAAACCCAAAATTAAAGTCCATATTTATCATAGAAATTGATGTTGATTTTAGAAGTGCCTAAAAACAAGACTTTTGATAGATTTACAACTTCAGGAGTATGAAAAAATAATTAAGGAACTTCCAAGTAGAGAAAAGCTTAGTAAATCACAAAGGCTTATCCAATAAGAGAAGGATATTAAAAAGCAGAGACACTGCTTTGCCAACAAAGATCAATCTAGCCAAAGCTATGGTTTTTCCAGTAGTCATGTATGGATGTGAGAGCTGGACTATAAAGAAAGTTGAGCACCAAAGAATTGATGCTTTTGAACTGTGGTGTTGGAGAAGACTCTTGAGAGTCCCTTGGACTGCAAGGAGATCCAACCAGTCCATCCTAAAGGAGATCAGTCCTGGGTGTTCTTTGGAAGGAATGATGCTGAAGCTGAAACTCCAATACTTTGGCCACCTAATGCGAAGAACTGACTGATTGCAAAAGACGCTGATGCTAGGAAAGACTGAAAGCAGGAGGAGAAGGGGACGACAGAGGATGAGATGGTTGGATGGCATCACCAACTTGATGGACATGAGTTTGAGTAAACTCCAGGAGTTGGTGATGGACAGGGAGCCCTGGTGTGCTGCATGCAGTCCATGGGGTCACAAAGAGTCGGACACTACTGAGCAACTGAACTGAACTGAACTGAAGCTAGAGATAAGCCTTCATTAGATCAATGATTCCTTGTGACCCTACCTTTCATTCAAAACAAACTTAAAACCTCTCTGGAGAAACAGTATATTTTTCTAGGGTGCAAATTAATTTGACCACTTCTTATTCACAATATACATCACTGGATGTTTTCCATGT
Organism: Bos indicus x Bos taurus; assembly: GCF_003369695.1. Taxonomy (NCBI): domain Eukaryota; kingdom Metazoa; phylum Chordata; class Mammalia; order Artiodactyla; family Bovidae; genus Bos; species Bos indicus x Bos taurus. The sequence continues at coordinate 62,504,657 of NC_040093.1, forward strand.
GTGTGTGCTAAGTACTTCAATCATGCCTGACTCTTTGAGACCCTATGGATTGTAGCCGGCCAGGCTCCTCCATCCATGTGATTGTTCAGGCAAGAATACTGAAGTGGGTTGCCATGTCCTCCTCCTGGGGATCTTCCAAACCCAAGGATCAAACTCGATTGCATATTTTAGAAAGTCACTATTAGCAGATGATACTAATCCCAAAGAAAGGCAATGCCAAAGAATGCTCAAACTACCACACATATGAACTCCTCTCACACACTACTAAAGTAATGCTCAAAATTCTCCAGGCTTCATCAATACGGGAACTGTGAACTCACAGATGTTCAAGCTGGTTTTAGAAAAGGCAGAAGAATCAGAGATCAAATTGCCAACATTCACTGGATCATGGAAAAAGCAAGAGAGTTCCAGAAAAACACCTATTTCTGCTTTCTTGACTATGCCAAAGCCTTTGACTGTGTGGATCACAATTAACTGTGGAAAATTCTGAAAGAGATGGGAATACCAGACCACCTGACTTGCCTCTTCAGAAACCAGTATGCAGGTCAGGAAGCAACAGTTAGAACTGGACATGGAACAACAGACTGGTTCCAAATAGGAAAAAGAGTACGTCAAGGCTGTATATTGTCACCCTGCTTATTTAACTTCTCTGCAGAGTACATCATGAGAAATGCTGGGCTGGAAGAAGCACAAGCTGGAATCAAGATTGCTGGGAGAAATATCAATAGCCTCAGATATGCAGATGACACCACCCTTATGGCAGAAAGTGAGGAGGAACTCAAAAGCCTCTTGATGAAAGTGAAAGAGGAGAGTGAAAATGTTGGCTTAAAGCTCAACATTCAGAAAACGAAGATCATGGCATCTGGTCCCATCACTTCATGGGAAATAGATGGGGAAACAGTGGAAACAGTGTCAGACTTTATTTTTGGGGGCTCCAAAACCACTGCAGATGGTGACTGCAGCCATGAAATTAAGACATTTACTCCTTGGAAGGAAAGTTATTACCAACCTAGATAGCATATTGAAAAGCAGAGACATTACTTTGCCAACAAAGGTCCGTCTAGTCAAGGCTATGGTTTTTCCTGTGGTCATGTATGGATGTGAGAGTTGGACTGTGAAGAAAGCTGAGGGCCGAAGAATTGATGCTTTTGAACTGTGGTGTTGGAGAAGACTCTTGAGAGTCCCTTGGACTGCAAGGAGATCCAACCAGTCCATCCCAAAGGAGATCAGTCCTGGGTGTTCTTTGGAAGGACTGATGCTAAAGTTGAAGCTCCAATACTTTGGCCACCTCATGCAAAGAATTGACTCATTGGAAAAGACTCTGATGCTGAGAGGGATTGAGGGCAGGACGAGAAGGGGACGACAGAGGATGAGATGCCTGGATGGCATCACCAACTCGATGAATATGAGTTTGAGTGAACTCCAGGAGTTGGTGACAGACAGGGAGTCCTGGTGTGCTGTGATTCATGGGGTCGCAAAGAGTTGGACACAACTGAGTAACTGAACTGAACTGAACTAAGTGACAAAATCAAGAAAGCAACAGAGAATACAAATAAATCTGCACAGGACTCAGGTAATTGAATTATCATTAATTTTAAAATAACTGCATCATATGTTTAAAGAGGCAAAATTCAGATCAAAAACTTTTGCATAGAACAATACAAAAGAACACAAAAAGAATTCAGTTAATGAGAAATCATCAATTATTGAGACTGAAAACAACGAATGTGCTCAATAGCAGATTATACAAACCTAAGGAGGAAATCAATTATCCAAACACAGTAAATAAAATAAAATGGCCAAATCGAATAATAGAAGGGAAAAGAGTAAAAGTAGGTTGTAAGTTACTATGGGGGTGAAAAGAGTTCACATGTTACTAGAAAACTGAAAGAATAGAAAGAACATGGCAGAAAAAAAGATTGGCTGAGAATTTTCCAAAATTGATAACATATTCAAGAAGCTGCAGGCAAAGAAGAAGAGGAAGAAGGATTAAACAAACAATAATCAAACAAATAATTATAGGCAGATATTTTTGAAAACTATTTGAAATCTTTGAAAACCAAATAAATTGAAAAAAATTAAGTATTTGTGGAAATAACATCCAGCACCTTCAAAGAATCAAGAGTAAGTCTTGCAACAAACTTCTCAACAAAAATTATGGAAACCCAGACACAGAAGGAAATCTCCAAAGTGGTATTTTTTAAATGCCATACGGTATTTTTTCTGAGTGAAAGTGCAAATGATTGGGTGAATCTAAATGAATGTTGACTGTATAAAATGATAATAATAAGGCATTGTTATATTTAAAGTATGTAATACCAAAAATTAAAATGTTTGAGAACAATAATAGATCGAGTTCATATACTTCAAGAATTTTGTTTTCTCTGGGAAGTATGGAAAATTTTTAAAATATGTTAACTTTGATAAGTTAGCTACGTATGTGGCATGAATCTCTGCTTCTCTAGAAAATTACTGAAACAATTTTCAAGGATGGTATACCTTTAAAAAATCACAGAGGAATGACTGATTCGTGTTGATGTTTGGTAGAAACCAACACAATTCTGTAAAGCAATTATCCTTCAATTAAAAAATTAAAAATTTTAAAATTTTAAGAAGTAATTTTTAAAAATCATAGAGGAGAAAAGACAAAAGAAAATATAAATTTAAACTTATGAATGTAGAGGAAAAGAAACAATGAATAGGTAAGTGAAATAAAAACAGTAATTCAAAACATATAGGTAGCCAAGAGTCACATGAAAAGATGCTCAACATTGCTGATCTCCAAGGAAATGCAAATTAAAGCCACAATGAAATGTTACCTCACTGTCAGAAAGACAAGAAGTAACAAGTGTTGACAAGGGTCTAGAGAGAAAGGAAGCGCCCAGTACACTGTTCGTGGGAATGTAAATTGGTGCAACCACTACGGAAAACAGTACTGAGTTCCCTCAAAAAATTAAAACTAGAACTACCATATAATCCAGTAATTTTCCTCCAGGGTATTTATCCAAAAGAAAATGAAAATACAAATTTGAAAAGATACGTGCACCCTAAGTTCACAGCAGCATTATTTACAATAGCCAAGATACAGAGACAACCTACGTGTCCATCAACAGATGAATGAATTAAGAAGATATGAAACACAATGAAATGTTACTGTCATAGAGAAGAATAAAATTTTGCCATTTGCAACAACATGAATAGACCTGGGGGATAATATGTTTAGTGAAATAAGTAAGATATAGACAAGTATTACATATTTCCACTTAAATGTGGAATCTGAAAAATAAAGCAAACAAACAGGAACAGACTCACAGATACAGAAAACTAACTAATGGTTACCAGTGGTAACTAGAGGGCCAAAATAGGTGAAGGGGATTGAGAGGTACACACTGCTGGGCATAAAATAAATAAGTTACAAGGATGTAATATATAGCACAGGGAACATAGCCATACATTATAATAATTTTATACGGGGTATGATCTATAAAAATAAAGCATCACAAAGCTTTAATCTTCAATCTTGTATACTGTAAATCAATCAACTATATTTCAATAAATATATACAGTATAAACAGTTGGAAGAATTAAAGGAAAATAGAAAATCCATCATTTATGTGACATTCTAACTGATCCTAGCATCTAATTACAGGAGGGCATGGCAACCCACTCCAGTACTCTTGCCTGGAGAATCCCACGGACAGAGGAGCCTGATAGGCTATGGTCAACAGGGTCGCAAAGAGTCGAACATGACTGAAGCAACTTAGCATAGCAGACAGTATCTAATTAAAGAACCCAACTAAATTTAGCAATACTAGGGATCTCTTCAAGAAAATCAGAGATACCAAAGGAACATTTCATGCAAAGATGAGCTTGATAAAGGACAGAAATGGTATGGACCTAACAGAAGCAGAAGATATTAAGAAGAGATGGAAAGAATACACAGAAGAACTGTACAAAAAAGATCTTCACGACCCAGATAATCACGATGGTGTGATCAGTGACCTAGAGCCAGACATCCTGGAATGTGAAGTCAAGTGGGCCTTAGAAAGCATCACTACGAACAAAGCTAGTGGAGGTGATGGAATTACAGTTGAGCTATTCCAAATCCTGAAAGATGATGCTGTGAAAGTGCTGCACTCAATATGCCAGCAAATTTGGAAAACTCAGCAGTGGCCACAGGCCTGGAAAAGGTCAGTTTTCATTCCAATCCCAAAGAAAGGCAATGCCAAAGAATGCTCAAACTACCGCACAATTACACTCATCTCACACGCTAGTAAAGTAATGCTCAAAATTCTCCAAGCCAGGCTTCAGCAATATGTGAACCGTGAAATTCCTGATGTTCAAGCTGGTTTTAGAAAAGGTAGAGGAACCAGAGATCAAATTGCCAACATCCACTGGATCATGGAAAAAGCAAGAGAGTTCCAGAAAAACATCTATTTCTGCTTTATTGACTATGCCAAAGCCTTTGACTGTGTGGATCACAATAAACTGTGGAAAATTCTGAAAGAGATGGGAATACCAGACCACCTGACCTGCCTCTTGAGAAATCTGTATGCAGGTCAGGAAGCAACAGTTTAGAACTGGACATGGAAAAACAGACTGGTTCCAAATAGGAAAAGGAGTTCGTCAAGGCTGTATATTGTCACCCTGCTTATTTAACTTATATGCAGAGTACATCATGAGAAACGCTGGACTGGAAGAAACACAAACTGGAATCAAGATTGCCGGGAGAAATATCAATAACCTCAGATATGCAGATGACACCACCCTTATGGCAGAAAGTGAGGAGGAACTCAAAAGCCTCTTGATGAAAGTGAAAGAGGAGAGTGAAAAAGTTGGCTTAAAGCTCAACATTCAGAAAATGAAGATCATGGCATCTGGTCCCATCACTTCATGGCAAATAGATGGGGAAACAGTGGAAACAGTGTCAGACTTTATTTTTCTGGGCTCCAAAATCACTACAGATGGTGACTGCAGCCATGAAATCAAAAGATGCTTACTCCTTGGAAGAAAAGTTATGACCAACCTAGACAGCATATTCAAAAGCAGAGACATTACTTTGCCAACAAAGATTCGTCTAGTCAAGACTATGGTTTTTCCTGTGGTCATATATGGATGTGAGAGTTGGACTGTGAAGAAGGCTGAGCACTGAAGAATTGATGCTTTTGAACTGTGGTGTTGGAGAAGACTCTTGAGAGTCCCTTGGACTGCAAGGAGATCCAACCAGTCCATTCTGAAGGAGATCAGCCCTGGGATTTCTTTGGAAGGAATGATGCTGAAGCTGAAACTCCAGTACTTTGGCCACCTCATGTGAAGAGTTGACTCATTGGAAAAGACTCTGATGCTGGGAGGGATTGGGGGCAGGAGGAGAAGGGGACGACAGAGGATGAGATGGCTGGATGGCATCACTGACTCGATGGACGTGAGTCTGAGTGAACTCCGGGAGTTGGTGATGGACAGGGAGGCCTGGCGTGCTGCGATTCATGGGGTCGCAAAGAGTCGGACACGACTGAGCGACTGATCTGATCTGATAGAACAGTTGAATAAAAATAATTTAAAAATTGGTAAACTTAACTCATATACTGAATACTATGCCCCAAAACTTTAGGATATATCTAGTTTTTCCTCTATTTCCAATCATATCTTGAGATATAAAACAAGTCCTAAACTCAGAATTGATTATTGATGTGTAGTAAATAGTCTTGCACTATAGAATAATTAGACTTGAAATTTAGTAACAAAAATATAACTAGAAAATTCCCTTATATATTAAATTTCTATTTAACCTACAGATCAAAAAGGAATCATAATTTAAATTCTATTATACTTGTAAATGACATGTTAGTTTTAAAACATGGCCTCAACTACCTATGACATCTTTTTCTTAACTAAAATATAGTTGATTTACCATGGTGCTGACATCTCTCTTATCAAGAAGTGAGATCCACAGGCCTTCCAGTTGAATTTGGGCTCTGTGTTTTACCAATGAAATAAGATGGAAGAAGGTTACTGCACCAGCTTATGGTCCCTGTTGTTGGAAGCTGGTAGGTTCTACTTTGTTCCTCTGGATACTCCCTCTAGGACCTCAGACACCATCCTGTAAGGAAGCTGAAAGTCTTGGCAAAAACTTGGGTGGAGATACCCATGTGGAGGGGAACAAAAGCACCTCCTTGTCAGCCACCTTGAATGAGCCATTCTAAGACTGCTATTTACTCCCACTCAAGCCACATGGCAGAGAGACAATTATAATTCACTGAGCCCTCACCAAATTGCAGACTCATGAACTAAATAAGTGACTGATGTAGAAACCAAAAACTACTTGCTATCAGCAAAATATGCCGTTTAAGGAGGGGAGGGTGGAAGAGTATGACTCTCATGTGGTTAGCAGTTAACTAAATCAGAATCCCCCAAAAGATCTTATTTTGGTAGGCATGCTTACGGTGCATCTTTTCCCATCAACCAATTAGATGCCCAAATTGTGTATGACACAGCTTTCTTTTTAGCTGAAACACTAAACACGTTTAAGGATGGCAGAATAACTGGTAGCACTTGATTGCCCACTTCCTTCTGAGAATTTATGGACATTGTTTATGTGCTATAACCTTGTACGAGTGAGTCCAAAGCCAGGGAATTCAACTCAAGAATAACCTGAAAGAGTGTGACATAAAAGTTGGCATTCTTAATTTTCTCACATATGCAAGTGAACAAGCAACTGAATTTTTCAAAAAAAAAAACAAGATGATGTTGGAAAAAATAAACATGTATTAAGAGTATAAGAGATCTGCTTTCATAGAACGTGGGTTAAAGCCATTGACCCCTTCATAGGGTATCTCTCATCATTAAAAAAAAATTAAGATATGTTTGAAACTTGTTAGAAAACAAGCCCAAATTTGTAATGTCTATCTTGAACTTTCATATTTTGAAGACAGTTTGACAAATTATGATAAACAACATTCTCAAGATTAAAAAGAGAAGTTAGAAAGTAAGTATTAAAAGTAAGTGGCTGTCAAAGATTTGGATCAGTTCCCAGCTCGTCAAAAGCAGTAGGTGATGAAGATTTTCAACTGATACACTTAACTGCGTTGCTCAGTCGTGTCTGACTCTGCAGTCCCATGGACTGTAGCCTGCCAGGCTCCTCTGCCCATGGAATTTTCTAGGCAAGAATCCTGAAGGTTGGGGTACCATTTCTTACTCCAGGGGATCTTTCCAACCCAGAGATCAAATCCACATCTCTTGCATTGGCAAGTAGTTTCTTTACCACTAGCAACACTTGGGAAGTCTGAGTTATACCTAATTATGAACCAATGTGAGTGAAAAGTACAAGCGTGAAAGAATAAGATGAGAAATTTCCATTTACATTTCAAGAGGGAAGAGATGGGCTCCTCGACATTACCAGCAGTTCACTGATAAATTCTGTATCAATTTCACAACTATCTCAGAGCTCTGAAACATTTCATAACTTTGAATTTAGTCTTCAGACTACAGAAACCCCCAAATTTCTGTGTAAAAGTCTACATAGTCTCAGAATTTATAATCCTTGGTTAGATTCTCTTTTCTAAATTTAAAAATATGTTGCCTCCTTTTGCTATTTCCATTTCAGAGTTCAACATATTCACCACCCCCTATACCTTAGGCAGAGCACAAAGGGAATTAATTCTAAATTTAAGAAAATTAGAGACAATTCTTAAATTTTCCTGAAGGAAAGCAAGCTGTGTTGTTTATGGTTACACACTATGAATTTGTTTGTCTTCTCTTGATATCTTCAATAGCAAAGTATTACATAATAGCAAAGTATTAAAGTACTTGCCCTATATAATACTGCTAACTATATACAACCATTTTCAAAATGTGCAACAGCAGCATGATCACTTTCATAGCTCCAACTTTGTATTTCAATTTGATATATATATTCTTATAGGTTATAGACAGATTTTTGGATAGACAGATAAATGGCAACTCACTTTCTCATTGTCAGTAATATCCATTTGACAAACACGCTATATTATCCATATATTTCATATGTGTTCATAGCATGTTCATAACATGTTACAGCCCAGGACTTGTAGGCCGTTTGCTAGAGTGCTTGTCAACTGCTTCTCCAAACAAATGCATTTACTAAGAGTGAGTGGAGACACTTCTTATGTCTTAAGCTAATTGTGCTTGATATAAATGAAACGTAATAATCAAAGTGAAGGTGTTAGTCACCCAGTCCTGTCCTACTCTTTGCGACCCCATGGACTCTAGCCCTCCAGGCTCCTCTGTCCATGGAATTCTCTAGGCAAGAATACTGAAGTGGGTTGCCATTTCCTGCTCCAGGGGACCTTCCTGACCCAGGGATCAAACCCAGTCTCCTACATTGCAGGCAGATTCCTTACCATCTGAGCCACCAGGGAAGCTTGATATGTATGAAATGTAATTAAATTAGAACAAAATTAAAATGAAAAAAAAAGAAATCTGAGGGAGAGATGATACCTATTTCTTTCAAGAAAAGTAACTTGAATGCTTTACTGCTAAGTCACTTCAGTCATGTCCGACTCTGTGCAACCCCATAGACGGCAGCCCACCAGGCTCCCCCATCCCTGGGATTCCCCAGGCAAGAACACTGGAGTGGGTTGCCATTTCCTTCTCCAATGCATGAAAGTGAAAAGTGAAAGTGAAGTCGCTCAGTCGTGTCCGACTCTTCGCGACCCGACTCTTCGCGACCCCATAGACTGTAGCCCCCCAGGCTCCTCCGCCCATGGGATTTTCCAGGCAAGAGTACTGGAGTGGGGCGCTTTAGGAAGACACAATAAAGAAACATAATGTAATAATGCTTTCAAATTAGACATGAATGACAGTCTAGGACAAGCTGAGGAATGCAAGTAGAAAGATTTTGCTCTTAGAGGGTTACACAATTCTCTTTAATCTATTACTTTAAAAAAGTGCCATTCGGAGGTGGGGATGGGGGGTTGTTTAGTAGGAACAGCCTTTCAGATTTGCAAAACAAAAAAGTTCTGTTTCATGACAAGGTGAATATACTTAACATATTAAGTTGTACACTTTTTTAAAGTCAAACTAGGTATCACGGATAACAGAATTATAGGCATATTTTTCCCAAGAATTACAATCAACTGAACACTGTTCTAAAAAAAAAAAAAATTGGTTCTACACAAAAAGACTCACAAATAAATAATGTGCATGTGTGTGATTTTGAGTGAACACAAAACATTAGGTTCACATGAACATTTTTATGTTTTCCTCTTTAACCAACACAATGAGTCTAATGTTACTGTGCATAAGACACTTGCACAGGCTATTAAATATGAGCACGCTGTCTTTCTAAACTTTGGTGTAGAGTTTTCAAACGACATTTCTTGATTGGAGTCCTAGGCTATTGAGGCAGAGTGCAGACCTGTAGCAGTGGGGGTGGCAGTGAGGAAGGAGATGGGGGGTTGGAGGGAGGGTACATGTGATATGCAAGAGAAGACAGGAGACTCTAGGACTGGAAATGCAAGCTTTCAATTCCTCTTTAACCAGAAAGCTCTGATTTGGTCTGGTACATATTGGGTGCCAGGTGAGAGGTCACTAGAAAACAAAAACTTCTATGGGTTTTAAAAGTTTGAGAAACATGGTTTTAAACGTCAAAAGACAAGGAGATAGAATAGCACATGCTTATTATCTGCCAAGGAACTATGCTAGGCCTTTTTAAAGTGCAGGTATTGTTTGTCTAATTTTCACAGGAAATTTAAGACAGAGTTATTGTTATCTAATTTTGCTGAGAGAAAATATACCTCAATTACATTAATTAAGTCAGGCAGAATCACACTGCTTATAGGAAAAGTAAGGCATTTGATAAACAAGCCTGTTTTCATACAGAGTTTTATAACTCTTCTCTGTTACCTTTTTCTAAATATAACTTAATACATTTTACCAAGTATCTTCGCTAATTGACAGATTTCTCATCATCGATTCTGCGGAAGATCTGATTTTTTGTTCTGAATCAAGGTATCTTGAAAGAACAAACTCACCACAAATCCAGGAAGAAGGACCTATGTTTCTAGGCAGAAAATCGATGACTTTAGCTAGAAACTCAGGGGTTCATTTCACTGAGATAAATTTTTATAAAAACAAAATCATCAAAAGACTTCCTTACAACTTAGCTATTTTGGGAGTAAGAAACTTGATTACTTTGCTTTCACTGCACAAAGAGGAAAGACCAAGGGCAAAGAACACTGCTGAAGTCCCTGATACAAGTTCCATGATCTTTAGCTTGCTGATTTACTTCCGGTTTTATAGCCATGCATGCAGTTTTGCCACACAAATTCGCATATAAATTATCATCTTATAAATAAATTATTCAGAGACAAACTTAGAATTTGATGTTTATGATTTCTGTTTCTCTTGGACAAATCATAGCATCATGGGTCAGCGTCTGCTCTACATTTTTATTACTGATAGCTTTCCACTCTTGGGGGGGAAAACTGAAGTAACAAAATATAAGGGACAGAATGCAACAAAAAATAAGTCCCACAAACCCTAAAATTTTTTGTCTATATCACTGTGCAACCAAAGACAGAATAGCTCTTTGTTCTATAACAATACAGGTACATGATCTTGATGATTCAACAAAGGAAAGGGGAAAGGGCACTCTCAAACCAAAGTAAAGAATTTTGAATGTAATGCCTTCGCTTGCAGTCTCACACAGGCCCCGACAAAAGTGCCATTTGTAGTGGGGAGGGGGGCATGTTTTAAGAAAAGAAAATAGCTTTTCAAAGGCTGTTTCTCGCTTTAAATGTTGTTTAAAAGCTTTTTAAAACGCAGCTTTTTTCTTCTCCTTAGGCATCAACAGGAGATAATTGCCTTAGCATGCTTTTAAATAATCCTGTTTAAGACACAAAGTAGCATGGAAGCCTGTGCTTGGAAAACTTTTTACTTAACTGGATTGTGTGGGTGTGGATCTGGGGTCAGACAGGGAACCTCTCTACAAATAACAACACTTCGGATTTTCTTTTAGGATGATTTTTTTTAATTTTATCTTTTAAATTGTCAAACAGTAAAATTGACTCTTTCCTTTTTTCTGGTGAACACATCTGTGGATTTTAACACATATATAGATTCATGTTACTACCACCATGATCAGGATGCAGAATAATTCTATCACCCCGGGGTCAGGGGTGGGGAACCTATGCTACCTTTTATAAGTCACAACTTTCTCTTTTCCCTTAAGCCCTGGTAAACTGCTGATCCGTTCATTACATACTTCCATCTTTTTGAGAATGTCAGATAGAGTTCAACATGTTTTGTCTGTGACTAAGGAAATAAGAAGGGGATGACAGAGGATGAGATGGTTGGATGGCATCCTACTCAATGGACATGAGTTTGAGTAAATTCCAGGAGATACTAAAGGACAAGGAAGCCTGGCGTGCTGCAATCCATGGGGTTGCAAAGAGTAGGACACAACTGAGCAACTGAACGACAACAAAGTTTTAGAAAAGACCAACTTGCAAGTTCATGACACTTGAGGGGTGTCATGATTCTTTCTGCACAGAAAATGAACTGAGGAAATGAGATCAGTTGTGAAGTACAAAACTCTTGAGCCATCTATGGCAGCTGCTTACCCATTGTTCTTTTTTTGTAAAATACTTCTATTTATTTGTTTTTGGCTGTGCTGGGTCTTTGCTGCATCAGCTCTCTCTCTAGTTGTGGCAAGTGGTGCTGCTCTCCAGTTGCAGTGCACGTGCTCTCATTGCGGCAGCTTCTCTTGTGGAGCACAGGCTCCAGGATGCGTGGGCTTCAGGGTTGAGGCTCCCAGATTCTAGAGCACAATCTCAATAGTTGTGGCACGTGGGCTTAGCTGCTCTGGGACATGTGGGATCTTCCGAGATCAGGGATCAAATCCATGTTTCCTGCTTTGGCAGGTGGATTCTTTACCACTGAGCCACCAGAGAAGCCCTATCCACTGTTCTTTAAACCCTTGGAAGGATGCGCGGGGACCCAGGCAAATTAGAACAGGGGGACATCCTTCTACGGAGGCAGAGCCTTCAAGTTGTGCAGTGGCTATGAGTTATAAGATCAGGACTAGAGGCATCCACCTACTCTTTAGAATAACCACTGCATTAGTAGGCAGGATAAACTCTTGGGTATTTTTGTCACTCCAGCCTGCACTGAGCCCTTTCTCATCTGCAGCAAACCAGAACATGTTACGGTGCCACGTGGTTACAAAGAAGAAAATAAAGCAGCTTCATCTTAAAGCTGAAATCTAAATTTCCATTTCATTTAAATATAGTTGACCTTAAGGTTTATTAATTTTACTCTTCGAGAAACTTTAGGAAATGATATAAACCTAAATTAGCAAAAGATACTAAACTATTTTTAACATAATGAAAGAGCTGTTTGGGTCAGTTTCATAGTATTTTACGACCTAGAAAATAAAAACATTTTAGATCCTATTTGAGACATCCTCCCCCTCCAAAATTTAATACTGTAATGACTCTAACTGGATTGTATGAATTTTAGCATTGTAAAATGTTATGCATCCCTTGTTTTAGATTGCACAAGGGTGAGCAGATGTTCAACAATTCGAAGTCTGTTTAGAATCTTCCTACCTGCTGGGTTTAATTTCAGAAGGAAGCAACATTCTTGAAGATAGACAAAATGTTATTTGTTCTTTTATCCATGTACCACGTTGTACTAATTTTCATCATTTCCAGCCCTGTTTATGGCAGGTCATTTCTAGTATACATAAAATCTAATTGTATTCCTTAGAAGGAATGGGTAAATTCTGTTCCTGTGTCTGGTAAATAAAATATTATGAAAATCATTTGAGGTATACAGCATGTACATATTGATGCCTGATTTTGAGCTGAAAATAAAAACCCATAGATTTTCTACTCTATTAAATAAATGCTCAGACCTTAAAAAGAGTATTTATTCACCTTCTTTATAAGTTTGCCAAATACAAAATTAAATTATTTTATACCAATTTTATACCAATACAGATACTACTGTATTCTAATTTTCTGTGCTTAGATTGCTAAAATACTTTCTATGCACACACTTATGCTTATAATGAATAATGGCTGGCTTCCTTTTATTTATTCTGTTCACTTCAGTGTCTGTATTACTGAATTGGTTGAGCTCTCCACTATCATGTTGAATGATGTGATGATAGCAGGCCTCCTTGTTTTATTCTCTTTCTTAAAATGAAATCTTTGGTATTCCAATATTAATGATTATTTAGGATTTTATAGATTCATACTACAGAAGTTTCTTTGGAGCGCAGTCTTATGCTCTGTGACAACCTAGGGGGTGGAATGGGATGAAGGGAGGGAAGGGATATACGTATGGTGATGACTGATTTGTGCTGTTATATGGCAGAAACCAACACAACATTGTAAAAAAATTTTTATAAATGTTTAAGATACTTAAAGATATATAAATAGTTTGCAACACCTGACCCTACTTGGATCTTGATACAAACAGTTAAAAAATGATACAATTGGTGCAATCAAAATTCTAACAAGCTATTTTGTCAATACTGACAAACTGATTCTAAAGTTTATATAGAGAAGCAGAAGACCTAGAATAACTAACAAGTATCGAAGGAGAATAACAAAGAGGGAAGACTGACGTCACTACCCAACTCCACAATTCTCTATAAAGCTACAGTAATCACGTTTGTGTGGTACTGGCCAAAGAAGAGGCGAACACATCAATGGAACAGGTCAGAGTCCAGAAATAAACCCACAGAAATAAAGTCAAATAATCTTCAACAAAGGAGCAGAGGCAATACAACGGAGAAAAGATGGTCTTTTCAACAAATAGCTCTGGAACAACTGGACATCCACCTACCAAAAAAAAACACAAAAACCCTCTAGAATCCAGACACATAGACACAGTCTCAACACTCCACAAAAATCAGCTCACAGTGAATCAGATACAAATGTAAAATGAAAAACTATAAAACTCCTAGAAGATAACATAAAAGAAAATCTTGATAACTTTCTGTATATCAATGTATATTTGTTGTACAAAATCAATTGTATTTTTAAACACAATACTAAAAGTATGGCTCACAAAAGAAGCAATTTGCAAGCTGGAATTCATTAAAATAAAAAATGTCAAGAGAATGAAAAAACAAGCCAAAGACTGGGAGAAAACATTTGGAAAAGGTATATCCAATAAAGGACTGCTATTCAAAATATACAAAAAACTCTTCAAACACAACAATACAGAAACAATTTTAAAATGGCCAAAAACTAACAGACACCTCAGATAGAAGATATACAGATGGGAAATAAGTGTATAAAAAAACATTCAACATCATCTGATATTAGGGAATTGCAAATTAAAACAATAATGACATACAACACACCTATTAGAAAGGCCAAAATCCAGAACACTGAAAACCCCAAATATTGGTAAGGATATGGAATATAGGCTCTCTCATTCATTTCTGGTGGGAATGCAAAATGGGACGGTCACTTTAGAAGTTAGCTGGTCAGTTTCCTACAAAACTATACATAATCCATATGATCCAGCAATCACATTCCTTGGTATTTACTCAAATGAACTGAAACCTTTGGCCACACAGAACTTATGTTTTGCACATGGATGTTTCAGTCAGTCAGTTCAGTTGCTCAGTCATGTCCAACTCTTTGCGACCCCATGAGAATCGCAGCACGCCAGGCGTCCCTGTCCATCACCAAATCCCAGGGTTTACTCAGACTCATGTCCATCGAGTCAGTGATGCCATCCAGCCATCTCATCCTCTGTCATCCCCTTCTCCTCCTGCCCCCAATCCCTCCCAGTATCAGAGTCTTTTCCAATGAGTCAACTCTTCGCATGAGGTGGCCAAAGTACTGGAGTTTCAGCTTTAGCATCATTCCTTCCAAAGAAATCCCAGGGCTGATCTCCTTCCGAATGGACTGGTTGGATCTCCTTGCAGTCCAAGGGACTCTCAAGAGTCTTCTCCAACACCACAGTTCAAAAGCATCCATTCTTCGGCCCTCAGCTTTCTTCACAGTCCAACTCTCACATCCATACATGACCACTGGAAAAACCATAGCCTTGACCAGATGGACCTTTGTTGGCATGGATGTTTATAGTAGCTTTATTCATAACTGCCAAAACTTGGAAGGAATAACAATGCACTTTAGTAGATGAATGTATGAATAAACTGGTATAATCCAGTCAGCACTGAAAAGAAATGAGCTACCAAGCAATGAAAAGACACAGAGAAATCTTGAATGCATTTTGCTAACTTACTGAAGCCAATGTGAAAAGACTGCATACTGTGTGGTTCCAATGATATGACACTCCTAAAAAGACAAGATTAGGGAGAGAGTGAAAAATCAGCGGTTGGCAGGAAGGAAGGGATAAACAGGCAGAGGACAGAGAATTTTTAGAGGAGTAAAACTATTCTGTATGTTAATACAGGTCGTTAGACATTTGTCCAAACCCGCAGAATGCACAATGGCAAATATAAGCCCTAATGCAAACGATGAGTTTTGGGTGATCATGTTTTAATGCAGGTTCATCAGCTTTAACAAAAACACCACTCTGCGAAGGACGTTGATGGTGGGGGAGGCTGTGAGTGTGTTGGAACATGGTTATGCAGCAATTCTCGGTGTTTTCTGCTCAACTTTTAAATATTTACTATTTCTCTGGAGATTTCACATTTCACATTTTCAGTTTTCATCATTTTTATGGAAGGCACTTGTGTTATTTCAGTTCTTCGTTGAAATAGGTATTAAAAGAGAATATATTCATCCTCTGAAGAGCATGTATCCATATTTTAGGAGGAATGTATAAATCTGCTTCTATTTCTTCATAAATACATTAAAATGGTGATATCATACTATGAAGTGTTATGCCAAAATTTTCATCGTCCTTAGAAGTTTAATGTATAAACAAATCTCTACGTGTTTGGAGGAGTTCAATTTCTCTTTCTTTTCTCTAGCCTTTGAGGGACACCATTCAAGGTCCTGAATGGTCCCTGGAAGGTGCCATTGTTTACATCTGCTTCAGTTAATGTCCAACCTAAAACAAGAACCCATTATCTGAATTCTTTCTTGGGTATTTATTTTTCGTATCTGAAAGTGAGATGCTTTCTTGCTTTTTGTGTGTTTATTATAAACTAACGTCAGGATGGAGTTCCATAATTTGCTGCGGCTGTCACAGGCTGCTCCAGCTGTACAGCATGTAAATCCCCTGGCTGCTGTTTAGCTGTGACAAAACCTCACTTTGAAAAATAAGGATACTGGACTCTAACTTTTAACCAGGCTTCAGTGTCAAGGGCCCTAATACACTTGCAATATGGAAACATCTCATCATACCAAGGCTCCGGAACCTCAATCAGGAGGTGAGAGAAAATCAAAGCCCAGTTTTTATCCTTATTTGTGCCAATCACTCCTTTGTTCATGAAACACCCAGCCTGTACGAGTAAGTGAACTATTCGTCAATCAATCCAAACTAAAATGTTAAAATTATGTCTAAGTTCCTTCCTCCCAATCCAGTTGTTCAAATATCTAGTCTGAATTTAAGATGAGGAAAAAACTTTCAACAAGTTGGGAAGGTATAGAAAGGGAGCACTTATTTGAAAGTTAGGAACTTTCTCCAATGAATGGAAATAAAAGTATGTTACTGAAACTCCAACGAGGGAAATGCAATTTCACCATACTACTGGGCTCTATAGCAAGTGTCACCTACATAGTCTGATTCACGTCAATAACATTCTTTAATGTTCCAATTACTGACCTAGTATTTTTTGCCCTTGCTCCTGCTTGCTGCTGCTGCTGCGTCGCTTCAGTCGTGTCCGACTCTGTGCGACCCCATAGACGGCAGCCCACCAGGCTCCCCTGTCCCTGGGATTCTCCAGGCAAGAACACTGGAGGGGGTTGCCATTTCCGCCTCCAATGCATGAAAGTGAAACGTGAAAGGGAAATCGCTCAGTCCTGTCCGACTTGTAGCGACCCCATGGACTGCAGCCTACCAGGCTCCTCCGTCCATAGGATTTTCCAGGCAAGAGTACTGGAGTGGGGTGCCATTGCCTTCTCCTGCTCCTGCTTACCAGTCTTCATCTCACCCAGGTTTTAGATTTATCATTTTACATGCCATTAATAGGCAACTTAAAAATATCTGCCCTTGGGACTCTTGGCCTGAAACACATGTCCCACAAATTACCACATCAGACTCTTCTTACCCTCCATACCAGGCCTAACCTATTAGCTTTTAAAAGCACGTCATTCTACCCAAAACAGTCACCACCCACTGCCCCAGCTATTCCCTTTGTAGAACAGTTGTACTTACTTAAAAGCACTGATTGTTTTCACATGTGATTTTATCGATTTATCATGTATGTATTTTGTGTGAATTTCAGGAAGGCAAGGTACCAGCCCATTTGATGCATCTTTCCTAACTCAGAAGCTGCCACACTGACAGGCAAATTGTAAATACAGAGTAAATATTAGTTAAGTAAATATGATAATTTACAAACAGCACAGAAGATGTAATAAGGGTCACAAAACAGGATGTAACTTAACAGACTGGTTCCAAACAGGAAAAGGAGTACGTCAAGGCTGTATATTGTCACCCTGCTTATTTAACTTCTATGCAGAGTACATCATGAGAAACGCTGGGCTGGAAGAAGCACAAGCTGGAATCAAGATGGCCGGGAAAAATATCAATAACTTCAGATATGCAGATGACACCATCCTTATGGCAGAAAGTGAAGAGGACCTAAAAAGCCTCTTGATGAAAGTGAAAGAGGAGAGTGAGAAAGTTGGCTTAAAGCTCAACATTCAGAAAACGAAGATCATGGCATCTGGTCCCATCACTTCATGGGAAATAGATGGGGCAACAGTGGAAACAGTGGCTGACTTTATTTTGGGGGCTCCAAAATCCCTGTAGATGGTGATTGCAGCCATGAAATTAAAAGATGCTTACTCCTTGGAAGAAAAGTTATGACCAACCTAGGCAGCATATTCAAAAGCAGAGACATTACTTTGCCAACAAAGGTCCGTCTAGTCAAAGCTATGGTTTTTCCATTGGTCATGTATGGATGTGAGAGTTGGATTGTGAAGAAAGCTGAGCGCCAAAGAATTGATGCTTTTGAACTGTGGTGATGGAGAAGACTCTTGAGAGTCCCTTGGACTGCAAGGAGATCCAACCAGTCCATCCTAAAGGAGATCAGTCCTGGATGTTCTTTGGAAGGAATGATGCTAAAGCTGAAACTCCAATACTCTGGCCACCTCATGTGAAGTGTTGACTCATTGGAAAAGACCCTGATGCTGGGAGGGATTGGGAGCAAGAGGAGAAGGGGATGACAGAGGATGAGATGGCTGGATGGCATCACCGACTCAATGGACATGAGTTTGAGTAAACCCTGGGAGTTGGTGATGGACAGGGAGGCCTGGCGTGCTGCGGTTCATGGGGTCACAAAGAGTCGGACACGACTAAGCGACTGAACTGAACTGAAGAAAAATGAAAGTTACAGCTGACAATTCTTAGAAGATGGGCATTAGTGACGAGAATGAGAGAATCATGAGACTTATAATAACACTTCTGCAAAGAGCAGCCTGAGGAGGCAGGACTTCTGGAATGGAGGAGTGTGGAGCTCTGCAAAACCTCTCCCCCAAAGCAATGACACAGCTGGACAAAATTGACCGAAATAATTCCAGTACTCTGGAGAGCATCCAGAGGCATATTTTTTAAGTGGAGAAGAGTTCACTGAAGAAAACTACCAAACGTGAGGCAAAAACAGTGGGACTTGATGGAGTTTTAGCTTGGGGCAGTTTTGATCTGCCCCTCTCCTACCTTACCAACTCACTAAGCAGGAACCAGTAGTTGTACCGCTGGAGGGCATGGATTTAATTTGAATCAGAAAGTAGATAAATCCCAAATGCCTGGACATTGGCCAAAACCTGTAGCAATCCTGGTGGCAAACCAATAGGGAGAATGAAATCACAGCCAGCATGAGACTGCAATTCTGGTTGAGACCGGCAGTAGACTGCCCGACTAGCCAGAAAGTTGACAAGGATCACGGAATGAGACACTACAGTGGGCTTTGATAAGTCTCTGGCTTCCTGGAAGGCCATGTACATGTGCAAAACTGCACTGGCACTCAGGAGACACTAGAGAGGGTCCTATCTCTCCAAATATCACCATCTGTGTCATGAAGCCTTACATATTCCCAGAAAAAATACAAGGAGACTCAGCAGAAAATTAAAAGCCAGGGAAGACTTATGAACTGCCAAAACTTGGGCCGTGTTCTCAGACCCACACAATAGGTAAACAAATGAGTGTGTCTGTGTTCCAATAAATTTTCATTTATAGAAGCAGGTGGTTGGGCCAGATTTGGCCCACAGGTCATTTTTTGCTGATCATTGTTCTAAAAACTGTAAGCTAACCTATCGTGACATTAACCAGATGACTGGTTGTGTGGGTTTTAAGGGATCAGAAGTCAGCGATTATAAAAGAGCACGAGAAATCTTGGGTGGGAGCACTACAGTAATTATCCCAGCTGTGGTGATTGTTTCATGGGTGCGTAGATATACCAAAATCTAATAAATTGTTGATTTTAAATATGGGCAGTTAATTATACATCAATTATATCCAAATAACGTTACTAAAAATCAATTAATGCATTTTACCGCCTTAATAGAACAAATTAGAACAATCATATAACCACATCGATAGATGCATAAAAGGTATTTTTTTTCAAATTTTACACTCCTTCATGATACACTACACCCAACAAAATGCTTGACACACAGTATTTATCCAGTAAAAGTAGCTCTTGGTGTGGGACACAGTTGCATAATGGAAAAGTATAGTGGAAATAACTGGCTTTTGAAACAGGCAAGCTACTATTCAAGTCCAAACTATGCTGTTTACTAACTATAAATCAGTGCCAACAATAGCTATCTTATTGGCTTGTGTTGTAAACATTGAAACAGCTTACACAGAGGGTGCTATGGAACCTCTGACTTTCAGTGGGTAGCCATTACTGTTGTTGTGGTTTTCTAAATTTAACATTTTTAAATCCATACAGATCCTGGCATGCTGTGCCCAGTAGACTCATCAATAATTAACAGTAATGAGTTAGTTACATTTTGAAACAATTTATTATGTCAATTTTCAATCATACACTAAAATAGAGAGACTAGATAATGAATTTTCATATACTCAAAACAGCTTCCACAGTAAGAGTCATTTTGCCATTCTTTATCATCTGTCATCCTTTTTTATATAGTCCAATCCTTTTTTGATTGGACTATATAAAAATAAATTCCAGACATCATAGCATGCTACTTGTAAATACTCAAGTGTTTCTGAGATAGTTTTTTTTCATTAAAGAGTTTTAAATGTGAGGACCTTTTATTTTTTCTAGAGCTGTCATAACGAAGTACCAGAGATGGGGTGGCTTAAACAACAGAAATTTTCTCGCAATCCTGGAGGCTATATGCCCAGTTGGAGGTGTCAGCAGGGCTGGTTTCTTCCACTGGGTCAGCTTGATGACCCTCTTCCCCTGTGTCTTTACACGGCCTTCCTCCCGTGTGTGTTGTGTCCTAAGGTCCTCTGCTTACATGCATATGAGTCATACTGGAATTAGGCCCACTCTTTTGAACTTATTTTACTTTAATTACTTATTTTAAAGGCCCTATCTCTAAACACAGTCACATTCTGAGGGGTTGGGGTTAGGATACAATTTGACCCATAACAGACCCACACAATGAGGGAGAGTTGTGATGGCCATGGAAATGCCTGTCTCAGATCTTCCTTTAGGGGTCTTCTGCAACGAACAGCATCATCAGATGGCTATCCAGTGGCTGCACCTTGAGATCTGTTGTAAAGCACATACATGGACTACTGTACACACAAGTATTTCTTTACTTTGTCAGCTGAGAAAACTGTGAAATGACATTTTGGTATCAAAATAACTCATATCTTGATTTCTAATGACATTCTTCAATAAAAGGCACCACGGCTCTTTGAAGAAATAGTTGATCCCAGTACTGGGCCAGAATATCTGCAAGAGGAGCCTGGAGCATCTAATAAGTGCCAGAAAGCATGCAAGTGCTAAACAAAAATAATAAGTTAAAAAAAAAAAAAAAAAGAAAACCACACATACCCACGTGGAAGTACGTCAAAGGGACCTAAGAGCCAAAATAAACAGCCCCCTATGGCCAAAGCTGGAATAATCTGAGCAACAAAATTAACTTGTATTGGATTATAATGCAAAGTAAACACTAAATATTTACAGTTCCATATGGATATAAGGACATGATTATGTACATAAGAGAGAGAGAGATTTCCTGAGCAGAAAAATTTCAAATAATGCATGTAGACACTTCCCACTAAAGGAACTGGAGCATAACTCCCACCGCCTGACTGTGCGCTGCACAGTGACTTCCTTTCCAAGAGGACAGTGTGGAAAAGGGAGACAAAAAGTAACGTACAGTGGGGAAACTGATAAACACAACTTCAGCCTCGTGGTCACAATGAACACCAAGAATCACAAATCAAATTGGCAGTACGTACCTTTGATATGCTGTGATGAAGACAGCACTTTACCTCTGCGATCACACTCTCAAAAACTCATAACTTCAGCCTAACCATATGAAAAGCATCAGAACAATTCCACTTGAGGGACAGTCTATAAAATTCCTGACCAGTACTCGTCAAAACTGTCATGGTCACCAAAAGCAAGGAAAGTCTGAGTAACTGTCACAGCCAGGAGGATTCTAAGGAAACCTAAGAACTAAATGTAAAGTGGTATCCTGGATAGCAGTGTGGAGCAGGAAGAGGACCTCAGGTGAAAATTAAGGAAATCTGAACAAAGTGTGGGCTTTACATAATGTACTAATACTGGTTCATTACTCATGATAAATTGTGCCATACACTTTAAGGTACTCATAATAGGGGAACCTAGGTGCAGGGTATGTGGAAGCTCTTTGTACTATTTCACAACTTTTCTGTAAATCTAAAATTATTCTAAAATAAAAAGCTCATTTAAAATTTTTTAAAAATCTATAAGACAAAATGCTATGTGGGTTATGACTGTAATATCTAATATTTATTTAGCACTTTCCAGGCTACAAAGCACTCTCTATTGCATTAACTCATTGAATGATAAATCCATTACCTTCAGAATTTTATGATGAGATCATGTTATGAAGCCTGTCTAAAAAGCACATTAATAAAACATGTAACTGTCATCATTTCAATAAAATCATGTTCTTCTCAGGAAAAAAAAAAAAAGACGACTCATAAAGGACCTGAATACCAGCAGAGCTTTTAATTTCTGGCAAATTTCACATCTCTGCTCTGTGTGTCAAATCTGTTCTGGGCATGTTGGGTTCTATTTTGCAGATCTCCAGTGATTTTAACAGCAGTTGTGAATACTTAATGAAATTCATCATGCATTTGTAACAAATTGCTCACCTTTCCCAACCCCAGAGAGAAACGTGGAAGTGGGGAGGGGGAAAGGCGCTGGTGATGAATTCTATCCCTCTTCACCAGAGCAGGAGGAATAATTGACAGAACGGTGCCTGCCAGAGACCCAGCCAGCACTCTGGCGGGTCAGGGCTGCCCCTTCCATATGCGTCTCTTTGTTCATCTCCCTGCCATGTCACTTCACCCCTTTGCATTTTTTTTTGCCCCCGTGTCATTTTCCCCTTTCCTTTTCATTGCTTATGGCCAAACAAAAAAGCTCAGGAAATCCCCCCAAATCCTACTGATGCCAGCACGTTCCGTTGTGTGCTCAGTCATGTCCGACTCTTTGGGACCCCATGAATCCCAGCACGCCAGGCCTCCCTGTCCACACCAACACCCGGAGTCCACTCAAACCCATTGTCCATTGAGTCACTGATGCCATCTGACCATCTCATCCTCTGTCATCCCCTTCTCGCCTGCCCTCAATCATTCCCAGCATCAGGGTCTTTTCCAAAGACTCAGCTCTTCACATCAGGTGGCCAAAGTATTGCAGTTTCAGCTTCAGCATCAGTCCTTCCAATGAACACCCAGGACTGATCTCCTTTAGGATGGACTGGTTGGATCTCCTTGCAGTCCAAGGGACTCTCAAGAGTCTTCTCCAACACCACAATTCAAAAGCATCAATCCTTCGGTGCTCAGCTTTCTTTATTGTCCAACTCTCACATCCATACATGACCACTGGAAAAACCATAGCCTTGACTAGACAGAGCTTTGTTGACAAAGTAATGTCTGCTTTTTAATATGCTCTCTAGGTTGGTCATAACTTTCCTTCCAAGGAGTAAGCGTCTTTTTATTTCATGGCTGCAGTCACCATCTGCAGTGATTTTTCATGCAAAGACGGGCTCAATAAAGGACAGAAATGGTATGGACCTAACAGAAGCAGAAGATATTAAGAAGAGGTGGCAAGAATACACAGAAGAACTGTACAAAAGAGATCTTCATGACCCAGATAATCATGATGGTGTGATCACTCACCTAGAGCCAGACATCCTGGAATGTGAAGTCAAGTGGGCCTTAGAAAGCATCACTACGAACAAAGCTAGTGGAGGTGAGGTGATGGAATTCCAGTTGAGCTATTTCAAATCCTGAAACATGATGTGAAAGTGCTGCACTCAATATGCCAGCAAATTTGGAAAACTTAGCAGTGGCCACAGGCCTGGAAAAGGTCAGTTTTCATTCCAATCCCAAAGAAAGGCAATGCCAAAGAATGCTCAAACTACTGCACAATTACACTCATCTCACACGCTAGTAAAGTAATGTTCAAAATTCTGCAAGCCAGGCCTCAGCAGTACGTGAACCGTGAACTTCCAGATGTTCAAGCTGGTTTTAGAAAAGGCAGAGGAAACAGAGATCAAATGGCCTACAACCGCTGGATCATTGAAAAAAGCAAGAGAGTTCCAGAAAAACATCTATTTCTGCTTTACAGACTATTCTAAAGCTTTTGACTGTGTGGATCACCACAAACTGTGGAAAATTCTGAAAGAGATGGGAATACCAGACCACCTGACCTGCCTCTTGAGAAACCTATATGCAGGTCAGGAAGCAACAGTTAGAACTGGACATGGAACAACAGACTGGTTCCAAATAGGAAAAGGAGTACGTCAAGGCTGTATATTGGCACCCTGCTTATTTAACTTCTATGCAGAGTGCATCATAAGAAATGCTGGACTGGATGAAGCATAAGCTGGAATCAAGATTGCTGGGAGAAATATCAATAACCTCACATATGCAGATGACACCACCCTTATGGCAGAAAGTGAAGAGGAACTAAAAAGCCTCTTGATGAACGTGAAAGAGGAGAGTGAAAAAGTTGGCTTAAAGCTCAACATTCAGAAAACTAAGATCATGGCATCTGGTTCCATCACTTCCTGGCAAATAGACGGGAAAACAGTAGAAACAGTGGCTGACTCTATTTTTCTGGGCCAGCACATAGTACTCAGGAAGAATAGGTGGCTAACTGTAGATTAGAGTATTAATACACTTCTCTGATTCCACAAATGCCCTAGAGCACTTACTTTTACAAACTTATTTCCTTCTTTCATTCTTGCCTAAACATACAAAAATCAGCCAGGAACCACATCCAGAGGCAATATTGAGGTATGGGATGCTCCCCTACTCAAAATGCAGTTAAGCCTGTGAGGAAAATGACTTGACTATAACTCATCATTAGATCAGATCAGTTGCTCAGTTGTGTCCGACTCTTTGTGACCCCATGAATTGCAGCACGCCAGGCCTCCCTGTCCATCACCAACTCCTGGAGTTCACTCAGACTCACATCCATTGAGTCAGTGATGCCATCCAGCCATCTCATCCTCTGTCGTCCCCTTCTCCTCTTGCCCCCAATCCCTCCCACAATCAGAGTCTTTTCCAATGAGTCAACTCTTTGCATGAGGTGGCCAAAGTACTGGAGTTTCAGCTTCAGCATCATTCCTTCCAAAGAAATCCCAGGGCTGATCTCCTTCAGAATGGACTGGTTGGATCTCCTTGCAGTCCAAGGGACTCTCAAGAGTCTTCTCCAACACCACAGTTCAAAAGCATCAATTCTTCAGCGCTCAGCCTTCTTCACAGTCCAACTCTCACATCCATACATGACCACAGGAAAAATCATAGCCTTGACTAGACGAAACTTTGTTGGCAAAGTAATGTCTCTGCTTTTGAATATGCTATCTAGGTTGGTCATAACTTTCCTTCCAAGGAGTAAGCGTCTTTTAATTTCATGGCTGCAGTCACCATCTGTAGTGATTTTGGAGCCCAGAAAAATAAAGTCTGACACTGTTTCCACTGTTTCCCCATCTATTTCCCATGAAGTGATGGGACCGGATGCCATGATCTTCATTTTCTGAATGTTGAGCTTTAAGCCAACTTTTTCACTCTCCACTTTCACCTTCATCAAGAGGCTTTTGAGTTCCTCTTCACTTTCTGCCATAAGGGTGGTGTCATCTGCATATCTGAGGTTATTGATATTTCTCCCAGCAATCTTGATTCCAGCTTGTGTTTCTTCCAGTCCAGCGTTTCTCATGATGTACTCTGCATAGAAGTTAAATAAACAGGGTGACAATATACAGCCTTGACGTACTCCTTTTCCTATTTGGAACCAGTCTGTTGTTCCATGTCCAGTTTTAACTGTTGCTTCCTGACCTGCGTACAGATTTCTCAAGAGGCAGGTCAGGTGTCTGGTATTCCCATCTCTTTCAGAATTTTCCACAGTTGATGGTGATCCACAACTATGGCAAAGGCTTTGGCATAGTCAATAAAGCAGAAATAGATGTTTTTTTGGAACTCTCTTGCTTTTTCCATGATCCAGCGGATGTTGGCAATTTGATCTCTGGTTCCTCTGCCTTTTCTAAAACCAGCTTGTCATCAGGAAGTTCACGGTTCACATATTGCTGAAGCCTGGCTTGGAGAATTTTAAGCATTACTTTAGTAGCATGTGTTAACTGGAAAGAAAATTCTCACACAAACTCCAAATATTCTTGATCATAAGGCAACAAAGCATCCAAGGTGTAGACCCTGAGTGAAGGCTCTGACTGAGTGACCTGAGACTCGCAGGCTATTTCCTTATTTGTAAAACTGAAGTATTAACAGCAGCACCTATAAGGATCAGGGCTTCCCCAGTGGCTCAGATGGTAACCTGCCTACAGTGAAGGAGACCCAGGTTCGATCCCTGGGTCAGGAAGATTCCCTGGAGAAGGGAATGGCAACCCACTCCAGTATTTTTGCCTGGAGAATCCCATGAACCAGAGGAGCATGGTGGGCTACAGTCCATGGAGTTGCAAAGAATTGGACACGACTGAGCGACTAACGCTTCCCACAAAAGGATCATGAAATATAAAGGCAATAAGGTGCTTCGAGTACATTATTAGCATTCAGTAAATATCAGAAAAGAAAAAAATATATTTGGGATAAGAGTAGCATATGCTATACTGACTGGTGCTTCCAGGTTCACACTGTATAAAAACAACAAAAGTTCACCTTGAATACAGGATGGTGCACGTTAGTATGCTTTTGACGGAAATCTTGAACACTAGTTTAAATAAATTATATAGCATAGCATTCATACAAACAGTCATAAACATTAGCATATCTGAAATATCTAGCCCTAAATCTGGCACTTATTTTTAGAAAAAACAAACACTAATGTTGTTCAGCCAGCTCTTTTGGAAGCAAATATTTATTTTTTTAATATTTTTAAACCAATCATTTTGCAATATTCTTAGTATGTAAGTTATCTATATATTTTGGATGAATGAATGATAATAAATACATTAAAATACTACATGACATTTAGGGAGAACATATGACGAATATGGAGTTTCCCTGATGGCTGAGACAGTAAAGACTCTGGCTGCAGTGCAGGAGACCTGGGTTCAATTCCTGGGTTGGGAAGATCCCCTGGAGAAGGCAATGGCTACCCACCCCAGTATTCTTGCCTGGAGAATTCCATGGACAGAGGAGCCTGGCAAGCTACAGTCCATGGGGTCACAAAGAGGCGGAATAAGCAAAATAATCTAACTTTTAAGTTCTCTATACAGAGAAATTTTTTAAAATCTATCCTGCTCACATTGGAACAATTCCTTGGGTACCTCTGCTAGTTGCTACTGTAGTATCACCACCACCAAAAAAAAAAAAAAAATTTAGACGATATCATTGCCATATCTTGAACCATTTGATATGGACTCTGCTTCAGAGTTGAAATTGCTTCAACTTATATGTGCCAATTAAACACCTGTAATTCAGTGGTGGACAAGAGCCATAACCAAGATTGCTGTAAATCTCTCCTTATCTCAAGGAAATGAGAAGTCTGGAACAAGACTGAGAATGCCAGGATTAAGTAGGATGCTCACAAAAAAGAAGGAGCACACAGAATTTAAGACAGTGAGCAAGCTTCTTTCACTCTGCTTTTGCACACTAGAAATTAATCTAAAAGCATTTTTGATACCTAAGCTACAAGAGTAATTGGTAATATTTTCATACCCCATAACTTCAGAGTGGCATCTCACAGGGGAAGGAAATGAGTATTATATCAGCAACTCACATTCTTTCGCAGAGAGAATAAAGAAAACTCTTTTCCTATATCTAATTGACACGATAAGAAAACTTAGGCATTTTTTCTTTCTTTTTTTAACATTATGGGATAAACATTCAGTTGTGACTAGTCCTTATGATAAATACGGCATAAGTTGTTTCCCTCTTTTTTCTCCACACACACACAGAAGTCGCTCAGTCGTGTCCGACTCTTTGCGACCCCATGGATTGTAGCCCACCAGGCTCCTCCGTCCATGGGATTTTCCAGGCATGAATACTGGAGTGGGTTGCCGTTTCCTTCTCCAGGGGATCTTCCTGACCCAGGGATAGAATCCGGGTCTGCCGCATTGTAGGCAGACGCTTTACCGTCTGAGTTACCAGGGAAGTCCTTTTTTTTTTTTTCTCTCCAACATGCAAGTAATTGTTAAGGGACACACCTTACATCAGCAAACAAGATGATACTATGTCCAACTCCTTAGCATAGAGACAATTAATTAGGTAAAATGTGTCACTGTTCAGGAAACAATCACACTTCATGGCATTCTCTAAATGACACGTCACTTAGAGCATGATATTTACAACTCAGCTCATAGGCATAGTTTCCTGAATACATGAAACAGAAAACTGCAAATAAACCAACTGGTTCATGGAGAAGCCTTTAGCTAGTCAATAAAATGAGAGCTGGAAAATAGGTCATAGAAAAAGTCACCATAAAGCAGAGTTCCAGATTCAACAGGGATGTGGCTTTTTGACCTGCTACCAACAAAGACTGAAATGTTACTCATTTTCTCCACATTTTCATGTAAATTTAATTTTAATGAAATGGTTGACTTGCTAACC
Organism: Bos indicus x Bos taurus; assembly: GCF_003369695.1. Taxonomy (NCBI): domain Eukaryota; kingdom Metazoa; phylum Chordata; class Mammalia; order Artiodactyla; family Bovidae; genus Bos; species Bos indicus x Bos taurus. The sequence goes on from NC_040093.1 coordinate 62,532,998, forward strand.
CTGGAGACTGGTGATCTCTCTATTAATCTACAGAATGAGTCTTAATGGTGAACTCTTCAAACAAGCACTTTTTCATTCCCTTAACCTCTCTTTCCATTTAAAGCACTACGCTGTGCCCCTCAGAATATATTTACTGGAATGAAAATGAAGAAAAATATGAATGTTTTATACTTTCTCCCTTACCCCCAAAGGAATGAGTGTATGATCCTTAAAAGCCAGATAATTACTCCCTGAAGATGTCATGAAAACAATAGCAAATTTAAAAGTCTAATCCTCTCTCATAAAATAAGAGCAAAGGAACTACTCATAAAAGATGTAGAGATTGGCAGAAAACAAAGAATCAAAGGTGATTGAATGAGTTACAATGTAAGAACGGCTTCAGCTTGAATTGATCATTTTTCACCTCTAGAAAACTGGATGTTACATTTTTCAAATGTTCCCGGAGTTTTCAAAATGTCATGGAAGAAGGCAGTAACTGCCTTTTTAAGTTCTCATTAAAGTTTCTCTGATTCACATATGGATTTATGAAAGAAATTGATTTCTGCTATCAGTTACGTTGGACCAACTCTCCTACTGAGAACAACTGTAATAACTAGATAACACTTTTTAGAGGCTGTTTCAAGGCATCAGAGGACTATCAAACCAGGAAGGACTTGAAGGGTCAAGAACCTAGAGAGAAAAGAAGAGCGGAGAAGTGAGTTTGGTATTTAAAAGTACTTTTACACCTAAGGGATTTTCTAATCCTCAAGCAGTTGGCTAAGAGGCAAAAAAAAAAAAAAACTATCAAAATGTAGTGGTTACAAATCTTAGTTTTGAGTTTTTCCGAAAGCAGAGCCTGACATAAAGATCTTAGTGCAAGTAGTTCATTTTGGGAGATGCCAGGGACATCAGGAGCGAAGTGGAAACTGCTCTAGGAGGGAAGGGACACAAGCAATAAAGAGGACCCTAATCAGCAAGATACAAAGGATGGCAATAACTTATTACTAGAGTCACTCTGGGAAATGTTGTAAAGCACATACTATGCTCAGATATTTCCCATCTAAGGCATGATGGGGCAGAGGTTTTTGTACATTCTTTCTTATCAGGCACTAGGTGAGAGATAATGCTGAGATGTGATTTAATTCCAGAGCATTTCTAACCTTCCTTGGGTATAGAAGAGTAGCCTTCCAGAACAAGTCATGAAGCATGAAGATACAGATACTGACAGTTGTCAATTACCGAAAGCACACAGACACGATAAGCTCTGGGGATTTGAGACGGTATCGACAATATCTGCTACAGGCAGTCTGCCCTCTGTAATGCTCAGAACAACTCACACCTCAAGTTTAGTTTGCTCTATTTTGTCAAGTCTTGTCACTCTTCTTCAAGGTGAAATGTTTTAAAAATGGACGTGCAGGAGTTTTAGTGAGCCATGAGACACGTCTCATCGCCGTGCATCCAAAGTCTGAGACTCGTACACACTGTGTATCTCCCTTCCGCCATTTAATCCCCCTCTGTAATTGGCCAGTACTTCTGATGACGTGGGGTAAAGAAGATCCTCACCCTTAAAGGCTGCAGCCTCTGGTTACCATGCTCTTGTTATGCTTTCTGCTAGAACCTATTTATCATAAATTATTAGATAGGGCAAGATGTGGCTCAGCAGTAAAAAAAAAATAATAATAATAATCCGCCTGCAGTGCAGGAGATGCAGGAGACAAGGGTTCAATCCTGGGTCAGGAAGATGCCCTGGAGAAGGAAACGGCAACTGACTCTAGTATTCTGGCCTGGATAACGGACAGGGGAGGTTGGTGGGCTCTCAAAGAGCTGGACACGACTGAGCATGCCTGTACACATGTGGAAAGACAGTGAATCTTCCTGCCTTCATTATGCAGCAGCAACTCTATATCGAGGGCAGGAGGAGAAGAGGACGACAGAGGATGAGATGGCTGGATGGCATCACCGACTCAATGGACATAGGTTTGGGTGGGCTCCAGGAGTTACTGATGGACAGGGAGGCCTGGCGTGCTGCAGTTCATGGAGTCGCAAGGAGTCGGACACAATTGAGTGACGGAACTGAACTGAACTGAACTTTATATCCTCGTGGTAATAATGATCAGTTTCCACTGACAGTGTAGTAACTTCCTGAATGCTTCTGCACTCCTATGAGAGAGCCCAGAATGACTAGGGTTAGCTGTAATCTGGCTTGTGTGGATCTCTCGCTCCACAGCCTGGTAGAAGCTTTTCTCTTCTGGAAACTGAAGCCCAAATTCCTCAAGCCTGGTCATTAGGAGTAACACTTAAAGGGACCACTGCTGCTACTCCCGCGCTCAGTCAGACGCTGCAGGTGCCTGATACTCAGGGGTCTTTGGAGTCACCAACATTTTCATAATATTGAGATTTGTCTTTATCACCATGTGGACAACTGCAAAAAGGCAATATGACTGGTGCTATCACTTGGGTTACATTTATGGCAGTTCCTCATAATTTTTCATAATATCCTGATATTTTTAGGACTCAGACTAGCTTATTGAATGGAAATATAATAGGGACTACCAACCCTGCAGCCTCCAAGTCTACAAGGTGACACTAAGTCTGCCATTTCTCTCAGGATGCATTATGGATTCTCATTTAGTCTCTTGACCAGGGAGTAATTTTAAGGGATTCTACTTGTTTTTCCCAAACATTTTGCTTCTTTCTCCAGAAATCAGGCACCAATGTGAGAATTATGCCAAATTATATGTGCCTTTATTATGTAATGAGGGACTGGGGAATTCACTAGAGCGCACTTATGAACCATTGGATTCACAGTGAGACAGTTGAGCCAGGACTTCACATATCACCTGACCTCTGTATTACCCTCCCACACACAGGAGGGTCTTAACAATCTTTTTTTTAGTCTCCTGAGATTAGGGTAGACTCAAACCCTGAGAGGAGGACTCTGTCACAAAAGGTTTATTTGAAAGTGAAAGGAACACTAAAACGGAGGAAGTGATGCTGGGAAGGGATGGCAACTGATAAAAGATACATTATTATGCTAGCTAATCCCTTAGGGGAAGCTCAAAGTTTTAAAAAAAATAGTGTATGGATAAGAAAGCTGTGGTACATATACACAATGGCGTATTACTCAGCCATTAAAAAGAATACATTTGAATCAGTTCTAATGAGGTGGATGAAACTGGAGCCTATTATACAGAGTGAGGTAAGCCAGAAAGAAAAACACCAGTACAGTATACTAACGCATATATATGGAATTAGAAAGATGGTAACGATAACCCTGTGTACGAGACAGCAAAAGAGACACTGATGTATAGAACAGTCTTTTGGACTCTGTGGGAGAGGGAGAGGGTGGGATGATTTGGGAGAATGGCATTGAAACATGTATAATATCATATATGAAATGAGTCACCAGTCCAGGTTTGATGCACGATACTGGATGCTTGGGGCTAGTGCACTGGGACGACCCAGAGGGAGGGTATGGGGAGGGAGGAGGGAGGAGGGTTCAAGATGGGGAACACGTGCATACCTGTGGTGGATCATGTTGATATATGGCAAAACCAATACAATATTGTAAAGTTTAAAAATTAAATTAAATTAAAAAATAATAAATAAAAAAAATTCAAAAAATAAATAAAAAATAAATCATGTAAAACACATGCTCCAGGATTATCCTACACAAATGTGGGGGAACTGTTAAGATTTATATACCAACAAATGCCAGTCATTAGACTTACTTTCAGGGATTTTTAATTCCTGAGCATTTTTAGCACATGAACATCTAGAGCAGCCTTCCAGAAAAATCCATCAGGCATGTATATGCAGATTTAGTCCACTAATGATGTAAAAATTCTGAACGAGGTAAAGGTGAAAACATCACTTACAGGCTCTGAGGAACATTACCTATAGAATCTGAGGAAACTAGCGGAGGTTTCCACATTTTCAAGGAATTGGAAAAGTCAATATGTACCAAGGCGTACATCATAAAATCAGCTAGAGAAAAAGACACATCACCCTCAAAGGAACAACAATAAGGCTAATAGTTAACACTTGAATAGAAACTGTAAAGATTAGAAATCAATGGAATGACACTATCAAAGTGCTGAAAGAAAAGTATTTTGATTTAGATAACTACACCTAAGAGAAAACATCCTTCAAAACTGAAGTAAAATGAAAAGAGCTCCAGATGAGCAAAACTGAGTTTTTCATCAGCATACCAAAAATTTTAAGTGCTAAAATTACTACACATTCATAAAATATTTGTAATTCAATTGAATTTAAGTGTACTACATACTTCTTAAAAGAAAGCTTGTGAGACTGGCTAAATAAAATGAAGCACAATAATAATATATGACTTAAATACAATGATAAAGAGGTTTTCAGTAAAAGAATATATTATATATAATACAAACATTGCCCAGAAGGGTGTGTATAGCTTTATCAATAGAAAAAAATGTCAACTCCAAAGCAAGAAGATTACTCAAGAAAAAAATAAGACATTTTATTGTGATTAAATAATCTATCCATCAGAAAAATTTATGTATCTTATAGACTAGTATATGAAATACAAAAGCAAAGTAATAAATTTTAACATATTGTTCTCAGTAACTAGTAAGAGAAGTCAGTATTAGTAGTAAAGACAGAAAAGTTTTGAAGAGCAAAATGGCAAAACCAATACAATATTGTAATTAGCCTCCAATTAAAATAAATTTATATTAAAAATATATAAAAAATAAATAAAATTTTGATCACATCAGTGTATACAACACCATCCTCACAAACTGGAGAACACACATTTCTCCCAAGGTAATGTGGAGAATTTTTCAACATTGATAATATACCGTTTCATAGTAAGTCTCAACAAATTTACAAGGACTGAGATAATTCCATGTGCATATGTGATCAAAGGGAATTAGAAACAAGTAACAGAAGTATAACGAGAAAATCTCCCAATATCTGAGCCAAAGTTAATGTTAGACAATGTAATTTTTTAATCAGTCAAATAGAAAGATAATGAATATAATTGTACTGATAGGGGCTTCCCTGGTGGCTCAGATGGTGAAGGGGTCTGTCTGCAGTGTGGGAGACCCAGGTTCAACCCCTGGATTGGGAAGATCCCCTGGAAAAGGCAATGGCACCCCACTCCAGTACTCTTGCCTGGAAAATCCCACGGATGGAGGAGCCTAGTAGGCTACAGTCGCAGGGAGTCACAAAGAGTTGGACATGACTGAGCGACTTCACTTTCACTTTCAAGGCATACTTATAAAAAGAATAAACACTGGTGGACTGGAATGCAAAAGTAGGAAGTCAAGAAACACCTGGAAAAAAAAAAAAGAAACACCTGGAATAACAGGCAAATTTGGCCTTGGAATACGGAATGAAGCAGGGCAAAGACTAATAGAGTTTTGCCAAGAAAATGCACTGGTCATAGCAAACATCCTCTTCCAACAACACAAGAGAAGACTCTATACATGGACATCACCAGATGGTCAACACCGAAATCAGATTGATTATGTTCTCTGCAGCCAAAGATGGAGAAGCTCTGTACAGTCAACAAAAACAAGACCGGGAGCTGATTGTGACTCAGATCAAGAGCTTCTTATTACCAAATTCAGACTTAAACTGAAGAAAGTAGGGCAAACCACTAGACCATTCAGGTATGACCTAAATCAAATCCCTTATGATTATACAGTGGAAGTGAGAAATAGATTTAAGGGCCTAGATCTGATAGACAGAGTGCCTGATGAACTATGGAATGAGGTTTGTGACATTGTACAGGAGACAGGGATCAAGACCATCCCCATGGAAAAGAAATACAAAAAAAGCAAAATGGCTGTCTGGGGAGGCCTTACAAATAGCTGTGAAAAGAAGAGAAGCGAAAAGCAAAGGAGAAAAGGCAAGTTATAAGCATCTGAATGCAGAGTTCCAAAGAATAGCAAGAAGAGATAAGAAAGCCTTCCTCAGTGATCAATGCAAAGAAATAGAGGAAAATAACAGAATGGGAAGGACTAGAGATCTCTTCAAGAAAATTACAGATTCCAAGGGGACATTTCATGCAAAGATGGGCTCGATAAAGGACAGAAATGGTATGGACCTAACAGAAGCAGAAGATATCAAGAAGAGGTGGCAAGAATACACAGAAGAAGTGTACAAAAAAGATATTCACAACCTAGATAATCACAATTGTGTGATCACTGACCTAGAGCCAGACATCCTGGAATGTGAAGTCAAGTGGGCCTTAGAAAGCATCACTACGAACAAAGCTAGTGGAGGTGAGGTGATGGAATTACAGTTGAGCTATTTCAAATCCTGAAAGATGATGCTGTGAAAGTGCTGCACTCATTATGCCAGCAAAGTTGGAAAACTCAGCAGTGGCCACAGGCCTGGAAAAGGTCAGTTTTCATTCCAATCCCAAAGAAAGGCAATGCCAAAGAATGCTCAAACTACCGCATGATTGCACTCATCTCACATGCTAGTAAAGTAATGTTCAAAATTCTCCAAGCCAGGCTTCAGCAATATGTGAACCATGAACTTCCTGATGTTCAAGCTGGTTTTAGAAAAGGCAGAGGAACCAGAGATCAAATTGCCAACATCCGCTGGATCATGGAAAAAGCAAGAGAGTTCCAGAAAAACATCTATTTCTGCTTTATTGACTTTGCAAAAGCCTTTGCCATAGTTGTGGATCACAATAAACTGTGGAAAATCCTGAAGGAGATGGGAATACCAGACCACCTGACCTGCCTCTTGAGATATCTGTATGCAGGTCAGGAAGCAACAGTTAGAACTGGACATGGAACAACAGACTGGTTCCAAATAGGAAAAGGAGTACGTCAAGGCTGTATGTTGTCACCCTGTTTATTTAACTTCTATGCAGAGTACATCATGAGAAACGCTGGACTGGAAGAAACACAAGCTGGAATCAAGACTGCTGGGAGAAATATCAATAACCTCAGATATGCAAATGATACCACCCTTATGGCAGAAAGTGAAGAGGAACTCAAAAGCCTCTTGATGAAAGTGAAAGTGGAGAGTGAAAAAGTTGGCTTAAAGCTCAACATTCAGAAAACGAAGATCATGGCATCCGGCCCCATCACTTCATGGGAAATAGATGGGGAAACAGTGGAAACAGTGTCAGACTTTATTTTTTTGGGCTCCAAAATCACTACCGATGGTGAGTTCAGCCATGAAATTAAAAGACGCTTACTCCTTGGAAGGAAAGTTATGACCAACCTAGATAGCATATTCAAAAGCAGAGACATTACTTTGCCAACAAAGGTTCGTCTAGTCAAGGCTATGGTTTTTCCAGTAGTCATGTATGGATGTGAGAGTTGGACTGTGAAGAAGGCTGAGCGCCGAAGAATTGATGCTTTTGAACTGTGGTGTTGGAGAAGACTCTTGAGAGTCCCTTGGACTGCAAGGAGATCCAACCAGTCCATTCTGAAGGACATCAGCCCTGGGATTTCTTTGGAGGGAATGATGCTGAAGCTGAAATTCCAGTATTTTGGCCACCTCATGCGAAGAGTTGACTTATTGGAAAAGACTCTGATGCTGGGAGGGATTGGGGGCAGGAGGAGAAGGGGACAACAGAGGAAGAGATGGCTGGATGGCATCACCGACTCGATGGATGTGAGTCTGAGTGAACTCCAGGAGTTGGTGATGGACAAGGAGGCCTGGCGTGCTGCGATTCATGGGGCCGCGAAGAGTCGGACACGACTGAGCAACTGAACTGAACTGAACTGAAGCATCCAACTCAGTAAGTTATCCAACAAAAGTAAGATAACTGTAAAATTAGATAAGAAATTAATACAATAAACAAAAAAGCACACAAAGAAAAAATTTTAACTGTAACATTTGAAAACTAACAGTTTCATAAAATAAACAGTAATTTAATAAAACTATCAACTCCATGTGAAGACTTCAGAGATATACAAAGAGAAAAACCCAAGCAAACAACATCAGGAATGAAAACTACAAAACAATGTAAAAATATATAAACAACTTTATATAAATTTAGATTAAACAATGAACAGATTTCTAGTGAAACACACTTAGTAAATCTGGCATAAGAAACAGAAAATCTAAGAAATGTGTATCTACTAATTATTGCAGTATTTCATTATCAAATGAAAATCTTCAGAGAAAACTTCAGACTGACATGATTCTATAATTGAATTTCTCCATGTATTTAAGAAATAATTAATATTGATCTTATTTTTAAAACTAGAGAGTAGAAAAATAGAAATTTCTCAACTATTCTATGAGACCAGCATAACTGCCATACCAAACATCTGTCAAAAACATACATACAAAATTTTATATAAAATATTAGCAAAAATAATCCAGAAATATATACAAGTTGGATTAATTACTGGAATGAGCAACTGGTTTTAACACATAAAAACAAATCACACAATTCATCACATTAACAGAATAAAGGGTAGAAATGTATGGTCACTTTGACAGTTTCAAAGAAAGTATATGATAAGATTCAACGGTTTTTGACATTTCCATGAGAAAACTTGTTATATACTAACAGAAGTCTTCCTTAAGCTATCTTAAAAAAATATTTGATGTCAAAAAATTATATTCAGTGGTACGGCCAATGAGGAGAGAAGTGTGGAGGTTTCTCCAAAAACTAAAAATGGAATTACCATATGTCTCAGCAATTCCACTCCTGGATATAAAACAAAAACACTATTTCAGAAAGATACATGCAACCCAATATTCACAGCAGCATTATTTACAATTGTCAAGATATGGAAGCAACTTACGTGCCCTTCAAATGAAGGTGTGGTATGTATAGCTACAATGGGATACTGCTCAGCCATAAAAAAGAATGAAATTGTGCCATTTGAACAACAGGGATGGACTTGGAGGGTACTGTGCTTAGTGAAATGGCAGACAGAGAAAGGCAAAGACTGTATGGTATCACTTATGTGCGGAATCTAAAAAAGAAACAAACTGGTGAATAAAACAAAAAAGAAACATACTCACAGATTACAGAATAAACTAGTAGTTACCAGCAGGGAGAGAGAAGGAAGGAGGGGCGAGATGGCAGTAAGGAATTAGGAGGTATAAACTATTCTGTATAAAATAAACTACATGGATATATTGTACAACACAGGGACTACAGCCAGTATTTTACAGTAACTATAAATGGAGTACAGCCTTTAAAAGTTGTGAATCACTGTACTGTACCCTTGAAAATTATGTAATATATAATATTTATATATAATTATAAATGATAATTATATAATAATATATCAACTACACCTCAATTTTTTAAAATTCTGTAATAAAACTCCTTGCATACAAAAAAAAAAAGTAAACAGCCAAGAATCTTCTGCAATTCCTTCTTAAATGAGGATAATGTGTGGTCAATAAACATGAGAAAGTATCCAGTTCCCTTAACCACCACAAAATGTAAACTAACTTCACAGTAATTTACAATTGCATATACATCAATAATGACTGAAATTTAAAAGACCAGAGGATCACCAAGGACAGAAAAGGATGAGGAGAACCTGGAACTCGCATCATTTCCACTTTGGAAAACTGTTTGGTACTCTCTACAAAAGGATGGACTTGCACAAACCCTACCATTCCCACCCTCAAAAATCACAAGTCTAAACATGAACCCAAACACCCATACATATATTGACTGAAAGGTTTACATCACTACAATATAATAGCATCCTTTGAATAGCTGCCAACCAGAAACAATGTAAATATCAATAAAGATTAGAGGAATTCATAAAAAGAAATAACTATTTCTAAAACAGAATTACTGTATGATTCCATTCAGGCAAAAACAATGTAAAAGTGAAAGAGCCTGTTTCCTCTGGAAGAGGTAGGCAGTAAAACGGAGGGGACGTTGTGAAAATTCTTCAGTCTATACCTGGTATTTATGCACTTTTCTGTATGGACACTGTAATTTGATAAAAATTATTTTAAAATACAGGCTAAAAATAATGGAAGTTATATCACTGAATAAAATTAAAGCATAATATCAAATTAATCACAAAAGAAACCAGAGGATAATCAGTGTTAGGATTTTGTACTAGAAAGTAAATCAAGTTTCCTGACTTATTCTTTAAATGATTTAAGTAAACTTTTGAAAACTCTCTGAAAGATCAAATTATTATTATGAAGTGAAATATTACATATTAAATGCAAAATGAATAAATTGAGTATTAATTCAATATATCCACAGGGTACCCTGGATTAAATGAGAAAATCTCAATTATAGAATTTTACTATTAAAAACAGAAAGTTTGCATGCCTGATGGACTGTATTTTTTGCATTAATGAAATTAGACTAGTTTGCCTTAAAACCAGTTGGAAGTACCAGCAACCCCTAAAAGAATTCTGACCCCAATTAAATGTTTTATCTTTTCCCCAAAGCTGCTTTTGCTTCTCTGTTCCCAGTTGCTATAAATGACAGCTTAGTTTTTCTAATCATTTACATTTAAAACCTCAGTACTACCCTTGACGCTACCCTCTCTTGCACTGATCCTTTTGCCTTATTAGTTTTCACATCTGTCACAACCTTTACATTCCAGTGATCAGCCTCTTATTCAAGCCCACAATCACTCTTTCCTAGAATATTGCAAATATTATTTCTACTTCTAGTCTCTGGATGTCAGTCAGGGATATACAAGCTAGTAGATTAGTTTTTTGTGGGCAGCATTAATCACGTTATTCTTCATTTCAAAACCTTAATTGAGTTCCTGTTATCTAGAGAATGAACCCTGGTATCCTTAGTTTGACTTCCAAGACCAACCTAAATTTAGCCCCAAACTAATTTCTAACAAGCATGCTGTATTGCAGTAATGCAGCAGTAATTACATTCACCTTACTTTTCTGCCTGTTTCTTTGATTGTGCTACTTTCATTGTTAAGAATTACTTTTTGTCTTTTTTCCACAACTCTAAATTCTCTACACTCTTTAAAACTCAATTTGTCATGAAGGTTTTGCTACTGAGTTCATGACCTCACTGTAGGTCATGAAAACTGTAGAATAAGAACTTAAGTGGGTTTTTTAATTTTTATTTTATATTGGAGTATAGTTGATTAATAATGTCTTTCAGGTGTACAACAAAGTGATCCAGTTCTACATGTACGTGTATCTTCTTTTTCAAGCTCTTTTTCCATTTAGGTTGTTACAGAATATTGAGCAGAGTTCTCTGTGCTGTATCACAGGTCCTTGTTGGTTCACTATTTTAAACATAGTAGTGTGTGTATGTCAATCCCAATCTCCCAATTTAAACTGATCAGGCTTTAGAATCACTTGAGGAGTTTTTAAAATTAACCAATACGACAAGGGTCAAGAAGCAACAGTTAGAACTGGACATGGACCAACAGACTGGTTCCAAGTCGGGAAAGGAATACGTCACCCTGCGTATTGTCACCCTGCTTATTTAACTTATATGAGAGTACATCATGAGAAATGCTGGGCTGGATGAAGCACAAGCTGGAATCAAGACTGTTGGGAGAAATATCAATAGCCTCAGATACTCAGATGACACCAGCCTTGTAGCAGAAAGCGAAGAGGAACTAAAGAGCCTCTTGCTGAAAGTAAAAGAGGAGAGTGAAAAAGTTGGCTTAAAATTCAACACTCAGAAAACAAAGATCATGGCATCCAGTCCCATCACTTCATGGCAAATAGATCGGGAAACAATGGAATCAGTGAGAGACTTTATTTTGGGGGGCTCCCAAATTACTACAGATGGTGACTGCAGCCATGAAATGAAAAGATGCTTGCTCCTTGGAAGAAAAGCTATGACCAATCTAGACAGCATATTAAAAAGCAGAGACATTACTTTGCCAATAAACATCTGTCTAGTCAAGGCTATGGTTTTTCCAGTAGTCATATATGGATGTGAGAGTTGGACTATAAAGAAAGCTGAGCGCTGAAGAATTGATGCTTTTGAACTATGGTGTTGGAGAAGACTCTTGAGAGTTCCTTGGATTACAAGGAGATCCAACACAGCCTATCCTAAAGGAGATCAGTCCTGGGTGTTCATTGGAAGGACTGATGTTGAAGCTGAAACTCCAATACTTTGGCCACCTGATGTGAAGAACTGACTCATCTGAAAAGACCCTGATGCTGGGAAAGATTGAAGGCAGGAGGAGAAGGGGATGACACAGGATAAGATGGTTGGATGGCATCACCGACTCAATGGACATGGGTTTGGGTGGACTCCGGGAGTTGGTGATGGACAAGGAGGCCTGGTGTGCTGCAGTCCATGGGGTTGAAAAGACTGGGACATGGCTGAGCAACTGAACTGACTGAACTGAACTAGGGTCATACCTGCTGAGACTCTGAGAGGGCACAGCTAGAGTTACAGAAGTCTGTGAATCTTGAAAGAAAGTCCTCTCTAGTGTTGCTAAACACCAGATGGGACTAATTTAGGGGAAACTGATGGACTAAAATCTGTGGGCACAGAGGTTGGCAGGACTAAGCAGAAAGCTAAGGTTAAATCATGTCAGACTCCCCATGTACGTAGATAACCATGATCCCAAATTGAAGACAGAGATAAGAGCAAATTATCTGATATGGTCAAAAAAACTCCTACCAAGCTGACTATGCTATAGATTACACTTATTAACTCTGGAGAAATTACTAAAAAATAAAAATTTTTAAAAGCAGTACAGTGAAGTAAACGGAGCCAGTCCTGGAGAGAAGACAACATATTGAGGAAAGAAAAAGCACAGTTCCAAAAACATCATAGGAAAACAATCTAAATATAAAAATTGCAGATAAGACACTGAAAGAAGTCAGAAAAAAAACAAGCAAAAGTAAAAGATACTTCATAGGCGTATCTGTAAAATACTTTTCATGAAAGTAGACAGATTTCCAGTTTCTAAGATGTAGAAAGCTGGTAAGAACATCACTCCCACCCTAACGACAAGAAAATGCAGGATAATGTACAAAATTATAATGTTTCTTGGACACATCAAAAAGCTGTGGTAATAGAACAACCGACTCTAATATCAAAGGAGAGACAGGGCGTGAGCCTTGTTGTAATAGCTGCAGCAGGATGAAGATGAGATCTTCATACAGACCCAGTGTGAGCAACTGTAAGAGAACAGAAGCCCTAAGAGCTACTGACACACAGGACTTTGCACCCACTTAGAGACTCTTCGCCATGAACTCATTCAGGTACACAGGACTCACCAAATGCACAAGACAAAGAGTGGGAGGAGAGGGGAGACGGGAGAAAGCCTCTCTCGGTGTTGCGGACCGAGAGGGCGGGAAGGCAGCCTGTGGGGAAAAATACAAAATGCCACCCTGTGCCTTCTCCTCTAGGCAACACCAGGTTTAACCCATCGGGGAAAGGGCCACAAACGTGAATCCCCGAGGGCAGAGTAAGAGATCTACTACCACTATGGAAAATGAAAAAACGGAAAAAGAAAATTCCCTTAAGGGATGAGCAGGAAACCATCCTGGACTCGATCCATTAGACGGGTCCTAATACAGGTGCAATGGCAGGATCACTGAGAAAACCCCACCCCTGAGAATCAAGGACTAAGGATCTGTATAAAACTATGGCTGGCCAAGGAAAACAGACTCCCCTTGCTTCCCAAAACAGGCTAGCATGCACCAGTAACAATCAAAAGCAATTGACCACTCAGGGAAATGCAAAAGCATATCACAGACCCTCTGAGATTACAATGTATCTATGAAATAGAGTGGTATCCATTATTTAGATAACTAAATAGGAATAATGCATGTCACACTATAATAGATAGATAGATAGACATGGGTTCGATCTCTGGGAAGATACCATGGAGAAGGAAATGGCAACCCATTCCAGTATTCTTGCCTGGGAAATCCCATGGACAGAAGAGCCTGGTGGGCTACGGTCCATGGGGTTACAAAAGACGCGGACACAACTTAGCGACTAAATAACAAAAGAGAAGTAGTGTGGTGTCCATTATTTAGATAACTAGTTAGATTACTAAATAGGAATAATGCATGTCACACTATGACTGATGGATACATACATATGTTGCTGCTGCTGCTGCTGCTAAGTCACTTCAGTCGTGTCCGACTCTGTGCGACCCCATAGACAGCAGCCCACCAGGCTCCCCCGTCCCTGGGATTCTCCAGGCAAGAACACTGGAGTGGGTTGCCATTTCCTTCTCCAGTGCACGAAAGTGAAAAGTGAAAGTGAAGTCGCTCAGTCGTCTCCTACTCTTAGCGACCACATGGACTACAGCCCACCAGGCTCCTCCGTCCATGGGATTTTCCAGGCAAGAATACTGGAGTGGGGTGCCATTGCCTTCTCCAACATACATATATACATATACAAATATGTACCACAGAAAGTATCTCAGAAGCAAATACAGTGAGCTATAAACATTCACTACTTCAAGGGGTGTATTTTGAGAAGAGGTGAGTAAGGAGTTTTAACTCATTATTTTATTCATCATTACAACATTTGAATTATTATTTCAGTAAACTTGTATTTCAAGTATCCTATAAACAGCTAAAATACTATACTGATGTTGGTAAAGGTGTGGAAAACCTACTGCTCTGAAGAACTACTGGTAAATTTTTAGAACAATATAACCTTTTTGGTTATATTGTTCCTTGCTTGCTCCTTGGAAGAAAAGCTATGACCAACCTAGACAGCATATTAAAAAGCAGAGACATTACTTTGCCAACAAAGGTCCATCTAGTCAAGACTATGGTTTTTCCAGTGGTCATGTATGGATGTAAGAGTTGGACTATAAAGAAAACTGAGTGCCAAAGAATTGATGCTTTTGAACTGTGGTGTTGGAGAAGACTCTTGAGAGTCCCTTGGACTGCAAGGAGATCCAACCAGTCCATCCTAAAGGAAATCAGTCCTGAATATTCATTAGAAGGACTGATGCTGAAGCTGAAACTCCAATACTTTAGCCACGTGATATGAAGAACTGACTCATTTGAAAAGACCCTGATGCTGGGAAAGATTGAAGGAGGAAGGAGAAGGGAACGACAGAGGCTGAGAAGGCTGGATGGCATCACCAACTCAATGGACATGAGTTTGGGTAAACTCTGGGAGTTGGTGATAGACAGGGAGGCCTGGCATGCCTGGGGTCGCAAAGAGTCAGACACGACTGAGCGAATGAACTGAAGTGAACTGAATCTTTTTGGAAAATAGCTTGGTAATACACATCCAGCGTACTGAAAATGTTAATATTTATCTTTTAGGGGAGCATAAATTTTAGTCATGAACATATATCCTAAGAAAATAATCCAAAATATGGAAAAGATGATGTGTGCCACAATATTTAACAAAGTACTCTGCTGAAATTTTTAATGTAATACAATTTTCAACCCTAGAATAGTTCAATTTTAGGCACTTGCATTTAATGGACATAATACAGTCATTAGAAATTATTGTTATAAAGGGAACACAGCAACATGGACAATGAATGTAACATAATTATGTTAGTTGCAAAGTGCAGATTGAAAGAGACAATGATGCAAAATTGTGCATAGGCAAAGGACCAAACTTAGTAAATTTGTGTCCTGGAAAATTTACCACTTTAAGTTTTAGCCTTCACATCTATAAAATGAATGTAATAATACATGTATTACAGTTTTTTTCAGTAGAATTGAATGAGAAAGTAATTGGAAGGTACACGTTAGCTGAGTGCTTAATATTATTTATTAGTATTACTATTACATAATGTAAGAATGGATTTTATATAAACATATAAAGGTATGTTTATATAAACATATAGATGTAAATGACATGAGAAGGAAAGAAACTAATGGACACATTCTTTGCCAATATTGTTGGAATTTTCTACTTTTCTGAATGTTTTTTCACAGAGTGAACTATGTTACCATCATAATTTAAAAAGTTATTTTACTGGATAATGCGATTTTCCTTCATAATTGAAATTTTTGTGCTTAGCACAAATCTACTCAATCTAGAACTGTTGTCCACACTTGGAACTTTCTCTTCTGTGTTTTTTCAAACACTTAACTTGAGGAGGAATACAAATTTTTCATATATTCTTCTTAAACTTGACCCTTAGTTTCTTAGATAAAATTTAAATAAAATTCCTAGATAGATATTCTTAGATAAAATTCTCTTTTGCTAGAATACTTAAGCTTTTAGGAAAAAGCTATACATTCAGTGAACACGTCCACACATACAAACTTCATCTGGGAACACCCTTGGTCCAATCATCTAGAAACGGACAGAAAGACTCCATCAAGTGCAGCTGCAGACCCTGTTCATAAGTGAGGGATTTATCTCATTTTGGAGCCAAAGATCTATGGGGCCACAAAACAAACCCCTGAGACACAAATGATTGATGACATTGCCCTAGATCGAGGGAGTGTGACTTCATTCAAATATATCCCTGAACCGCTGACAATACCCAAATCTATACTGTTCCAAATGAAGGCCTGAAGAAGCAATTTTCAGGTGAACTGAAGAAGAAAATCATACGTTTCACCAAGGGAGGTAGCAAATTTATGAAAACAATACGGGTAAAATGACAGGTTTGCGGGAGGATTCTGGTTGATCTGCATATGAGCTCTCACTGGGCAGGACTCTGAGGACAGAGGGAGAAGGGACAGTAAACATTTGGTTCCCACCTATAAAGCTGAAACTGCTATACATAGCAGATAGACATTTGGAATTGAGTAGTGTGTGTGTGTGTGTGTGTGTGTGTGTGTGCGTATCTTCTTCCTAAATACAAATTAAGGAGGAGAAATTACTTTGCTTTTACTTGTGTTCAAAACTGACACTGAAAAACCTGCTGTGAATAACGTGCGGCTGCAGCTTTTTACGGTTTATTTATTTATGTATCTATTCCGCTGTGGTGGGTCTTCGTGGCCGCATGTGCACTCTCTCCAGCTGTGGTGAGTGGGCTTCTCGCTGCAGTGGCTTCCCTTCTCGTGGAGTGCAGGCTCTAGGCACACGGGCCTCAGTGGTTGTGGCTCCTGGGCTCTCGAGCGCTGGCTCAGCAGAGGTGGCCACGGGCTCAGCCACCCTGCAGCACGTGGGATCTTCCTGGACCAGGGACTGAAGCAATGTCCCTTGCATTACAAGGTGGCTTCTTAACCACTGGGCCACCAGGGAAGCCCATGGCTGCAATTCTGAACTGAGCACCTACAAAAGTCTTCACTTTAGTTCAGTTCAGTCGCTCAGTCGTGTCCTACTCTTTACGACCCCATGAATAGCAGCACGCCAGGCCTCCCTGTCCATCACCAACTCCCAGAGTTCACTCAAACTCACGTCCATCGAACCTGGACTGGCATCTCATTTCATACATGATATTTTACATGTTTCAATACCATTCTCCTGCCAGTCCAGGTTCGATGCATGATACTGGATGCTTGGGGCTAGTGCACTGGGACAACCCAGAGGGATGGTATGGGGAGGGAGGAGGGAGGAGGGTTCAGGATGGGGAACACATGTATACCTGTGGTGGATTCATTTTGATATTTGGCAAAACTAATACAATTATGTAAAGTTTAAAAATAAAATAAAATTAAAATTAAAAAAAAAAAAACTCACGTCCATCAAGAGGCCATCCAGCCATCTCATCCTCTGTCGTCCCCTTCTCCTCCTGTGCCCAATCCCTCCCAGCATCCGAGTCTTTTCCAATGAGTCAACTCTTTGCATGAGGTGGCCAAAGGACTGGAGTTTCAGCTTTAGCATCATTCCTTCAAAAGAACACCCAGGACTGATCTCCTTTAGAATGGACTGGTTGGATCTCCTTGCAGTCCAAGGGACTCTCAAGAGTCTTCTCCAACACCATAGTTCAAAAGCATCAATTCTTTGGTGCTCAGCTTTCTTCACAGTCCAACTCTCACATGCATACATGTCCACAGGAAAAACCATAGCCTTGACTAGACGAACCTTTGTTGGCAAATTAATGTCTCTGCCTTTCAATATGCTATCTAGGTTGGTCATAACTTTCCTTCCAAGGAGTAAGCGTCTTTTAATTTCATGGCTGAAATCACCATCTGCAGTGGTTTTGGAACCCCAAAAAATAAAGTCTGACACTGTTTCCACTGTTTCCCCATCTATTTCCCATGAAGTGATGGGACCAGATGCCATGATCTTAGTTTTCTGAATGTTGAGCTTTAAACCAACTTTTTCACTCTGCTCTTTCACTTTCATCAAGAGGCTTTTTAGTTCCTCTTCACTTTCTGCCATAAGGGTGGTGTCATCTGCATATCTGAGGATATTGATATTTCTCCGGGCAATCTTGATTCCAGCTTGTGCTTCTTCCAGCCTAGCGTTTCTCATGATGTACTCCGCATAGAAGTTAAATAAGCAGGGTGACAATATACAGCCTTGATGTACTCCTTTTCCTATTTGGAACCAGTCTGTTGTTTCATGTCCAGTTCTAACTGTTGCTTCCTGATCTGCATATAGGTTTCTCAAGAGGCAGGTCAGGTGGTCTGGTATTCCCATCTCTTTCAGAATTTTCCACAGTTTATTGTGATCCACACAGTCACAGGCTTTGGCGTAGTCAATAAAGCAGAAATCGGTGTTTTTCTGGAACTCTCTTGCTTTTTCGATGATCCAGCGGAAAGTCTTATTTGATAACAATTAACTTACATGTTGACTTTTGAATATTGAAAGAATTTCATCAGATATATGAAATACTAATATTTTACGAAAAAAAGATCTCAGCTAACAATACATTCTAATGTGTAGGCAGTCTATTTCTTTGGGTCCTTCTCCCTGTACCTTGGCATTCAAAAATTTAGAACTAGAGTAAAAATAAAGTTGTCCTGTCTATAGTTTCTGGCAATGCTATTTTTCTAGTCTATGCCTACCATCCCCTCCCTCCCTTACAGGCCATTCTACAGATGTGCCACTTATATTCAGCAGCACTATAGCACTTCTTATGACTGAATTTTGCAACTGTGGTTCCACTTTACAGCGAGAACTTAATCGAGCCTTTTTACACACGCATTCCAACCAGCAAAGCTCAGTTACAGGAGAGTATTTGCCCCTATAATCTCCTTACGGAAGTTGTAGCCCAATCAGGTTGATAGCATACAGTGTGGATGAAAGAGGAGGAAGAAGATTCTGTCATAATCTGCTCTACCATTTTAAGGGCACTGTAGCAGGAATTTAAAAATCAGTATTACTAAAAATTTGCCCAATTTGGCCTTGTGATTCCATTTCTGTTTCCTCATACTAAAGTCCACGTATCATACAAAGATGGGTTTAAACAGGTTCATATGCTCAGCATAGTGGCCCACAGAGGTATTCCAAATGTCTATTAATTGGGAAGTAGATAAATATGTGATTATTCTTATCCATCATTCTGTGAAATATTATGCAGTCTTTAATAAAAATGAGCTCATGTGTCTGACATCAAAAAATCTGTAAGATTTAACTTAAGAGTAAATTGTGTGGTAAAATTTGTGTATTATAACAGTTGTGTAAAAATAAATATATAGTTGTGTGTTTCTTTGCGTGCAAGTTTAAATGCATAGGAAAATGTCAAAAAGAGTGTACACCGAGTTAAAAGTGGGAGAGGTTACCCCAGGAAGTGAGATGGGATAGCACAAATGTTCACGTGTATGTGTGCATGCATGAGAATTCTTTATCCTATATTTTTCCAATTTGTTTGTTTTCTTCAGTAGGAGTTTACTCCTCCAATTTTCATGGACTTGGAAATAAAATGTTATATGTTTGGAATGAGACTTTTATATATACAAAAAACTCCTAGAAAACAATATATAACAAAGAACGACAATGCCAAACAAACAGAATATGAGCAGTTACTGTGTTAACATTCAGTAACAGGTTTTCAGAGAGTAAAGAGATCACTTATAGTGGAAGAAATACTTCCTAAGTATTTCTAAAACTATAAGGAAATTGGAAATAATTAAAAACTAAATAGAAACAATAAAAATTCCTAATATCTAGCATAGTGCTGAACACATAGTAGCTATTTAATAATCATCTGTTAAATGCTAGTAATTGTCATGAGATCCTGGATAGTGTACATCTCTGCAATAGAGTTCTTGTGTCTGTCAAACAAACTGGTTTTCCTAGATTATTTTAAAGATCCCATTAAGGTATAAAAATCTTCATTGATGAATCATATCATTTCTATGCCAACATATTACATTCTGAATTTATAACAGATTTTCTGTGACTTTCAATTTTTTTAAAAATCCATCCCATGGTCTGCAGAAGTAGAGCCAAAGGAGTTTTATTTCTCGCAAAATTTAATTTACAAAAAATCTGACCAATGTACATATCCCTCCTACTGATAAGGCATGTAATTTCACTGACAAGGCATCCATTCCAGATCTACAAACTTAAAAAATAATTCTCACCAGACATCAGTCAGTTCAGTCGCTCAGTCATGTCTGACTCTTTGCAACCCCATGGACTGCAGCACGCCAGGCTTCCCTGTCCATCACCAACTCCCAGAGCTTACTCAAACTCATTTCCATTGAGTGAGTGATGCCATCCAGACATAGGCCTAGGAATTATCCCCAGACATAGGCCTAGGAATTCTCACTTTAGAATTTAATAAGGCAATCATAGTATATCAGTAGAAAACTTAAAAACCAGTATTTGTCTACATTAAAATATTAAGAGAAAAGAATGCTTTCCAGAAGAAAAAATATTTCTTTGAAAACAGGCTAGATAAAGAACATAGCAGTGAATATTGGAGTGAATGTTAAGATTATATATGAGAATCTATGAAAGGAAAGCAACATGCTATAAGGTAATTGCTAAATTTGTGAATGGGAACTGGTTTACTCCCCAAGTGGAAATGAGTTGTAACTGCAAGAAAAAGAAATACATGTACTTTGCTTTTTACAAAATAATAAACCAAATACAAATTTAAAAATGAAAGTAGAAGTTACACAAAAAATACACAACCCCACCATCCACAACAATAATCATTGCTAACATTTTGTTTGATATCCTTCCAATCACATTTCCCCAAAGCACACACATATACTTTACATGACTGAATTAATATTTTTTAATCTTCTTTTTCACTTTAAAATACAGCATTATAAAAATAATATAGCCTAAGTCATAGTATCATATTCTTCTATTGGTTAATTCATAAATTCTCTCCAACTTTTCACTAGTAATATATGTTACAATGAAATATCTAGAAAACACATGTTTTTACAATTGTTGTAAGAATTCCAAGTCAAGAATCTGAAAAATAAAATAGAAATTACTTTTCTAAGGATGAGATTATTGGATTTCCTATAGAAAAACTAAAGGAAATAGAAACAGAGCAAAGTCAGGAGAACCTCTGTGGAACATGCCATTTGGCTGTTCCTCCAGATGAGAACTGGATATAGAGGGCAGCAAACAGACACACGTGATCCCTGCTTTGGGCTTCCATGGTGGCCCAGCAGTAAAGAACCCACCTGCCAATGCAGGAGATGTGGATTCAATCCCTGGGTTGGGAAGATCCCTGGGAGAAGGAAATGGCAACCCACTCCAGTATTCTTGCCTGGGAAATCACATAGAGGAGCCTGGTGGGCTATACTGCATGTGGTCACAAAAGAGTCAGAGACGTCTTAGCAACACAGCAATAATCCCTGCTTTACTGCAAAATACTTTTGCAGTCAACTAATCAAAACAACTCTGGACATGTATCTGGAGGTAGAAAAGATTTTAAGAAGAAGGGTAAAAAAAATTGACACATCTCTATAGTTATAAATAAAATGCTGATTAACATTTATCAAGGTATAACTGATAAAAACTACACATATTGAATATATACATCATGATGAGTCTGGGCATATTGCATCCACCCATGATACCATCACTACAATCAAGGTACTAAACATATCCATCACGTCCAAAAATGCCCTTATGTTCTTTTGTGGACTTGTTTCATTTTGTTTTGGGGTTAAGAAAACAAGAAATCTATTCTCTTAACCTATATTAAAACACACAAAGCCATATTGTTAACTACGGCACATGTTACACCGCAAATCTCTGGAATGTTCATCTTCCATAACTAGAACTTAATACTCCTTGACCAAAAAACACCCCCTCCCCCGCCCCAGCAACCACATTCCATTCTCTGCTTCTACGTATTTGACTATTTTAGATACTGCATTTAAGCGGAATCATGAAGGACTGTCCTTCTGTGACTGGCTCAATTCACTTCACATAATGTCTTCTAGGTTCATTCATGTTGTCATATATGACAAAATTTCTTTCTTAAGGCCGAATAATATTCCACTGTGTGTATATGCCACATTTTCTTCCTACATTCATCTGCCAAGGCATATGAGTCATTTCCATATCGTGGCTATTGTGAATATTGCTGCAATGAACATGGGGATGCAAGCATCTCTTTAAAATCTTGATTTCAACTCTTTTTACCCAGGGGTAGAATTATTGGATCACATGGCAGTTCTATTTTTAATTTTATAAGAGAAAAAAATAGAACAAAAATAATTAAAGAGTTTCAAGGGTAACTAAAAGGAGAATGCTTATAAACGTATAAATGAAACATTTATTCCCAGAGGAATAAACCAGGCCATGTAAGAGGGAAACAAAACAGTTGACAAAGGAAAAATGAAAATTTTAAAGCAACAAATTCATGGAAAATTGATCTACAGTATGTGAAAACATACTTTTGCTTTATTTGATGAAGAAAAAAGATTAAAACCATAACCCTATAATCATACTGTGTAATTAAAAATAATTTACTGTCAAATGAATTTGAGTGAAGGCATCTTATGAAGTGTTGATAATAAATGTGCCACATTCCCTTATTTCTGTAGGAAAAATCAAAGGCTTACAGTGCTCCTTCCTTGAATAAGAATAGGGACCAGGACACATGGATAAAAAACTTGTGCCTGGATGAAACTGAAAAATATAGAGCAAAGAACATATGAAATTTAGAAAGCTATGAAAGCTTTCTTCCACACGGCCACCCCAGCCACTTCTACACCAATCAAAATAAAACATCCTGTACTCTGTGAACCTCATCAAAGAAAATGTCCCCACATAAAATTATTGACACCATCAGATAGAGAAAACATACAATGGAATTAAGTGTAAGAACCTTTTAAGTGTCTGACCTAACATCTTTTACTGCATCTTCCTTCCATGGTCTATAGACGAATAAAAACTTCCAAAACAATGACAGTTCAGAACACCTCTCTGAATTGTCTGTGCGGTGCCAACTCTACTCATAATTTGGAGACAAAAGAGAGGTGGACACAAAAGCTCTGACGAGCAGTGATAAGACCTAAATTAAAGCGTATTCTACCAGGAGGGCTTCTCAAGTGTATTTCAGCGATTTTGAAGAAACAATGCTTCAATTGTTCCCATGCCCAGAAATAATCTTATTGAAGGGGAAGTTTCCCTGTGTCCAACAGCTCTTCACAAAAATGAAACATTTTCTCTTCAAGTAAATCCAAAGCAAGATAGTGAGATTTAGGCTGGGCTGCAAGAGTGACTATAATAGACCTCGAAGAGAAAGCATCTATTACAGTTTTATTTCATCCAATTCTTCATTATCCCAAGTATGTTTTAAAGAATTTTCCTTGAGAGTCCTGAAAACAATTTCAGCAATGACTAAACTTCCACTTCATCAAATAATCTTGGACATCTACATGAAAACTATGCAAAAAAACAATCAGGCTGTTAGCAATAGTCTGATCCCCTGGAGACATTTTAGTAATTTTTTTAATTATCAGCTTCATCCTCTTGTTGCTTCATTTGTTACTATCATATTAGTTGGTATAGAAAATTCTAATTTTCTGTTCCTTTTTATTAAAAATTTTTTTCCTTTATGGGAAATACCAAAAAAAAAAAGTTTCCATGAACAGTCACCACGAAAATGAATTAAAATCATTTATACCCAGATTTGGAGAAGTAAATAGCAACCCACTCCAGTACTCTTGCCTGGAAAATCCCATGGACAGAGGAGCCTGGTAAGCTGCAGTCCATGGGGTCGCAAAGAGTTGGACACAAATGAGCGACTTCACTTTCTTTTATTTCTTTCTTTCTATACCCAGATTGGCTTTACACTTACTTTGCCGTCTTTTACTTAGATTAATAATTAAAAAAAAAAGTCTGTGGTAGGGGAGAGCCACGGGGCTCACTTTCATTTCAATCTCTGATTTCTGGATTTGGAACCTGGTCAAGACATGGAAATGAAGACAGACTTTCCCTGTCATAATACATAGTCTTCCCAGAGCAAATGATTGTATCACATACTTATTCACAGCCTTAGTTTTTGATTCACAAATCTTCTTCTGTATCAAAATATAGAACCCCGTTTTATGAGTTTCAACAAGAGAGCTGGGAGAAAAGGCAGAGAGAGGATCATAAATGAAATAACAGGCTTGCTCTGTGGAGACCTAGCATGGATTCTGCATTTGTCTCTGTGGAGAAATTATAAAATGAAAAGACAGCATGAATTTGAATAAACATATACTAACTATGAGGAGTTCCTCAGGAGATCTGAGATTGCTGCAGCTTATACTATATCTCTTTATGAGGGCATGTGTGCCATGGGTGGGTGTGGGGGCTTTGATAGACACAGCCTGGCCAGAAGACCATGAGACTAAAGCTTGTAGGAAAACTCTTTTATTTTTTTTTTTTTTTTTTTTTTTTTTATATTTAGTATATTTATTTTATTTTTTTTTTTCTCTAATTTTATTTTATTTTTTAAACTTTACATAATTGTATTAGTTTTAAATTTCTCTTTTAGTCTTTTAAGTTCTCTTTTAGTCTCCATCTTCGCCTCCTCTCCCACACATGGTGCTTTGGAACCACCTTTGCCTGACACTGGATCAGGAATCCCAGTGTTCCCAGAACAGTATGAGAGCAGAACACCAACAAAAACATATATGGGCTACTGTGCTGCCATCTTCCACTGATTCCTCCACTCTCTAGTCTAAAACCCTAAACTCCAAACGGAAGGAGATTCCTACTCCCTAACTTGAGGGTTCACCTGGGGGACAGAGCCCTTCAGAGTTGGGGACAGTGGTTCTGTGGTACCTGCAGCTGTCCATTAGAGAGAGCATCCACCCCTTATGTCCAAACACACTGTGAACTACAGCCCAAGCCCTTCCTATCAGACAACGTGCTAATTGAGGGGCACATGAGCAACTCACTGGTCATAAAACTTGGGGGGTGGGGAGAGTAATGTAAATACAGTAAGAAACACAAAAGCTGAAGAATGCATATCACCCAAATTATTAAAACATTTGGACCAAGAATTTTAAATAAATACAATAAATACCCTCAAAGACAAAAACAGGGAATGGTTGTAACATGAAAGAGGAACAAGAAGAAAAGTCCCCAAGGAGCGGTTAAATGGAGTTAAACCTTTATTAAATAACAACGGCATTTTGGAAGTATAAAAGTATTCATTCAAAATAAATTTTAGTAAGTCAAGGATAAATATTACTATCAACTTATTACTAAAAATGAGGAAAGAATGAGAATAACAAAAACACTTGATCAATCCAAAGATACTCAGTTGAGGAAAGAAAAAGAAACAAAGAAAGAAAAGGGGTAAATAGAGAAAAGCAAGGTGGTAAATTTAGTAATAAGTAATTACAGTAATAACTAATTAAATGTTAATGGAAAAAATATTCTATAAACGGCAGACTTTCAGATTAGATAGAAATAACAAAATCCTGCTATATGCTGTTTACAAGGTGTATGTTTTAAATGACAAAAACTGTCTAAAACAAAGGGAGGAAGAAAGATATACCAAAAGATTACTAACTAAAATAAAGCTGATGGAACTATATTAGTATCAGACAAAGAAAACTTTTAAACAAGCAATAGCACTTTATAATAAAAAGGCATCTTCTTAGGGATAGATAGGTCATAAGAATTACATGTAAAATATCATGTAAGAAACGAGTTGCCAGTCCAGGTTCGATGCACGATACTGGATGCTTGGGGCTAGTGCACTGGGACGACCCAGAGGGAGTATGGGGAGGGAGGAGGGAGGAGGGTTCAGGATGGCGAACACATGTATACCTGTGGCGGATTCATTTTGATATTTGGCAAAACTAATACAATTATGTAAAGTTTAAAAATAAAATAAAATTAGGGGAAAAAAAAAAGCAACTTTTAAAAGCAAAAAAAAAAAAAAAGTTTAACTGACCTTAGTCATAGTAAATTCATTTTTAATATACTGCCAATTTCTAATACTCCCTTTAGAATGTACATGCATAGTCATATGAGAAACTGGGCTGTCGAACTGGAGTTGCTTAATTTTTTGTTTCTGTCAATTAGTCAAGCTTTATAATGGCATAAACAGGGAAGCTTGCAGCAGACTTCTCTGGATTAGTGTTAAAGAGCACTAGGACAATAACTAACATTAGGCTCCTTTGGCATACTCGCCAAGGCAATGACTGCTACACGCACTGCCTCCTTAGAATGGGAGAAAATGATGCTGTTCAGACCTAGAATCTGAAGCTGAAATGAGCTTCACACTCTATCCATGATTAATTTTGCTTCATTATTAATCCATGGATCCCAAAGGAGCTACAGGCATTCCTCTCTTGTTTTCCTTAGAAATACACAGGCATTAAAGCTACGCATCAGGCCACTTACAGTGCACAGTTCAGTTCGGTTCAGTCGCTCAGTCGTGTCTGACTCTGTGACCCCATGGACTGCAGCACACCAGGCTTCCCTGTCCATCACCAACTCCCAGAGCTTGCTCAAACTCATGTCCATCGAGTGAGTGATGCCATCCAACCATCTCATCCTCTGTCATCCCCTTCTCCTCCTGCCTTCAATCATGTCAGCAGAACAATAAAATGGGACAGCTGTAATGATAATAAATACGAGTATTTTCTGACTAACCATCAACAAGCAGAATTATCAAGCGAATATGATTGCCATTGTTTTGAATTAATTATCTTGAAAGAAAAAAAAAGACTATCTGACTTGAAGAATTATTTCAAAGGATTTTACTATATTAAGAAAACTTTTAATGGACTGAAAATCTCAAAATCTTTCTTTTGAAAAATACACATTGAAACAGTGGTTCTTAAATTCATGTATTCCCCAGAATCCCTTCATAGGGAAAACAGATTTCTGGGAGCCATGGAGGAGTTTTTGAATCAGTAGGTCTGGAGTGGGATTTGGTAATTTGCATTTTTAACAAATTTCTGGGTGATGCTGATGCTACTGGTCCCCAGAACACACTTTAAAAGAGCCACTGCTTCAAACAAATGAATAGACCCATCTGGGAATTATCTAATCTCCAGTACCTGAGTGACTTTTTTTCCTACTCTGAAACATTGAATTAGTCTAATGTGAATGAGATTTCTTCCACACGAAAGGCTAACAAACACTTAATTGGATGTTTTCCGTAAAACGATGGCTGGTACTGATTCAATACACAGAAACTTTCCATGTGTCTCCACCTCACACCCGCTCAGGGACCTGCAGTGCTTCAACACAACAGTGTTCCATAATGCTCCTTCAAAGTTCCAGAGAGTCCCAAAGGCGAATTGTATTGTGCTGTTTGGGCTTTCAGACTTGTTCACATCATTGCATTTTATGCAGCTCCCTAGTCCCATGAACACTGAGTCTCATTAAAATAGGAAAACACTGCAATTGAAACCACCCAAAGAAACCAGGGGTATCCACGAGACACTAATACTTGTCTTCCCCCTTTTTATCTGATGTTTAGTGCGTCTAACTTACAACAAGGATTGGAGGTAAAGAAAATCTTATTAAGAGCAGCAATCAGCTGGGAAGAAAATCAAGTGGTACATTGCACACTCAGACAGTCTCTTGAGTTGGACTGCCATTTGGGGCAGAACAGAGAGAGATGAATTCCTATAAAGGTGTACCTGATAGGACGTGTGCGTACAAAGAAGTGTCCCCCACAGAGAGCAAGCGGAGCAATCAACAAGACCACTCCTAGATCACTCGGGGAACACAACCGTGGCAGTACAAATTAAATACATTTAATGCATTTTTGATGCATTAAATACAGGACAAATTAAGTACATTTGTATTTAATGCATTGAATACAGGACAAATTAAATACATTCTAGAGATCTGCTATTCAAGACTGTACCTAGAGGCAATGATAATGTACACTTAAAATGTTATTAAGAGGTTGATCTCATGTTAAGCATTTTTACCAAAACAAAATATACTAATATATATATATGTATAGAGATGAGATATCAGCATGAAGCATCACAGATTCTGTTCTGTAGATGAGGTCTTAGCAGTGGCTGATCAGTTGTTTCACTCACAGAAGGTTTGTCTTCTGAGGGTCTGAAAAGATGGAGAAATGATACAAAGGAAGAAAGACAAGGCGTCATGTGAATTCACTTGCTTTGGGGAGACTCTGAGGAGGACACGTGTGCCTGAATGTTTGTATTATAGGGTAGGGCCCTCTGCCCAGGCACATAGAGGACTGCTTTATTTAAACTCACACTGTTTTGCTTTTCAGCACCTTTTGAATGATGCAGATCCTTAAATATTATTTATTAGCTCAGTTTCCCCAATTTCACACTGGTGCTTTTTCAGGTACTTCGCTGAAAACAGTCACATATGGTATAACTGTTTTAAATGCACTTTGTAACATTTGCTTAAAATAAACTAAATCACTGTGTGTATCCACAGCCTCTGAGTGAGGAATTAGTAAATATTCTCAAAATAAATAGATATAATAAATATTACGATCATTTTACCTGTCATTACAAGTTATTTAAATAAAGAAGTTGGAAAGTACCACTTGCAAAAGAAGGGGAGATCATGTTTTCCCCTCAGCATTGCCAAAAAAAATTTAGAAAACTTGGTATTTTGACAATATTAAAACTATCAGATGGATGATCTCGAGATTATCATACTAAGTAAAGTAAATCAGAAAGAGAAAGATAAATATCATATGATATCACTTATATGTGAAATCTTTAAAAATGATACAAATGAACTTATAAAAGAGAAACAGACTCACAGACTTCAAAAACAAACTTATGATTACCAGTGGGGAAATGTGGGAGGGGAGGGACAAACTAGGAGTTGAGGATTACACACTACTATATATAAAATAGATCATAAACAGAGATCTCCTGAGTAGCCCAAGGAATTCTACTCAATATACTGTAATAACTTACATGGGAAAGGAATCTGAAGAATGGATATAGGTATATGTACAGTTATTCAGCTGAATCACTTTGCTGTAAGCCTGAAACTAACACAATATTTGTAAATCAATTATACTTCAATATAAAATAAAACTTTAAAACACCAAAACCAAAGACTGGTTCAAAATGGCAGAACAGAAGGACAGTGCTCTTCCTGCAAGAGCACTGAAATCACAGCTAACCAGACAGTCATCCCCAGGAAGATGTTGGAACCCACCCAAAATGTCAGAACCAATTAAATTCTTAGCTCGCTTAAATAATAGAGCAACTATCAGTAATGTGTTTTGGAAACTGTGTTATATACATCTCATAGGTAGGTAAAATTCACAGTGAGATAAATTTACAAAAATGCTAACTTCGGAGATCCAACCAGTCCATTCTGAAGGAGATCAGCCCTGGGATTTCTTTGGAAGGAATGATGCTAAAGCTGAAACTCCAGTACTTTGGCCACCTCATGCGAAGAGTTGACTCACTGGAAAAGACACTGATGCTGGGAGGGATTGGGGGCAGGAGGAGAAGGGGACAACAGAGGAAGAGATGGCTGGATGGCATCACTGACTCGATGGATGTGAGTCTGAGTGAACTCTGGGAGTTGGTGATGGACAGGGAGGCCTGGCGTGCTGCAATTCATGGGGTCGCAAAGAGTCGGACACGACTGAGTGACTGAACTGAACTGAACACAAGATCAAAGCACTCCTCTTGTTTTGCAATTGTATTTAAACGATGTCTAAAAATTTTATATTAGCTCCAAACACCATCCAGATTTGATGTGATTATGTCACCATGTCTTCAGTCACAGAAAATACAATTCTTTCACTTATTATCTTTGTGTCATGTTCTCCTTTTCACTATGCAAACTTTCAAACACAGCAAAAAGTACAGAGAACACTCTAATCAGCCCTCATATAGTGATTAGTGAAAATGAAGTCGCTCAGTCGTGTCCGACTCTTTGTGACCCCATGGACCGTAGCCTACCAGGCTCCTCTGTCCATGGGATTTTCCAGGGAATAGTACTGGAGTAGATTGCCATTTCCTTCTCCAGGGGATCTCCCTGATCCAGGGATCGAACTTGGATCTCCCGTATGGTAGACAGACGCTTTACTGTCTGAGCCACCGGGGAACTCCTCAATATAGTGATTGTTCAGCTCTAAAACAAATTAACTTACGGCCAGCCTTAATTCGGCTACTGACCCACATATTTTAGCCAGAATATATTAAAGCATATTTCATATATCATGGCATTTCATTGTAAATACTTAGCAAGCTTCTCTAAGACTGTTTTTAAACAATCATCTTCCTTTATAAGTCAATAACTTCTTAAAACCATGAACCATTCCTGTGTACTTGATTTATTTGAATCAAGATCCTTCAATGTCCACGTGTTGTACTGTCATATTTTTAACTTTTATTTACTCCATGGATATGTACTATCAAATGTCCCACACTCTGCATGTGACTGACAACTTCCTCATGATGTGTATATTCACGTTCCTCTCTCCCCAATATTTCCTAAATTTATAGGAATCATTGGAGGACCTAAGATATCCAGGCTCACGTATTCTGAAAAACATACTTCATATGTGGTGCTCTGTACGTCCTATTTCTTCACATCATTGAGACCCCATGATAATCTGGTTGCCCCAGATATTTAACGATATTAAGATTGATCTGTGCAACTAAACAGAAAATTAACAAGGAAACACAAACTTTAAATGATACAATAGACCAGTTAGACCTAATTGATATCTATAGGACATTTCATCCCAAAACAATGAATTTCACCTTTTTCTCAAGCGCACATTGAACCTTCTCCAGGATAGATCACATCCTGGGCCATAAAGCTAGCCTTGGTAAATTCAAAAAAATAGAAATCATTCCAAGCATCTTTTCTGACCATAATGCAGTAAGATTAGATCTCAATTACAGGAGAAAAACGATTAAAAATTCCAACATATGGAGGCTGAACAACACGCTGCTGAATAACCAACAAATCACAGAAGAAATCAAAAAAGAAATCAAAATTTGCATAGAAACGAATGAAAATGAAAACACAACAACCCAAAACCTGTGGGACACGGTAAAAGCAGTCCTAAGGGGAAAGTTCATAGCAGTACAGGCACACCTCAAGAAACAAGAAAAAAGTCAAATAAATAACCTAACTCTACACCTAAAGCAACTAGAAAAGGAAGAAATGAAGAACCCCAGGGTTAGTAGAAGGAAAGAAATCTTAAAAATTAGAGAAGAAATAAATGCAAAAGAAACAAAAGAGACCATAGCAAAAATCAACAAAACCAAAAGCTGGTTCTTTGAAAGGATAAATAAAATTGACAAACCATTAGCCAGATTCATCAAGAAACAAAGGGAGAAAAATCAAATCAACAAAATTAGAAACGAAAATGGAGAGATCACAACAGACAACACAGAAATACAAAGGATCATAAGAGACTACTATCAACAATTATATGCCAATAAAATGGACAACGTGGAAGAAATGGACAAATTCTTAGAAAAGTACAACTTTCCAAAACTCGACCAGGAAGAAATAGAAAATCTTAACAGACCCATCACAAGCATGGAAATTGAAACTGTAATCAAAAATCTTTCAGCAAACAAAAGCCCTGGTCCAGACGGCTTCACAGCTGAATTCTACCAAAAATTTAGAGAAGAGCTAACACCTATCCTGCTCAAACTCTTCCAGAAAATTGCAGAGGAAGGTAAACTTCCAAACTCATTCTATGAGGCCACCATCACCCTAATACCAAAACCTGACAAAGATCCCACAAAAAAAGAAAACTACAGGCCAATATCACTGATGAACATAGATGCAAAAATCCTTAACAAAATTCTAGCAGTCAGAATCCAACAACACATTAAAAAGATCATACACCATGATCAAGTGGGCTTTATCCCAGGGATGCAAGGATTCTTCAATATCCGCAAATCAATCAATGTAATACACCACATTAACAAATTGAAAAAGAAAAACCATATGATTATCTCAATAGATGCAGAGAAAGCCTTTGACAAAATTCAACATCCATTTATGATAAAAACTTTCCAGAAAGCAGGAATAGAAGGAACATACCTCAACATAATAAAAGCTATATATGACAAACCCACAGCAAACATTATCCTCAATGGTGAAAAATTGAAAGCATTTCCTCTAAAGTCAGGAACAAGACAAGGGTGCCCACTTTCACCATTACTATTCAACATAGTTTTGGAAGTTTTGGCCACAGCAATCAGAGCAGAAAAAGAAATAAAAGGAATCCAAATTGGAAAAGAAGAAGTAAAACTCTCACTATTTGCAGATGACATGATCCTCTACATAGAAAACCCTAAAGATTCCACCAGAAAATTACTAGAACTAATCAATGACTATAGTAAAGTTGCAGGATATAAAATCAACACACAGAAATCCCTTGCATTCCTATACACTAATAATGAGAAAACAGAAAGAGAAATTAAGGAAACAATTCCATTCACCATTGCAACGGAAAGAATAAAATACTTAGGAATATATCTACCTAAAGAAACTAAAGACCTATATATAGAAAACTATAAAACACTGGTGAAAGAAATCAAAGAGGACACTAACAGATGGAGAAATATACCATGTTCATGGATTGGAAGAATCAATATAGTGAAAATGAGTATACTACCCAAAGCAATTTATAGATTCAACGCAATCCCTATCAAGCTACCAATAGTATTCTTCACAGAGCTAGAACAAATAATTTCACAATTTGTATGGAAATACAAAAAACCTCGAATAGCCAAAGCGATCTTGAGAAAGAAGAATGGAACTGGAGGAATCAACCTACCTGACTTCAGGCTCTACTACAAAGCCACAGTTATCAAGACAGTATGGTACTGGCACAAAGACAGAAATATTGATCAATGGAATAAAATAGAAAGCCCAGAGATAAATCCACGCACATATGGACACCTTATCTTTGACAAAGGAGGCAAGAATATACAATGGATTAAAGACAATCTCTTTAACAAGTGGTGCTGGGAAATCTGGTCAACCACTTGTAAAAGAATGAAACTAGAACACTTTCTAACACCATACACAAAAATAAACTCAAAATGGATTAAAGATCTAAACATAAGACCAGAAACTATAAAACTCCTAGAGGAGAACATAGGCAAAACACTCTCTGACATACATCACAGCAGGATCCTCTATGACCCACCTCCCAGAATATTGGAAATAAAAGCAAAAATAAACAAATGGGACCTAATTAACCTTAAAAGCTTCTGCACATCAAAGGAAACAATTAGCAAGGTGAAAAGACAGCCTTCAGAATGGGAGAAAATAATAGCAAATGAAGCAACTGACAAACAACTAATCTCAAAAATATACAAGCAACTCCTACAGCTCAACTCCAGAAAAATAAATGACCCAATCAAAAAATGGGCCAAAGAACTAAATAGACATTTCTCCAAAGAAGACATACAGATGGCTAACAAACACATGAAAAGATGCTCAACATCACTCATTATCAGAGAAATGCAAATCAAAACCACTATGAGGTACCATTTCACACCAGTCAGAATGGCTGCGATCCAAAAGTCTACAAATAATAAATGCTGGAGAGGGTGTGGAGGAAAGGGAACCCTCTTACACTGTTGGTGGGAATGCAAACTAGTACAGCCACTATGGAGAACAGTGTGGAGATTCCTTAAAAAACTGGAAATAGAACTGCCTTATGATCCAGCAGTCCCACTGCTGGGCATACACACTGAGGAAACCAGAAGGGAAAGAGACACGTGTACCCCAATGTTCATCGCAGCACTGTTTATAATAGCCAGGACATGGAAGCAACCTAGATGTCCATCAGCAGATGAATGGATAAGAAAGCAGTGGTACATATACACAATGGACTATTACTCAGCCATTAAAAAGAATACATTTGAATCAGTTCTAATGAGGTGGATGAAACTGGAGCCTAGTATACAGAGTGAAGTAAGCCAGAAGGAAAAACATAAATACAGTATACTAACGCATATATATGGAATTTAGAAAGATGGTAACAATAACCCGGTGTACGAGACAGCAAAAGAGACACTGATGTATGGGACAGTCTTATGGACTCTGTGGGAGAGGGAGAGGGTGGGAAGATTTGGGAGAATGGCATTGAAACATGTAAAATATCATGTAAGAAACGAGTTGCCAGTCCAGGTTCGATGCATGATACTGGATGCTTGGGGCTAGTGCACTGGGACGACCCAGAGGGATGGTATGGGGAGGGAGGAGGGAGGAGGGTTCAGGATGGGGAGCACATGTATACCTGTGATGGATTCATTTTGATATTTGGCAAAACTAATACAATTATGTAAAGTTTAAAAATAAAATCAAATGAGGGAAAAAAATATATAGCACATATCTACAATGGAATATTATTCAGCTTTAAAGAGGAAGAAAATCTTGTCTCATGGATGACATGGATGAATCTTGAGGACATTATGATAACTGAAATAAGCCTGTCACAAAGAGACAAATTCTGTATGATCCCATTGCTTGAGATTTCTAAGGCAGTCAAATTCACAGAAACAGAAAGTAGTGGTTTCAAAGGGCTGAGGAAAGGGGAAATAGGGAGCTGTTGTTCAGTGGGTATACAGTTCCAGTTTTGTGAGATGAAAAAGTTCTGGAGATCCATTGTACAATAATGTCAATATACCTAACACTATTAAAGGTCACTTAAAATGGGCAAGCTATTTAACTTCAAGTTATGTGTGTGTGTTTTTAAACACAATTAAAAGAAAAGATGAAGAAAAAAAATAAGTGATAATAAAGAGATATATATTTTCTTATTGTTTTCTGTTCATTGAAAACAGGTTTTAATTGCATTGCTTGGTAAAGAATTACAATAAATTATATTATGAAAAAGCAAAAAAAAAAAGATTGATCTGTGAATTCAGATGATGTTAGTCTGTGCTCATTATAAAATTTTCAATCAAGCTTTCCCCGAACTTTAAAATCCATTGCAATTGTTGCCTAGAGTTGTAAAATGCAGCTATAGAATTCTATCACTCTTTCATCCATGTACTTATTAGCCGAATTTTTATAGAGAAGAACTTTCATTCTCCCAACTCATTGTCGTGTTCCCTTTCAAAATCCTTTTCATTCTAATTTGAAGAATATTTTTCTATCTATAGGAGTCAAAAATATTTTCCTGTCCTATTTTTGGATGTACAGCCACGAACTACTGAGAGCCCAGGGAATGTTAAATAATGCCAATAATGAACTAGATCATCCCAATGCATAAATTATCCTCAGGCTCGCATCCCTTACTTTAGAAGCTTCATTAATTGCTCTAGCTGCATTAACTTTTAAAGGCCACTGGGGTCCCATTAAGTTACAGTTATCTTATGACTCCATCTGAGATGCTTAGCCCCAGGGAGTCGTTTGTATGCTAAAAAAATTTGGGGTGACACAAGAGAGAAAGCATTACATTTAGTTGCAAGTTAACTCAAAAAAGAATAAGATCTGCAAGAATAGCCATAAAATCCATTTATTTAAAGCTTCATAAAATTTGACTGAAGTATTCTTAATAGGCTAGCCACATGCTTTTTTAAAAAATGTGGCCAGTTTTTTTGCAGCTTGATGAAGCACACTGCTTGTGAGGCCCAGGTTTGCTCCCAAAGGATGGGCTAGTTAATATCATGAGGAAAAGAGCAAACAACTGTGGTACTTCTGCATCTTGACTCTGATGGCTGTCTTGAAAAATGCATATCATTAAACTTGCAATAGTAGAGAAAGACAGTGCATATTTCAGCAAAATAACTGCTTGAAAGGGATCTGACTTTTGAAGGAAAGAAATGCACATATTTAAACAACAATAGCAAAGATCTGAAGGTACAACAGTAAGTAAAATACATTCAGTGTAACAGAATATGCCTTTAGCTCCCATGAAGCTATACCTCTGGAGGATTCATGATATTTCTTTCAAATGTTTTCTATATACATCTTCCCTCTCTAAAAAATATACTCCCTCTAACTCACAGAATTACTTCAAAATGCAATTCTTTCTCTCTTTCTTCATTCATTAATCAGGATTCTTGAAAGACTAATTAGACTTCTGCTTAAAAGAAAAAGACTGAGAGAAGAGAAAGAAAGCATAAGCAAGTGCATTAGAAAGAGAGAATCAGAGCAAGACAGAGAGAGAAACAAGAGGAATTGCTTTAAGAAATTAATGCTTTCTTTCTCATCAAAAGGCAGGTGGGAATAGTGACACAGCAGAATGGGAAAGCTGAAGTCTCTGGGCCGCAGGGCATCACAGAAAGAGAAGCAGCTGACTCTGCAGACACCTGAGAGGTTCTGCAGAGAGGAGCTCCAGATGTGTCAGGGGTAGGCTCCTCCAGAAATCAGGGTCTTGTTTGAAAGTTTGTGCATAGTGCAATCAGACCTTAAGATTTTCTCCTCCAACCAAGGCAGCCTGGTTCTTACTTTCTTTTACCCCACAATAGTCACAGGTCTATGCTTGGGAAAAACTAAACCCAAAAGGTTCCATGAAATGTTGAGTTCCTTCTGGACTGAAAATCTATCGCAGTGCTTCTCTGCTGCCTTTCTGAGCATCAGAATGTACACATTTCTGGTCCTAAGCAAAAGCAAACAATACTCCTCAGAGATGGGATAAATGGAAGGGGGGGTTACGTTCTATTTACGTAAATGGTCAGCTGGCCAGTTGCTGGCTCCATATTCTTTTCTTAGGATTTCATTGGTTTTGGTCCTTTGGAAGTAAAACTTGGAACTTTTTCTACCTATCACACTATTTTTAGATAAAGAATCCGAAATCACATATCTCTACACTAACCTGTTTTCCCCATTACCACCTTGGTCCTTCTGTTTAAGGGAGCATTTTCTTTTCCTGGTTGGCATAAAGTTTTTGAACAGTTCTACTGTGCAATATGAATAAAAACAAATTGCAAAAATCTATATAGTAATAAAATATAATTAAACATCTATCCAGGTGTCAAGATTTCCACTGAGAATGAGGTGCTCCTTAGCCCAGTGTCTAGGAATTTCAAAGAGGGCACCCAGGCAGACAGGGTTTGTGCTCGTGTGTTCATCAGCTTCATATTTCAGGAATTACAGAAGCCAAAGTGTTTCACATTAGTATGCATTTAGGATATCCATCTTCAGTTTACATTACGTAAATGCATGTTAAAGAGAGTGAGAGCAGATTTTACAGAAGTATAAAGGACTCTGAAGAAAGAGGTACATCAAGACATTAAACCAATATTTGCAAAATGTCACTGCTAGTGGAAAGTCCTGGGAATTTTAGCTCAAATATGAATTCAGAGATGACATCTGTGAGTGGATCATCTGCAGAGATCAATGGGTTGATTCTCATTATGGACGTGAGCGAGTCACAGGGGGAAAGCTGGTCATGGCATCAGGATATAGCCATTGCTATTGGAAAAGACCCTGATGCTGGCAGGGATTGGGGGCAGGAGAAGAAGGGCACGACAGAGGATGAGATGGCTGGATGGCATCACCGACTCAATGCACATGAGTTTGGGTGAACTCCGGGAGCTGGTGATGGACAGGGAGGCCTGGCATACTGTGATTCATGGGGTTCCAGAGAGTCGGACATGACTGAGTGACTGAACTGAACTGATCCTCTGAATGTTTGGGGCTCCCAGCCACCCAAAATTCACATGTTGGATTCCTAATACCCAATATGATAGTATTAGATCAGGCCTTTGGCAGGTGAAGTCATGAGAGTGGAACCCTTTTGAATGGAATTAATGACCTTAAAGAAACCCTGTAAAGCTCCCTAGCCCCTTCTGCCATGTGAGGATACACTGAGAAGTCCACCCCAGAAGAGGGCCTTCACCCATTCATGCTGGGACCCCAATCTCAGACTTCTAGATTCCAGAACTGTGAGATATGTTTGTGGTTTTTATAAGCCACCCAGACTGTGGTATTTTGTTATAGCAGCACAAACAGACTAAGACAGTCACTATAAACTTTACCATCACCATCTATCTGAAACCTGTCTAATCAAGACAGGACCACACATTAGTAACAATAAATTTTCTATGACAAACTAATACCTCCAAATGCTTCCACTGACTTAGAGCCTTCTGATGAGTTGTTCAGCCACTAAGTCGTGTCTGACTCTTTGTGACCCCAGACTGCAGCACACCAGGCTGCTCTGTCCCCTACTCTCTCTCAGAGTTTGCTCAAATTTACGTCCATTGAGTCGGTGAGGCCATCCAACCGTCTCATCCTCTGCTGCCCCCTCCTGCTTTTGCCTTCAGTCTTTCCCAGCATCTGGGTCTTCCCTAATGATGGGAAGAGTTGGCTCTTATCATCAGGTGGCAAAAGTATTGGAGCTTCAGATTCAGCAACAGTCCTTCCAATGAATATCCAGGGTTGATTTTCTTTAGTATGCATTGGTGTGAACTCCTTGCAGTCCAAGGCACTCTCAAGAGTCTTTTCTAGCACTACAATTTGAAAGCATCAATTCTTCAGCACTCAGCCTTCTTTACGGTCCAACTCTTACATCCATACATGACTACTGGTTTAGATTTTAGTCATTTTGACTCTGTGCAAAAACTGGAGTTGACACTCCACAACACAACAGTGTTAATTAAAATTATAATTATTACCAGAACATGTGTAAACAATCTTACATACAGACTCTCTGACTCTCTTCCGAGTTGTTTGTGTTTTTTAGGTTGTACTTTTTAGGAAAGGGAGAAATATCTGGAAAAGGACTTCTTGTTTCTCTGCATTTGTTTGTTATTTAAATTGAAGTTTTAAAGGGAAATGGTAGCTATCATTTTAGAGATCTATTCTAGTTAGACACAGACAACTTTCAGAAACCATCCCCTTGCATAGGGTCCTTCATGCTTCCCCTCTCCTGCCACTGCCAACCCAATCCGTTTAACAAGACCCAGCGTCAATTTTCAAAATGAAAAGTCTCATTACAATTCCAACAGCTAGTTCCACATTTTCCTGTTCTGCAATGGTTCTGATAATCACCTCTAGAGTGCATTGTTTGTATGAGAGTGTCCTCCATTATGTTACCTTTACCGATTAAAAAACCTAAACGTCTACCTTTGAATAACTCTAGGTTATTGTCACCTTGTCTCTTATCTTCTCAGACCGTGAACAATTCCCCCGCCATCTACATGGCTACCTTGACCGCATTTGTAGAGGGACAATGTGTCTCCCCTGAGCTTCCTCCTTTGTACCTGATGATTGCCTTGCTGGAGGAGGCCAAAGGAAAGGAATCATGTATTCCTCACCCTTTAAAAAGTAAAGCAACTCAGATTTAAGATGTCACACTGTTTTATTGGAAAGTATAAAAAGAAACTGTTTTACGGTGTCATTACAATGACACAGTGCAAGGACTGGCTCTAAAAAATACCTCTGCCTTGGGAGACCAACAGTTTAAGGCAGACACCATCAAACGATGTCAAGCTAAACTGTTTTATCTATCATCAGAGAACAGAATTGTTTTCTCTAATGGAGCGTCTTCTCTTGTTATGTATTCACTGAATATTGAAATCACCACTTTGGAAATTAATACTGAGGGGAAAATTCATGTGTCATTTGATAATCTAGTTAAGGACACGTGTTCCAGATTGAACAAAATTTAACACCAAAAACAGGGACAAAAACATTATTGAAAGATTTTACCTTGATCCTAAGGGTTTAGTTGCCCCCAAATGCATAAAATTAATAAAATATGTTTTACTTACTACTGTTTTATTTAACAATTACTCTCTTGGACTGACCAATCAAAAATCCAAGCAAACAAAAACTCTAGTTTACAATAGTCTTTACCGAAAAAAGACATTTTCTTGGTTTTTTAAAAAAACACTATCTTAATTCACCATATACAACTAGATCCTTGGAAACATCTTTCATACATATGTTTTTACACAGTGTATTCCATGCACCAAAGTGTGGTAAACACGTTCTTTCACTGAAATAACACAGCCCATTTTTTACACAGATAACCAGCATTCTATCTTTTTTTTTCTTTCTTTTTGGCTACACAATGCAGCATGTAGGATCCTAGTTCCCTGACCAGGGATTGAACCCACACCCCTGCATTGGGGCACAGAGCCTTACCACTGGACCATCAGGGAAGTTCTGATAACCAGCATCTTAAAAGCAAAACACAGAAGTGAGAGTACATCAAACTAAAAAGTTTCAGTACACGATAGAAATCAACAGACTGGAAAAAAAAAAAATCCTAAGAAGTAGGAAAAATATCTGTAAGCAATCTATCTGATACGGGGTTAACTTCCAAACTATACAAGAAAGTCCTACAAAAAAGAGAAAAACAGAAAAAAAAAAAAAAAAAACTTAACTGGACAAAGGATCTCAGTAAACATTTGTC
Source organism: Bos indicus x Bos taurus (assembly GCF_003369695.1). Classification (NCBI taxonomy): domain Eukaryota; kingdom Metazoa; phylum Chordata; class Mammalia; order Artiodactyla; family Bovidae; genus Bos; species Bos indicus x Bos taurus. The sequence goes on from NC_040093.1 coordinate 62,573,473, forward strand.
CAAGAATACAGTAAAATGGCCAACAAGTACATGAAAAGATGTTCACCATTACTGTTCATGAGGGAAATGCAAATCAAAACCACAAGAACTATCACCTCATGCTCGGTAGGGTGGCTGTTATCAAAATTGGACTCTTGTGCACCGTTGGTAAGAATGCAAAATTGTGGAGCCACTATGTGTAAAAACAGCACAGAGGGTCTTCAAAAAATTAAAAAGAACTACAATATGATCAGGCAATCCTACTTCTGAAAGAAGTGAAATCAGGATCTCAAAGAAATACCTGCACTCCCATGTCCACGGCAGCATTATTCACAACAGCCAAGACTGGGAAACAACCTAGATGTCCATCAGTGAATCAGCGGATAGAGGAAATGTGCTACGCACATGCAATGGGATATTTCTTAGCCTTAAAAAAGAAGGGAACGCTGCTATATGTGACAACATAAATGAACCTGGAAGACATTATGTTAAGTGGGATAAGCCAGTCACAGGACAAATACTGTGATTCCACTCAGATGAAGTATCTAAAATAAACTCATAAAAACGGAGAGAAAGTGGGTGTTTGCCAAAGGCTGAAGGGAGACGGAAGTCACTATTCAACAGGGATAGAGCGTCAGCTACACAAAATGAATACATTCTAGATGTCTGTTCTACCACATTTTGCCTGTAGTTAATAATACTGTATTACACTCTTAAAAGTACAGACAGGGTAGATCTTGTATGAAGTGTATTTACCACAATAAAAATTGTTTTCACTTTAAATTTTAAAAGATGTTTCTAAGAATGCTAGTTGTACGTATAGCTCTGTGAAAGAATGTGTTCAACATGCAGTGCATGGAATAACAGACATTTTTGAAGCAATATGCATAATGAAGATAGTTTTTTTAACATTTTCATTAACAATAATCAGGGAATATGCTATTCTTAGAATCCAAACTGGATCACTGTTAGATATTCTTCAGTGGCTTTTCTTGCACCCAGAACAAAATTCATGTTTCTGCCATCATTCACGTTGTTTGCATTATGTGAGTTCAAGTCATTCTCCAGGTTCCTCTCTTGGGCCCACTCCATCCCACCCCACCCCCACTCACGCTGCACTTACAACTCGACTCTGCTTTCAGCTGCCTCCAGACCCCAGGCTCTCTTCCACCTCCAGCCACTGGCAGACGCTATTCCCCTTGCCTGGAGTGCTTCTCCCGTCCACTGTCCACTGGGACTGGCACTTTTCTCTATCTGAGCCCTTAATTAACTTGCCCATAGCTTTTAAATCGCATAATTACTTTTATTGTATTCTATATTTGCTTTCATATCTGCCCATGACCCAGAAGTTAACCAGCACAAATACGAGAGTTCTGTGTGTTCTGAATTATTTCAACATCATAGGACAGTATGTGTAGGCACCCAAGATACATATAAAGAGTGAATGAATGAATGATTTTAGGGAAACTTTTTAAAGCTGAGTCTTTTTTTATTAATTTGTTTATTTATTGTAGTGGGTTTTGCCATACATTGACATGAATCTGCCATGGGTGCACATGTGTCCCCCACCTGAACCCCCTCCCACCTCCCTCCCCATCCCATCCCTCAGGGTCATCCCAGTGCACTGGCCCTGAGCACCCTGTCTCATAGGACTGGCGATCTATTTCACATATGGTAATATACATGTTTCAATGCTATTCTCTCAAATCATCCCACCCTTGCCTTCTCCCAGAGTCCAAAAGTCTGTTCTATACATCTGTGTCTCTTTTGCTGTCTTGTATACAGGGTCATCATTACCATATTTATAAATTCTATATACATTAAAGCTGAGTCTTATTCTTTTCCTTGGTATATAAACTCACAAGGCCAGTAAGTACCCACCTTCCATCCATAAAAACAAATAATCACATACTTTTCCAAAATATAAACATATAATCCCCCCTTCCCTACTTCTCCACCTCCTCCTCTTTTATCGTCCTCTTCTTCTTTCAGCAGCAGGAAAACTTCAAAGTTTGTGATGGGAAACAACCATTCCATGAGCACGTGATAGATGTAGTTCCATTACATATCTCTTTACTCCACAAATGAGTTTTTTTTCTATAGTCTGTCCCTAACAGCAGGCTTTGTCTAATGCCAACTACTGGATCACAAGCCTCACAATGGGGACTGGATAAAGGTGTGAAGGAGATTGTGTAAATCAATCCTTAACACTAGCAACATGAAGGAGGGGCTTGCTTCTTGATTTGATAGACAGCCAATAATTATCCTAAGGTAGGTTACTCTGTAATCAGAAATCAGAAATTTATCTTTAGAAACCTTCAATTCAGCCTTCCAAACTTCAAATGGCATTCTACTTCAGCAAACTACTTCCATGAAGCTAAAGAATGCTTTCACATTTATCCAAAAAGATGTACCCTAGTTTATAAGTCCTATTCAAAGGTGTATCTTTTTTATTTCAGACTCTAGACACTTTAGAAGAATTCTTTTAATAAGCACTTCATTACACAGCTAATATCTTAACAAATTTCTGTGACAACATTTAAATTAAAATTGGTGAACCAAATTAGTTCTTTTTCTCCAGCCCACCACACCTCAGTCTCCTCTGCCTCAGAAACTACTCTTTTCTCTGTGATGTGTGTCCTACAAGACATCCTGGACCATTTCGGAATGCACACACCATCCTATACTGAAACAAAATTTACTTTTCCATTTTAATACAATACTTTGCATATTTCCACCTTGCTTTTTTTCCTATCATAATACATCTTACAAATCAGTCTGCAACAAATGTCATGTTTTGTAACTCTTCCTAGTCATAGAAATATAGTTGCTCTTTAGTTACTTTTTTATGCCCTACTGCTGGACATATAGGTCAAGAACAGAAAGAATGGCAGTATCATAAAGCACGCATATTTAAAATAATACTAGCAAACTTCCCTCCTTAGTGTCTACACCAATTAATAACTACACTTGGACTCAAAATATCTGATATACACCTTTACCCTACTTGATATTAGCAGTATTTTTTACATTGTCATTCTATACAAAAATTTGTCATCCTATTCAGGGAAAATTTTTCAATTAGTTTTCATTATAAAATATATGATTGAAATACATATATTTACTATACCTATGTATTTACTGAACCTTGGTGTTTCGTCTTTTGCAAACTGTCTTTTTCTATCTTTTGTCCATTTTATTGTGTTATGGATATTCTTCTTAAATTTTTGAAATGTTTCTTTTTGGAACTTCTAGATGTGACTATTTTACCTGTTAACATGGTAAAGAATATCTCCCCTACCCTCCGTTGTCACTTATATTTAAATTTGTTGACTGCTTCTTCATATATTATTTATCTTAATAGAATCAAATTTACCAGAGGACCTTCTCATAAAGAAACAACCTGTCAAATTCTATTTTAAAACCTATTAGATTTTTGTTGGGACCATACTGAAATTATATTTTAATTTACAGAGATATTAATGTATCTTCAAAATACTGAGTCTTCAATTCAGGCAAAATGGCATATCTTTACATTATTTGGCATGTTTTTATGTCCTTCAGCAATTTTTTTAAATCACAACAATGTCTGACTTTGTACAAAACAAAAAATACAATATATGAATACAGATAAGTGCAGAATGTCTATTTTTTTCTTCAAGAGGCTATGATTCTCATTCTTAGTAAAAACAGACATGAGCTGCACACACAGAGAAACAGCCTGGTCATTAGTTTCACCATTTAGCCCCTAATGACCAACAGGTGCATTCCTTTTTGATCTTTCATAAAGTCCAGAAAGATAGCTAAAGGAAAACTTTACGCTCTGGTTCCAACTATCTGAAAGATGTTATAGTCTACTGCAGTACAGCCAATATATGCAAATATGCCTATATTAAACATAATTTCAAAAATGAGGCAGTAATGATAATCCTCTTGCTAAAGAGGTCACTGCATGAGAATAATATATTTTTTATAAATTCAAAATTATAAAAATGCTGTTATAAAAGCCCTCTGGGTACATTCTATGCATATAAACTTTTCCCTTTATGGTGTACATTTGTAAACAACGGAAGTCTCAAAAAAATAGAAGCAATAGTTTCAGACTAAACTACATTATTTTATATATTTCAATGAGTAGAATATTTGAATCATAATTATCCTACAAAATATCAAATTGTGTCACAGTAGAGAATTAAAGTATTCTCGTGTACTTCAGTTTTAGAATATCATGTAAACAACCAATCACCAAAACACAATTGTAAATTGTAGAGTAAAATGTGCTTTTGCATTAAGTTGAAGACATTTTTTTAATTAAAAAAAATTAAAAGGAAAAATATAAACGGTACTTTGAGCGCCACTTTCTAAATTCACAAGGTCAAGGGAGGAGAGGCTACGGAGTGACCCCACTTGCTGTGTGAGTCAGGTCACGGAGCACTGCTCCTGGACACCACACGTGGCCATGCCCTCCGCTATGTGTGGCTTTCCCGAAAAAGCAGACTCACACAAGAACACCACTGGCAGTGCGGAACTTCTATATCTAGACAGGGAGATGAGGAGAGAATACGCACAGAAAATAAGGCAAAACCCCCTCAGGCTAGTCTTCAAATCCCCTTCTCAGTCAAGCTTCCAAAAGCCTTCTTATTTTTCCAATGAGCTCTGTTTCATTAGCTCCGCTTGGCTTCCTGCAGGGTTTCCTCACTGAAAACTGTTTTTTTCTTGCAAAATGGCAGCCCTCCACCTGGGAGAGGCAGATATGGGTGAGCCTCAGCCCTGGGCTTCCAAGGCGGCGCTGGTGGTACAGAACCCGCCTGCCAATGCAGGAAACATAAGAGATGCAGGGTCAATCCCTGGGTCAGGAAGATTCCGTGGAGAAGGAAATGACAACCCACTCCAGAGTTCTTGTCTGGAGAATCCCATGGCCAGAGGAGCCTGGCGGGCTACAATCTAGAGTCGGACATGACTGAATTGACCTAGCACACACACAGCCCTGAAGGCTCAGCCTCTGCCTCCAAGGATCCTAGCCCGAAGCCACTCTGAACACAGCAACAGCTCTCCACCAAGGAACTTTCATTCGAGCAGGCAGGAAAACAAATCTGTCTCCAGAGGTTGTTTTCATGCTATGTTCTCTAAGGAGAAATTTTATAAGAAACACTGTGACCCTAAAAGAGAGGGGAGGGGGACATGAATCTGAAGAAGGAGGGGCATAGCAATTATTGAAAACCAGTCCATCATCCTAGACCATAACAAAGACATAAAAATAAAACATCTCAATATGCCGTGTGAGACAGAAAACTTAAACCCGCCACAAAGGGGCTGTTAAAATTAGTTCGTTATTTCACCTAGGATAAGCTTTACTGTTCAAGTATTTCAGTCAGTATTTCCGCTTTTTCCCACTAGATTATTTCAAGTATCTTTTATAGAAAAATTATTAAATGCAAGACAATCCAATGTCTGAGTGGAACAACTAATCCCATGAAAGTTAGGGTCCACTTTCATTGTAACTCAATCTCACTAAGAGATAATTCCAAAATGGATATGGAGGGTAGAAAGTAATATTAGCTATTACTACTATTATCATTAGTGGCATAATTCTTATTGTTCTTAGCCTTTGTATTCCAGATTTAATACTTTAGTAATGTTTGACATGCAAGGATATAGACTAATAAAATGTAAATCTTATAATCATTCCCACAAGTGAAAAGTAATATAGTTTGGAAACTGTAGGGGCTGACAGATGTGGTATGATTTCTGTGGTCAGAAAATGGAGATTTGATCTTATATGTCAAATTGTGAGTTAATTTTAAATTAATAGGAATTAAGCATGGCATGTGTGCTTTGTAGCTACTCCTGAACTCTCCCGTTCTGTTATTCATTCCACCGCCTATCCACACTCTGTCCCAATACAAGTTCTTTTGGGGAAACTGTTTTTCAGTTCATCACAGAAAATACATACAACTCTGTTTTCAGTATCAAGGACATCCTGTTTCCCAGCGAATGTGAAATCCTCTGGGAAACCTTTTTGGAACCTCGCATCTGATTTAGACGCTTTTCTTTGTTGCTCTCATGGTAACCTGCGGATACAACGGTGTTGGTGTTTTCCAAACTGTGCTTTGTGACTAATTAGCGGGTTATGAAATCAATTTAGTGGGTTTCAACCAGAATTCAACTTTCAATGGAAATATAATATTATAGAAAATATCACATACTATGTGAGTTGTGTGAAATTTTTGTTTCAATTGCATATGCCTATATATGTATTATGTATGTATGTATGATTGGACCATAGGTATGTCTCCTAACATGTCATGGTCAAAAAAAAAACCCTTTCAACATTGATGTATATAAGTTTCATTTTTCCTTGATGGTAAGGATTCTTATAAAAGCAGGCCTCTGGTTCTCATGGCCAACACTAAAAGACATCTGCCTTCCACTGACTTCTGACTCTATATGTACCATGATATGTATCTTAATTTACAACATAGATAACTAGTAGATAACCCAAAACTGGCCACATTCCTCCCAAACTCCATTTTCCCCCAAAGGAGGAGGAACAGTGCTATATATTGGTCAGGTTCAAAGAAATTATGGCTATAGTCTATTATGGAGCTTTCATTATTCTGGAAAAACAGGAGATCACAACTCAGGGTCCAAACAGAGACGACCTCTTGTGGTATTCTTCCTTCAGTATGGGAGGAACACAATTAAATATTTCTCTTGAGTGTCTGAGAAACAGACGGAAGGACAATGTGCCCAGAAAACAGAATAGTGGGAAGAGTGAAGAGAAGAAAAAGTATAGATAAGAGCTAGATCATCTGAAGTTTGCAATGGAAAGCCCTTAAATGGTTTTAAGCAGGAGAGTAATATAAGACTATCTTTAGAAAACTTTCTCTGGCTGCTGGTTAGAAACTAGGATGCAGGAGAGCAAGACTGGAGGATATTCAGAGGATGGCACCATGGCCCAGGTGACCGACGGCGGGGACTGGCGGGCTGCGGTCCACAGGGCCACAGAGAGTCGGACACGACTGCGTGACTAACACTGACTGATAACGGCTGTTTTCCTGGGTATACTAAGTTAAGAAAAAAGTGCAAGATTAGGAAATGAAGACTGTAAGTATATATTTTAAGCACGATTTTTAGGACTATTGCTGTGAGGAAGAGTAGAGAAATGGGAAGTAGCTGGAGAGTGATGTGAGTTTAAGGGATATTAGAATCAATGCTGCTTCTGCTGCTAAGTCACTTCAGTCGTGTCCGACTCTGTGCGACCCCATAGACGGCAGCCCACCAGGCTCCCCCGTCCCTGGGATTCTCCAGGCAAGAACACTGGAGTGGGTTGCCATTTCCTTCTCCAATGCATCAAAGTGAGAAGTGAAAGTGAAGTCGCTGAGTCATGTCCAACCCTCAGCAACCCCATAGACTGCAGCCTACCAGGCTCCTCCATCCATGGGATTTTCCAGGCAAGAGTACTGGAGTGGGTTGCCATTGCCTTCTCTGAGAATCAATGCTATTACCCAACAAATAATGCTGGGGAATGCTGGAACTCAGCATGAAAGAGGCCTGTATGTTAACCTAATGAGGTCACTTGACTATTATAATACAAATGTAGGCTGGAGTGGCCATGGGGTAATGGTCCTCAATCCTAGCTGCTGGGGCTCAAGGGGCACACCTATGGGACTCATAGACTTCCAAGTCTATGGAAATTCTCTTGGAAATTACTATAATTTACATCAATATGCTATGATTGCTCCTGCCCCCCAGAACAGGTCAAAATCAAACATATCCTGGGATATAGTTAGTAGGAATAGAAACTATTTTAAATACCCTGTGTCCTCCCCATGGGAGGGAGGTGAGCTCTGCTATGTAACAATACAAAATGGAAAGCAGTCTTAGCACAAGCCTGTGAGATGAGGTGGGGTGATTTATTTTGTCCTCAGTTAACTGGGAAGCCAGACATATATGAGTTATGGCCAATTGTAATGGCATCTGTTCTTTTTAAATTATTCTTCTCTTTATTTGTTTAGTTATTTTTGGTTGCACTGGGCTGGTTGCTGCACATGGGCTTTCCCCGGCTGCAGTGAGCAGGAACTACTCTTCGTTGCTGTGTGGGGGCTTCTCATTGTGGTGCCTTCTCTCTTCGAGGAGCACAGGCCCTAGGCATACGGGCTCCAGTAGTTGCGGCTCGCCGGCTCTAGAGGGATCCGTACTTGTGGTGCACAGACATCACTGCTCCATGGCATGTAGAAACTTCCCAGACCAGGGATTGAACCCATGTCCCCTGCATTGGCAGCTGGATTCTTAGCCACTGTAGCACCAGGGAAGTCTGCTATCTGTTTTTAATAATATATTGCATATGCATAACGCAAATATCTCTATCATTCTTACATTTGTTCTGGAACAAAACTGAATGGTGTCAGGATCATACCATCACAGTGTAATACTGGTAATGTTGGTTAAGACTCAGCTACCTCATGTAAATACATCTTAAGGATAACACTGACCTCAGTGGTCAAATGTACTGAGAGGATGATTTAATGCAACCTCAGGATGTAACTAATACCCATGGAAAATGGCTGACCTGAGGAAGAACTGGATCAAGCTAATCATTAGCTGATTTCAGCACCAAACAGTTCTGCACAAGCTTATCATAAGGTACAAATAGCAGTTGATCAAGGCATGGGGAGAGAATAATCAAGTTTCAGACAAGAAGGTGAAAATGTCTGTAATGCTTCTGTAAGACAAATTAGTTGTTTCTTTAAATCTATCCTGATGGGAGGAGCCAAGATGGCGGAGGAATAGGACAGGGAGAACACTTTCTCCCCCACAAATTCATCAAAAGAGCATTTAAACGTTGAGTAAATTCCACAAAACAACTTCTGAATGCCGGCAGAGGACATCAGGCACCCAGAAAAGCAACCCAACTCTTCGAAAGGAGGTAGGAAAAAATATAAAAGACAAAAAAAAGAGACAAAAGAGGGAGGGACGGAGTTCCGTCCTGGGAAGGGGGTCTTAAAAAGAGAGAAGTTTCCAAACACCAGGAAACCTTCTCACTGCCGAATCTGTGCCGAGCTTTGGAAGCACAGAGGGCAACATAACAGGGAGAAAAAATAAACAATTAAAACTCGCAGATTGCGAGCCCTACGGTAACTCCCCCAGCGGAGAAGCAGCGCAAACGCCTGCACATGCCATTAGCAAGTGGGGGCTGGGCAGGGAGGCGCGGCGCGGGCTGCATCGCTCAGAGTAAGAATCTGGCCTGAATACCCTGAGCGCTATCTGAGCGAAATAATTTGGGCTAGCAAACCAGACTGTGGGATATCTACCACGCGAAAAGCCAACCCCAACCTAAGACACCGCCAGGCCCGCGCACTGAACAAAGGAATGAACAGAGATAGCCGGCTGCAGACCTTACCCCTCCAGTAACAGGCAGCCAGAGCCGGAAGGGGACAATCGCAGCCCCAGAGAGACATTATCTATAAAACTGTAAGCAGGCTTCTTTGCTAACTAAAACGTCTTGGGGGTCTGGATGGTCAACATCTGCCTGAAGGTGCGCCGGTTTTACACCCAGATAACTGAGTGGCGGGGAGGCGATAAGTCGCAGCATTGGCGTTCGCCAAACACCTCGTCACCTGAGCTGCTCGGACCTGGGAAGAGCACAAAATGCAGGCCCAACAGAGTCTGCGCCTCTGAGGACTACCCGAGTGCCTGAACCTGAGCGGCTTGGACCTGGGAGGTACATGCAGCCCAGGGCCGGCCTCGGATTGTTCTCGGCGGAACAACCTAGAGCCCGAGCAGTGTGGGCAGGGAGGCTACACGCGCCGTGAGCGGGGGCAGACCCAGTGTGGCTGAGGCACTGCGAGCGCACGCCAGTGTTATTTGTTTGCAGCATCCCTCCCTCCCTCCCCACAGCGCGACTGAACACGTGAGCCTAAAAAAAAAAAAAAAA